>NC_060122.1:90525320-91150320 GCF_021461395.2 Schistocerca americana
TCGAATCCTGCCTCGGGCATGGATGTGTGTGATGTCCTTATGTTAGTTAGGTTTAAGTAGTTCTAAGTTCTAGGGGACTGATAACCACAGCAGTTGAGTCCCATAGTGCTCAGAGCCATTTGAACCATTTGTAGTTGAGAATGAGAATATTTTCACTACCACTCGAGCTTCATTTTTATTATTACTCAGATTTTATTAATATGTTGCATTTTAGTTGTCTACTTTCAGTACTTTTGTAAATGGGATTCAAACTTTTACATCTTTTAAGTAGTCTAGTACATCTATAGCCACCGCCCCCCACGCTTCACACCTGTAAACATCGTAACCATTGCAGAGCGGTCAGTACTGCCGCCCAACAACCTTTCTATTTGTGCTGTGGTAATGTCCTTCTCGTTCAGGAGGTTCATTCCTTGTATGGCGCGCTTAGTTTTTATAGAGATTTTATTTTTGTGTGTTCTGTTATCGCTATCATTTTCAAGATGGAGTACCGCTTTAGGCGTGCTCTTTATTTGCAATTTGGCATGAATGATGGGGAACGGGTCTAAGGTAGGCATCTTCCGGCGATGACTTTTGAAACAAATCTCTGTTAGTACTCTTCAAGCACAGCTCTGTAATACCACTTTTCAGTACGTCTTTATTTTTTATACCGTTGTTAAGGTTTTTCTGTAAAAATAATTTACTTTATTCTTTGTACTGATTACCAGAGGATACGTCTTCATTTGACGCGAAACCGGTTGTGAATTCCAATAAAAAGTATTCTACAGCCAGTGCCGATCCTTTCATTCAAAACATCTTTTTCCTGGTGGCGTGAGACAACTTACTGTGATTGGTGTTTACCCTCCTGTAGTAGACCTAACCTGCTAGCAGTCTGAAGATTCTAAGTCCGTCTCACGAGTGGCAACAGAACTAGAGTTTCACGCAGATAGATCTTCCTTTGCCTGGGTCAGCCCCTGGAGGGGCTTTATCCATATGGCACATGAAGCATATCCTACACGCATCACGATATGACGGGTCCTACATCTGCATTGGCCAGCCAATGCGGAAGGTAGCACATGAACTTCAGAGTTGATCGTTGCACCATGAGGAAGGATATCAAGCAGATTGACCTGTCTGGAGTCCAAGAAGACAGTAGTTATGTATGGCTGAGGGTGTAGCCTGGAACCTTTGCTTCAGAGCAGAAGTTCTATGGCCCCAATCCACGGATTCCCGAATTTTTTGCGGTTCGAAGCGGCGAATCCATGTTTCATCGCCGATGACGATGTTCGGCAGTAAATTGAAACGCCCAGCCTCGTAATGCGCAAGCAGTTCCGCACAGATGGTCCTTCATTACTGTTTGTGGTCTTGTGCTAGGCGGCCAGGAAGCTAGTGGACATACACCTCTGAGAACCCCCAATGGTGGACAAATGTGTCAGCACTATCAACTGGACGTCCACTTGAGAACCCAGGTATTTGACGGCGAACAGTCGATCACTTCAAAAAATGCTCAAATGTGTGTGAATTTCTAAGGGACCAAACTGCTGGTCTTATCGGTGCCTAGACTTACACACTACTTAAACTAACTTATGCTACGAACGACTCACACCCATGCCGAGTGAGGCCACGAACCTCTGGAGCGGAGGGGTGGGGGGAAGGGGGAGGCGCACAGTCCGTGTAATGGCGCATCAAACCGCGCGGCTCGATCGCTTCGAACGAGAGCGTCCAAACGTTCCAAAATGGTAGGAGTCGGACCTGTGTGCGGATGACCTGCAAGCTGGAGATTGGACAGGTTTGTGCGACCTTGTTGCAATGATGACAGACACCTCGCCCAACGACACACTGTAAGAGATCGGTGATCCTACGAACATAGATATTAGTTTTAGACGCCCAGGTCGATAGTGCACAGGACTCGATTGTCGAGCGCTGCAGGAGGCAGTGAGACTAGTGTCGAGTGAGCAGTAGTACTGGAGAGTGTCGAATGAGAAGTGGTACTGGAGAGACAGGCAAGGATGGTGGCCGAGTGAGTAGTAAACGGAAAATTCACCGGAGTATGACAAATGAGCGCGTCTCCGTGATCGTCGTGGGGTTGACCCTCACCAACACCGATTCGCCAGTGATATGAAACCAAAAGTAAGAAGTGCCGAATTACGTGTTTCGCGTCAACCGCGTCGACCAGCAACAATCATGGATTGCAGTGAGGATTGTTGTGAATGTCAACCATCATCATTGCGTGTGACGAAGTACTTAAAATCAGCAACCAATAAAATATATAACCGTAATTAAACGTGTAAGGCGAAGGTAGCAACTGCCTCGGAATATGTGTATTAGTGGAAATACATATCAGTTTGTACATCGCAAACTTCATGGTCTTTAATTATAGACAAACTTTCAATCATTAAACATTCCGTCTCAGAACAGCAGCATTCGGTTGAAATACCCCAGAAACCACTGCAGGAAAACCGATAGCCTTCATCCATTAAGCACACGGTCATATAATCTTAATAATTAACTGCTTGGAGGCTTCGGTAAATCACATAAAACACAGTAAAGGACAAAAGAGGGGTGTTTGAACACCGTACTTTTCTTCACTACTCATGCTTAAATTCAAAGAAATAGTATCGGCAGAAATTGACAGATTTATACCAAATAAATTAACAAACGACGGAGCTGATCCTCCTTGCTATACAAAACGGGTTAGAACACTGTTGCAGAAACAATGAAACAAACATGCCAAATTTAAACAGACGCAAAACCCCCCAGATTGGCGATCTTTTACAGAAGCTCTAAACTTAGCGCGGAGTTGAATGCGAGATGCCTATAACAGTTTCCACAATGAAACTTTGTCTCGAAACTTGGCGGAAAATCCAAACAGATTCTGGTTGTATATGAAGTATGTTAGCGGCAAGAAGCAATCAGTGCCTTCTCTGCAATTTAGCAATGGAGATACTATCGAAGACAGTCCTGCCAAAGCAGAGTTACAAAACACAGCCCTTCGAAATGCCTTCACAAAAGAAGACGAAGTAAATATTCCAGAATTAGAATCGAGAACAGCTGCCAACATGAGTATTGTAGAAGTAAATATCCTCGGAGTAATGAAGCAACTTAAATCACTTAATAAAAGCAAGTCTTCTGTATACCAGTTAGATTCCTTTCGGAGTATGCTGATGCATTAGCTCCATACTTAACAATCACATACAACCGTTCGCTCGAAGAAAGATCCGTACCCAAAGACTGGAAAGTTGCACAGGTCACAACAATATTTAAGAAAGTTAGTAGGAGTAATCCAGGAAAATTACAGTCTCGTATCATTAACGGTGATACGTAGCAGGATTTTAGAACAAATATTGTGTTCGAACATTATGAATTACCTCGAAGAAAGCGGTCTACTGACACACAGTCAACTTTCCTTTAGAAAACATCATTCTTGTGAAACAAGAAACATGTAGTTCTGGGTGCTATTGACAAGAGATTTAGCATCGATTCCGTATTTCTGGATTTCCGGAAGCCTTTTGACACTGTACCACACAAGCAGCTCTTAGTGAATTTGCGTGCTTATGGAATATCGTCTCAGATATATGACTGAATTTATGATTTCCTGTCAGAGAGGTCACAGTTCGTAGTAATTGACGGAAAGCCATCGAGTAAAACAGAAGTGATTTCTGGCGTTCCCCAATGTAGTGTTATAGGCCCATTGCTGTTCCTTATCTATATAAACGATTTGGGAGACAATCTGAGCTGCTGTCTTCGATTGTTTCCACATGACACTGTCGTTTATCGACTAATAAAGTCATCAGAAGATCAAAACAAACTACAAAACGATTTAGAAAAAATATCTGAATGATGCGAAAAGTGGCAGTATTGACTTAAAATAACGAAAAGTGTGAGATCATCCACATGAGTGCTAAAAGGAACTCGTTAAACTTCGGTTACACAATAAATCAGTCTAATCTAAAACCCGTAAATTCAACTAAATACCTAGGTATTACAATTATGAACAACTTAAATTGTAGCGAACACATAGAAAATGTTGTGGGGAAGGCTAACCACAGATTGCGTTAATTGGCAGCACACTTAGAAAATGTAACAGACCTACTAAGGGCACTGTGTACACTACGCTTGTCCGTCCTCTTTTAGAATACTGCTGCGCGGTGTGGGATCCTTACCAGATAGGACTGACGGAGTACATCGAAAAAGTTCAAAGGAATGCAGCACATTTTGTATTATCGCGAAATATGGGAGAGAGTGTCCCACAAATGATACAGGATTTGGAATGTTGTTGTTGTTGTTGTCTTCAGTCCTCAGACTGGTTTGATGCAGCTCTCCATGCTACTCTATCCTGTGCAAGCTTCTTCATCTCCCAGTAACTACTGCAACCTACATCCTTCTGAATCTGCTTAGTGTATTCATCTCTTGGTCTCCCTCTACGATTTTTACCCTCCACGCTGCCCTCCAATGCAAAATTTGTGATCCCTTGATGCCTCAGAACGTGTCCTACCAAATGGTCCTTTCTTCTTGTCAAGTTGTGCCACAAACTCCTCTTCTCCCCAATGCTATTCAATACCTCCTCATTAGTTACATGACTACCCATCTACTCTTCAGCATTCTTATGTAGCACCATATTTCGAAAGCTTCTATTCTCTTCTTGTCCAAACTATTTATCGTCCATGTTTCACTTCCATACATGGCTACACTACATACAAATACTTTCAGAAACGACTTCCTAACACTTAAATCTATACTCATTGTTAACAAATTTCTCTTCTTCAGAAACGCTTTCCTTACCATTGCCCTTCTACATTTTATATCCTCTCTACTTCGACCATCATCAGTTATTTTGCTCCCCAAATAGCAAAACTCCTTTACTACTTTAAGTGTCTCATTTCCTAATCTAATTCCCTCAGCATCACCAGACTTAATTCGACTACATTCCATTGTCCTCGTTTTGCTTTTGTTGATGTTCATCTTATATCCTCCTTTCAAGACACTGTCCATTCCGTTCAATTGCTCTTCCAAGTCATTTGCTGTCTCTGACAGAATTACAATGTCATCGGCGAACCTCAAAGTTTTTATTTCTTCTCCATCGACTGTAATACCGACTCTGAATTTTTCTTTTGTTTCCTTTACTGCTTGCTCAATATACAGATTGAATAACATCGGGGCTACAACCCTGTCTCACTCCCTTCCCAACCACTGCTTTACTTTCATGGCCCTCGACTCTTATAACTGCCATCTGGTTTCTGTACAAATTGTAAATAGCCTTTCGCTCCCTGTATTTTACCCCTGCCACCTTCAGAATTTGAAAGAGAGTATTCCAGTCAACGTTGTCAAAAGCTTTCTCTAAGTCTACAAATGCTAGAAATGTAGCTTTCCCTTTCCTTAATCTATTTTCTAAAATAAGTCATAGGGACAGTATTGCTTCACGTGTTCCAATATTTCTGCGGAATCCAAACTGATCTTCGCCGAGGTCGGCTTCTACCAGTTTTTCCATTCGTCTATAAAGAATTCGCGTTAGTATTTTGCAGCTGTGACTTATTAAACTGATAGTTCGGTAATTTTCACATCTGTCAACACCTGCTGTCTTTGAGATTGGAATTATCATATTCTTCTTGAAGTCTGAGAGTATTTCGCCTGTCTCGTACATCTTACTCACCAGATGGTAGAGTTTTGTCAGGACTGGCTATCCCAAGGCCGTCAGTAGTTCCAATGGAATATTGTCTACTCCCAGGGCCTTGTTTCGACTCAGGTCTTTCAGTGCTCTGTCAAACTCTTCACGTAGTATCGTATCTCCCATTTCATCTTCATCTACATCCTCTTCCATTTCCATAATATTTTCCTCAAGCACATCGCCCCTATATAGACCCTCTATATACTCCTTCCACCTTTCTGCTTTCCCTTCTTTGCTTAGAACTGGGTTTCCATCTGAGTTCTTGATATTCATACAAGTGGTTCTCCTTCCTCCAAAGGTCTCTTTAATTTTCCTATAGGCAGTACCTATCTTACCTCTAGTGAGATAAGCCTCTACATCCTTATATTTGTCCTGTAGCCATCCCTTCTTAGCCATTTTGCACTTCCTGTCGATCTCATTTTTGAGACGTTTGTATTCCCTTTTGCCTGCTTCATTTACTGTGTTTTTATATTTGCTCCTTTCATCAATTAAATTCAATATTTCTTCTGTTACCCTAGGATTTCTACTATCTCTCGTCTTTTTACCTACCTGATCCTCTGCTGCCTTCACTATTTCAGCCCTCAGAGCTACCCATTCTTCTTCTACTGTATTTCTTTCCCCCATTCATATCAATTGTTCCCTTATGCTCTCCCTGAAAACTGTGTACAACCTCTGGTTCTTTCAGTTTATCCAGGTCCCATCTCCTTAAATTCCCACCTTCTTGCAGTTTCTTCAGTTTTAATCTACAGTTCACAACCAATAGATTGTGGTAAGAGTCCACATCTGCCCCTGGAAATGTCTTACAATTTAAAACCTGGTTCCTAAATCTCTGTCTTACCATTATATAATCTATCTGATACCTTCTAGTATCTCCAGGACTCCTCCATGTATGCAACCATCTTTTATGATTCTTGAACCAAGTGTTAGCTATGATTAAGTCACGCTCTGTGCAAAATTCTACCAGACGGCTTCTTCTTTCATTTCCCTCCCCCAATCCATATTCACCCACTATGTTTCCTTCTCTCCCTTTTCCTACTCTCGAATTCCAGTCACCCATGACTATTAAATTTTCATCTCCCTTCACTACCTGAATAATTTCTTTTATCTCATCATACATTTCATCAATTTCTTCATCATCTGAAGAGCTAGTTGGCATGCAAACTTGTACTACTGTAGTAGGCATGGGCTTCGTGTCTATCTTGGCCACAATAATGCGTTCACTATGCTGTTGGTAGTAGCTTACCCGCACTCCTATTTCTTTATTCATTATTAAACATACTCCTGCATTACCCCTATTTGATTTGGGATGGACATCATTAAAAGAAAGGCGTTTTTCGTTGCGACGGAATCTCCTCACGAAATTCCAATCACCAACTTTCTCCTCCGAATGCGAAAATATTTTGTTGACACCGACTTACATAGGGAGGAACGATCACCAAGATAAAATAATGGAAATCAGAACTCGTACGGGAAGATACACTTAAATGTGATCTGCAGAGTATCCATGTAGATGTAGACCAGGTCTCTGGAAAGCAGCTGCCTTACAGAAGCCATTTTGAAGGCTACGTATAGCGTCTCCAACTATCGGAACTTCATGAAAGTATAGCGTCTAAAGCGGGAACATTCCACTATGCCCCGCAACACATTTCGCAATTTTTCAACCTAAATTATCAGAGAAAAAAATATGCTTTTCATTACCTTTTGTGCCGGCCGGAGTGGCTGTGCGGTTCTAGGCGCTACAGTCTGGAACCGAGCGACCGCTACGGTCGCAGGTTTGAATCCTGCCTCGGGCATGGATGTGTGTGATGTCCTTAGGTTAGTTAGGTTTAATTAGTTCTAAGTTCTAGGCGACTGATGACCTCAGAAGTTAAGTCGCATAGTGCTCAGAGCCATTTGAACCATTACCTTTTGAGTACCCCTTCCCCCACCCCCGCTTGTAATTAAATTTTTATAAATTCACAAACACTTCTTGTGTATATGGTTGTGTGCATGTGTTTCCCTCTATCTCTCTCTCTCTCTCTCTCCCTCTCTCTCTGTGTGTGTGTGTATGTGTGTGTGTGTGTTAGTGTATGTGATGCGTGGGTGTGTTTATATCCCTGCAGACGAAATGAGTTATGAATAATGTGGGGATGTACAACGTCACGCCTACTCTCAGTTCGTGATTAATAAAGTTGTTTCAGACTTAACGAACTGTTTTGTACGCTTTAATCAAGAAAATTGAATTGGTCCCATTCTCTAAGTAAGTAGTAACAACACTAATATGCTTCATTACTTCACGTTTTCCTTTTAACTTCGTTCCGTTTGAGTTCCTAGTATTATAATTTCTTCTGATGCATGAGGTTATCGCAATGCCTAAGGAATGACTACGTTTAACTGTGACACAGTTATGTGCCATAAGCTCTCAGAGTAAAAAAAAGAAGGTATAAATGCTGCAACTTATTAAGCCGACAGTCTCATCGTACACGATGAATATAAAGCGAGCGCCAATCAGCTAATGGCATATCCGTGTATTGATTGGGCAGTTGTAAACTGTGCGTCACCACGTTGGTCATCGGCAGCAGCAGGCGAGAATGAAAATCGGCAGTTTGATTCAGCGAACAACGCCTACCACACCTAACCTGTTGGTGTTATGTGCTTTTGTGTTCCTTTTGTATGTAAGAGCTTCGTCAACTAAAGGAATCTATCTGGGATGGAGTGAGAGAGTGAGAATTATGGATACGGATGTAAGTACACGGATGATAGAACGGTGAAACGAAGCCGAATCTCTGTGCTGCTTGGGGAAACGTTCAGGTTACAGGCAAGTATGATAATTCATTAAGTAAAAAACATATAAATGAACTACAGTAGGGGCCGGCCGCTGTGGCCGAGCTGTTCTAAGCGCTTCAGTCCGGAACCATGCTGCAGCTATGGTCGCAGGTTCGAATTACGCCTTGGGCATGGATGTGTCCGATGTCCTTGGTTAGTTAGGTTTAACTAGTTCTAAGTCTACAGGACTGATGACCTCAGATGTTAAGTCCCATAGTGTTTAGAGACATTTGAACCATTTGAACTACACTAACAATAACATTCAAGTACTTGGAACATCAAGATTAAAATTCACGAAAGTGAGATCCGTTTTAGAAAGAATTTAAGTAGGATTGAATCTCATTACCATTTTCATTTAACTTCAGCGTAGAATAAGCAGTAATGGAAGCGAATTAAAGTAAAATTTGAGAGGGCGAATAGAATTACAAAGGGAATAGACGCTGAAGATGGAAATTATGTGATCATTCAATGTAAAACAAAAGAAGACTTAGAGGAACTACAAGTAGATAGGAGACTGCTCTGATGATTGGGGAGTGCTCTGTGGGCTCTAACTAGTCCCTGATAACAAAAGTCCACTTTTGCCACACGCTCACAGCAGGTATTCTGCCAGATAGTTCATTTTTCTTGCGCAAGTCATTGTAGTAGAGGTCGAGGAAACGATAAGATCAAGGTTTCCTCAGTGGATGCAAAATGCTACCCGTGCTGCTCCTTTGCTAGAGCGGGTGAAGAAGCTCTGCTTGGATGACCCGCCGAGTGCCGCGTTATTAGTGGCTCGAGGTACTTACGCCCCACTCTGCACTGCCCCTGGTGAGAGATCACTCGCCAGCAGCATAGCCGTCTGTGGTAGCTGGATGCTATCACAGTGTCTGACGGAAACGATACCCCTCCCCCCTAGGTTGGTCACCAGGAACCAAGTATGATAACTAGGGGCCCAGCTGATGTAACATGTATGAGGGGCGGATATCAGGGTAACCAACATCGAAACGTCGGTTTTTCCCCATCGTGGACGTTTAATGGGTGTATACATGAGGAGGGCTCTGACCCGCCAGTCATACTAATCAGACACTGCCAGCGCTGCAGTGTGCGGTGCGCTCAGAAACAAGGTGCAGGTGTGGCCACTGAGTGACTATCATTACCCGAGGTTCTCATTAGGGTGCGCGTAGATGTGCTAAAGGTGGGGTGGATGTTATGTACAGACTGTCACCCATGGTGCTGACGAGTGTGGTTCTCCATCCAGGAATTGTTGATACTGTAGTAGTGGTGGGTTCCACTGCTAGTATGACGTTGGTGGTGGCGTTTGTGAGCCCTTTGCTGAAGCTGATTATGTGGTTGCCAATTGGTGCCATCTGTGGTAGTTACTATACATAGCAGGTGACCAGGGTAGTGGTTACCTGGCAAGTAGACTTCTTAAAAGTCTTTGCCTATACTAAAGTGTCAAGCCAAAAACGTGTAACTGGCGTAGGCTAGGGTGGTTTCGGTTCCAGATGCAAAAGATTGTGGTGTGCGTACTGTAAGACCTTCGGTACACACACCATCAGATTATTTGACTTGTCACTCTTACGAAGTAAACGAGTGTCAGCAATATGCCTCGTGGTCTTATCGTGGCGTGTTTATCTTCTGCCGTTAGGTCTGACGATAGAAATGCCACTTGCACGCTTAGAGTAGCAGATTGACGGTGACCAACTTTAAACAGAACTTGATTAATTTTTACACACATTTATTATAATAATAACAAGCATAAAAATAACTTAACTTGGTTCTGGATGCTATTTACAATTGACAATCTGAAGTTCCTTTGGTCTTGGTGCGTTAATCTTATTCTCACATATCTCTGATACTTGACGAAGTGTCTATTCATTTATCTTCATGGCTATGTACAGGAATATGATAATCTTATTAGGTGCAGACTGAAACTTGACTATAGACTGGTGCAGACTAATGCAGACTAAGGCAGACTGACTAATCGGAGGTCTGTACACTCGTTATAATACCTCGCGCGTTCAGGTATCACTGCATGAGTGTGATCCGCAAGGAGAAAAGGTTCAACGTTAGCAGCAATCTCATTGGCTGTGTTACATATTAATACGCGGATCGGTGGAAGCAGAATTTGGTCCATCTCTAAGACAGCGCCATCTCGTAGTGCAGAGAGAGACGAGCGCTGCGCTTGCGCTGTTGTGCTTAGTGGGGCGCGCTCTAGTGGGAAAGTTGTGTACGCGCTGACTACGTGGAACTATGTACACAACGAGTATCCTGGTCAGCAACTGTGAAGTACTTTGGTCGCATTATGCTTTAATCAAAGTAGTATCATAGTACAGAAAATGAATCAGGGGTCGTCTTCTCCACTGTCTTCAACATCTGCTGCTTTCAAGTCTAGATCATTTGCTCCATATGTGAGTGGAAAAGTGTGCATGTAATACGTTGCATGTCATTTCTCCTGCAGAGTTACTGAAACATGCGAGCTGTAAACTGTAATCCAGCTTCTATAAACGATGGACTGAGGCAAATTTCAATGAACAGAATATTCGTTGAAGCCATAATGACTGCCGTGTTCATGGTGGAGTGCATATTAAAATCATATGGGAAAGTGCACAAAGTGTCTATCACTACATATGACATGGATATACACTCCTGGAAATGGAAAAAAGAACACATTCACACCGGTGTGTCAGACCCACCATACTTGCTCCAGACACTGCGAGAGGGCTGTACAAGCAATGATCACATGCACGGCACAGCGGACACACCAGGAATCGCGGTGTTGGCTGTCGAATGGCGCTAGCTGCGCAGCATTTGTGCACCGCCGCCGTCAGTGTCAACCAGTTTGCCGTGGCATACGGAGCTCCATCGCAGTCTTTAACACTGGTAGCATGCCGCGACAGCGTGGACGTGAACCGTATGTGCAGTTGACGGACTTTGAGCGAGGGCATATAGTGGGCATGCGGGAGGCCGGGTGGACGTACCGCCGAATTGCTCAACACGTGGGGCGTGAGGTCTCCACAGTACATCGATGTTGTCGCCAGTGGTCGGCGGAAGGTGCACGTGCCCGTCGACCTGGGACCGGACCGCAGCGACGCACGGATGCACGCCAAGACCGTAGGATCCTACGCAGTGCCGTAGGGAACCGCACCGCCACTTCCCAGCAAATTCGGGACACTGTTGCTCCTGGGGTATCGGCGAGGACCATTCGCAACCGTCTCCATGAAGCTGGGCTACGGTCCCGCACACCGTTAGGCCGTCTTCCGCTCACGCCCCAACATCGTGCAGCCAGCCTCGAGTGGTGTCGCGACAGGCGTGAATGGAGGGACGAATGGAGACGTGTCGTCTTCAGCGATGAGAGTCGCTTCTGCCTTGGTGCCAATGATGGTCGTATGCGTGTTTGGCGCCGTGCAAGTGAGCGCCACAATCAGGACTGCATACGACCGAGGCACACAGGGCCAACACCCGGGATCATGGTGTGGGGACCGATCTCCTACACTGGCCGTACACCACTGGTGACCGTCGAGGGGACACTGAATAGTGCACGGTACATCCAAACCGTCCTCGAACCCATCGTTCTACCATTCCTAGACCGGCAAGGTAACTTGCTGTTCCAACAGGACAATGCACGTCCGCATGTATCCCGTGCCACACAACGTGCTCTAGAAGGTGTAAGTCAACTACCCTGGCCAGCAAGATCTCCGGATCTGTCCCCCATTGAGCATGTTTGGGACTGGATGAAGCGTCGTCTCACGCGGTCTGCACGTCCAGCACGAACGCTGGTGCAACTGAGGCGCCAGGTGGAAATGGCATGGCAAGCCGTTCCACAGGACTACATCCAGCATCTCTACGATCGTCTCCATGGGAGAATAGCAGCCTGCATTGCTGCGAAAGGTGGATATACACTGTACTAGTGCCGACATTGTGCATGCTCTGTTGCCTGTGTCTATGTGCCTGTGGTTCTGTCAGTGTGATCATGTGACGTATCTGACCCCAGGAATGTGTCAATAAAGTTTCCCCTTCCTGGGACAATGAATTCACGGTGTTCTTATTTCAATTTCCAGGAGTGTAGAAAAGGTGCTTGTGAAATCTACATGAATTCGTTCCACTGTCTGTGTAATAAAGGCTGGCCATAGTGAGAAGATGGATCTCATTACTGATATGTTCTGTGCTGTTAGTCCAGGCTTAAGCTGCCTGTACGGTGTCTATTTCCATGCTCACCCAGACATGTCCGAAAGAACATATACCACTCACTAACGTAATTGGTACACCTTAGGGGCCAACATCTTTAGTGTGAGTACACAAAGTGTTCGAACTCCTGTGAGAATTTCAAAGTAGCAAGCACGGAGACCATGGACGGAAAATGTGAATAGGTAGTGCTAGATAGGAATGTGGGTCAGCATCGAGGCATACCGAGAAATTCTGTACAATTGTGAGAAACACTGCCTGGATGGTGCAGTGGTTGACGAAACTGCCTAGTAATCAGGAGATCCCAGGTTCGAACTCTGATCAGACCCACATTTCCACATGTCGTCCCTGATTCTACATAAAGTCCTGATGCAGCTGTTATCAATAATTCCTTTCCTTCCCCCTCCCCCCCCCCCCCCGCCCACCCCTTCACCACAACTTACTTGATACTATACATGTTGCTTGTGAGAGATTCCTCATGAAAGTCACACGCCAACAACACCTGTGAAGCAGCATGAGAATCTGTCGTTGCAGAGCTTGGGGAATGGTCATGCTTTGTTGAACACTGCAGATTCCTAGCAGAAGAATTACATCCCCTGTCACATGCTGCTACTGTTGTGCAAAGAATTCCCATACCAGCCCATCTGTTTTGGCCTTGCCCGACCAGTCCAACGAGACACAATTCATGATTTGTGGTTCGAGACTGTTGGTGTAAATAGCTTGCGAAAGTCCGAGTTGCAACTACTGAACTGCGCACAGTATCCCACAAGCCTTTAGCCAACCAGAAATATGCTACACTCCTGGAAATTGAAATAAAAACACCGTGAATTCATTGTCCCAGGAAGGGGAAACTTTATTGACACATTCCTGGGGTCAGATACATCACATGATCTCACTGACAGAACCACAGGCACATAGACACAGGCAACAGAGCATGCACAATGTCGGCACTAGTACAGTTTATATCCACCTTTCGCAGCAATGCAGGCTGCTATTCTCCCATGGAGACGATCGTAGAGATGCTGGATGTAGTCCTGTGGAACGGCTTGCCATGCCATTTCCACCTGGCGCCTCAGTTGGACCAGCGTTCGTGCTGGACGTGCAGACCGCGTGAGACGACGCTTCATCCAGTCCCAAACATGCTCAATGGGGGACAGATCCGGAGATCTTGCTGGCCAGGGTAGTTGACTTACACCTTCTAGAGCACGTTGGGTGGCACGGGATACATGCGGACGTGCATTGTCCTGTTGGAACAGCAAGTTCCCTTGCCGGTCTAGGAATGGTAGAACGATGGGTTCGATGACGGTTTGGATGTACCGTGCACTATTCAGTGTCCCCTCGACGATCACCAGTGGTGTACGGCTAGTGTAGGAGATCGCTCCCCACACCATGATGCCGGGTGTTGGCCCTGTGTGCCTCGGTCGTATGCAGTCCTGATTGTGGCGCTCACCTGCACGGCGCCAAACACGCATACGACCATCATTGGCACCAAGGCAGAAGCGACTCTCATCGCTGAAGGCGACACGTCTCCATTCGTCCCTCCATTCACGCCTGTCGCGACACCACTGGAGGCGGGCTGCACGATGTTGGGGCGTGAGCGGAAGACGGCCTAACGGTGTGCGGGACCGTAGCCCAGCTTCATGGAGACGGTTGCGAATGGTCCTCGCCGATACCCCAGGAGCAACAGTGTCCCGAATTTGCTGGGAAGTGGCGGTGCGGTTCCCCTTCGGCACTGCGTAGGATCCTACGGTCTTGACGTGCATCCGTGCGTCGCTGCGGTCCGGTCCCAGGTCGACGGGCACGTGCACCTTCCGCCGACCACTGGCGACAACATCGATGTACTGTGGAGACCTCACGCCCCACGTGTTGAGCAATTCGGCGGTACGTCCACCCGGCCTCCCGCATGCCCACTATACGCCCTCACTCAAAGTCCGTCAACTGCACATACGGTTCACGTCCACGCTGTCGCGGCATGCTACCAGTGTTAAAGACTGCGATGGAGCTCCGTATGCCACGGCAAACTGGCTGACACTGACGGCGGCGGTGCACAAATGCTGCGCACCTAGCGCCATTCGACGGCCAACACCGCGGTTCCTGGTGTGTCCGCTGTGCAGTGCGTGTGATCATTGCTTGTACAGCCCTCTCGCAGTGTCCGGAGCAAGTATGGTGGGTCTGACACACCGGTGTGAATGTGTTCTTTTTTCCATTTCCAGGAGTGTATTTCTGTTTTGTAGGTCTTCGGTCTTCGCACCATCAGTGTGTGAGACAGCACATCTCCACTGGAATGTCTCCCAGTGGACTTATTATGATACGAACTCAGAAATAATGTTAAATTCTGCAGAGTCTGGAGATGCTCCATAGTTGAAAACAACTCCATGAGCGTTTATAGCTGTCGATGTGCTGAATTTTTTCATATATTGAAAAAATGCAGTTTCCATTACCTCTAGAGGGAAAAAGGTCTACATATACTTGCATGGGAACATATCTCTCTTTCATCGATTCTTTGTCAGTTGTTCAAAATCATGTGCAGTGCTATGTGTGGGAACTGCACCCACGCCATACGGCAAAATGTCAGGTGACAGAAAAGGATAACACAGTACGTAAGACACTAACACAATTACTACTTTTTAACGTGTTAAAACTTTGTTCACAGTCATCTGGCTGCACGTATGGCACTCGTTTGTGATTATTTTTGTTGAGTAGTGAGTGGGTAGGAAATATTATTCTGCAGAATAAATGTAGAATACTCATTCACTGTGACTAAAAACATTGCAGTTCCATGTAGTTAGCAGTTCAGTAGAGTCAGATAATTAGATAGTTTCATGTTTCATGGATCATTTTGCAGTAAATCGTAATTATGTGGAACGAATAATTAACATCCAATAGCAAATTAATTTGTGAATATGTATACATACAGAACACTTTTTTAAATACAGATGCGAGTTAGGAACTCCCCACCATTCACACATTACAGTAATAGAAATTCGTCTATGGATTTGAAGGATCTGTCAAGGAGAAATTTTTCCACCTTGTTTCCAAATTTAGCTTTACTGTATGCCAGACATTTTATCTCACTAGGTGAGTGATTAAGAATTTTTGTTGCAGTATTATGCACCCCTTTTTGTTCTAAGGACAACTTTAATGTGGAGTAAAGTTTGGTATTGTAATGATATACATAATTGTTCCTTTTGAACTGTAGCGTATATGTGCAAAAACTTATGAGGAACTTCCTGACAGATTAAAACCGTGTGCCCGACCGAGACTCGAACTCGGGACCTTTGTCTACCATCTGAGCTACCGAAGCACGACTCACGCCCGGTCCTCACAGCTTTACTTCTGCCAGTATCTCGTCCCCTACCTTCCAAACTTTACAGAAGCTCTCCTGCGAACCTTGCAGAACTAGCACTCCTGAAAGAAAGGATATAGCGGAGACATGGCTTAGCCACAGCCTGGGGGATGTTTCCAGAATGAGATTTTCACTCTGCAGCAGAGTGTGCGCTGATATGAAACTTCCTGGCAGATTAAAACTGTGTGCCCGACCGAGACTCCGCTGCAGAGTGAAAATCTAATTCTGGAAACATCCCCCAGGCTGTGGCTAAGCCATGTCTCCGCAGTATCCTTTCTTTCAGGAGTGCTTGTTCTGCTAGATTCACAGGAGAGCTTCTGTGAAGTTTGGAAGGTAGGAGACGAGATACTGGCAGAAGTAAAGCTGTGAGGACCGGGCGTGAGTCGTGCTTCGGTAGCTCAGATGGTAGAGGACTTGCCCGCGAAAGGCAAAGGTCCCGAGTTAGAGTCTCGGTCGGGCACCGTTTTAATCTTCCAGGAAGTTTCATATCAGCGCACACTCCGCTGCAGAGTGAAAATCTCATTCTGGACTTATGAGGAAGTAAATATACTGTGTAGCAGCAGTCAGAATGCTCTACTCCGTAAACAGTTCTCTACAAAATGATCGTCAACGAGTACCACTTCTTATTCTTACAGCGTGTTTTGCAGCAACAAAAACTTCCTTTGTTAAAAATAAGTCTTGCCCTTAGATTGACAATGATTAGAAGTAAAAATGTGGCTGAATTAAGTTGTTTTAGGAGTTCCAAAACGAGCTTTTCCGAGATCCAGTTCTCATCAATGTGAACACATGAGAATTTTCAAGTTACCACCATATTTATTATTTCCTCACTATGTATTACCATTGCTGTGTCAATCTCATAGGGTTGTATCTCAGTGGGCATAATGCCAAACATACTTAACACATACTCTAAATACCTTAGTTTCCCTGCAAAATTTTGCAGTTGTTGAGGTTGTATTTTGGTCCTGCTTCGTGTAAACGCGAAAATGTGGCTCTTAAATTGTAATGGAGGTCGTCTTTGCTCTCGCCAGTGACAACAATATGATCTACGTAATTTATCCAATAGAAAATGGTAGGTGCCACATCTTCCAAATACCCTGAAAAACGGTTCTCGAATTTGGAACACCTCATGGCAGACAAAGATACCAGTACAGACTGTAGGGAGTGTTTATCACTCTGTTAGAAGTCTCCATCTCGAAGTAATTGCAAGTATATATCAGCCAAATCTACCTTTGAGAAATATTTGACACCTGCTGATTTAGATAGTATTTCCTCTCACTGAAGTGTACAGTAGGAGTCTAAATTGACGGTATAGGCCGGCCGCGGTGGTCTCGCGGTTCTAGGCGCTCAGTCTGGAACCACGCGACTGCTACGCTCGCAGGTTCGAATCCTGCCTCGGGCATGGATGTGTGTGATGTCCTTAGGTTAGTTAGGTTTAAGTAGTTCTAAGTTCTAGGGGACTGATGACCACAAATGTTAAGTCCCATAGTGGTCAGAGCCATTTAACCATTTTTGACTGTATATTTACTGTGTATTTAATGTTAACACATAATCTCAGTGAGCCATCAGCATCGTTGGTTACAACTAAAGGTACAGATCAGTTACTGGAAATTACAGAAGCTTTCATGGCTGGTTTCTCGGGCATTGGAACAGGTCGGTGGGTATGAAACATGGAATTATGTGTAGTCTGCAGCTTTCAGGCCATCAGCACATAGAGACCAACCCCAGACAAATTAGAAAGGTCTGTCTTTTGAAACTATGCTTTGTGGCCACTTATATTTGTAAAATGTGTAGATATTATTTATTTGTATGGAAGTTATGGTAATTTTTTTCAACTGATATCCAACACAAGTGGGCATTCGCCTCACAACCCCACACTTCTTCCTGTCAAATGCCCAGTGACATTCGCGATAACATTGCCAAGACTTTTAAGAGAATAGTTAACGATATTCTGGCAGTTTGAAGTGAGTTTATATCGTGGAATCCGATTTGATCCATGCCTCATTCCGTACAAACCAGAATCCAGACATGTTTTACTTCCTGCAATCAGTTGAGGCTTACTGAGCTCTTGCATCTGTGACAGAAAATATTTAGAAAATATTACTGATTAATTGTATATTGTGAGACATATGAAAGATATCTTAACGCCCAAAGCTTACTGAATCACAACATCATAGCAAGGTTATGGAACCATTATGAGCGTTTTGCCAGTAAACTTAAAAGTCGACACAACACATGCATTGTTGGCTCAATATAAAAGTGATGTTACCAAAGATGTTAATTCTCTCTATAATTAAACCATTACCAATGTGAGATTAAACACTTATGGACATCTCAACAACAGTATTGTGATGTCTGCAACCACTATGAAGATCTTATAAGAAGTGCCATTAGTATCAAGTGAAGGCACAAACCAGTTGTCTGTAAATATTATCTGAAGCTTTCATTTTAATGCTGACTGCCAGGGCGAAATTTGTAGTATTGTAGTGAAATTGTAACATACACTACTGGCCATTAAAATTGCTACACCAATAAGAAATGCAGACGATAAACGGGTATTCATTGGACAAATATATTATACTAGAACTGACGTGTGATTACATTTTCATGCATTTTGGGTGCATAGATACTGAGAAATCAGTACCCACAACAACCACCTCTTGCCTTGATACGCCCGGGCATTGAGTCAAACAGAGCTTGGATGGCGTTTACAGGTACAGCTGCCCATACACTTTCAACACGATACCCCAGTTCATCAAGAGTAGTGACTGGCGAATTGTGACGAGCCAGTTGCTCGGCCACCATTGATCAGACGTTTTCAATTGGTGAGAGATCTGGAGAATGTGCTGGCCAGGGCAGCAGTCGAACATTTTCTGTATGCAGAAAGGCCCGTACAGGACCTGCAACATGTGGTCGTGTATCATCCAGCTGAAATGTAGGGTTTCGCAGGGATCGAATGAAGGGTAGAACCACGGGTCGTAACACATCGGAAATGTAACGTCCACTTTTCAAAAAGCTGTAAATGCGAACAAGAAGTGACCGAGAAGTCTAACCAGTGCCACCCCATACCATCACGCCAGGTGATACGCCTGTATGACGATGACGAATACACGCTTCCAATGTGCGTTCACCGCGATGACGCCAAACATGGATGCGACCATCATGATGCTGTAAACAGAATCTGGATACATCCGGAAAAAATGACGTTTCGCCATTCGAGAACCCAGGTTCGTCGTTGAGTACACCATCGCAGACACTCCTGTCTGTGATGCAGTGTGAAGATTAACCGCAGCCGTGGTCTCCGGCTAGATAGTCCATGCTACTGCAAACGTCGTCGAAATGTTCGTGCAGATGATTGTTGTCGTGTAAACGTCCCCATCTGTTGGCTCAGGGATTCAGACGTGACTGCACGATCCATTACAGCCTTGCGGATACGATGCCTGTCATTTCGACTGCTAGTGATACGAGGCCGTTGGGATGCAGCACGGCGTTCCGTATTACCCTCCTGAACCCATCGATTCCTCATTCTACTAACAGTCATTGGATTTCGACCAATGGGAGCACCAATCCGACCTTAATCAAAGTCGGAAGCGTGATGGCACCCATTTGTCCTCCTTACACGAGGCATCACAACAACGATTCACCAGGAAACGCTGGTTAACTGCTGTTTGTGTATGAAATATCGGTTGGAGACTTTCCTCATGTCAGCACTTTGCAGGTGTCGCCACCGGCGCGAACCTTGTGTGAATGCTCTGCATTTGAATGTCACAGCATCTTCTTCCTGTCGGTTAAATTTCGCGTCTGTAGTACGTCATCCTCGTGGTGCAGCAATTTTAACGGCCAGTAGTGTAGATATGCTTGGTTGTAACAGCAATTATTATCTTGCATTTATATATGTATCGTGTTTATTTACGCATACACCATGTTATTTTTAAAACTAAAATACTGATTTTGGCACAGACACTAACCTCAGTTTTGGTTGTTCGGATAAAATGTAGCTTATCGTAGCAAAAATGATAATTCACATTGAATAACTTAATGACATTAACTCTTTTCATTTACAAAATTATCGAGGCCTGTGTCCCCATTCGTTGACATAGTGCCTAGTGGTAGGAGGGAGTGCCATGAAGAACATAACAAAAATCCTGACCACTAGTGTGTGAGCATGGTTATGGGGAGGCCTTTAAAGATCACTTCCTTTTGTTTCCCTTATGCTGTCCTTGTTGGGGTCTGTGTTAACAGTTCCTACACAATTTACAAGTAAATAATTACAACCACTGTTAGACAGGACATGGTTCATAAGATCTCATCACGGTTTTGTCTGTCTGGCGAGTTTACCTGCACATCACTCAACTTTCCATTTTCTTATTGACCCACTAGAGAAATTGTGCAACGCTATTAAAAAATAAATAGCTACTTTTCTGTTAACTACCTGATATTTTATACAACATAGAAGTGACTGTAGTAGAATGCAGCAGAGTAAATTGTGAATACTGTTTGTTAGCCAATCAATAACGTCAATTACCTTTTCCCACTGTAAAACCTAATCCATTATGATCTTATCTCCTTGCAATAGTGATTGGAGAGGTTAAACATCACAAAAAAGTTTATGAAAAAGGTAGATTAAAATGATAAATTTATTGAATCATTAGTAGAACACAACCTCATGAAGAATTAAAACTGAATATAGTCAAAGGTTATAGCATGTAGTCATTAATTTCAGTTATATTTTTCTACTTAACAAAATGATACATTATTTTCTTATTCCCTAAAAGAATGCTTTTGAGATGAAACATTACCGAAACTTTTAAAAAACAGCACTTGACGAAGGACTGTTTACTGTACCAGGAATTTCGTCAAGAGACACAACTTCTCTTCCGACTCATTGTAGTTACCGGTTGACTGCAGTTTTCCCCACAAAATATCTCTTGGACAGCGTGAGCAATGGTGGGTTTTTATGAGCCAGAGAAGTTGAAGTAGTTGGTGACAACTATACCTTAAAGAGTAAGCTATGCCAGTATGTGAGATACATATGGAGTTAAGGAAAATCAGTGTTTACTTATTTCGATAAATAATGTAGATAATTTTGGGTTCATGCAAAGTGCTACTTTTCTTCGGGTACAAGGACAGAAACATAGTGCAGTTTTGCACCAAGTGTACCTTCACCTGGAAGTTACAACAATAGTGTCACTAAGTGAGTACTGTTTTCCTATAGTGTTATACAACAACTATTTATGTATTTTGACAGAACTCAGGGGCAATATTAAGTTTGTGTAAAGTACTGTTATACTTTAGGTATAAAAATCGAACTTTTTTTAGGTTTTGGTGCCAAGTACGCCTTAACTTCTCAGTTACAAAAGTACTACCAACAGGTGAGCAATGTTTGTTTTGTACTGCTATAAAGCAAATAACTACGTTTTTTAAACGTGTTGTAGGTTCCTTTAAGGTGCTTATTTACTTTTGGTGCAAAGATCAATCTTTCGTCCATGGGTCAGAGATCGAACTTTCATGAGTTTGGCACCAAGTCAGTTATAGAAACTGAACTAAAAGAAGAAGATGGCGTCACTGACGTACATACCCAATTGATGTCTCATTTTCTTGTGGTAAAGTACGGGGCTACGCAAATGTGTGTGTGTGTGTGTGTGAGTGTGTGTGTTCTTCAGTGCCTATACTATTCCCAGGTTGTTTAAGAACTAATATCCCTTTAACTTGTCTCACTAATTGCAGATTTTTGATTCAGGCCTGAAGATATATTTGATTCTGAGTCTCTGTAGCAGTCAGGTTATTTAATGCAACATGTAAGCCAAGAACTCAAAAAAGCAAACTTCATTTCTTATTCCCAGTTGGTGGTCTATTTCAGCTCTTACTTTAGATCGCTTCATTTATTTGGTGATCGTTGTGGTCATTGTCCCTGGAAACCTTGTATAAGTGGATCAGCACAAAAGGCGCGATATTGATGTCAGATATCGCTATTGCACGACGTGTTAAAATTTATAACACAGTCCGTTTCTGTGCCTGACGGTTGTGGCTGACGGCATACTTGTACAGATCGTTGTGCGTACGTTTTCTTTAGATGCTGTGATCACGGCATCCTTTCCGTTTGTGGCGTACAAGGACGGTAGAGTAGCAAGACATCGTCTGCTTATAGTTACATAATCAACTGGATGTCACTGTTAATGCTGCAGACATATTTCGGGAACCTTTCTACTTTTTCACACCCCTGGGGCCAAATCAGGAATGTGTAATCAATGTATCACAGGGGACAGCTAGGTTTTAATAGGTACATATCTATGGCAATATCCTCGAACTCTCCACCAAGGTATTTGCTAACCGCTGAAGCTACCAGGCCTTCCGTCACAAAGCTGCCCTTCTGATAGTAATACTTGCTATTGTAGGTGAAACAGAACGATAGAGAGTGTGACTAAATAGCTGTAATTCGTCATTTCCAGAGAAGTGAGATGCTAGGTCCCAAGAGTCTTTGACAAACACATTCTTAAACAGTGCCACCACATCAGAACTTGTCGTAATGATACATTCACGAAGTCGAAGACATTTATTCACTTGAGCGATTTAAGAACACTCTTTATCACGGTATTTTCTGTGCCACTATTACGATCAAACGTACGCCTTTGAGACGGGAAGTTTGTTACCTCCTGCAGTTGCAAACTTGATGCAGCTGGAAACGCACGAACATTTTATTCAGCCTTACCAATGTGAGACTCTGCATTTTTACATTGCTTTTGTGTTTCAGATGCAGTCAAATGAAGTAAGAAGACCTCCACTTCCACTTGCTACAAAACAACTTTTGTTGGACATAAAGCCATTCCTGTTCTCTTGTAAGATACTAGGTTTGATGCCATTCTCAGTTGATGTGGTAAATGCTTCCCTCAAGAAAACAAGGACAGAGTTCACCACTTATACAGTTCTCGTCAGCCTCCATATTGTTTTAAGCTGCGTAATAATCATTTTCTACATCGATTTCTTGCCAAGACAATCTCCAATGCAGATTATTTTGTTTGTATGTTCTGTTGGCTTTAACATTTTGGCAGTCATGTCTGTTGTGCATGATGCGTTATACAGCAGAGACGAGAGTGAAAGAATGCTACGGCTGCTAATGATCTGTGACACTAGCATCATGATCAATTTTGCACCAGCCCAAAGATCATACGCAAAGTTCGTGAAGCTACAACTAATCCCTGTTGTCATATTGCTCATTGGAAATGGCATTTTTCTAATTACAGCAGCACCAAGCTTATGGAACAAACTAATGTGTTTTATCCATTCTAAGGATATAGCCATTATTTACATGACAATTTTAAGATTTGCCAATCTGCAGTTACTTCTGAAACAGAAACTGAAGATTATGAACTGCTGTTTATCCGCCTGGTGCACTGAAGCACGGGGAAGAAACGAGAGATATATTCGATTTTGTCGACGAAGACAGAGTGTCATGGAGATCTGCAAAGCCAACCAATACAAGCAGTTCACACAGTCCGTGGTACGCACTGTGAGGAGAGGCTACCAAGCGCTCTATGATCTATCCACAGTAATCAGTCACGTTCACGAAAAGTTTCTGTTCCTCTTTTTGATCAATTTGTTTCTAATTTCAGTGGCAACTGTGTGTTTTTTTGTTAGAAAGGATAATGTCTTCAGACTGAACGCAGATTTTACAGCATTGCATGGCTTGTCGGTGGTGCTCCAGGTAGGCGCGGTGTCCCTGGCATCGGTGCCCGCGCACTGTGTGTCGGTAGAGGCTGGCTGCACCGCACGCCTGGTCTCCCTGCTACTGCTGAAGGGCGGTCCCGTCACCAGGGGTGTCCACAGTGAACTTACGCTCCTGTCACACCACACCACCTCAAGGACACCTGCTGCCACCCTCTTGGGAGCCTTCCCACTGCGCCTGGGACTCTTTGTTGTGTATTTCTCCGTGGTTGTCACCTACTCCACTGCGCTATTGTCTTTCGGGTAGTGCGGCTGCTGTTTGTGTAAGCAACGCGTAAGAACACAACACTGTCAGATAAATTCATTCTAACAGCAGACACAACTGACCTATTTATCATAGTGTATTGTAAACAGTAATATCACAAATTGAATCCACCTTGATGCAAAACACCTTGTTATTCATTTATTTCTTTATTATCCCAAACTAGTTTCGGCGACAAATATCGTCATCATCAGTGTGGTGTTTTAATCTAAAACATGCAGAAAATTGTATGGTTGTACAAACACAGTAAAGCATTATTATATTTTTACAAATAGTCTTGTGAAATTTAGTTTTATATAGATATTTTCATACTACCTTACATGTTGTATGCTACAGCAAATTTTAAGCAATTATTGGCGCTGTTTGTGACATATTTTCTGTGCTCTTTTCTTCTGTTGCCATCTGTTTACTTAGCGAACATCATGTCATCTGCAACCATCTGAGCAGCTGTTAGTAAACAAATACCTGAAGGTGAACTTCATACGTCAGCAGTATATACTTGGGGTTGTGGTAGTGTGCTGATCATGTACTACTCAGACACTACTTGAAATGAGTTGCGTATTTTGCTAAAAATATAAATTCATAATAGTGACCGATGGCCATTGTTTACTGCATCTTCTGAACAGCAACACAACATTCTATATCTCAGTTTGTGACAAAATTATTAGCATATTTAGATACTTCTTTAAACATAAACCTAGAGATAAATATGCTTTCAAGAAGGCAAAATTAAATATTTTTAAGAACAAGGACGATTTCACTAATGTGTTCCTGGGAGCTATAACAATAACAGAAAAACACCGTTTATTGAAGTTAACTGCCGCTGTATAATCTCCAACGTAACTGATATGGCAACCTGACATTATTTCTATTGAAGTACTCTCTTGACAAATACTGTTTTTCCATCTTGAACTAGAAAACAAACTATCTACAAAAATGAAATCCCAACTCTAGTTTAACACTGAGTGCTCTCTGGTACTGACCCCTTACTCAGCTTGTATACTGTATATCGTTGGTCTCTCGGCCAACACAAAGTCTCAGGTGATTGGTAATAAGCGCAGAGGTCTCCCGTATATAAGCAGGATAAAAAACGGGCCTGCAAAAGTACAGGCTAATATGCTTAACATCGTCTAGGTACAGATTTCTTGAGAATATTGGGAGTTCAAATATAACAAATTAGCTTGAGACAGAAAAATTTCTGTGCACAAATCAGCAGATATTTAGGAACCTCCGCTTGTACAAACTCAGTTTGCTCTGTTCTCGTACGATATACTACAAAACATGGATGCAGGTCAGCGGCTAGGTTCCATATTACAAGATTTTCGGAAAACGTTTGACTCAGCGCCCTTCGGAATGTTAACGAAAGTCTAAGCACGTGGTATAGATTCTCAGATATGGAGATGGCTGACCTTTTAACTAACACAAACCGTTATGTTGTCCTGGACAGTGACTGTTCACCAAAGACAAGGGTATAGCGAAGAGTGCCGCAGGGAAATGTGAAACTCTAATGTTCTCTATGTACATAAATAATATCGCAGAGAGGTTGGGCAGCAATTTGTGACTGCTGAAGAGTTTAAAGTGTCCAAGCAAATGTGTTCTTGAGTGCCTCTAGGATAATACAGCATGACGCAGACGCAATTTCGATTTAATTCAATGAATGGCAGCTTGCTCTAAGTGTTTGCTCTTTACTGAATTAATTGTAAAACGGTAACCACTCTCAGATGCCTCTATCAGCCTCTCCTCCCCCCCCCCCTCTTTTCACAACATCTGTGTCATCAGACGTGAAGTCGCATAGTGCTCAGAGCCATTTGAAACTTTTTTTTTTTTTTTTTTTTAATCAGTAGGGACGCTACTATCACTGTAACAACTGCACTCCATGAAACAAAGGTATTTATTTTAAATAGGAATCACAGTCCCCTCTGCAAGTCGTGAAGAGCGACTGAAGTGCAGGGATATTATTGCCGGACGACTATGAGCTATAAATAGAACTACACAAAAATTACAGCGGGCCCAGAAAAAAAGGCGGTACGAAGTCCCATAAAACACTTAAATGTGAAAACAAGATCTGTTGTAAGAATACATCGACATAAACTAAAAATGAAAGTATTTTATCAATTCAGAATGAGATTTTCACTCTGTAGCGGAGTGTGCACTAATATGAAACTTTCTGGTGTGTTAAAACTGTGCGCTGGACAGAGATTCGAACTCGGGACCTTTGCATTTCGCTGGCAAGTATTCTACAGATTTCGTGGGTGACGAACCTAGGGTAGTATCCAGCAGCGATATCGATACAAGCCAGCTACCAGCAGTTGGCGGCCAGAGACGGCTCTGCTGCTACAGACGGTCTCTTGTATGAGGGCAGTGCCTCCGTCGCTAATCTCGCGACGCTCCATGTGCCACCTAAGCAAAACTTCTGTTTCCTCTGGAATCTATAAATCACCTGCTGGGGAGCAGCGCTGGTAGTCTTTTCCGTCCACCTCCAAAGCATAGCTCACATCCTTCCTCAATGTGTATTACAATGTGCACGCGAAGAAAGAATTCAGGTGGAATACTTCCTGTGATCCTGAACGAAGGCAGATGGTTTTCACGAGGGACTTGTGGCTCAGCACAGACCACTGTGGAGTCACGACAGCTCTCTCCTCCCGATTGTAGATCCCGTATGTCCTGCTCTTTTACATTGGAGGATAACGTACTTTAATTATATAATGTTTGCTAGTGTCCACCTCACACTTGCATTCTTACTCAAATTATGGATTGTGTCATTATCTTCATTATTACTTCGACACCAAAGTTTAGAAAACAACACTAGTGCTAACATTAAAGACTGTCTTACAGTCTTTCTAAAATAGACACTAATGGAAAAAAATCGCAGTACGAAGAAGGAGCTATGCGACGTAAACTAAAGTTGGTAGGCATGTTCCTACATTTCAAAGACGATCTCTATTGAAATTTGGAACCAGTCACATAATATTGGCACTAGTAACGCCATTATGAAAATAGAAACTAGATTTGCTTTAAATAGTGCTGTAACAGTCGTGAACATTACTTACCTTTGAGTGTGGACGTGGTGAGTTGATGTTAGTCAAGAGTGCCCTCAAGGCCACAACGACCAGCAGATCACTGAGTTTGGACGTGGTATTGCAATACAGCTATGAGAGTCTGGATATTCGTTCTGCGATACTGCAGGAAGACTTGGCAGAATGTAGCCAATGTACATGATTGCTAGCAATGGCAGTCACACGAACGTAAGGTCGCCAGAAATCCGGGCTCCAGATGGCCATTTTGCTCTACCAGTAGGAAAGACCATCGTGTTTGGCGTATGGCTCTGATCCATCATACTATCGTGGGTTAGAAGGAGGCCAGTTAAAAGGTAGCAACCAGCCTCCATGTGTTTTAGGCGCACTGGACGTACACCTAGAGTTATGATCTTGGGTGGCATTTTGTATGCCAGCAGGAGCAGTCTCATGTTTATTCCATGCACCCTTACTGCAGTCTGGTGATTCGACCTGTTGTGCTGTCATTGATAAACAACAAACCAGGGAGTGTTTTCCAACAGGATAACGTCGTCCACATACCACTGTTGTTCCCCAATATGCTCTACAGAGTGTCGACTTGTTACGTCAGCCAACTCTATAACCAACATTTGCAGCAGCACAAAATGCTGAAGAAGCACTATCGTGTAACAGACAATCATCACCAGGTCATAAATGAGTTTCTCATATTGTTTGGTAGAAGGCTAGAGATTCCTTGAAACAACATATGTTATCGGACACACTGAACGTAGAGTCAAATTTCCTGACACAGAAGTTGCTATATTGTCACACATTCTTCCGTTATTAGTCGAAGTGCAAATGCGAATTATTTAAAACAGAGCCGAATTGAATAGCATACACGCCTGACAACGCCAACGATTAGACGTGCCACATCGTTTCCAGTGTGTACGCACTGCAACAGTGCAATATCGAAAGTCACAGTGATCTATATCTTTTCCACGAGCTGTTCCTTTCCTCTTTCGGTTCGTATATTATACTGAATTTCAGCGTGACACATCTGCCTTGTCACTGTTCTTCAGTTCTCTTTCAGTGGCGTATTCCGATAGGTAGTTGAATTTCTGGAGTCTTGTTGGTTGTTGCGACGTGCATATTTCTACCATCTGCGTACCAAGACCCAGATATAGAAAGGTGAATCTTTCTGAACATGCCAATTTTTTCCTTTTGTGGTTAAAACCTCATTCTGAGACCTAACGTCTGTTCTGTCGATCATATTTACACACGGTTGAACAACTTGTTTACTTCTGAAGTATGTGTTTAGTTTTCGAAATTAGCCTTTTGCATTTGTTTACTATAATGACGCCGGCCGGTGTGATCGAGTGGTTCTAGGCGCTTCAGTCTGGAACCGCGAGACCGCTACGGTCGCTGATTCGAATCCTGCCTCATGCATGGATGTGAGTGTTCTCCTTGGTTAGGCGTAAGTAGTTCTAAGTCTAGGGGACTGACGGCCTCAGATGTTAAGTCCCGTAGCGCTCAGAGCCATTTGAACTATAATGGCATTGTAAATTGAGAATGAGAATATTTGTACTACCACTCGTGCTTTATTAATGTTTCACTTTCTGTATTTCTATAAATTGTACTTCTGAAAGAGAAACTTTTATTATCACTCAGGTTTTGTTAATATGTTGTATTTTAGTTGTCCACTTTCAGTACTTTTGTAAATGGGATTCAAACTTTTAGGTCTTTTATGTAGTCTAGTACATCTATAGCCACCGCCCCCCACGCTTCACACCTGTAAACGTCTTCCCCATTGCAGGGCGGTCAGTACTGCCGGTCAACAACCTTTTTACTTGTGCTGCGGTAATGCCCTTCTCGTTCAGGGGGTTCATACTTTGTATGTCCCGCCTAGTTTTTATCGAGATTTTGTTTTTGTGTGTTCTATCATTGTAAGATGGAGTACCGCTTTAGGCGTGCTATTTATTTGCAATTTGGCATGAATGATGGGGAATGGGTCTAAGAGAGGCATCTTTCGGCGATGACTTTTGAAAAGAATCTTTGTTAGTACTCTTCAAGCACAGCTCTGTAATACCACTTTTCAGTACCTCTTTATTCTTCAGTTCATAGTTAAGGTTTTTTTGTAAAAGAATTTTACCTTATTATTTGTACTGATTACCAGAGCATGCGTCTTCAGTTGACGCGAAACCGGTTGTGAGTTCTAATGAAAAGTATTCTACAGCCAGTGCGCATCCTTTCATTCAAAGCATTTTTTCTTGGTGGTCTGCCAACGTGAGACCACTTACTGGGATGGGTGTTGATACCCACCAGTAGTACACCTAGCCCGCTAGCAGTCTGAAGGATCTGAGTCCATCTCACGAGTGGCAACAGAACTAGAGGTTCACGCAGATAGATCTTCCTTTGCCTTGGTCAGTCAATATATGCAGGTTTGCGACGAGTTGCACCTATTAAAATGATTACATTCACTGGTAAATTTTACATTTCAGAGAAGCTATAGACTGTACCCTAAAAAATCACCAAATACAAGTAAAAGGTCATAGTTTTATTCACTTATTTGTTTTGCTAGTTTCATATCATCTGCATCTGCAAAAACATTTAATTTTTTGAACCAGTTTAAAGAGACAAATGTACCCTGTCACATTTTTGTAAAATTCTTTTGACATCATGAGTGAGATGGTTGTTGAGATTCTCGTAACACACTGCAAATTAATGTCTGTCAAAGAGCATCTATTTTTACTCTTGCTGATCGTCAAGCAAGAAAAACTTCGCTCAAAAATGTATTTAGACGCAAATATGGAGAGGTTTTTCCCAGCAAATTTCTTCTGCAAGGAAATTTTTCAGCTGATAAACATCTATGAAACTCAGCTAATGACACAGCAATAAACATTTCTTGCGCTGCGTGATCTGACTGCATGTCAATAACTTCAAGCTTCAGCTCTTCAGATGCTGTGTCAATATCAGCAGTGATGAGATGAGGTAGAAGACTGAATTGAAACTCAGTTTTCTCAAACTCCTGAAATCATCCCACCAATTCGTCCCCCACGTTATGTAAATGATCGCTAGTCTCAGCAGAAACACTTTCTGGCGCTTTCTGTTTTTCTAATAATGGGGAATGTCAAAAATTGCCTTGGTGTGCTTGTCTTGCAAATAGACCTAGGTTTGCTTCGAATGATTTTAGATGCGTCCACACGTAAACAATCATTTTCCCTCAATGTCACATTCATTTAGTTCAACATCTCAAAAAACATTATCTCATATGTCCACTCCTCAGTTCTCAACTCTGTCACAAAATCGTGAGGTACCTCTTTCGTGTCCATACATAAGAAGATATGATTCTGCAATGCTTAGACTCTTTTTAACACTTTGACCATGCTCAGCCATCTCACACTGTTGTGGTACACTGCCTCGTCATACTCTGCACACACATCGTCATGAAGTTAATTTAGTTGTTGACGGTGGCGTGCGCTTGCTCTGTGTTCGCAACACCAACAACAGGACCTATCACTTCCTTTAAATCCAGTGCCGATTTACGAAGGATCTCGTGATGCAAAATACAAGAAAAAGAGTTCAGCGTCTGTGTGTTATCCTAGTAATTTATTTGTTAAAACCTTTACCATACCTACATTTTTCCGCACTGAAAACTCTGGCCCCTTCTGCTGTAATGATTACTATTTTGTTCCAGGACGAGCCGCTCTTCTCCACACAATTCACAGCACACTGAAAAAAGCCGTTACCAGAGGTTCAATTTTTAAGTGATGCTAGTTCAACTAATTCCTCTGCGAAGATGATACGGATAAAGATGAATATTTGTGCAGTGTCTTAGTTATCCGTGATTTCACCCATTGCCAAGGAATACAAAACAAAATCCTTGCTCGCAGTTCTCAGCTGTTCTGTGAATTCGTCACTGATTACATCAATGCTCCTTACTATAGACATCTTTCTAATGAAATTCTTTCAGATCTGCCTGTAACATCAGGGCACAACATGGTTTCACTCTCTATCACACACTGATAAATAAACTCGCCATCCGAAAACGGTTTGTTGCATGTAGCAGGTTATACGCCATCCCGAAATTTGCTTCTTTAGCACAATTTTGAAATGCTGATGGGTCGTAAATGACGTTTGTTGCTTCTGCAGCCATTTCTCATCTCCATATCTTTTATTTTGCGTTCTTCGTTGGAAAGTTTGTAACCAAATTCGCTTTGTTTTATTCCCTAACATCGTTTCAGATTGCAATTCTTAGACGCGGCTATGGTTTAATGACCCAATAAACACACTGCCTCACACACTGAAATAAAGAATTATGTGTCTTAAACGCGCGACATTCATCAGTGATTTTAGGTTTCTTTGGGATCCCATTAAATTTGGTTACTTATATATTTACTGTTGCACAGATAAAAATGAAATAAACGAGATTAACCGGAAAAGCACTGTGCGACGTACTATTCGTGCAAACCAAATTAACACTCGGCGCAGTGGCTGATGGGAGCAACTCGGTTTGTGCGAATATATTACACGTGCAATCCCAGTTGACTGCATATGGGAAATGGCTCTGAGCACTATGGGACTTAACTGCTGTGGTCATCAGTCCCCTAGAACTTAGAACTACTTAAACCTAACTAACCTAAGGACATCACACACATCCATGCCCGAGGAAGGATTCGAACCCCCGACCATATCGGTCGCGCGGTTCCAGACTGTAGCGCCTAGAACCTCTCGGCCACTCCGGCAGGCACACGTTTGCACACCACCACTCGTCTCCTCCTGCATTGCTGTGGCCGCTGCTTCCACTGGCGTCGAATCAATTCGTTTCTTCCCTATACCAGGTTGCACACCAAAAGAACCCGTCTTTTCAAATTTCCGGACCATTTTACACAGACCAATGGCAGTCATCGGACCAACGCCTTTTTCAAACCATTTAGTGTCCGGAATGTCTGCAGAGCGACGTGTGCATGATCAACCTTCTTGTAATACAGTTTTACAAGCAGAGCGCGATCCTGCATTGAGACAGTCAAGGCGAAAGTCACAGACGCGAAAGGGGAAAAAGCCGTTAACCCGACGTGTTTGAACCAACTTCAGTGGTTCGCGCGCATTACAGGTGTTTTCATTTACGAATTCTGACACATACAGCGCCATCTATTGATCAATTTTCACACTATTTTTTTCTTCTGACATACGTTTTCCCCCTTCTCCGATAACATTCCTTTGCAATTTGAAGCCATTCTGACCAGTGGTGCAATTTCCATAGCGTTTTGAAAGTTTAACTGTAATTACAATCACCCTGTAATACTGAGTGAAATTTCTCGTTATTAAACAGTTTGGTGTGCTTCTTCACGATGCAGTATTTTCTAAAATAATATAATATTTCGACCACTCATCTTACACCGCAGAATAATCACAAGTCGTGCCAATCACTCTCTGTTCCCAATTCAACGACCGCTCAACCCACTCCAAAAATATTTATTGTTCTCATACAAAAGTGTGAATTATCAAAGTCTCCCGGATTGCTGTCACCCGAAAGTTTTGAAACATTTTCTGATATCGACCGATAGGTGGCACGTAAGCACTTTTCCCGCGGATATCACAGGTTGTTCCGTGTCAGAAACCCACGACTGCCCGTCTCGGCTCGCATGTCACTTTCAGTTTAACAGCAAAAATGCGAAAGTGTGTTTATTGTCCCAATTGCTACTTTCCGTTTTGTAGCTTTACCATTCTGTTTTTGTTATTGCTATAGCCGTGAAGTATGTCACACTTAGTTCTGGTTCACCACGTTATGCTTAACCTTCGAATGTCTACTTGCTTCAGAAAATTCACTCCAAGTAACGTTTTAGTCTACCTGCTTCCTTTCTCATAACTGTATTCACTTCCTGTATGGTACAGTTAGCCAATGACAGTAGCTCTAAGTGCCGTCTGCTACGATGTGACAACTCGCCACGCCACAAAGCTTCGGGACGCCTCCCTCCTAACTCTTTCTGCCCTATCTACCAAACTTCCGTGCCCGTCAGCCGTACTTCTCATTTCATATTCAGATAGCAATGTCTACGTCATTTCAGACACGCTGTGCAATCTAACTTCTGAGAGTGCAAAATATATTTTCTGTTGGTGCATCATCCACATTTTGTTACAACGGTAAACTCACTATTTCCATCTCTGCTGCTCCTCATCCCTTTCACTTTAGTTTTACCTTATCCTATCAACCTGGACTAAAGTAAGTGTCCACTTCGTGCAAAACGTCTTCTACTTGGCTCGTTAATTTTCGCCAAAAAAGGCTACTGTGTCATCTGCAAGCTTTATAATTAGTATCTATACGCCTTTTTTTTTCTCTTGATAATTAATGATTCATTTTGCCCATAGCTTTCCCCACACGTAAATTAAAACATTCTAGAATAGTGGAGCGTTCCCTGACATTGACGGTAACAGAAACTGGTCATTCCTACTATTCAACAGATGTTTCACCCACTTACTTTATTAGAAATGAAAGATCATGAGATCCTTCTGTTGCAGGAACTAGCTAAATAGTTACCTTCATCTGTAGAACTGAATTAAACAATTATTTCATTTGCAAGAGATAAGGCGTAATTATTTTGAATTAATGAGATAAATTTCATTTTTTTATCATCACGTTTTTTAGGCAAACAAATCTTAGGTCAGAGCTAAGAAGTTCACGCAAAACATGCAGATTTGTACACATAAATTTTTTCATCTGACGTTCAGCATGAATAATGAAGCACAGGAGACTAGATATCTGGCCTTTTCGGTATATGGGACTTTGCTGTGGACAGCTGAGCGGCGACCCAGGATGTCCTCACGAAGCGTTCTCTTAGTGCTGATTATGATCCACTCGTTGGGCAGTCCCGTAGCTGTTTGGTCTTCTATATTACCTTTCTGCTCTCTCGTTCGTGTTGTTGTCTCCTACTTCCATCAGACGGCTGCTTGAGTTTCTGATCACTGCTACAAATCTTCTTTCCTTCTGCTAGATTTATAAAGCCCTCGAGGAAATCTTATTCTTTCCTTCAGTACCTTTATCCTCGTAGATTTTCTCCCAAAACTATTAGGCGCTGATTCATTCTGGAGGAAGTTCTTGTCATTCTCTCTGTCTCCTAATCGTGTGCTCCGCTCCCATACCGAATAATCCAGAGATTCTTCACAGACAGACTCACTTGTTTTGTACAGTCCCTGTTTTCTTCTTTCGAGATTTTTGGGTATCTTCGGTGACCAGTTTAGCGGTTAGCTATTCCGCTGGAGAACTCCATGTGTTATTAAACGACTCCTTCACTTTCGTTAGGAAACTGTAAACACGTCTTCCTTTTGTTGCTGTGTTCTTGGAATTGTGCCATTCTTGTTTGAACAATACATTCATCACTTCTCTAATTAACAGAGCTTTTTATGGTCTGTATTTAGTCCTTTTATTCCGTTACTGAGTACCCAGGGGGCCCAAGTATGCATATATTCCAGTCTTCTACTAGTCCATCTCCTCCTTCCCCCTCACTCTGTCCATCTCCTTACTCACCCCCTCTATCCATCTCCTCCTGCCCACACTGTACTCATCTCCTCCTACACCTCTCTCTGTCCACCTGCTGCACGTTCCCTCTCTGTCCACCTCTTCCATTCCCCACTCACTTTACATCTCCTCCTGCGCCTCTTTCTGCCCATCTCCTGCTGTCACTCTGCTCATCTCCTCCTTCACCTCTCTCTGTCCATCTGCCCCTTCCATTTCTATCCATCTCCTCCTCACCAACCTAACCTCATCTCCTCCGCCCTATCTCTTTGTCCAATTCCTAGTCCTGCTCCCTCTTTCAATCCCCTTCTCCTCCCAGTCCATCTCCCCTTTCCTCCTCTGTTTGTCCATCTCCTCATCCACACTTCTCTCTCCATTTTATCACCCTCACCTCAACAAGAGGTTGTTGGTTCTTACCCCCAAAGAATTTCTTTCAAACCGTAACTAGTATGTGTACCAAATTTAATTTGTTCCAGGAGTTAGTAATGAGATTTTTACCCATGGCTCTGCCGGCTTACAAGAATTTGAAATGTATTTCACACAAATTTAACGTGTTTCATACATATTTGTACATTTACCTGATCTGCATCTCTAACGAATTCCACCCTTCAGACCATTTCCACGGATATTTGTGCCAGTGTATCTGCTGAACTCTGTGTCTTATACAGTTTTGTAGGTACATGCAGCAGTATATTTTGCTACTGTAAAGGAAATGTCTTGTGAATAGAGTTAATAGTAAATAAGTAATGAAATGTCATACATAATGTTGCAATTTTCGTGCATCTCAATACTTGATATCGTACAATGTGTCATACAATGATATAATGTTGCTGGTACGTTCAGTGGTATTTGTGAATACTGTCTGGAAAATATGTTGTGAACGCAATTAGCTGTAAAAATGTACTAAAGTAAAACGTCATACTTCATGTGCCAGTTCTGCTATATTTACAGCGAAGATGTAGTAGGCCATAACCTTTCCTCGTCCACCATTTTGTGAGGGATGTCAGCAAAAAAAAAGTTTCTTAAAGGTGGGAAATTTTGTGTAAAGTTTGTTGCAAGTCACTAAGTGTTCTCATTCTCAAGTACTGGATGACTAGAGTAAGGGTATTAGCGCGTTGTGGCCTACACTACATTTTCACCCACACCCTTTCCCTTTAAGAGTCAGGTGGTTCTTACCCACACAAAGTGATTCTTTCGAGACATATTTGTACCAAGTTGGGAGGACTCGGTCCAGAGATTTAGCAGGAAATGTGAAACACACACACACACACACACACACACACATATATATATATATATATATATATATATATATATATATATATATATATATGTGTGTGTGTGTGTATGTTTCACATTTCCCACACACACACACACACACACACACACATATATATATATATATATATATATATATATATATATATATATATATATGATAGGCCACATAAAGGCCCATGACAGATAGCAAAAGAAGTATTACAAACCTTGATGATCAATAACACTATCGGCAGATGTTTTTCCACTTTCTTCTGTCCACTGCATCTTCTGCAATGCGTCATCACCCTATCTTTCCAACAAGTCCTCGAACGACCTCTGGGCGTCTTCCAATCAGCTGGGAATTGGACACTCGATTGGGGATAGATTCTCCAGCTCTTAAGACATGTCCCAAACACTGGAGTCGTCGTCCTCTGATGGTCCTACCATCTTCAGCTTTCCCATAACGTTGTACAAGTCCTCTTTTTGCCTCCTTCCCCATCTTCCATTTTCTCTGTTGAATGTAGGCCCATAGATCTTTCTGAGCACTTTCCTTTCAAATACGCAAATGCGCTCTTCAAGTGTTTGTGAAGTCGCCCATGTCTCGCAGCCATATAACATAACTGGCTATACCAGTGCCATGTAAAGTTTGATCTTGCTGTTTTGTGAGACCAAGCGTGACTTGAATAAGTTATTGAGACTAAATAAGGCAAGTTTCACATTAATTATTCTCTGTTCAATCCTTTCCTCAACCTCGCTTGTATTAGATAGAATCGATCCGAGGTACTTCAGTTTCTCTATTCGTCCAAAATTGTGTCTATCTATATTGATAGCGGTAGGGAAATCCTGTCAGCCTGAGATGTTCATATATTTCGTTTTCTCGTCTTTGACAACTAATCCCACTTTGCTTGCCTCTTTCATCAACCTGGTTGTGTCAGACGCTATCTTATTGAGTCTTCCATAGTTACCACATCATCGGTAAAGTCCAAGATTTTGTCAGTTTCAATCATATCCATCTCCCTGTCATTACCAATTTCACGTCGTACCTTTTCCAATGCAATGTTGAATAGCACTGGAGACAAAGGATTTGCCGGCCGTTGTAGCCGAGCGGTTCTAGGCGCTTCAGTCTGGAACCGCGCGACCGCTACGGTTGCAGGTTCGAATCCTGCCTCAGGCATGGATGTGTGTGATGTCCTTAGGTTAGTTAGGTTTAAGTAGTTCTACGTTCTAGGGGACTGATGACCTCAGATGTTAAGTCCCATAGTGCTCAGAGCCATTTGAACCATTTTTTTGACAAAGGATTTCCTTGTTTAAAACCGTGTTGAACAGCGTAAGGCTCTGACATTTTGTTTCCAAGCCGTACTTGGCTGCTTGTATATTATTATCACATTCCCTCGTAATGTATGGTTTATTAACATATTTCTCATAAGGCTACATTTTCATTCATTCTGTCATTTGATGAGCGTGGTGCTTCTGCTTCATGTAATTGACGAAGAGGGATTAGAGTCAGCAAAACAAAGATTTTGGTGAACCTTGACGGACTAGGTGGAAGTTTCTCGAAAAATAGCACCTTTCAAATGGTCTGTTTTTGAAAAACGGCAGTCAGTTACCAGAAGGGAGGATCCTTTCACGACGAGATGAGATTTTAGAACACTCGAAAATAACGACATTTTATTGTTATGTATTACGTACACGATCTAACAGTACCAAGGAATATGAGATTTAGTGATTTTCATCTGTTACCAACATAAATTTGAATGTTTTATATTTCAATCACATCGGAATTGCTCTGCAAAATATGTCATATAGCCAGAGATATATTGATAGAGGGAGATGTCAGCGGTAGAGGAGGAGCACTATAGGTATATTTTTCTCTTAATGTTCCCTGAAAGCGATTGTATATGTTGTAGGAAAAACATAGAAAAGGAACAAAAAATTTACTGTCTGCACAAAGGATCAAACATGTATCGTCAAAGTTCTAAGGCATAGGCTGCTCATTTTCTTCTCCTTCACAATGTAATTGTGCTGGCATAATTGCTATAAAATCCGCTGTTGCCGCACGCAGACTATCTCGTGTCGGGTCCAACATGAATGCTCGCAGTTAGCTGACACACGGCTGAAGCATTGATGCCCTGGTTTTTACTAAATGATTTGTGTCATAGTTCCCAGTGAATTACAGTACATGCCGCACACACTGACTATCTCTATTGAACTTGAACATTATGATTGTTGCTTTCACTGTGGCATTTTGCCACATGAAATGACATTTGATAACCTGTTCAAACGTTAACACACTCTGTAAGACACATGACGTGACAGATTAGTGATCATGTGCGACTGTCACAGATTCATCCCTTGCCACGTGATTCCATTCCAATGCCAGAGTCACAATCAGTTGTAGAGGCCATAGCAAATGATATATGCTTCCACACAATAATAATTTACTAGCCTCTTATTCTGTTGCATAGTTCACACATTCCACTGACATGTAAACAGTAATGTAGATAGTACTACATGACAGCCATCTTCCCTTCATAACTGTAGTGTGAGGCAGTTCACAAATAGCGCAGCAAAGGAATGATGTCGAGTGGGGGGAAGGAAAATAGGAGAAGTTCAGAGGACTGATTCTGGTTGTACGTCATGAAATTTGCACCACACATCATATGGTGACACGCAAGCAGCAAATGTAGCTGTCGTAGTTTCTTGACTGTATTTTTGCATTGCTTCATGTATTGCATGTCAGCCTGCATTCTCAATAGATAGTGGATTTGAGCTAATGTTCTATCTTGCTGATCAGTGCAATGAACTTCTAGCACACAGGAGTTTACCAGGAGCACCAAACGTGAGTGACAGCGTGGTGTACGTGGTCACAACGGACGCACATGCGGTTACGAGGCTCAGCCCCAGTGGAAGGACACCCAGCAGGGTTGGTGCTGGTGTCGTGCAGCTCACCTGAAGGCGCAGCAGCCGCGGCTCATCGTGATCAGTGTGGCGCCGGCTCTGTGACAGCAGCTGTGACGTCAGCCTAGCGGTCCTGTCTGCCTCGGTCGCCAGTGAGTGGGCAGGCGCCAGAATGAGTACTAGCCGCCAAACATTAAGCATCAGTGAAAACCATAGGTACGTCATTGTGTAAGACTCACCAGGGGAAGCTGTGGTCATCAAATAAATTAAGTCAACAGCCTGTGTCGACGCTGCTGTTAAGTAAAGGACCACAAAAGTTTCGTGAACAGCCGTGACTGCAGTCGATAGTTCGCAAAGAGTAACATATGCTCTCCTCAGACATCGTACAGACACGCTGCGTATCTTTGAGGCATTCATTTACAGCTCTAACTCTCTGCGTTATAAGTAATTGCAGATCCACAAATTTCAGCAGTGACATTGTATACCACAGTACATTACGAGTAAATAGAACATCCTTAGGTGTCCATCATCGAGAAGGCTACAAGTGTAGATAGCAAGTGCTAAATAGAAGTGAGCTGCCGAAAAGAGTTGAATCTTCACATACTTGGCTGATGCTGTGTTCACAGGCCCAAAATAAGACATTAAAGTCTTATCACATCTTGTTATTAACTGAATCATCATGTTGTACTTTTTAGTGTTGCAAAAGAAGTCAGCAGCTATGGTAAACTTAGAGATAAGTATAAATTCCACTGCGACTGTAGCTTCAAGAAATACGAATACTGACATTCTGAGTGGAAAAGTTGCTAGTAGGTACAGAAAACCACACGCAGAAGTCAGCTGTAGTGCAGTGGCGAGGAGGAAGGGTCCGACGTCAGCTGCAGTCTGCTTCAGACAGGCGTTCCCCATGTGGAGGGGTCTGCCCGCCACCAGCAGCTGCACAGTGCGGTCTGGCACTGGACCCCCGTGCCGCCTCATCTGGAGACCAGGTACAAAACTCAGCCTCAACCAGAACTCGCTCAACAACTGACACATAGCTTAATAGAAAGGTGCAGTTACAAGAATATCTGTAGATAGCAGTAAACTTAAAAATACCGTGCCTGAGCGTTGTCTAGTTGTGTATCTGATTACTAAAATGCGACCAATGTGATTTATTCGTATTTGTTCGTTGATTATCATTTGTTTTATGTCGTCTTCCCATGACTGATGTGGTGGTGGGTTTGCCAACTTATTTTGAGAGAAATAAGGCAGTGTGGCTCGTTTGTAATTGATGGTATGGCTGTATGCGATGCGACGGTGGTTGCGGGTCCGACAGTGGGAGTTCAGGGAGCGGGAAGCTTGATTGATGGGTAAGGTGAGCTTTTATGGCGGCCGGAGGGAAGAAAAGTCACCAGTCTCTCCACTAATTTGTTGCAAGCTATTACACTATTTACTCCTGTGGCTGGAGAAAATCTGATTTTCTTAGTAGCTTAAAATGAACATAAACAGTTTCGACTGCGAGAAACCTTTATTATTATGGTTATTGATTTCGGTCACTTACTGACCATCTTCAGACCTCATACCATGTTGGTAGGCAGTGGCGGTGAATGGCGCAGGCGTTACGAAATTCAAGAAAGTTAACTACTGAATGCGCAACGCCTCCTCCTTTCATTGCCACCGCCTACCAACATGGTTTGAGGTCTGCAGATGGTCAGTAACTGACCATAAGCGGTAACCATAAAAATAAAGGTTTCTTATGGTCGAGACTGTTAGTGTCTAGTTCCCCTACAGCTTTTACCCTCTACAGCTCCCTCAAGAACCATGGACGTTTTTCTTGATGTCGTAACGCAGGTCCCTGTCCCTTCATCTTGTTCCTCACGTTATCGATTATGCGGAGAACCTACTCTTTTATCAGTTCGCCTTGTTTTAAACATCCTTCTATGTCACCATATTTTCTTTCCTAATCCCACAGACCATCATTCAATTAGTACCATCTCTGGATACTGGAGACATCGCCTTAGTGTTAAAGTTTACACCGGAGTCGAGTGAAGCAATATTAGCAGCCGTATAGCGTCAGAAGGTGGAATGGGGCACCTGTAACAGATGCTGCTATCTCGATTCAGCTCTGCACCAATATAAAAAACCTGTTTTCTTACTGGCAGCTGTTATGAACTTTTTTTAATTCCGAATGGATGTTGAGACGCCCTGCTAAACCCGCAGGACAGGACAAGTATAGGAATTGTGGAAGGGGCCAGAATGAGTGGCTGTCAGTTACACTCCAAACATAGCATTTTATTTAGTTGTCAAAACATTACAGTGCAACTTCTAAGCTTCACTATCGACAGAAAAGTCTTCAATTCTAAAACGGCTGAAGGCCCATGAATTAAATACAAATTATATATATATATAAGAAACTGTAGTCCAAAACAGCTACAGCCTTTGTTTAAAAAAAAAAAGACTGCAACCAATTTTCCAAGCCAAAGGCCCAAAGCTTTTAACCTTAAATAGAATTTAAGCCGAAATGATGTAAGACTTGATAAGTAAGAATCCAAAATTTTAAAGTGGCTGAAGGCTCATCATTTTAAGAACTATACAACTACCACAAATTTTCAACAGGCAGACGGCACACAGCTTTATCTTGAAAGAATTTAATACTTGATAAGTAAGAACCTTAAAACTTAAAGGGCCCATGCTTTTATAAAACAATACAACTGCAATAAATTTGAACAGGCAGAAAGCCCACAGCTTTATCTTCCAAAAGGTAATACTTGATAAGTAATATCCTTAAAACTTAAAACGGCTGAAGCCCGATACTTTAAAACAATACAATAAATTTTCAACAGGCAGAAGAACCAAGATTTATCTTCAGACAATGTAAGACTTGCCCAATTTAGAAAGATTACTTTTAAAATGACTGAAGGTCTTTGATTTTAAAAACACAATTACAAGCATACAAACTCCAACCATCGGCTATGAGCCATTAAAAATACATAATTAAACGCCCACAAGAAAGGCAGTATAGGCAACGCCGCTTAGAAGTTTCCAGGGGGCTTAGTCTGCCCTTAAAATCTTAACGTTCGCTTAGGTGAGATAAGAAGTCGGCCCAACTATACTTGATCCGCCAGCAACATCCAAGAGACAGTCAAGGAACCACCGAGAAGACGACTTGCTCACCACCGACCAGTATACGAGAATTCCAAAGCCAAAACGTTACAGACATAGCCGCCCACAACCAAACGTACATTAAGCTGTCAAAAACTACACACCATGTTGGACAGCGACACCAGGTGGGGAAAGGACACTGCCTGAATTTATGTCAGCGGCCAGGGCAGGTAACCGGAACACTAACGGCCACAAGGCAGAAAATTCCGCTGGTGCACTTGAATTTCAAACCGAAAAATATAGTTAATTCCACCACACGGCGGCTAAATATTCACTAACTCGAACACTCACTATTGCTCCCAGGAATGCCGCCAACAGCGAACCACCAACCAACGGGACAACGTGAACAGACGTAGCTTCGGTAATTAAATTACCACTCAACTTTCATGTCCTTGGCCGGCGAGCCACGAACCTCGCAGCACCTGGAACAGCCCCCACACGCTCCGACACTGGGCAGAAACCGCCAGCGAACCTGGCCGACAGCGCCGTGCGGAGACTTGCTTGCTGATCCGTTCCAACCGACCGACTGGCTGCACACCACCAAGCCAGAACTATAAACACCAGACCAAAGACGGTATACGGTGTAAATATCGACAGACACCGCTGCTGCAACACGTAGAAAGATGAAGAACCGTGGCATAACCGCAATAACCATAGAAACCAAACGCAGAGTAACAGCCAAGTTTTAAACAACACATAAGCCGGGGTCAGCACGGCTCAGATGTTATCTACGCCTTCAGCCTTACGTGATCTCAAGTCTTCCAAAGTTCTAATGAAGTCTGTCTCTAATACTTGGTCCCCTATATCTTCTACATAGACTCCCCTTTCTTCATCTGTAACAGCATCAGGGAGTTTCTCATCCTTATTGATGCCATCAATGTACTTTTTACATCTACATGCTCTGTCCCCTGCGTTCCAAAATGGAATTGTTCTTGCAGTCTTGATTTTAGTTTCATTGAATGTTATACTGACTTTTAGAGATACTGAATCAGTCATTCAAGCAGAAACCATTATTCCTGAGTACTTAAGTAAGGTTCTCCTTCCCACATTGATTCTTCTGGACGATTCTTTAGAACTAAAGTACTAAATTGTAGTCCAAGTCAATATCTGCTCTTTTGTACATCTTAAAATCCGGTATCTGACTGGCGAAAACTTAACCCATCTGCGATATTCGCATTTCCCCAGGCTTTTTCCAGGAATACCTCTTCCTATTCTGATTTTTCAACAATTCACTCACAATTTTTAGCTCAAATTTCTTGCACAATTGAGTTAGTCTTTCTCGTCTCTCATTCCTGCTCCATTCCCTGTGTCTCCTATAACTCCGTCTTCTGTCTCTTCCCCTATTATGGCGTCCAAGTAACCGACGACTGTAAGATTTTCACCTCCCTATACATGCTGAATTACATGATCATTATCCTCTTATACTTACACAATCAACACCTTCTCCTTGTGATACAGATGTGTTGTTGGCTTTGAATTGCGGTCAGATCTGATAAGAATAATCAAAACACTGAACTCTTCTCACAAGGGAACCTCCCCATCGCACCCCCATCAGATTTAGTTATAAGTTGGCACAGTGGATAGGCCTTGAAAAACTGAACACAGATCAATCGAGAAAACAGGAAGAAGTTTTGTCGAACTATGAAAAAAATAAGCAAAATATACAAATTGAGTAGTCGATGTGTAACATAAGGCGCATCAAGGACAATATGATCTGAGGAGCGCCGTGGTCTCGTGGTTAGCGTAAGCAACTGTGGTACGAAAGGACCTCGGTACAAGTCTTCCCTCGAGCAAGACTTTTAACTTTTCTATTTTCTAGCAATTGACGTGTGTCAATTATCAAAGTTCAGGCACTCACACAATCAACTTCGCTCTCGAAAATTCCAGGACATGTTCAGATTTGCTTGGACATATGCAGGATTTGACGGTCTACACACGGAAAAAATTGGAAAACGTTAAAAACATGTTTTGACAAAGCACAGGGAAAACTGTGTGACTGTGAAACTGTTGCATTCATTTGTTGCAGTTTATGTGACAAACTCTTAATGTTTTCATCACTTTTTTGGGAGTTATTATCACATCCACAAGAAAACCTAAATTGGGCAAGGTAGAAGAATCTTTTTACCCATTCGCCAAGTGTACAAGTTAGGTGGGTCGACAACATATTCCTGTCATGTGACGCACATGCCGTCACCAGTGCCGTATAGAATATATCAGATGTGTTTTCCTGTGGAGGAATCGGTTGACCTATGACCTTGCGATCAAATGTTTTCGGTTCTCATTGGAGAGGAACGTACTTTCGCCTACTAATCGCACGGTTTTGCGGTGCGGTCGCAGAATACAGACACTAAACTTATTACAGTGAACAGAGACGTCAATGAACGAACTGACAGATCATAACTTTGCGAAAATAAAGTAAAATTTTCACTCGAGGGAAGACTTGAACCAAGGACCTCTCGTTCCGTAGTTGTTCACGCTAACCACGGTACCACGGCGCTCCTGAACTGACGCTCTGCTTGATGTTGCTTATCTTGCACATAGACTACTCAGTTTGTATATTTTACTTATTTTTTCAATAGTTCCACACAACTTCTTCCTGTTTTCTTGATTGATCTGTGTTCAGTTTTTCAAGGCCTGTCCACTGTGCCAACTTATAACTAAATCTGAGGGGGGTGCGATGGGGAGGTTCCCTTGTCAGTAACTTCCTGTTCATGAGGAATTCTACACTCATTACACAATTTTCTGTTGATATTTCTTATTCGTCTGGTCATAAAAATTTACCATATTTTCATTTCACTTTGCTGATCCGACTGCATATGGACTGGACCTTTGTACTTCCTTTCCCGTTCTTTTAGATTCTCTAACACATTCAGTCTTTTGACACTCCGATTGGCTGAAAGTTACGCTTTCGTTTGTTATTCCGACTTTTGCTCATGCTCACCTAGAAAGTTGCGTGCTAAACGTCACTTTAAATCTTTCGAGAGCTTTACATTTGATATTTAGCGAATTGGTCTTCTCTAACATATCGCACAAACATTCTATAACAATGTGCGGTGTAGGTTCTTCCAAATGTCTCTCTCTGACATGTTGTGGCGGGAACGTGGTTACCTCTGGTCGTTTCGGTGGGTCCGCAGCCAATTAGACCGTTGCTGATTAATTAGAGCATGCTCGCGTATGAGTATGAAAGACACTTTTTCCATGAGGTGTGCTATGAATGAACGCCGGCCGCTGGTCCCCGAGCGGTTCTAGGCGCTTCAGTCTGTAACCGCGCGACCACTACGGTCGCAGGTTCGAATCCTGCCTCGGGCATGGGCGTGTGTGATGTCCTTAGGTGAGTTACGTTTAAGTAGTTCTAAGTTCTAGGGGACTGATGACATGAGATGTTAAGTGCTCAGAGCCATTTTTATGAATGAACGCAGGAAGTAGGGAGTGGTAGCAGCTCGGCAGATTTGGTGAGATCGTTTATTCTTAGTGGTTGTTAATGGGGAAGTATCTCCATTCAGTTCAGTCGCGTCGTATTCGTATCGCACAGTTTATTTTTCAGAGTTATTTTGTTCCGAGACTATGATGAATTGCTAAGGCGAGATGATACACTGCCGGAGAAAAATTAGTACACCATTTTAGAAGTTTCCACTTCACTCAAGATTTATTGTTACTACAGTGCATATCGAGCTCATGAAATGATTAGATTTATAGGTAAATAGCGTAAGCGGTTCTGATGTAGCCGGTATCGACCCATGCTGAAATACCGATATTAGTATATGGGGTAGCATCCAAGGGCGGCAATGCATGCACTGATTCCCGCATCCAGCAGATCATACAAAAGGTGAATACTGTCCTGGGGTACATTAAGTCGCGCCTGCTCGACCTGTCCATGTGGTTCTGTAAGAGTGATTGGTTGAAAAGTCGCATGAGCTACTTGTCTTCCCACCATAAACCAGCACCTGCTCGACTGATGACAAACCTGGAGATTATGCTGGCAGGGAACTTACTGCACCTTTTGCAGAGAAAGTTGAGTTTAATGAGCAATGTGTGGGCTAGCATTATCCTGTTGGAACAGCACATCACTTTTCTCCTGACAGAATGGGACTAACAACATTCTGCACGTACCAGGCGCTGGTTGGGTTGTAGCTTATTGCACCCTAGACCATAAGGCCGGGTTTGGAACCTGTGTATCTTGGACGTATGCACTCCACGAGACAGTGCTGACCTGGTTTATGTTGTACTCGCAAACGCCATCACTTGTGATCAAGCAGAATCTGCTTTCATCGCTGACGACCATGCGGCCATTCCACCCTCTGCGTGATCCGCTGACGGCGCCAGTCTAGCCATGCCCGTCGATGCCGTGGTGTAAGCTGAAGAGGAGCTAGAGGTGTTTTTGCCTGTAGTGCCACTGCTAGTAACCAGTTCGTGTTGACACGTCTGGGCTCACAAGCCCTCTATTATGGTGTGGCAGCTATTCGGCCTGACACTGCTGCCCTTACAATACGACGATCCTAGCGGGCGTCCGTGCTGCGTGCACGTGCAGAACCTCATCTGCGGGTGTGAGAATGTTCACGTAACCATTGGTATCAGCATTGTTCTACAGCTAATGCAGGACGTCCATCTTGTGTGGCAATTCTCTTAAAGGGCCATCCCGCCACTCGCAAGGCGACAATTTCATCCCTTTCAAACCCCTCAATTGGCTGTAAGAACCACGATCGCGTCTCTGTGGCATAATTGCCCTCTTGCTTCACACGTCTCCACCACACTGAGCCTTCTGGCTGTGAGCATTCCCTATTGAAGGCTAGACACAGAAGGTACCGTAGTCACTGGGCTACCCATTGGCGGACGACGTTGGAACCATTATCAAAACATCTAATATCCCACAGGGTGGCATATGCTGTCATCGGATCAAAATCTACGTCGTCTTTCAGGTGTACTGACGTTTTATCCTCGGCAGTGTATTTAGCCACGAGATGTTAAAAAAGTTCAGTCTTTGTGTTTTACGTGAAGTTGAAACTTATTAAGAGATCGAGTTTTGGTCATTCAGATTTGCATTAAATTTCGTCACACCCTGCTACAATTTAAGCTATTCTATATCTTTCTGTAAGTCATACATATAAATTTGAATCTGTGTAAGTAATGAAGTTCTAGAATTGCGTTCCACGTGTATCTCGAAAGCCACGTGGCTCGTGTCCTTCGTTTGCTTGATTTGAACTCAGTGAATCACTTATTTGCAGTTCGTGTCACTCATTTCTCATTTTTTAAGTCTTTAATCGAATATTTACGTTCATTTCTGGTGCCTATTTTGTCTGACCGTATATTGTGAGGTATGCACAAAAACCATACCATCGTCGAAGTGCTCAAGAGGAGAAGGTTGAATTGGGCAGGCAACATAGCAAGAAGGACAGAGAATAGACTACCTATAATGGCATTCAGCAGAACAATAGATGGAACGAGAGGAAGAGGAAGATCCAGAATCAGGAGGCGGGATAACGTTCTGGAGCTCACAACTAGGAGAACAGCAACAGTAATTGGACAAACAGCGCATTGGACAGGCAGAAGTGGAAGAGGATCATAGAGCATGAGTATGGTCGATAAGGCCCTTGCTACATGGAAAGTAAAGTAAAGAAAGTATATTGTGTACTATGATTTGCTAAGTACATATTGTGTCTAATTAATAATTCCAAATAGTATGTATAATGAAGAAGTTCAATTGTGTCTTAGCTTTCCTGATTAGTAGTGATAAATACAGTGTTCTCTGCACACACATTTTCTGGTGTGAAAGTTTTGTCATCATGTATGCAGAATTACTGTAGCGAATTTTCTATAAAATATCTTTACATGTTCTGAGAAATAACTTGCTCAGAGCTCTGTATTGATGTGTTCAACATTCTTTAGCACTACACGCCAATTTATATCTTTTGAATAATTTGTAGAGATTTTATCAGCAATGAGTCACTTCCACATCATAGTAGGGGGGGGGGGAGTTGCACCTTGGAGCATTATTCAGAGTTTCCCCTCTCGCCAGCGCTGTAATTGAAATGGCAGCGTCCACTTTATGTGTGCTGCAACATTTTCTTAAATTACAGAATATACTCCACAACAGTGAGGTTTCTCCAAACGTTAAAAACTGTTCCAAGGTACGACATGGTCGTGTACCTAGGGACAAGTGCTCTATTCATATTTAAAATTGTTATAGTTAAGGATAATATCTGGTAGTCACAGTATTAATAGTCTATGTATTGCATTATTAGTCTCCTACACTCCAATAATCTGTAACTGAAATCAGACTAATAAAAGTTAGTTGGAACAAACACGTATTTTCGATTTTAAAGACAGGGAAAGTTATCTAGAGATTAATTATATGCAGCTCATTTCCAAGTATCTCATGTTCCATACGGCGGAAGACTTTCTGCTATTGCAAGGTACAAAATTGTGCGCGACCAACCAAGTATTGCTTAACTGTCCACAAGTTACATATTTACTTCCAGCAATAAACAACATTTTATTCACCATAACGGCCTGTACATGAATACTCCACAGTATATTACAAATAGGTTTAATATATTATACAGTACCTAAATGTATAGAGTGTGAAATATTTATAAATGTTGGACAGAACACAACCTCATTGATAACACAACAAAAGCAGCAGAAAATGAGAGTAACTGCTTATGGCAATCTCTAGTGCACATCCCTTCATGTCAGTCTAAAATCGGTCACTGGACTGAAACACCAACCAGTAATCTCATTTGTTTGTAGGTACACTATCGTCCAAGTGCAACATGCTCCATAATATTATAACAAACAGCATCCGTGATCACAATTTGCACACTGTTAAACTACAGTTTGGTCACTATTACACTCCTACAATTTTTATAGAACCGTCTCAGTCACAGTTATGCTGTTTGATGTTTATTTATAGAAAGTTATGCACTTTATGGCGTGTTTGAGCTCTTCAGATAATTTCTCATGCATTACTGAAGTCAAGCAGCATTACGAAATTGTTTATTGGATCATGAATTTGTTTATAATGTGGTGTAATTCCTCTTAATAATATTACTTATATTCGTAGTCAGATTTCTAAAACAGAAGTCACCTTACAGCCTTCTTCTGTAGATCCAAACGAAGAACTGATGCAGAATCTTTTGTCAAAGTGGAAATCATGACACTTTTTATGTTAGAGGCTAATTGTTGTGAGCGTTCTCTTTATGTACATTAATACAATGGTTTCCACTGTGTTCTACATCCTCATGATTTGTAAGTTTGTATGTGGAGCTCACTAGGCATGTTTTTGATGCACAACCACTTTCACAATTTAATTTAATTAATTATGCTCTATTATATTATACAAATGAACTTTTTTTTTTTGGTCATCAGTCTACTGACTGGTTTGATGCGGCCTGCCACGAATTCCTTTCCTGTGCTAACCTCTTCATCTCAGAGCAGCGCTTCCAACCTACGTCCTCAATTATTTGCTTGACGTATTCCAATCTCTGTCTTCCTCTACAGTTTTTGCCCTCTAAAGCTCCATTTAGTACCATGGAACTCATTCCCTCATGTCTTAGCAGGTGTTCTACCATCTTGTCCCTTCTCCTTATCAGTATTTTCCACATATTCCTTTCCTCTCCGATTCTGCGTAGAACCTCCTCATTCCTTACCTTATCAGTCCACCTAATTTTCAACATTCGTTATAGCACCACATCTCAAATGCTTCGATTCTCTTCTGTTCCGGTTTTCCCACAGTCCATGTTTCACTACCATACAATGCTGTACTCCAGACGTACATCCTCAGAAATTTCTTCCTCAAATTAAGGCCGGTATTTGATATTAGTAGACTTCTCTTGGCCAAAAATGCCTTTTTTGCCATAGCGAGTCTGCTTTTGATGTCTTCCTTTCTCCGTCCGCCATTGGTTATTTTACTCCCTAGGTAGCAGAATTCCTTAACTTCATTGACTTCGTGACCATCAATCCTGATGTTAAGTTTCCCGCTGTTCTCATTCCTACTACTTCTCATTACCTTCGTCTTTCTCCGATTTACTCTCATACCATACTGTGTACTCATTAGACTGTTCATTCCGTTCAGCAGACCATTTAATTCTTCTTCACTTTCACTCAGGATAACAATGTCGTCAGCGAATCGTATCATTGATATCCTTTCACCTTGTATTTTAATTCCACTCCTGAACCTTTCTTTTATTTCCATCATTGCTTCCTCGATGTACAGATTGAAGAGTAGGGGCGAAAGGCTCCAGCCTTGTTTTACACCCTTCTTAATACGAGCACTTCGTTCTTGATCGTCCACTCTTATTATTCCCTCTTGGTTGTTGTACACATTGTATATGACCCGTCTCTCCCTATAGCTTACCCCTACTTTTTTCAGAATATCGAACAGCTTGCACTATTTTATATTGTCCAACGCTTTTTCCAGGTCGACAAATCCTATGAGAGTGTCTTGATTTTTCTTTAGCCTTGCTTCCATTATTTGCCGTAACGTCAGAATTGCCTCTCTCGTCCCTTTACTTTTCCTAAAGCCAAACTGATCGTCACCTAGCGCATTCTCAAATTTCTTTTCCGTTCTTCTGTATATTATTCTTGTAAGCAGCTTCGATGCATGAGCTGTTAAGCTGATTGTGCGATAATTCTCGCAATTGTCAGCTCTTGCCTTCTTCGGAATTGTGTGGATGATGCTTTTCCGAAAGTCAGATGGTATGTCGCCAGACTCATATATTCTACACAACAACGTGAATAGTCGTTTTGTTGACATTTCCCCCAATGATTTTAGAAATTCTGATGGAATGTTATCTATCCCTTCTGCCTTATTTGACCGTAAGTCCTCCAAAGCTCTTTTAAATTCCGATTCTAATACTGGATCCCCTATCTCTTCTAAATCGACTCCTGTTTCTTCTTATATCACATCAGACAAATCTTCACCCTCATAGAGGCTTTCGACGTATTCTTTCCACCTATCTGCTCTCTGCTCTGCATTTAACAGTGGAATTCCCGTTGCACTCTTAATGTTACCACCGTTGCTTTTAATGTCACCAAAGGTTGTTTTGACTTTCCTGTATGCTGAGTCTGTCCTTCCGACAATCATATCTTTTTCGATGTCTTCACATTTTTCCTGCAGCCATTTCGTCTTAGCTTCCCTGCACTTTCTATTTATTTCATTCCTCAGCGACTTGTACTTCTGTATTCCTGATTTTCCCGGAACATGTTTGTACTTCCTCCTTTCATCAATCAACTGAAGTATTTCTTCTGTTACCCATGGTTTCATCGCAGCTACCTTCTTTGTACCTATGTTTTCCTTCCCAACTTCTGTGATGGCCCTTTTTAGAGATGTCCATTCCTCTTCAACTGTACTGCCTACTGCGCTATTCCTTATTGCTGTATCTATAGCGTTAGAGAACTTCATAGGTATCTCGTCATTCCTTAGTACTTCCGTATCCCACTTCTTTGCGTATTGATTCTTCCTGACTAATGTCTTGAATTCAGCCAACTCTTCATCACTACTATATTGTGATCTGAGTCTATATCTGCTCCTGGGTACGTCTTACAATCCAGTATTTGATTTCGGAATCTCTTTCTGACCCTGATGTAATCTAATTGAAATCTTCCCGTATCTCCCAGCCTTTTCCAAGTATACCTCCTCCTCTTGTGATTCTTGAACAGGGTATTCGCTATTACTAGCTGATACTTGTTACAGAACTCAATTAGTCTTTCTCCTCTTTCATTCCTTGTCCCAAGCCCATATTCTCCTGTAACCTTTTCTTCTACTCCTTCCCCTACAACTGCATTCCAGTCTCCCATGACTATTAGATTTTCGTCCCCCTTTACATACTGCATTACCCTTTCAATATCCTCATACACTTTCTCTATCTGTTCATCTTCAGCTTGCGACGTCGGCATGTATACCTTAACTATCGTTGTCGGTGTTGGTCTGCTGTCGATTCTGATAAGAACAACCCGGTCACTGAACTGTTCACAGTAACACACCCTCTGCCCTACCTTCCTATTCATAACGACTCCTACACCTGTTATACCATTTTCTGCTGCTGTTGATATTACCCGATACTCATCTGACCAGAAATCCTTGTCTTCCTTCCACTTCACTTCACTGACACCTACTACATCTACATTGAGCCTTTGCATTTCCCTTTCCAGATTTTCTAGTTTCCCTACCACGTTCAAGCTTCTGACATTCCACGCACCGACTCGTAGAACGTTATCCTTTCGTTGATTATTCAACCTTTTTCTCACGGTAACCTCCCCCTTGGCAGTCCATTCCTGGAGATCCGAATGGGGGACTATTCCGGAATCTTTTGCCGATGGAGAGATCATCATGACACTTCTTCAGTTACAGGCCACATGTCCTGTGGATACACGTTACGTGTCTTTAATGCAGTGGTTTCCATTGCCGTCTGTATCCTCATGTCGTTGATCATTGCTGATTCTTCCGCCTTTAGGGGCAATTTCCCACCCCTAGGACAAGAGACCACGGGTACAAATGAATTACATTAATTAATTATACTTTTATATTTATAAATATGTTTGTAACAACAATCTTTGTAAATATAATACAATATTACATAATATAATAAATTTAATTAATTTGTATAATATAATATAATTAATTTACTTGATTCATGAAAAGGCTGAGCGTTAAAAACATGCTTAGCATGCTCAATTTACACATTTCCTATGTTATATAAAAATCCAATCCAATTATGAGGGAACAAATTGAAATCTCTGGAGAATTAAATAATATTTTAGTTGAAAATAACACACATTTTATGGCACTAAAAAGTTACAGAATCTAATTACAATCTAGGTAGAACGAAATATAACTTAACATGAAAGTAATGGACATTTTGTGAACACTAGAATTAATTTTTAAAAAATCAGAGAAGGTTTCTCATTCCTGATTAAAATGAATGAAATAAAATTATAGTTGAGAAAAATTCATTTGTTTGTATCAAACGTCACTGGGGATGTCCATCATGCAAGATATTATCATGAAGGAAATCAGAAAATTTAAAACAAAAATTCTAATTCGCATTTCTTCGAAATACTCAAGAAATTCAACTAGTTAATTCCAGATTGTGAAGTTAATTACAAAATTTTTAAATTTCTTCATTCCTTTAGACCTCAGTTCAATATTCCCTCCTTTAAAAATTGAAAACTAATTAATTTCAATTATCAGCCTGGCAAAATAATTTTTAATTCATTATTCTGTCCTAAAAGTATTTTATCTCTATGTCTAGTGCTCAAATATTCACAGCCTGTAATATTAAATAAAAAATAACTTGTAGCTCATCAATCATTTTAGTTTTAGTGTCACTGAGCTTCTTCAATAAGGCTTCCATTTACATAAAATTTAAAATCGATGTGGTACTGTATGATAATTTCCCAGAACAATTCTTCTGTCATAAAAAATAATTGTTTTTTTATGGTTTTGTTTATTAAACTATTCATATTTACATCTCTAGCTATTATGTTCTATTCTAACGATTTATTTTCTTTCACTTCATCCTCAGCTAATGTTACAATAGATTCACCATTCACCTTTTAAATAATTTTGAAGTTTATAGTGAATCCCATTAGTTTCATATCTGCATTTTTTCAATTTTTTCAAGATAATAACTTTTAGGTCCAGTTGATGCTCAATCTGTAATTGAGTCGAGTTATTTCCTAATTCACTGATCTATTCACCTAGCATATGCCCTGTTTCCACAGTATTTTCACCAAGAGCATCATATACTATAATGTATGTGTCAAAATGCATATTAAATTTCCTGGCTTATCCAACATATCATAATATCTTTGTCTTGAGCTAGGTTATTTTCCACATACCTGGGACTGTACTTCATCTGAACCATATTGCTCTTAATAAAATTTATATCTCTCTTATCTAATCAGACATCCAGTAGTATCTCATAATATTCTTGTAAATCTGTCATATAAACAATTTTACTCATATTTTGTCATTGTCCAAATTTCTGCCATTATGGACTTATTTCTGCAACAGGTCTTGCACCTGGAATTCTTTTTATATTAGCAGCATCTAAGCCAATACCCATTTATTCTTTTACATATCTTATATAAATGTCATTAGTTTCAAACTAATGAGGGCTGGTTTCTAATTTTATTTTCATAAGTCCTTTTACATGATTCTTGAACAGCACATTGCTTTTATTACTAATTTCCACACTTTGTAAGTATCTAAAATTTTATACCCTTTTTCTATAAGATCCTTTAGCTCATCATTTAGCCAAGTCCCAATATAACATTGTTTTCACCATTGTGATTACATGTACTTATTCTGTTTTGTACACATTTTACATGTAAAGGAAACAACTGTTTCCATTTTTATCAATATTCCTTTGTCCAGGAAAAATAGGTCGATACTATCATCTAGGTGCCACTACTTTACATTTTATCTGTACATATCATTCTTAGAATAAAATCTTCGCTTGTATATTTTTGTTTTAGGATCCATGGGGTAATAATAATATTGTATAGTTGGATAGAGACTACACACATCAGTCCATCTTATTTTTGTGTTAACATGATCTGCTTGAGCTGTTTATTTTATTATATTTTTATGGCCACCATCAAAATCATCTCTTGGATTCAGTGGTTTGACAACTTCAGGTAACTGTTTTCATTTCTTACGTTTTTATACACTATTAAGTTAATCAGTTATATTCCCCCATCTCTACTGTGTTCTGACGTCAATTTCGTATTTCTGTACTTTTTGTTAATGTTTTTTGATATAACTCATTCACTAATTTTCCATTTATGTTGCTAATTTTTCAATTAAAACAGCCATGGTAATAATAAACTGTATTGGTTTCTTTATCAAAGTCATGTACTTTAAACCTAGCAACATTTACTTCACCATCATTAAAGAGCATGCTTATACTATTATTGTTTAAAGGATTTATCCAAGTTCTAGATCCTTTTATATAATTTTTCCTTTTGTTATTTATCCAATACAGCAATTCTTCTAGTAGCTAAATATATAGATGTGTATAGCTACACAAATTCCAGCAATTGTCAAATAACAGAATGAATATATATAGCTAATTATTGGTATTGCTTTCTTAGTTTTAAACAACCTCTTCTTACTATATCTACATCAGAATTAATTTCTTTCTCAGAATTAACACATAATTATCTTCAAATTTTTGACTATACCTTTTGAGAAATATTTTCTATCTTTCGGTTTCATAGTACCGGCACAATAATATTTGGTATCAGAACTGATCCTATGTAATTTTCATTTTCATGTGTTGAATAAATATTGGAATTAACCTTTTTTTAATTCTTTTAAATCAAATATTGCTGGAAACTTACTAAGTTTCCCTCATATAAAATCCTACTCCCTATATTTTTAGGTCTAATTCTGTTATTTCCAACAATGTTAATTTCGTTCCTGTGTAGATAGTGCATGACTTTATTGCATTTTCAACACAGTACTTCAGAATAAACTGTGAATTATAATCTTGAGCATAATGAGCTATGAATGTATAATCATAGTATTTATTAGATATCATTCCCCTAAAGAATTGATCACCCATTTAAATTTTACGAAAAACATCACTGTTAAAGGTATTCCAGTTTCTTGCTGAGCTTCATAATCAGATCACTTGTATTTTTCAGTAGTGGAACAAGGAATTCTCTTTACAAATCCTTTCCTGCAGCAATTAAACTGTTTTCCTATAACTGTATTATTGCACTTACAACACTCAAAAATATAATAATTTTATGATTCTCTATTAACAAACATTTTTATTACATTCTTGACAGCCTTTGACTATATATTCTCCACTAAATTTTCTTTCAAATGTACCACCTTTTTGTATTTTGCAATGCATGTAACACTTACTATTTTAAATTTCTAATTCTACATTTTGCAAAGCAACAAATGTGGTCATTAGATCTCAAACAAATCCTGCTACACTCTTCATGATTATAAGTTATATTACAAAGCATTTTTCATTGTATCTGTATTTATTACAATTCTCACAATGTATCTTACATCCCACAATATTGTTTTCTGTACCATTGCATAACATACATTTTTTTCTATGTTGTATTTATGTTCGTTCCTATTGATATGTCATTTGTTGCACTTATCACAGAAATAAGATGATCACAAGAATAATGTCATACCGTTCCTTACATCAAAATGGTAGCCATTTTTATAAAGATATATTTTTATTGCTTTCAAAAGACCATGACAGATAGTGATTGAAATTTTTAGTGTGTACAACATTTATTTGAATATCCAGTAGCTACTCAACGTTTTTAATATCATGTAGAGTAAATCCTTTTTCGATATATTCACCTAATTGGTTAATAACATCATTCTGAACTCCATTTGTAATTTGTATTTATCCCTGTCACTAATTTTCTTAAATTCACCAGTAGTTAGTTCTCTGCTGGTATGTTAATGTAACTATTATTGCTCTAGGGCAACACAGTTTGTCACTATTATTAATTCCAGTAAAGTATCTCTTACTCTTTTTGTCATAAGCTTAATTTATTATTTTATTATCTTTGCTGCCTATTGTAGTTGCTAACATTTGAATATTAAATATGGTATTTGCTATATCAATAGACTCAACATATGTTAATATAAATTGATTTTATAGCATAGAAATTGAGTAGTTTGTTTAGTATTACTTGATTTTTATATTCTGTAGAAACTAGATAAAACGATTTGCTATTGTTATATTCAACTTATCTGCCATTCTAGAATTGACTCTCTTTTTAGGTACTCCTCCCATAGAGTTAAGTGTTTCGTAATATAACATGTTTTCTCACTTATGGTACTGAGTTTGCTAATATTAGTATCACTAAAGACAATTTTATGGTGAGTAGACCAAGCTATAAACTTTTCAGTGAATTTAGAATTTATTTTTTAATGTAATATAATTCGTTTTTCGGTAGTTTGTTCCTTCTTATTGCTCAAATAGTTTACTACTGAATGGATAATCTGATCATATCCAATTAATTTTTCTTGTCATGGTGGTAGAGTTTTTTCAAAGAGATTGTAGTCAAATATTCAAAAATAATTTTTATTGGATAAACAATTTGATCTTGTTTTAGTCATTGGAATAATTCTTAATAAAATTGAAAATCTTGTAAAATAATTTAAATATATTTTTAGCTCCAGTTTTGAATTTTGTTACTGTTGTATTATTGACAGTCCATGTATGAATAAGTTAATTATGTGATAAATTAAATTAATAAATTCATCTTTACTTCATCACTTGTAAGTAGTTATATTATTTCTTCTACAGCAATTGTGAACATAGGTAATTGTGAAATGCTCCATTTTAGTCTCTTATTATATATAAAAATTGTTATTAAGAAATTCGAAAAAGGCTGAGTCAGACTTCTTAATTTTGATATACTCTCAAATACATTTCTTACATGTACCTGTATGTTTGTCGTTACATGATGGATTTGAGTCTCAGTTTAATGTTCAATATTTTTCATTGACAACAATATCTTTGAATGTCCTTCACTGGGAATTCATTCTATGTGCTTTTTATAATAATATACAGAAACATTTTTTAACACACACAGAATTCATTTACTATACATTTATGTTTTCTGCAATTTATCCTATAACCATTATTATTTTATTGCAATCAACACCTAACAAAGATAAATCATATGTCTATATATATATATATATATATATATATATATATATATATATATATAATCTATCGCCACTTAGAAAATTTCATTAAAACCAAAAATGGTCTTTCTGTATATATGTTTACTACACGTTTTCGTTGAAATTTTTGATGTAATTTCATATCAGATATTTGCTTAGGATATGCCATTATTGTATAATAAATGTGAAATCATATATATATCACATCGTCAACAAATAGAAACAATCTCACTACCATGTCTTTCATATATTTATTCTATTTGTTGTAAATCTTGTGGTAAGAATGTTAACCTGTTACTTATTAGCTGTAGTTTCAAGTCACATCCTATCTACACCCACTTCTGATAAAAGCTATATAAAATTCGATTCACAAATAATAAGTGATCGAACTTCTTAATTGCACAGAAGGTATCAGTTTGGTCAGATGAATAAACTGGGACACTGTCCGGTATAGGCGGCTGTATTGTGCAACAATTTTTTTACCATACATGCTTTGAATAGCATTGATATTATATTGAGATATTTCTAAATATATACGATTATACTATGGATACTCTATTATTGCCTCAAAATGTATGTGTTGTAATCCTAATGCATGAACAATTTCTTGAACCAAAACTTCAAAGAGATTTTTTTTATCTTTTGGTGTATTCCCATCAATTTCCAAGAACCACAACTCTTTGTCATCCATATGTGTTTCCAATCGGTTGTTCTTCATAGTTAGAAAATGTATGGTCTAACACATTATCATTTCCATCTAGATCCTTTGGACAATGGTTTCCACATATTTCATAAATATGTACTTCAGACGACAGACAAGGGATGGCTATACTCTGCCTGGCCATCAGGTGGCAACCTAAGTACCACTGGAGGTCACTGGTCCTGCACACTTTTCCTCCTGCATGAGCCATGAGACCAAAAGTAGACCCTGCAATATCCTGTTGCACAGTCAGTATTTAGGCAGACTCCTGCCCTACGTCCTATGGGAGTTTCCTGGGCCAGGAACTGATAACAATAGCATTACCTCAGTGAGAATCTCACTATGGAGCCACCCCTACGATGTTAATTCCGTCCGTCTCGAACTTCACCTCCAGGAGCCGCCAGCTATGTACCCATATTGTTTGTGGACTCTGACGCCAAGATGAGAAATCGGTTTTTGTAATAATTGTCTTCGTTTTCCATTGTCAATACATCGTGCTCATAGTTGATGCATTCCATCAGGACTTTAACTCTCTCTTGTCTTCATAACTTCTGCAAGTCCCTTCTGGACTTTCACTGTGGCGTCATTAGTTTATAGACATTGGATTATGGGACTTAAAATTAACTGTAACATTTTCACACGTTCATAATTCGCATGTTTCTATTGATGTTTCAACATTTTAACTAATTACACGTTTTTGTATAATTACACTGTGGAGGTGCTACTTCAATTATTTTAAACAATTGCACTAGGACAACAATAAACATTTTATTTATAAAAAATGGCCTACCATGTTTAATTATTATAAGAAATTACTGCCATGTCCAGGTATGGGTGTAGTGTTTCAAATATTATGCCAGTGTCATACTTATTTGTGGCTGAACCAATAATGTTCTGACGTTTGTGAACGTCCCATTAAGAACAAGATATGGAAGTTCTATCTGCTAGGAATTTCTGAATACAGTCATAGATCAGACCTGAAGCTAGTATTTTTTGTTCACTAAACGACCTAGTGCAAATGAGCAAATTATCCACTGAGCAGTGCTCTGTTCAACATGCAAGTCGGAGCAGTGCTTACACTACGCATTGTAGTTATCTCGAAAACTAGACAACAAAATTTTTGTGAAGACACTGGCAATATTAGCATATAGCTTGACTCTACAATTTTGAAATAATGGCCACACGCTATGCTGGAGAATGATAATGATTTTGGAGGTCATACATCTCCTTTATAAGAATGAACTTTGAAGAAGTGCTGATAATGTGGAACTTCACTCACATTTTTTCGCTCCCAAAGAAACAAAGTCTGTAACATCACATATGTATCATGTTCTTTGGCTTTTGGGATGCCTTTGAGACAGTTCTGCTGTCTAACAAACGAGACATGGCGGTAATTGTCGGCCAGATAACAACAGAAAAATATGATTTTCTTGGTAAAAGAAAAGACTCTCTCATCGGAGAGGCAGTGTAAATAGTGAAAACAGCTTTAGGTATACTTAAAGAATTTTCACTATAGTCGACATAACAGTCTTGAAAGATCCAGAATCTGTGTAGATATTTAAGATAACTCTCATTTATTGTTCAATTTCATTAGCACAGTTTCAATTGGATTCTCTGTTTCGATCACTATGGATCATCTTCAGATCAAAGTAGTTCCATCAACAACCGTCTTGTCTCCTCAGAACTATATACCAAATTAGACAACTTTTGTTAATTTCTGCATGTGTATTTCACACTGATAACAATCTTTTTTTCTATTTGTTTTATGTAGTTTTAATGGTCTCCAGCTTAATTCTAACTCATAATTTTAATCTACATCTGAATCATCTAATTGTTTCCCCAGCCAGTAATTCAATAAACACTACAAATAAGTCTTCTCGAATTGTAATACGTATCTAATTGTTTCCTTAAATTACCCTTTTATGTCCTTAATAATTAACTGTGCAGTTGCATGCATTTCTCCTAGCTGAGAGCATTCGCAAATTTAAATTTTGTCTTTAATTTTTTTTATTACATATTTCTTAAATCATTTTACATCTTCTTGCATGTACATTACCAACTCTCCTACTCCACATTACCTCGGAATTTCCACATAGAACTTTAAGTTTACAGCTCTTGTAAATGACTGTCCATTAAATGTCGCTATCCCACCAATTTTAATGTAGGAAAACGAATTTTTAGATCAGACCTCTTAGATCCTAGATACACAATGTCCACTGTACTACATTCAGATACAATGTAAGCACCCTTTCGAAACAGATACAGTTGGCTTTGGAGATATATATACATACTGTTCATACACTTTTTACTATAGAAAATACTCTCGAATCCAGGGTTGTCTGCATGTACACCAATGTATAATGTCTTTCTATTGCTATTTACAGTAGAAGCTGATACCTTGTCTTCTCCGGCGACATCCAGGTTTTTCCATCCACCATGTTTGAAGTAATTTGTAAGCCTGGTTCGCACTCTGGAATAGCGTACTCATTTTCCAGTAATAGATATGATCTACCTTTGTAGCTGTAGTTTTCACCAAATACTCCACATTTCGTTTTTTGACTTCAGTCTCTTCTGTTTCTGGTTTTCTTTCTCATTCACTTAACAGATGAACTGCACCTAATGGAGTAATTTCTCTAATAGGGAATGGGTGACGTCTGTGTGTTACATTTATCCTGCATTTGTCCTAAACTGTCAATATTTGTATTTGGTGAAACTTAGAAAAGTATGTTTCTCAAGCTGTAATTTAACACCTATGTATAAAACACATACAGTGACTTCGTTAGAGTCTGTGTTAACAATTTCCACGTAGGTTGCAGGTAAATAACTACAACTATAGGCAACAGCACATATATTATAATCTTTCTTGGTCCTGATTGTCCTGAAGGTTTGCTCTTATAGCAGTCAACTTTTGGCTACTCTTTTGCCACAGCTGACAATTTGCAGAACTTTGTAAACAAAGGTTATTAACATTTAACACTGTTAAGTAGTCTTCCCTTTTGGTCAAATTCATTATCGATTCTGTTGTTATAACTCATAGCTCCCAGGCTGGTAATACCATATTCATTAGCCATTTCCTGTAGATGTGCAAGTCTGGGCACTGTATGACATGGATTAGATGGTTACTGACAATTTTATTCACTCCATTCCTCGTGATTTGATATATAAATTTGTTATGCTGTATATCTTTGTTCTAGACTGGAGCTCGCCCACATTAAGCAGGCTGTTTAAACTGTCAGATCGTTGCTGACAATCGCATTGGGTACATTTCTTGGACATATACGTCGTGGTCTGAATCTTGGTAATCACACATCTCCATTTTCTAAGAAATCGCAGCAATATGTCGTTCTGTATCCAGACACATGAGTTAACTGTCATCTACACGACAATTCTGTAATTTTTCAGGTGGTTGGACTCTCATAAAAACCACTGCACGAATATTATGTTGGAAATCGACTGTGCATATCAGTGGTGTGTTTTCCTCCTTTGCCTGCACGAAGAATTAAACATTTAGGTACTTCCGAAAGCGAATATGAATGCATCGAATCGGAGGGCTCTCCGATCAGAGTGATGCGGTTCTCCCAACAGGCGATGAACAGGGAATTGATGGTTCTGTTGAAGAGCTCAGATCTACCAGAGGCAGTGAGAAACGGCTGTAAGCCAGTCCATCAGTGACCCGAACGAGTATGGACTTTGGACATCTACAATGTTTGGATGCCTCTGTGGACAGCCCAAATGTCAGGCGACGCATCTAAAACTCATTGTGGGACACAGTAATCAGATCGAGAAGAGTTCGACAGGTTTCATATTCGCAACGTCCTGGCACTTCGCCAGAAGAAGATTATTGTGACACTCTTCAAAATGTTTTATTTTTACACTGCCACCCGGTCAGTAACTCAAGAGCATCCATCTGTAGTACACACAAGGAAAATTATGTTAACCCCTGATGTGTTGTAGGTTTTGATGTGTATTGTATGCCCAGGCTCGAATAATTTTTTATGAATAATTAAAAAAACTATGCCTTAAGGCTATAGTGGAGAGACTTGTTATGTTCTTTCTTTTCTTTTTTTGCAAATAGAAAAACGAAAACATAAGATATCCGTGTTAAGACAATTATAAGAACCAAATCAACAATGAAGCTTTACTTTTAACACCCTTGGGGCTTAATCTAAAGTCCACTACACATTCTAACTTACATAGATGACTTCTGTAAACATTCTTGTATCAATGGTCAGAAAAAGCGTACGTATTGCAGGCATAAGGTCATTATGTAATGTCTATGCGCCATAACACATGCAGTTAAGGACAGATAATTCCATGGAACAATATTAAGAACAAATTATACTGGAAATACAGCTAGATAAAGAAATAAATTTTCTCAACTGCAAAAGAAACATATATACTGAATCTAAGAGAAGGACATGAAACAGGATACCCATCAAAGCAACATATCAAAGAATGAAAACAAGCATGACACTTCTGTAATATTCTAAAATATTTGTTATTTATTTTGCAAACCGGTTTTCAGTTGTTACACCATCATCAAGTAAATAGATAAATGTGAGTAGAGTGAAATTTTTGTAGGATTAAAGATTTTAAAGTAGAGTAGGAACAGAGTACTCCACTGCTAAAGACGAAAAATGTTAATGTTAGATCTAGGAATAAAGGAAGAAGAATTCTTTCAGTGGAAACGCGAAATAAGTTTATCTAAGAGAAAACGTATTAAACAGTCACTAATAATCTATAGACAAATTACAATAACCGTTGCTAATAGAAAAAAAGTTGAGCAACAAACTTTGGTCACATGTTCCAAAGACGTGGTCGAACAAAATGATCTTCTCTTTAACAGTTCCTAAATTACAATCAGTAAGACATACTAATGAATTAAGTATATAAGTGGAGCGACAAATTAAAATTTTGTAACAGGTCACGAGAAATTATAGAAACTGAAATAAAGAAAAAAATTGGGGTGTGTGGGAGAGAGAGATAGCTGACAACATGGTCTGAATGAGATTGTGATTAATATCTGCACTTAGAAGTGACGATTAAGGGGACTGTATATGGTCATTGAGTACTGAGCTTCGGCAGATGAAAATATGTTTATTAATTTCCTTACAAGTAGAAAGGTTTTAAGGGAAGGTGCATTTTTGTCGTTTTTCGCCCAATTGTTTCGTTCTTTTATGTTCGTCTGATATGTCAAAAATGACCTGTAAAATTTGTAGTGTACGACCTATAAGTTTACAACTCCCATTTTTATTATAGTGATGTAGTGCCCATAGCTCTTAACAGGAGATGTGAGCTTCTTCATCTAGTTTGCCATGATACAGTCTAAATAACACATCTGAGACACCCAGAAAGTGTAGAGAGACCGAAAGTTAAGAATCGTGTAACGTTTTGCGCAGCAATTCTAGTCCGTCAGTTCCGATTCCCTGAAGACAGAGATTACTCATCAGATTTATTAGCACGTCTCTTTCAAAAAATTTAACTAATCTGTAGTTTCGAATTCAGGGTATTTCTCTTAAGATGTACTCTTTAAAATGCATGTAACGATTATCATTCTGAATATTACATCACAGAGAAATGGTGACAATAAATCTGCTCTTGTAACCAACAAACACAGGTTAAATTCCGAGTCTTACCCAACAGAGTAAAGGAAATCATATTAAAAAAGAAAAAAAATGGATTTATAAGAGAAAGCGGGATCTCACTTACGGTAATTGACTTCCGCGCACCGACTGATGTAGTTGTTAATCAACATCGGCATCCGCAGAAGCAATGAAAGCAATGAATAACACTCCTCTGCGTTGGTTCTCTGTACTGTGAGAACCCAAGTAACGGAAATTCAGTCGATAAACATCTCTACCATTACCTACTACCGAGCGAGGTGGCGCAGTGGTTAGCACACTGGACTCGCATTCGGGAGGACGAAGGTTCAATCCCGCCTCTGGCCATCCTGATTTAGGTTTTCCGTGATTTCCCTAAATCGCTTCAGGCAAATGCCGGGATGGTTCCTTTGAAAGGGCACGGCCGATTTCCTTCCCCATCCTTCCCTCACCCGAGCTTGCGCTCCGTCTCTAATGACCTCGTTGTCGACGGGACGTAAAACACTAATCTCCTCCTCCTCCTCCGTTACCTACTCACTTGGACATCGACCCCTGGCAGACAATGCAAAACTCGGTCTAATTTTACTCTCGCAGAATTAATGTCGTGACACTCATCACAAAAATGAAAACATCTTGCAGAAGAAAAATTTCTCACTCTCGGTGCATGAACCTTAACTGTTAAAACTAATTTGCTGAAATCAGTAATACGTCTAACGCAGACACTCTCACGATGCATTACGATACTTTATACAGTGAAAGCACTATATCGTAGTTCAGAATAAAACTATAATTGCTTGCATTTATACGAAGACTTATTCGTCTGGAAAGTGTTCAGGAAATTTTACAGGTTGATTACCTGACCTTTAATTTATTACGCATCATCTCAGAGAGATTTTTTGTCAAATATACTAGGGTGGTTCGTTATGAACCTTTTGTAAAACAATGTGACAAGTGGTACGACAGTAGTCCGCAGATCGTGGTCGTGCGGTAGCGTTCTCGCTTCCCGCGCCCGGGTTCCCGGGTTCGATTCCCGGCGGAGTCAGGAATTTTCTCTTCCTCGTGATGACTGGGTGTTGTGTGATGTCCTTAGGTTAGTTAGGTTTACGTAGCTCTAGGTTCTAGGGCACTGATGACCATAGTTGTTAAGTCCCATAGTGCTCAGAGCCATTTGAACCATTTGGTACGACAGTAAGTACTGACATTTTTCTTTGATGTTGCCTCCTGTATAGCGTTTTCACGAAATAATGTATTCTCCTATTCAGGCTAACCGCTCAGCGGATATTAATAACTTATTAGTAGGTCAGATATGAGAATAGTTTAATTACTGATCAGCTTCACGTGTTATTTTACGTCGTGTGTAAGGAAAGATTTTGGCTATCTGACATACTAAGTTGTCCACACCTAAACCCGAAATTGTAGTAAGCCTTCACAACATATTTAAAAGAAGGAAGAACTGTCTTAGTAAATAAACGTTTTTAAAAGCACATATTTATTAGATCATGATGAGGGTGAAGTCGGATCTTGAAATAAACATCGTGAATCATATTCCCTGGAAAGCCATTGAGTAGGCCCAAGTCGTCCTACAAATAAACACCCCAGGAACATCACAGAACCAGCTCCACTATGAACTACACCGTTACCCCCTGCGGGTTAAACGCCCACTGCCCAGTTGAGGCACTCGATGCCTTGTATCGGAGGGTTCCGAAAGTTGCAGACGTAAAAAAATTTGAGTTGTATCGTATGAAGATCATTTCTTCCCCACATTGTCCATCGCTATGTACTATTTGTGAAACCCATTCTGCTCCCCTCCCCCTTGAATCAAAACCATGCTAAGTGAAGGCAGAGATGACACTTCTCTCTCTATGGAGGTGAAAGTCACATGTAATTCTTTAGGTAATTTTCTTGGAATTAATGAACCCCAGATAAGAACTATGTTTGCGAACAACGTAGCCAAAAGTCCTGTAAGGTCTGTGGTGATGAGCTCTGTCACATCGTCCCCGCAGGGCCGATCGCTAAACTGGTTGGGCCACGGCAATTACATGGGCGTTGCATCATTCTGCAGCTGGCCTCAAAGTGGTTCACTAGTTACTCTTTACAATGTGTGTAGTCTGGCAGCATTATTGAGAAAATCAAATAACATGTTTCACGAACAATTGTGTTTTGGACCGACTCGTAGATTCGACAAGCCAGGCCAGGCAACCATAGTTGTTCTCGAAAGAAGTTCGTTTTTGCGATGGGAAGTGCTTCCCAAAAGAGAATGGCGTGCGACGGCAGTCACATTGCGGTACTGTGAGAAACGAGGAAAACCTGGTCCTCCTCTCGTGGCAACCTGGCCACTTGTTGAAAATTTGGAACGGAACAGTTTACTGGTTAGCAGTAATCATTTAGCAAAGGGAAGCAACTGGAGGCAAGTTACCAGAAAAATCCAATTTCGAGCCCAGAATATTGGCTTGTGAGAATACTCAGCTGTTGAGAGGGGACATCGGACGTAATTGTTAAGAAGTCTGTCGTGTAAAAACACGTGCAAACTAGTAAATTATCGGTTTATTTATTTAGTGTAGCATTAGTCAGAACATCGAAAACCGTCTCATTGGTGCGCAGACACTTAGTTTGAAGAGCAAGCTGGAATATTTTGTTCGACCGCAATAAGCAGTGAGTAGAGACTTCTCCGTTGGTGGACAACGAGTTGAGAGTTTATCTTCTTTGATGGGCAATGCGGAAGCACTCCCTCTCCGACAACAGGAATCAGGAGCAGATTATGGGACACACAGTCTTCCACTCAACGACTTGCAGAGTTTGGTAAGGTTATTCAGACTTAGGCAAATGGGTGTCGAGACTACCTGTAGGCTATGTGGTAGGAGTGAGAAACTGTTGTAAACTTTGTAATGTCATGGATTGCTTGGGGGTTCATTCACAATGCATTTATTACGTAGTCTGCATGTATTAGCAAACCAGTCTTTCAGCGTAATCAAGCAACCAATGAACAGGTGCCGCGAGTTTTTACTTTCACAGCTGATTTTGTTAGTTGACAGCCTCACATGTTCTCATTTCTTTCTGCTCTTTGCTAAGACTGTCGAATCTCTCCTGTTAAACTATAATCCATTCTGTGCTCCAAGCGGTTGCTTTTGATCGAATCTGTATTCATGTATATAAACAAGAGAACTATTGCAATAAATCAATTTCATTTAGGATACTATTTCATTTCGTAGTCGGGTAACCTATTCTCATTACATGTTGCTATGTGATTGATCCATGACTCATGTTTCATCATGGCTAACATTTTATTATTAAAATGTTCTGTTGCACGTGTTTCCAATTAAAGTAGGTGATTCTATGGTAGTTTAAAAAATTCAAATGGCAACTAGCATGTATCTACATCATGTTCGGCCCCTCAAAGTGACTAAAGTTGCTTGATGAGAAGGCTAATATTTTGTCAGCTGAACATACTTTGGGTGATGAATGTTTTGTGTAATAAGATTTTATTCATAATGTGTTGCTAGTCGCAGATTTCTCACAAAATACAGCTTCTTATGTTTGCTGCAGTATCTGGGAAGATATCGAGTGTGAAAGGCTGACACACGGATCATTTGAATTCAGTTTTCTGTTCTATGTGGAGATGTGGTACAGTGTCCCACCCAGTCCCTTTAAGATAACTGCGCTGCTACTAGACAAGCGGACATTCACGATAGAGGAGCGTCGATTATTCACAAGCACCTGTGGCTCTGCTACCTAGTGACGTGTTACAGGAAAATGTAAAACAGTAAGTGGGTTGTAGGCCAACCTCCTCTAGGTTGAAACTATCATGAAAGAAAGTTTACTTTCGATGTTTTATTGGAAAGAGATCACTTCTTCCTCATGTTTACCGAAATTTACTAGCTTGTGTAATGTGAACTATTGAAGGACAACACTGATTGAGACACTGTTCTCATAATTTGGTCGTGAAGCATATATCATTTATTTTCTGTTTGAAGTGGTACACAGGTGAAGACAATGTTTTCTCATTCAGGAAAAGAATCGTTCGAATCTCAAACTTCGCAGAGTCATTTAGTTGACATGCTGTTTTTAAAAATCATTATTAGTGAAAGCCAGAGAGCTCTTAAATGGGAGACATTACCGATTACCTACACTGTCATTGTCTCATATGTCTTGAACTCTGATGATGTTATCGACTGCTCTAAAATACAAATTACGGAACTAATACCAGCAGAAATTTTCAGAGTCAGATTGCAACATTATCTGGGTGGAGAAAAAATTATCTGTCTCCATTCATCTAGTTAACCTGTAGGATGTTGTATACGAGGCAGTCAGATGAAAGTGAGACAGATGAAAAAAAGCAAGCAACCTGTTTATTAGTTCAAAAGTAATCTCCATAATTTTTAATACGTTTGTATCACTGTGAGACAATACGGTCAACACCTTCATGGAAAAATGTTCACGGTTGCCTATGGAACCATGATTGCAATCAGTAGTACACCCTTTCGTCGGAAGAGCGACTACAGGGGCAAGCTGCTTATGGACTTTATATAATGCGACGCCAGTTATCACACAGCGGTAAGTGGACACTTCGGAAAAACTGAAGCGCGTCATCAAGTGCAAACGGCCAGAAATGTTGACGGACGATGTCATTCTTTTCAGGATAATGCCCGCCCATATGTTGCCAAGGTTGTTTCTCCTAGCTCAGAAGTTTCTCGGGGAAGCCTATACACTTCCTCCATACAGTACCGTCTCTCCCGATACGATTTCCATAATTTGGGAGAAATGAAGAAAGAAATTCGTGGGTATCGATTTGCTTCGGACGTACGGGCGCACACCTGGATACAGTCATGGTCCCGCAATAAAGCGCAAATATTTTTCCACGAAGCCAATGACCATGTTTTCTAACAGTGGGGTAAATATATTAACAGATATGGTGATAACTGTTGAAGTAATAAACAATTTACTTACTTCTTTTCGATCAGACTTCTGTTGATATGACTTCCCATTACACTTTAAAGTATTGAAATAATGACATCTTTATCACACTGGTTCCAACATGAACGGAATTTTTCTTTTAATTTCAATGTTTCAAGTAATATTAATATGTAATACAGACAAGGATATCAAAATAATGCTTGAGAAATAATAATACATAGGGAGATATACCAAAACTTGCAAGAAAAATACACTACTGGCCATTAACATTGCTACATCAAGAAGAAATGCTGATGATGGACAAATATATGATACTACAACTGACACGTGATTACATTTTCACGCAATTTGGTTTTATAGATCCTCAGAAATCAGTACCAGAACAAATACCTCTGGCCGTAACACCGGCGTTGATTCGCCTGGGCATTGAGTCAGAGCTTGGATAGCGTGTACAGGTACAGCTGCCCATGCAGCTTCAGCACGATACCACAGTTCATCACGAGTAGCGACTGACGTATTGTGACGAGCCAGTTGCTCGGCAACCATTGGCCAGACGTTTTCAATTGGTGAGAGATCTGGAGAATGTGCTGGCCAGGGCAGCAGTCTAACATTTTCCGTATCCAGAAAGGCCCGTACAGGACCTGCAACATGCGGTCGTGCATTATCCTGATGAAATGCAGGGTTTCGCAGGGATCGAATGAAGGGTAGAGCCACGGGTCGTAACATATCTGAAATGTAACGTCCACGCTTGAAAGTGCAGTCAATGCGAAAAAGAGGTGACCGAGACGTGTAACCAATGGCACCCCACACCATCACACCGGGTGATACGCCAGTATGGCGATGACGAATACACGTTTCCAATGTGCGTTCACCGCGATGTTACCAAACACGGATGCGACCATCATGATGCTGTAAACATAATCTGGATTCATCCGAAAAAATGACGTTTTGCCATTCGTGCACCCAGGTTCGTCGTTGAGTACACCATCACAGACGATCCTGTGATGCAGCGTCAAGGGTAACCGCAGCCATGGCCTCCGAGCTGATAGTCCATGCTGCTGCAAACGTCGTCGAACTGTTCGTGCCGATGGTTGTTGTCTTGCAAACGTCCCCATCTGTTGATTCAGGGATCGAGACGTGGCTGCACGATCCGTTACAGCCATGCGGATAAGATGCCTGTCATTTCGACTGCTAGTGATACGAGGCCGTTGGGATCCAGCACGGCGTTCCGTATTACCCTCCTGAACCCATAGATTCTACATTCTGCTGTCGACCAATGCGAGCAGCAATGTCGTGGTACGATAAACCGAAAAGCGATAGGCTAATCCGACCTTTATCAATGTCGGAAACGTGATGGTATGCATTTCTCCATCATTGACAACAGTGCACCACTGTACTCGATTTATGAAACTGAGAGACAGGCGTAGCAATTCTTGCCTAAGGGTTATCAGCATACGTTTTTCAACATTCTTCTGTAACTCTTCGAGTCTGTGAGAGTTATATTAGTACGCCTGGCCCCTCTATTTAAACCACAGTTAAGAATCACTGGGAAAAATATCAAGCGATCAAGGAGACCAAGAGTTTGCAACGCAACTGCTGATTGTCCTCTCGTCACAGAACACGTCATGCGATTGTGTGTGCTATTGCACCGTTTTTTTGAAAATGTCCATACAGTCCTTCATTTTCTGTAAGTTGGTCCAAATATGTATTAGAGAAGTTCTAGGCATACCGGTTAGCACTAATAATTTGGTGAAAGAACTGTGTTACAATGCGGACACAAGACATTGCGCATTAAACAGCAATCTTCAGATTATAGATCAGCTCTTCATAATGCTGATGGGGACTTCCTGATACATAATCTCGAATGCTCTGTGCCTTCACAAGCGCTGAAGCCTGAAACAAGCCTCATCTGAAGAAATGAAAATTGAGAATCCAAAATTCCTGACTCACTAACTAAGAAATCACCATCACAACTCAGCACGTGAAAGTTCATGTGGATGCTTAAGTCAAGCATAATAACAAATTTGTAGTGATATAGGCGCGGGTCCTCTACGACAGGCTTTCAACCCGACGGTCTGTTAATTCCCACATGCACAGATAAAAGTCGTTCAGATTTCGACGGACTTTATGCCAGGTTTTCCTTCATTCGAGCAATATTTTCAACGTTCGAAATTATTTCGAATAGTTATGGTTTTTATTCGTTACAGACCCAGTTCCGTGCCAATAATATTTGCACTGCAAACTCTGATGGATGTTTCTACAAAAACTCCTTCCACCTTAGGCTCTTGCCCGAAAGGTTCTGTGCAAGTTTCCTATGAAGTGTGCTTCTTATAACGCTCGAGAATGCGCACGCACTGTTTTATCGCGAGCATAGTTTTGTCTAGCGTTCAACTGGTCCCTGTTGGTAACAAAGTTATCGAAACAGAGGATGTGGAACATACAGTTGCCCAGACATATGAGGTCAACCGGTCGGATAATAGAAATTACAGTTGTCGTAATTTTGTGTGGTGGGCAGTTAACCTGTTAATTAACAAGATCAGTTCCTCATCAGTCATATAAATACTTTCTGGGCCAGTGTTAGTTTGCCCAACCTGTGTAATTCAATACACTTAGGTGTAATACTGTAAAATGGCGCACCTGTAAACAACTTTTCACTTAACTTTCTCCAGTTCTTGTACTTTTTTCTTTACACGGAACATATTGTGCTTAACTATCAGGTGACATTAATTTTATAATGTTAATGTTCCCAAAAGAAGTCTGGAATCTTTTTATGTCAAAAAATTTCATATTTGTGCCTGTAAATATTATTATTTTCTGTAACAATCTTCTTACTTAAGGTATTTGGGGATACATGAAACACAATGGTTGTTTTTAAAATGATGTGTGTGAAACATTGTAATACGTTTTGATATCAAATATCATGTATTAAGGGAATTAATTGACAGAAATTAAAATGAAATGACATTATTGCACCAAGTGCTTCTTTAACAAAAAGTTCTTTTCAAATAACAAAAAAATTACATATAAAGTGTTTCTGAAACAATAAATTACGAAATTGTTACAAAAAAAGTAATTCCATTTCATTACTATAAGAAAGTTAACAGAAGGAACAGAGATAAATGAAAAATGAGAGTGGCCCAGATTCGGCACAATGGAATCATTTGTAGTTGCTGTACAGCAGTTATAAACTTGGAAACTAACTATTAAAAAGGTCATATTTCCCTAAAGTTCTCTGTAGTTCAACTGGAAAGCAATATCGCCCCTTTTTACAAACAAAGATTTCACAAGTCACACCACATCGTCAATATTTACCAGAGTTAAAGATAAATGTGTCAGATGGGTCCGTAGAAACCAAATTTTTGTTTCAAGCTACGTAACATTGGACACAATGTAATCAAAATATTGTGTAAAATCAATATATAAAGACAACAAATGTGAAAACGATCAACTGTTTTATAATGAACAAAACTGTATTTGGCCTTGGTTTCAGTCACATGTGTGCCTTAAATTAACCGTAAAAAACGTTTCCACGCTGTTATTTCTCGTTACTTCACATTCCATGATATTTTAAACCAACTAGCCTATGACAAATTAACGAAGTTGCTATTATTTCAATTATTTCCAGTTCTTCGATGACTAAACAGAATTTACAGTGCACATTCACTAAATACACAACAATACAGTCCAACCAAACTAAAAAAACTAAATTCCTTATGAGTTGTTTCAAGTTCCTACCCTGTTTGAAGTTACCCATTTTGAAATAAAAACATCATTTCTGAACACTACGATTTGCTTTCAAACATTTCGTGTAGGGATTCCCTTTTTATTTTATGTAAATAATTTGGCACTAAAATTTAGTTAGTGAAGCAGCACAATGTTAACTGAAAGTAATAGCAAATGTTACTAGGTCTATTACTTTGCTTCCGCGGACTTGTCTCAAAGTTCGGGGCTTTATTGTGAAAACTTACAAAAAATTTTGACTCATAATATTGCCTATCGCTGGCCACTACGTTCTCCCATCTTTCATATAGCATACGAATCCCGTGGCGGAAGAACTGGAAGTCTTTTGTGGGGATCCATGAATCGATTCAATATTGCACTTGTTCATATGATCGGAACTGCTGGTCAGCCTCACTGTATGCCACTAATCGAAAAAAGGTGGTAGTCAGAGAGAGCAACATATGGAGAATACGGCGGAAGGATAGGACTTCTCATTTCAACGTTTCCTTGTATATTTTCACGGGTTTCGCGACATGGGTCCGAGCACTGACCTGCTCCAAAATTACCTTTACGTGTCTATCTCTGTAATGTGACCGTTTATGTTTCAATGCTGGGCTCGAACGCATCAATTGTTTTCGGTAATGATGTCCTGTGACTGTCTTCGTCTGTTTCAGTAGCTACGAAAACGATCTGTCTTACATCGCCATGCCGGTCTTCGACGTCAAAATCACCGTTCTTAAGGCGTTGAAAACATTCTCTGCACGTTCGTCCACTATTAGTCCTCTCACCATTGGTCTTACCCAGCATTTTAAGAGCCGCAGCCGCAGATTTCATCATGTTAAACAGAAAATTAGAACTTTCCTCTAATGGCGAGAAATGGGAACGTAAGTTGACGTACATAATTGATAATAGCCTTATGATGCAGTCACAAATAGACTAATGTTTTTATGGCATAACGTTTACAGATGCCAAAGCTTATTGTATTACACCTATGACCAACCACCCGAACCCCACTTGCCGCTACTGCCGTCTATTGCAAAACGGCGGAAACAAAGTTGTAGATCTAATATAATAACACACAAATATTATGGTCAGCCGGCAGAGAAATTTCTTGAACCATCATTTCTACACAAATATCCATCTCCTGTGACATACATGACAGACATTAATTCTCAGTGTACCACGTGTTCTGATTTCCCTATCACTACATTTGGTTTTGGATCACTGGATGAATTCCAATGAAACAACCATATGTGACTCGTAACTGGTCTGTTCATGTCTTCAATATACCTTAAGGCCCGATCTGTAGGGAAGTTCAGTACGTAGCTTGATTTTTCATCCAAAACTGGTTCTTAGAAGTTCGTAAGAAGGCTTCTTCGAAATAACTGACATCTCTTTTCAAGTGTTTCGGAATTTCTAGGTTTTACAGCATTTCCATGACGCTCTCCAGTGGATCAAACAAACTTGTGACAATTTGTGTTGCCTTTCTACTTGTCCTGTATGGTATGGATCCCACAATATTAGAGGATATGGTGCACAAACCATTTTCAACAAATTTCCTTTGCAGACTAACAGCATTTTCCTAATATCTACCAGTGAACCGAAGTCTGCCATCTAATTTACCTATGGCTGAACCAGGACATCGTTACATTTCATAAGCCTACAAACTCTTACGCCCAAGTATTTATAATAATTTACTGATTCGAGTAATTACTCATTTATTTTGTAGTCATAGGATGCTATGTTTCTTTGCTTTTGTTTTGTGAAGTCCACTATTTTACAAATCTAATAATTTAAATTAAGCTACCAATCTCTCCACCTCTTTGAAATTTTATCAAATTACGACAGCATAGTTTTGAAGCATTTAGCAGACAGTACTACGTTATATATAACTGCATCATCGGCAACAAGTTTTAGATTACTATTAATTCTGCCAGCTACCTATTTGTTATACAACATTTACCGCAGTTCCGTGCTTAAATCTGCTACCAAGATAACTTTCTCCATTTTCATTGCCAAGAGATCCTCAGTCATGTCACAAATTCTTCTTAATCACCTTTGTGCCTGACTGTATCTGCATGTGGCCATATTCCAAACAACAATCACAAAATATGTAATATTGATTTTTGTGTGAACTAACACGTTCTGAGAATTTTTCGACAAAGTGAAAATGGTGAAAAGTGCTTAGTGTCTAGTATGGCAAACATATTATTTTGTGAAATAGTATTCTTTGCAAATTATGTAACTTTTCATCATTAAGAGTGTGCTCAGTACGGTGTAAAAGGGGACACTACACAGTAATTAAAAGTCTCTTTTTAGTACGCTAATCGGTGTTATCTCATGTGTAATATATCCTACATAAAGCTTTGTCTACTCACTCTGAAGTACATCGCTTTGCCAAGTTTGGTGATTGAACTATTAACACATGATGTATCCGAATATCATTATTCAAAACATTAAAATTATTGTTGTCTCTAATGGAAATTTCCTTCTACTTATTAAACACCAAGCATGAAGCGCTTGAGTTTCAGCAAACTCTATACTTGTTGCTACAATAATACTTAAAATTGCACTGTCTGGCCTTGAGAAACTGGATTAATATTTTCAACCAATGTAAAGACTTCTTTCTAGTGCTTAATGTTTTATATTCATTGCCACAAGCCAAACTGCTTGATCCGTATGGCATAAAACTGCAGCTAACATGGCAGAGAGTAACACAGAAATGAAATATTTTTGTAACCACCGATAAACTCTTACATCATAACAGTATTTAACCAAGAGAGACTCTCACAATTTAAACTCTGTGCAGTTTAATGCTGTGTATTTGGATGAACTGCATATGTCGATGATCTGTTTCATTTTTGGCATCAAAGTAAACATTAGCACAGGGAGGAAATTAATCTTCAGGGATGCTTAGAGCCAAGTGAAAAATTTCCTTTCAGTAATGTATTCACCGATAACAACTGACTATGAAATTAGTCATATGATGGTGCGCAGAAAATAATAAATAAAGATAGTTAACTACTGTAGCTATCAGGACTATCACAGTAGCAGTTCTGAAGAACAGATTGTCATTACGTTAAACTGTGTTAATAAATCCAGCAGTTGATTGAACAACTTACTTTGTTATTCAGACTTTGTGGCATTTGCATTCAGGTGCTCTAGTATTTAGAGTCATCTAATCACTTTGTAATTCAGTTCCAAGCCATTGGCTCCTACTAAAGAGAATCTTAATTTAGGTTACTGTGAGATGAGGACTTTTATGGAAATTTTTGCACCACAATACATACAAATTTACTACAAAATCACATACTGCTGGCGGAAGAGGACCACATGATACGAGCTTGCCAGTGCTAGTCATATATGTGGGTACTATAGCCACCAGTCGACATCATAGTTAAGATCATATGTGCAGAGATATAACCCCAAGAACGAACGCGAGGAACACACAGCCACATACAGACACAAACACACAATGAATGTTTGCCCTATGTCACCTCATAAAAAAATTTACATTGAATGGAGACAGACGTCAGTCAAGAGGAGACAAAGATACTAAGACAGATAATTTGACTGACTGATCACTGGACAGAACTAGGATGAACCTCTCACTTTGCGACACACTACAATACCCAACCTATGAGTTTAAAACTTAGTGCAGACAGATCACAAGATTTGGAAACGTGTCCTGCACTCGTCTCATAGTCGGCTAAAACAGAGGACAGATCCCCACTTACAATGAAAATACCAGTAGTGTAGCGTGAGGGGAGACTTTCCGACTTAGTCTCCCCTGTATTCGTGCTTAAAAAAGATGGGATAGTAATTCATAACAAAAATAGAAACAACTCTCTAATAAGAGCTCTAAATGTGTGAAGACATCAGTTTTGTAGCCCGCGCCGCGCCCTGAGTATTGGTGCAATTGCCTGCTTGAGACTCGACTGCTCTCAGTCAGGGGAGTGCAGTAGGTGGTATAGCACTTAGCAGCCCCATCAGTTAAACAACTCAGTAACAGCCTGCACTATACGTGCTTGAGCATTGTCCTGCAAAATTTGGCCAGGTCCTACAGAAAGTGTCAAGACAGACGCATTGCATTTGTGTGCAAGAAAATGTAAGTGCTTATTCTCTTGCTGCTGGAGTTCTCCAAATTTGTCATCGGTTCTTGAACAAGTTAGTTATTATTATTATTAGTGGTAGTGTTAGTGGTAGTAGTTGTATTTCTGTTTTTGTAGTTGTTGTTGTTTTGTTTGATGCATTTTGTTTCTTTTGGTTAATTTATACCTCATCTGAATCAGTTATGACCAAGTCATAAAAGTCTCGTTCGTATCATTTTGCAGAATGATAAAGATTCCCTGAAACAACATGTGTCAACATACACACGGTACTTAGAGTCAAGTCTCCCAAAACAGGAGTTTCTATGCTGTCGTAAATTCTTCCCTTGTTCGTCTAAGTGCAAAAGTAAATTGATTAAAACAGACCGGAATGGAATATCATACGCGCTTGACAACGGCAACAGTACAATTTCGAAAGTTACAATGACCATATTATCTTGATCTTTGCCACGTGCTATTCCTTTCCCCCTTTTGTTCGTCTATTATAGTGTACCTCAGCGTGATACATCTGCCTTGACACTATTCTTCAGCTCTGTTTCAGTGTCGCATTTCTCTAGGCAGTTGAGTTCTTGGACTGCTGTTGGTTGTTGAGACGTGTATATTTCTACCATTTGGGTATCAAGACCCAGATGAAGAAAGATTAGCCTTTCTGAACATGCCCACTTTTCTTTTTCTGATTAGAACCTCAGTCTGAAAAGTAAATTCTGTTTTATCACTCATATTTACACACTGTTTAACAACAATTGTTCAGCTTGAGTATTTTTTTAGTGCTACAAATAAGGCTTTTGCGTTTGTTCACGGTTATGATATTGTGGCTGAGAATGAGGCTATCTGTACTACCACTCGTGCCTTATTAATATTCTACATTTTACCTATTCACTTTCAGTGTTTCTATAATTTGCATTTGTGAAAGTGGAAGTTTTTATTATCAATCAGTTTTTATTAATATGTTGCATTTTAGTTGTCCACTTTCAGCAGTTTTATAAACTGGATTCAAACTTTTTACTTATTTTAAGTAATTTTGTACCACCACCCACCCACTCTTCACGCCTTCTATGGCGACAGTTTCTTCCCGTCGCCTTTGACACCATCTGCAAACTCTTCACCGTCTGCAGAGCGTTCAGTACTGCCTGCTTGCTGTGGCTCAACCACATTTCTGCTTGTGGTGCGGTAATGCTCTTCTAGTTAACTGGCTTCATACTTTGTTTGGCCCGCTTAGTTTTTCTCCAGGTTTTATTTTTATGGGTTCTGTTAACCCCATCGATTTAAATATGGACTCCCGCTTTTGGAATACTATTTATTTGCAATTTGGCGTGAATTATGGGGAGTGGCTCTAAGGTAGGCATCTTTCGGCGCTGAATTTTTAAAAGAATCTGTGTTACTACTCTTCAAGCACATCTGTGTAATACCACTTTTCAATACGTCCATTTAGACTATTGTTAAGAATTTTTTGTAAAAGAATATTACCTTATTATTTATACTGATAACCTGAGATGCGTCTTCAGCTGACGCGAAACATTTTGTCAGTTCTAACAAAAACTATTCTACAGCCAGTGAGGATCATTTTGTTCAAAACATTTTTTTTCTAGTGGTCCGGCTGTGTGAGACTGAGAGAGAACTAGAACAGGTCTACTCAAGTTTTAAGATAAATCCCTTACCTGGATGTCAACAACCTCTGTGGGCAAGCCAAGGAACAAAATGTAGCATTTGGATGGTTCCAGTGGCTTGTCAGAGAGAATATAGACAGAATGAAGGAAGAGATCCTCGATGTGGCTGATAATGCTGATGAGAGCTATGTTGTAGAGGCAGAACTGGAAAACCCACCAATCAGCAGGACTAGTAAAGCGACTTGACGCTACGCACAGAGCGCCTAGTCCAGCGGAAAAGTTTCCAACCCGAAGTTGTTGACAACGCTGGAGAAGAAACATAGCTTTATTATCCATTACAGAAACGTACAGCAATGTCTCAATTTGGTGACGTAATTTGTTAGTATCACCTGCGAGACCTCATTCAAACAGTCTCCCTGGTTGAAGGAGGACGTAGATTTAAGTATCAAACAGTGACCTCTCGCGATGTGTGATTTTGAGAAAGATTTTTATAAATTAATGAATTATTCAATTTTCAGAAAAACCCTGGACAATGTTAAAGAATAACGTGCAGGTCATTTAGTTTGTCTGTGGGTTGAGCATTATGGCGCAAGAGTTTACATTGTCAGACAAAATTTCAAATGGGTCAGTGTCTTCAATGAAGCACTAGTCGCTATGGAAATGCCACAGTTCCAGTGCAGTCCATGAAATCTGTCTGTATCAGTATGTGTGTTATGGACCCCGCCAGACTTCACATGAACCACTTTCACTATTACTTTGCTAAGCCTAAGTCCGCCGATTAGAAGTTACTTTACACGGACACTGGCAGCTTCATCTACTGGATGAAATGCTGCAATCCGTGTGAAGTAATTACGTACAATCGCTAATGATCGCATGGCATTTATTGGCCGGGATATCCGGCCGCCGTATTGGAAGTCTTTTTAGTTGACGCCACTTCGGTGACTTGCATGTCAATTATGATGAAAATGATGATGAAGGACACACAACACCCAGTCCCCTGCTGGAAATCGAACCCGGGTCCCCTTGCGTGGTAGGTGGTAACGTTACCACTGCGCTACGGAGGCTGACACAGTCACTAATAATTCGGTATGTTTCGATATGCGGCCGGTAATCCTTTTCGAATAACACCTCAAAATAAAAACTTCATCGGCCTCATGAAAGGCGAGGATTGTCGGGTGTGGAGTTTATGGGACTCACATTCAAGATATATAACTACTATATAGCTGCAGGTGCCTCCCAAATGGAAGCTAAGAATGTGCATCGTGTGGCCTCAAAGGCTATAGTTATTGATAATTACGAGAGGTGCCTTTTCGAGAGTGTTGTCACAGCTCAACACATGGTGCTTCACGTAATCATTGTATCGAGAGGCCATGAGGTAGTACTGCACTGCAATAGGAAATACGACTGTCGCATCACGACGAGAACCAGTTCATCTGTGTGGATGGGATCATCCTCAAGTACTCACACTACTCACTGGATAGATTGAGGGTGCGTGTGCTTTTATTTGTAAACAGTTAGTGTATATTTGCTGAATAGTTTGAAGAGCCCTTTGTCATAGTTTTTGGTGTGTAAGAGAATAAATGTCTCATTGCACACTATCTGTGCATACATATCATGTGCACACTATATTTGCTTGTAAAAAGAATTTATTGGATGTATATTTGTGTGTGTTTTCGTTTCTTTACCTGCTTTTGCGATGTCTCATTTCCCAACTATATCTCTTTGATGCTCTTTTTTTCCACTTACCTGAGGATCTGCTAGTTGCTAAGACTGCATTGTTTGTTCATAGACAAGGAATGTTCAGCCTTGTCCATCCTGCAATTTTAAAGCTATGATTCACCATATTCAACCTGATTTTCTGGCGTATAGGCTACGAAAATGGTAAGTAAATAAATTATTTACGAGAACAGCCAAGCAGTTATTACTGAAGATGTCTACTTGTGACTGAGGTACAAGATAGTGCCATATATATGTAGAGAACAAATGTCAATGATTAAATACTGGATATATTTAAAGTCTGTCCGAGCAGGCCTCGTAAGACGCTGCGCTACTGGCTGGCAGCCAAGTCATCCTAAGCCCATAGGCATCAACGAATCAGGACACAGCTCCCCGGTCTATTGACAGTTCTCATGACTGGAGCGCTACTTCTCAGTCGAGGAGCTCCTCAATTGGCCTCACAAGAACTGCGTGCACCCCCCCCCCCCCCCCAACCCCTCTCCAACACACTTGGCGGACATAGACAGTGACCTATCCAAGTTCTAGTCTAACCGACAGCAATTAACTATTGTGATCTGATGGGAACTGGTCTTATCACTGCTGCAAGTGCGTTGGTGCATTTATTGCAAGAACTGTATATGCTGTGAATAGAAACAAGTGATTAACTGCGATGTAAATATATTGAAAGAAACGCTGTGTATATTACATTCTAGCTTTAGTGTGCCTGAGAGTCGTAACTCATATATATACAACAGATTTTACAAGAAAATTATTATAAATAAAAAATACACTTTGTACATGTCATAGAAACAAACAGCCTTCTTAAAAAAAATGAAAAACCAGTGACAATAAACAACAAAGAATTGTAAAAAATATACTGCAAAAAATTGTTCATAATAAACATTCAGTCAATTAGTAAATTTATTATTTAAAAACCTTTACACCAATGAGCTCAATGGACTAGCCTCATGTAATAATTAATCTATATACAGAGAAAGGAAATAAGTTTTTGTTGATAATTGGTTGTTCTTTATAGCTAACCTGCAACCCCCCCCCCCCCCCCTATAGTGCCCAGACCTCGAATGAAGAGACCTACATACAATTGAGCAAGTTATAAAAAATGTAAGGAGAGAAGATGGAGGTGCTTGATCCTCATTGGCCCATTGGCTAAGAGGTTTTACCGACAGTTTTGTATCAGGTGATCAGTAAAAAGTCCACTTGCGTAAGGTGTGTATGTAGGACCACATGACTAGTATCGAGTTACATTATGACCTTAAATATAACTTGCATAATTGCCTGGGTGTTTCCCCTGCATGTCCTTGATCAAATCCTGGTGGTTGTCCTGGGGAGACGGTGTGGGGGTGACCTTGCATATATTTCGTCTAAGTGCCTGGATGGTCTTACCGTGTCACCAGTGCCCACTATATTTGAAACCCGCAGCAGTAGCCTACTTCATTCACCGCTTTAAGTTAAGGTGAGGGTATCTAAACGCTGTGGACAGAGTAGCTGTTTTTCTTGTCTTAACAGACGCACAATTTTTCCCAAGGATCATGTTAATAATTTCATAGTCTGCTCTTTTTGCTACCCTGCACATATTAATTAATTACAAAATTACACGTTGCTGGCGGGAAAGGGCCACACGACCTGAACATGCCATTGCTATCATATATGTGGATACTACAGGCACTGGTCAACATCACAGTTTGCGCTCACATGTAACAGTCCTTATATACCTTATCGAAAGAACACATTGTCTATCGTAGGCTATGCAGCAAGCCATCACTCCGCTACACGTCGGTAAGTGCTTTGACGAGGACTATCTAGTTGTTTACTGCCTCAGTGTTGTCACTGTACTTGTTGGTGATGGTCACTTGTTCGCAATGCTGTGTTTAGATCATTTTGTATTTTGTAAAACTACCTAGAACTACCCTGGCGTTGTTGTTGTAAGTACCACTTGGCAGAATGTATAAATCATATGCCACATGGTGTGTAAGTGTTGTGGCAGCTTAGAACTGTAAATACATACACTACTGGCCATTAAAATTACTTCACCAAGAAGACATGCAGATGATAAACGGGTATTCATTGGACAAATTGGACAAATGTATTATACTAGAACTAACATGTGATTACATTTTCACGCAATTTGGGTGCATATATCCTAAGAAATCAGTACCCAGAACAACCACCTCTGGCCGTAATAACGGCGTTGATACGCCTGGGCATTGAGTCAAACAGAGCTTGGGTGGCGTGTCCAGGTACAGCTACCCAAGCAGCTTCAACACGATACCACTTTTCATCAAGAGTAGTGACTGGCGTATTGTGACGAGCCAGTTGCTCGGCCACCATTGACCAGACGTTTTCAATTGGTGAGAGAACTGGAGAATGTGCTGCTCATGGCAGCAGTCGAAAGTTTTCTGTATCCAGAAAGGCCTGTACAGGACCTGCAACATACGGTCGTGCATTATCCTGCTGAAATGTAGGGTTTCGCAGGGATCAAATAAAGAGTAGAGCCACAGAGTCTTCAATGCGAACAAAAGGTGACCGAGACGTGTAACCAATGGCACCCCATACCGCAACGCCGGATTATACGCCGTTATGGCGATGACGAATACACGCTTCCAATGTGCGTTCACCGCGATGTCGCCAAACGCGGATGCGACCATCATGATGCTGTAAACAGAACCTGGATTCATCCGAAAAAATGACGTTTTGCCATTCGTGCACCCAGGTTCGTCGTTGAGTACACCATCGCAGGCGCTCCTGTCTGTGATGCAGCGTCAAGGGTAACCGCAGCCATGGTCTCCGAGCTGATAGTCCATGCTGCTACAAACGTCGTCGAATTGTTCGTGCAGATTTTTGTTGCATTGTAAACGTCCCCATCTGCTGACTCAGGGATCGAGATGTGGCTGCGCGATCCGCTACAGCCATGCGGATAAGATGGCTGTCATCTCGACTGCTAGTGATACGAGGCCGTTGGTATCCAGCACGGCGTTCCGTATTACCCTCCTGAACCCACCGATTCCATATTGTGCTAACTGTCATTGGATTTCGACCAACGCGAGCAGCAGTGTCGCGATACGATAAACCGCAATTGCGATAGGCTACAATCCGACCTTTATCAAAGTCGTAAATGTGATGGTACGCATTTCTCCTCCTTACTCGAGGCATCACAACAACGTTTCACCAGGCAGTTCCGGTCAACTGCTGTTTGTGTATGAGAAATCCGTTAGAAACTTTCTTCATGTCACCACGTTGTAGGTGTCGACAACCTTGTGTGAATGCTCTGAAAAGCTAATCATTTGCATATCACAGCATCTTCTTCCTGTCGGTTAAATTTCGCGTCTGTAGCACGTCATCTTCGTGGTGTAGCAATTTTAATGGCCAGTAGAGTATACCAATGACTGTTTCGTTCGTGATGGTATTGCCAAGGTGACCAGAAGTAGCTGACATTGCATGATTTGCCTGAATTCTCATACACAACATTGATAACTTTGCATAATTTCTGTAAAGATTTTACACCAACTAAATTGGAGGGTACTGAGCCTCGACAGTATATTACGATTTTACCACATTTGTTTGCTCTTCAATTATTGGTTGGTGTTATCTCGTTGTGTTACCTCGTCATCATAGTTAACATGTTTAAGTGCAGCATGTGTACAACTGCACTGTAGCAAAAAGCGTGTGAGGAGAAATGTCCATTATATGGGGGTAAACATTGAGGATGTTTTTATTCTGGCACTTTAGTACGGACGCAGAATTTTAAGCAGTGTGCCTTCTAGATGCACAAGCACCATGGGAGGAAACTGAATCATTTGTTGTGAATGGTTGCTACCCATGATGACACTCACTGATGACCTCAAATTCAACCTCAGCGAAGTTATGCGACAAACGATGCTGTACCAACAGATTGACGCGTCGCTGTGATACGAACAAAGGTATCTGCTCAGACAGCCACTCGCCAGTAGCGTGTCCGATTATTGGCTCCGAGCCCCTGGATGGCCTGGACAGCAGAGGGCGTCTGCGCCTGTAGGACAGATGGCCACATTTGCGCCTTATGTCTGGACTCGTAGCTCACTAGACCTCTGGGAGTGAATGTGTGGACACTGCGACATGCACCATCGGCTAGTCCACACTTGATTTCCACGAAGCTGAGATGCCTTTCCAGCAGAAAACCGCTAGCAAGAAAGGTGCTATGTGCTTACTGGATACTCTGGTAGCCGGCCGCGGTGGTCTAGCGGCTCTAGGCGCTCAGTCCGGAACCGCGCGACTGCTGCTGTCGCAGGTTCGAATCCTGCCTCGGGCATGGATGTGTGTGATGTCCTTAGGTTAGTTAGGTTTAAGTAGTTCTAAGTTCTAGGGGACTGATGACCTCAGCTGTTGAGTCCCATAGTGCTCAGAGCCATTTGAACCATTTGAACCATACCCTGGTATCCGCTACTCACCCACGCTGTATGAGCCACTACCGTAGTTGCCACTGACGGTCTTGGGTGATGAATTCATGTTGGTATGCAGTAGAGATATCGATAACAGCCGTCGACCAGCAGTCGATGGCCGGAGACGGCTCTGCTGCTAGGGAGGCAGTTCACTACTCACATGGCGCCCGATGGGCCACCTACTCACGTGGCTCTCTGCTGCCCATCCAAGTAAAACATTGCTTCCTCTCGAGTCTGCAAATTACCGACTGGGCAGGAGCACCGGTAGCATTTTGTGTCCACTTCAAAATGCCTGGTCACGTCTTTTCCTCCTTTTGTACTAGAACGTGCACACGAAGAAGGAATCCTGACGGAATTTTTTTCTGTGACGCTGGATTAAGGAGCATGGTTTTCATCAGGGAATTTTGGGTCAGCACCGACCACTCTAAAGTCACTGCAACTTTCTCCTTCCAGATTCCACTTCCTGTAAGTATTTTTTTGGTTTTACTTTGAGGATAATGTAATTTATAATGTTTGCATACGTTCACCTTACGTTTCCATTCTTCCTAAAATGCTACTCTAATTCATTTCCTTCATTGCTACTTTGACAGGATAATTATAAAACACCTACCAAATGATGAAAAAATGCCTTAGTGTCTCCCTAAAATCAATCCTTCCGTCCTGATATTTGATTTTAAAATCCCATATACCTGATTATTATGCATACTGTAAATCACTGATGTGTTCATTACTTACTTTTAACCTGAACGTTTCCCCAAGTAAGTAGCTCATTAGACCTCATTTTATCAACCGATCATACACACATTGCCACAGATAACTGTTATTCTCATGTGAAAACGAAGTTTTTCGCGACGGCACTTATATGTAAAACATTCTCGGTATTCTTGCCGCGTCAGTTCTGGATAAAATCTCGAGCGTTCGACAATTACCTCCATCGTCATCGTCAGGAGCTGACTGTCTTCACTGCTGCTGTGGTAGCCTTATTTATAGCCCGTGGACGGCTTCTGATTGGTCGGCGATTATATACTGCTGTCGCAGACGGTGTCACTGTGCGCGCCGGTGGCGCCACTGCTTCCGTTGAAACGCACACCTTGGAAGGAACGTCTCTGCTGCTTCTCTGCATCAAGCGCTCGTTTCCAAGCACAGCTCAGATGTTAATAACTTTAACCGCGATAGCGGATACCATCTGAGCTGTGCTTGGAAACGAGCGCTTGATGCAGAGAAGCAGCAGAGACGTTACTTCCAAGGTTTACGTTCCAACGGAAGCAGTGGCGCCACCGGCGCACACAGTGACACCGTCTGCGACAGCAGTACATAATCGCCGACCAATCAGAAGCCGACCAATCAGAAGCCGTCCACGGGCTATAAATAAGGCTACCACAGCAGCAGTGAAGACAGTCAGCTCCTGACGATGACGATGGAGGTAATCGTCGAAAGCTCGAGATTTGATCTAGAACTGACGCGGTAAGAGTACCGAGAATGTTTTACATATGTTATCCTCATGCATTTACTCCAGTCTAGACGTTTTCACTTACTTCACCAATTTCAAAAATAGAAAAGAAACAACAAAACTCGTAAGTTACTACTTACGTGTGATGGTCATCGATCCTTGAATTACGAGTGCTCTTTGCTGCTTTTCGTACAAGGTCCAAAACTCTCATGCTGTTACTGTACACCGATGTCCTGACACACGGTTTCTAACAGCCTAATTAGTAAACGGATACGTAGTTAAGTAGCTGGCACTCTTCTACGTAATTCATACAAAGCGAGATCATCGACGTAATTAGTTACCAGGGTATACATTTTTTTAGAGTTCGCCCTAGGAATTTAACGCCACACAACTGTGTCACGGTTGAACGTAATCTTTTCTTAGGTGTACCATTAATGTGATGAAGCGGAAGACGTTCTAATGCCAAGCAGTTTAATGGAATGACGTTCAAGAGACAACTTGTACTAACGAAATATGTTACTGCCATTAATGGCTATGTGCAGAAGATGCACTCTTCAATTCTCTTGAGAACTGAAGGTACTAGTTAAGCCTGAAATATCTTTATTAATAGAGACCTGAAAGTCACCCTCCCATCATTACCATTCCATGATACACCTAACATTGGATAGATACCTCAACGGGTCCACATTGTTTAATAGTAATGACAACAATAATAATAATAATAATTTTTGCCGTTCAGTAGTTCGCTGAAAATTTTTCGCCTTGAATGTCCCTATAACTTATCAAAATTTTTGTACCGTTCTTAGGAGACCTGTGTTATCAAAAGCACGTGTCGTTCTGTGTATCTTTATATCACTGACAGACAGGAAGGTTTTCGGATGAATGAAATATTCCATGGTTACACTTGGATTCTACCCGACGATCTTTCTGTTTTTAGACACATTCTTAACCGCTTGACTTTCAGGCTCGATTTGATGATAATGACTGTTTGAGTGCAGGACATGGAGAATCCTATCTTCGATATTAAAATCTAATTTGAAGAAGTAAGTTCATGTGTACGAAGATATGAACCTACAAGCTACACACACCGACATACACACAAACACACAATGGATGTTCGTCCTGTATCACCTAACAAAAAATATTAAACTGAATAGAGGCAGATCTCAGTCATGGGGGAACGGTGGTACCAAACCACATTCTGTTGGTTGATCACTGGGCAGTACTAAGATGAAGCATGCACTCAGCGACACACTGAAACCTCCAATCTATAAGCTTAGGACGGACTGCAGTCAACTCACAAATTTTGAAACGTGTCCTACAGCCTCTTCATGACAGACTGAAACAGAGGACAGAGCCCCACTTACAAGGAAAATATCTCAGATCCATCGCCCCAAAGCAGGATAAACAATATTTTAAAATAAAAGGACCTGTCTCTTCTGCCACCAGCCTTGCTCACTTGTCTGTAAAACCCGGCATCGCACTTCGAATGACAAGGGATCTAAATTAGCGCAACACATGACGAAACAAATATCACGTAACAGACTGTTATGACAAGCTCTTAAAAGCGTTACTGTATTATTTGGCAGAATGCTAAAGGCGCCTTGAAACAAAAAATGTCAACACACACGCGCACTTATAGTCAAATTTACCAAAACAGAAGCTGCTATGTTGTCGTACATTCTTCCATTATTCGCCAAAGTCCAAGTGTGAATTGATTAAAACAAGGCGGTATGCAATAACATGACACTGACGGCGGCGGTGCACAAATGCTGCGCAGCTAGCTGCCAATGGCAACGAACAGACTTTGCCACATCTTTTCCATTGCGTACGCACTGCTGTCAGTGTCAGCCAGTTTGCCGTGGCATACGGAGCTCCATCGCAGTCTTTAACACTGGTAGCATGCCGCGACAGCGTGGACGTGAACCGTATGTGCAGTTGACGGACTTTGAGCGAGGGCGTATAGTGGGCATGCGGGAGGCCGGGTGGACGTACCGCCGAATTGCTCAACACGTGGGGCGTGAGGTCTCCACAGTACATCGATGTTGTCGCCAGTGGTCGGCGGAAGGTGCACGTGCCCGTCGACCTGGGACCGGACCGCAGCGACGCACGGATGCACGCCAAGACCGTAGGATCCTACGCAGTGCCGTAGTGGACCGCACCGCCACTTCCCAGCGAATTAGGGACACTGTTGCTCCTGGGGTATCGGCGAGGACCATTCGCAACCGTCTCCATGAAGCTGGGCTACGGTCCCGCACACCGTTAGGCCGTCTTCCGCTCACGCCCCAACATCGTGCAGCCCGCCTCCAGTGGTGTCGCGACAGGCGTGAATGGAGGGACGAATGGAAACGTGTCGTCTTCAGCGATTAGAGTCGCTTCTGCCTTGGTGCCAATGATGGTCGTATGCGTGTTTGGCGCCGTGCAGGTGAGCGCCACAATCAGGACTGCATACGACCGAGGCACACAGGGCCAACACCCGGCATCATGGTGTGGGGAGCGATCTCCTACACTGGCCGTACACCACTGGTGATCGTCGAGGGGACACTGAATAGTGCACGGTACATCCAAACCGTCATCGAACCCATCGTTCTACCATTCCTAGGCCGCAAGGGAACTTGCTGTTCCAACAGGACAATGCACGTCCGCATGTATCCCGTGCCACCCAACGTGCTCTAGAAGGTGTAAGTCAACTACCCTGGCCAGCAAGATCTCCGGATCTGTCCCCCATTGAGCATGTTTGGGACTGGATGAAGCGTCGTCTCACGCGGTCTGCACGTCCAGCACGAACGCTGGTCCAACTGAGGCGCCAGGTGGAAATAGCATGGCAAGCCGTTCCACAGGACTACGTCCAGCATCTCTACGATCATCTCCATGGGAGAATAGCAGCCTGCATTGCTGCGAAAGGTGGATATACACTGTACTAGTGCCGACATTGTGCATGCTCTGTTGCCTGTGTCTATGTGCCTGTGGTTCTGTCAGTGTGATCATGTGATGTATCTGACCCCAGGAATGTGTCAATTAAGTTTCCCCTTCCTGGGACAATGAATTCACGGTGTTCTTATTTCAATTTCCAGGAGTGTACATACCTAGAGAAATATGAGCAGAAGGAGATAACAGCAGTAACTGAGGAGCACTTTAGGTCTCCTTGCATTCAAACACTAGTGTGGCAATATGGGAACTGGCTACATTTAAAGTAAACGTTCTAAATTATGTAAGCGTGACGACCGACTTTAAGGAGTACATGACTACAATCTTGGTTGATTTCAACAGATTATGACAATGTATAACGCCTGGCGGCTGATACACCTAAATTAAGAAACGATTTTTATTCATCTGAAGATGGCTCGCCACTCAGCTGAAACCAGTAATCAATAAAAGTGTTTTACAGATCTTGACCTAGGGTTATAATTCACACAATATACTTGAAGTTTCCTCTTCTTCTTAGAGTTTCCTAGAAAAAGGGAGTATATACTGTGGTAAAAATGGAAGACAGACCAAAAGCTTGCTGGTCACACAAAGGAGGAAAGAGGTGTCATCGAAGTTGGAAGTTTCATAGGCTTCTCATTTACTTCTCGTCCAAAAGGTAACTGTAGTTCCATAGCTGCAGTGAAATCTCCTGTTGCCACATGCAGACAATTGCATGTTGAATCTGACACAAATTATTGCAAAGATCTGACACATAGCTGAACAGTTGCGTCCATAGTTATTACTAAATTGCTTGTATCAGAGTTCCCAATGATATAGATAGTGCACATCTCTGCTGATGTTGTATATTGAGATTATCATTTTAACTATGGTTTTCTGGCACAAGATGTGGTATTTTGTACACTGTTCAAAAATTAACACATATTGTAAATCACATACCGCCAATATTAGCCACAACATAGACTACTGATGGGTGTAGAGTTCTCAGCAAGTCTTACCCGCTTTTATTTACACGATCATAATTTGCTAGCTTCTGTTGTGTTGTACAGTACACACATTCCACTGGTAAGTAAAAAGTCATGTAGTTGACACCATATGTCAGCCATCTTGCTCTCATAACTGTGGCTTGGTGAATGGAGAACTCTTTCTGTCGAGCAACATTCAAAAGTTGTCGGAGGGCGGAGTGGGAGGGATATGTAGCTGTGGTAGTTCAAAATACTGCATATCAAGTTCTCAATGGAGCGTGTATTTGGAGTGAATTTTGTATGTTTGTGATCAGTGCATTGAACCTCTTTTACACCGGATGCATTAGAGATAGAAATGATTGTTGAATTCATTTGGTGCACCGAATGTGAGTAACAATGTGGAGTAGGTGGTTACGATGGACACATATGCGGTTACGAGGCTCAGTCGCAGTGGCAGGACGCCCAGTAACGATGGCACTGGCGTCGCAGATCTTACCTGCAGATGCAGCAGCTGCAGCTCATGGCGGGCACTGTGGCGGCTGCTCTGCGACAGCAGCTGTGACGTCAGCCTAGTGGTCTTCTCCGACTCTGTTGCCAGCGAGTGCGTAGGCACCAGAATAAGTAGTAGTACCCAAACGTTAAGCATCACTAACATCCATAGGTATGTCAGTGTGTAAGTGATTGACTCACCAGAGGAATATGCAGCCATCACATAAATGAGCTGCACAGCCTGTGTCGATGCTGCGATCAAGTAAAGAACTAGAAAAACTTCGTGAATAGCCAAGACAGCGGTCGACAGGTCGCACAGGACAATGTACGCTCTCCTCAGACATCTTATAGATGGGCGTGTCACACATGTATCTGGTCGTATTGTGTGATTTATCATAATCGACACGGCAGAATTTTCAGTTCCTTTACACCTATCTCTTACCATTTCACTCTGTATACTTTCAAGGCATTTGTTAACAGCCCTCATTCTCTGCTCAGTAAATAACTGCAGATCTGTAAATTTTACCAGTGACATTGTACATGGTATACCACAGTACATTACAAGTATATAGTACAGCCTTTGGTATCCATAATCGAGAACGCTACAAGTATAGATACAAAGTGCAAGATACGAGCAACATCCCACCAAGACCTGAATCCTCACAAACTTCGTGGATGTTGTGTTCACAGGCCCAAGTTGAGACATTAAGAGCTCATCACATCTTGTGATTAACTGAATCATCTTTTTGTATTTTTTGGTGTTGCAAAAGAAGTCAGCGCCAATGGTAAGCATAGAGAAAACTATAAGCTCCACAACGACTGTGCGCCCTAAAATATCAAAAACTGGCCTGTTGAGAGGAAATCTTGGCATTAAGAAGAGAGCAGCACACGCAGAAGTCAGCTGTAGCACGCTGGTGAGGACGAAGATGGCGACATCCGCCGCAGTCTGCTTCAGACAGGCCTTCTCCGCATCCACTGTGAAAGACGTCAGGCCGAAGAGCTTACACGTAATGTGCAGCGGTCTTGCCGCCATCAGCAGCTGTACAGTGGTGTCCGGCACTGTGTTCCCGTGCCGACTCATCTGGAGATCAGAGACGATAATTAGCTTCAATCACAACTCTGTCGACAACTGACAATTAGCACAATAAAACAGTACAGTTAAAAGAAAATTGTAATTCGAACTATAGTTACAAACACAATGCACGAACGTATGTATTATATAGCCTGGTTAAGTATATGTTTTCAAATATCTTTTCTTCCTGCTGGGTCATTTATTGATATTTCTAATGTGTGTTCGTCTTATGCCAGTGATGTTGTGTTGTGTTCATCATTTTATTTGGTAAGAAATAAGGAAGTATGATTTATGTATTATTGATAGGAGGAGCTAAGAATTGGGTGTAGTCGATAATTTTGATCCCAGTGACACATAAATACGGGTCTATATGACGAGACAGTAGTTGTCAGACCGAGGAAAGTCAGCAAGCGGGATGCATGACAGATAGTTCAAGGGAACTTTTTCTGTGGGTGGCTGGAGCGAGTCATCGGTCTTCCTACACGTTTGCTGCAGTCCGACAACAATTTCTCTTTTGTGTCTATCTCTTCGTCTCGTAGTAGCCCTAGCACCAAGCGTCCTCATTTTCTTATTCGACATATTCTAATCTCTCCTTCCCCTATAGTTCTTATCCTCTACGTCTCCCTCAAGTCTTATAAAAAAATTTCCTTGATGTTGTAATACAGGACACTTCTTCTTCTAAATGACAACTGCGCGGAGAACCTCATCATTTCTAATTCCATTAGTTCATCTTATTTTAAAAATCCTCCGACAACGACACGCTGCGACGAAGCAATTGTCTTCTTTTGCGGTTTCCCGCAGACCACTATTCACGTCACTGGCTGCTGGACACGTCACCTTATTAACAAATTTTACGCCTGAGTTAAGGAAGACTATAATAACAGACGTACGACGCCACAAGGTGGGATTGGCCAACGGCGACAGAAACTGCTGCCGTCATGCAGTGCTTGTGGGAAATTGCGTCCCTAGAAAATAATTGATTTCTTACTGACACTGGCTGCTGTAACGAAATATTTTATTAACTGCGGAGGAATGTTACCTTCCGCCTCATTTGATCACAGGTCTTCCAAAGTTCTAATAAACTCAATCTCTAATACACGATTTTTAGACACAATACAAACGTCCAGAGTCTTTCTGTTTTCAGGGAACTCGAATATCCTTACGAGCTAACGTTTTGACCATTCAGTCAGAAGTACGAGTATCATGCACTAAATTTAATTATTCTCTCCAAACAGAGGCCATTCTATACTTATCTGGGAGTCGTACATATACAGTTGAATCTGTGTGATTACTGAAATACTCGACAAATGTTCCACGTGTATCTTGAAAGCCAAGCGGAATGTGTCCTATGTTTGCTTGATTTGAACGCAGTATGTGTTTTAATTGCAATTCCTGTTACCAAGTTTTGCGTTCCTAAGTCATTGATCGAATATTTATGTATATTAAAGGAGCATCTGGCGTCTGGCGATACTGTGAACACTACAAGTTTCAAATCACACTTTCGATCAAATTAACGATTGCAAATAGTACAGAGAAAATAGTCAGTTGTCTCTCAGTTTTTTTCTGTTAATATTGATAAATACACTGTTCTCTAAACGCAAATTTTTGTGTGTGAAAGTATGTTTTGTCTTAGGCTACTGTAGACAGTATTACTGCAACAGAGTTTCTACAAAATCTCTTTCATGTGCCGCAAAATAACTTGCTTGGGGCAGTGTATTGATGTGTGCAGCATTCTGTAGCACTTCACACCGATTCAGATCTTTCGAAAAATTTGGAGGAGTATTTCCAGCAGTTAGCTAATTCCATATCTAAGTCGGGAGGGAGTTGTAGCTTGGAGCAGTTTTCAGACATTCACCTCTCGCCAGCACAGTTTAATCCACCTTCATATTCCATTTTGAAATGGTAGTATTTACTTTGTGTGAGCTACGGTCTTTTTCTTAAAATAGAAAAACTTCTCGGAAATGAAAAGGTTTCTCCAAATGTGAAAAAAATGTTCCAAGGCAGAAAATGGTCATGTATCTGGGAACAAATATTCTATTCAGATTTGAATTTGTTGCAATCTAGAAAATCTTGTCGGTGCTGTATGCATTAGTCTATGTATTACACACTTACTCTACCACACACCAATAACCTATAATTAAAATCCAACTAAGAGGAAATGTTATCAAAAACCAGATAGAACATAAAAATATTTAGAAATAAAAGATGGTAGTAACTAACATTAATTTCCATTTGCAAGACGAGAAATTGTTAAGATATTAAAGCTAATTAGTTCATTTTCAAGTATCACATATGCAATATGCTAAAAGCCCTTCTTCTGCTTCAAGATACGTGATGGTCTACAACCAACCAGGTACGACTTAACTTTCTGTATGTTATATCAATAATTCTAATGACATATGATATATCATGCACCATAAAACTCTGTATGTGAGGACTGAACAATGTATTATGCTCGTATAATTGCTCGTCTTAGAAGTAATTTTCAAACTGTTTGTCGTTGAGTTACACAGGGTACCTGGCCATTCGTCAGCTGCGCACTTTATTGCAAATGCCAGCTGTTCCAGGTAATATAACGCTTAAAAATTGTTTATTCAGCCATGAAAGTGTTCATAGCAGGTCTACTTACATTATTAGTCAGATATCCAATACAGCAGCCACTTTACAACTTTCCTCTTGGCACTGTTCTTCTAGAGATACGAATGTGGGACTAAGCAAGAATCTTTTGCCAATGGGGAGGTCCTGACACTTTATACTTTCGAGGCTACATTTCTTGAAGATTCTCACTAGGTACGTTGATACAGTGATTTACACTGCGTGCGGTATCCTGATGCTTTTGATAGTTACTGATTCTTCCGACTTTTGTGGACAGTTCCCAACCCCAAAGGCAGCCACGTACCTCCAAGCCCTGCCGAATCCTCTGCCCGTTTTGCACGACGTGGGTGAGTTCTTACAACAGACAATGTTCTTAGATGCGTTACGTGTATCCACATCACGACAAATTAAGGTATGTTGTGCACCCGAATCCGCCTATGGAGACCTGTTGAAAGTACAGGATATTAGACGAATGGACTGGCATGCCTATTCCCCCAAAATATATGCCATCCACCACACGTGCGATGCGTTGGGCAAACGTATTGGTCCACGTTCACATGCAACAATGGTCATCTAATAGTTGACGACCGTACTAGTGGAGGAATTGTGTGTCCTGTAACAATATCTCCTTACCAAACCGATGACCAGAATGGGAGCATGTTGCAGAACATACATTGTCATCAGTGGTGATCACACTCCTTATTGAGAACCATTTTACACCTTTAGTAATGTCCATGGTAATTGTGGTGACCTCAGTGGAATTATCGTGTTTGAATAAAAGTGTCATTTTCGTTCGACTCATTGTCTGTACTATACAGTACCTCTTTCTATGTAGTGTCCATGTTTGATCAAGATACTCTATGTTAATTGGTAGTTACTTGATATTTGGCCCAGCAGTGTACCCTCACAATTTAGTTTTCTCTCTTGGTGACGTGAAAGTAAGTGGTGTGTCTTACAGTAAGTATGTAATTGGAGCTACAACAATCTTTCTGGATCCTAAAGCCGGGAAGAAATCACAGCAGCCAACATGTGGAAGAATTACTGTGAGCATTTTGCCTTTGCTAATAAGGAGGAGCAGTAGGGCAGTCATTTTGAGATACTAGCTGTTACCTACAGAAGTGCCCGCAAATAAGTAACTATGTTTTGATTAATGATGGTGAATAAGTACGCTAGTGTATGTGCAAAAACATCAGCTGCCTCACGTGTCTGCTTATTCGGATAAGCATACCTTGTGACGAGAATGAAGTCTTTCGCGACGGCACTTACATGTAAAATATTCTCGGTTTTCTTGCCACATCAATTCGGGTTAAAATAACAAGCTTTCGACGATAGCCTCCATCGTCATCGTCAGGAGCACCTGACTGTCATCACAGCTGCTGTGGTAGCCTTCTATAGCTCGTGGACGGCTTCTGACAGGTAGGCTTGTGATTGGTCGGCAATTACGTACTGCTGTCGCAGACGGTGTCAATGTGTGCGCTGGTGGCGCCACCGCTTCCGTTTTAACGTAAAAGTTTTTGTTTTTCATTAGGCAGCCATCCCTGTGCCAGTTGAGGGTGAACAGGGAGATTTCAGAGAACAAGGCTGCAGGTATGAGAAGGGCAGCCAGCCGGCACTTTGACATGGCAGTGGCTGTCACAGAGGATGGAGCCTGAGACACAGAGAGTCAATGGACACAATGAAGTGGAGAGCCAGCACCGAGGGCTCGGCTGTATTGTTCCTGTGATCAAAGGAGAAATGCACAACTTCATTCTCAAGAGGTGCATAGGGATGAAAGGGAGGTAATTGTTCCTGGGTGAGGGGAGGCACTGTCCATGTTTCAGCAGATGGCTTCAATTGTCTCCTGTTCCCGTTAATATTGAAATTTGCTTGTTGATGAAAACAGTTCTCGGAAACACTGCTGGTGGCCAGAGACTGTTTGGCTGAGAAGGCTGTGGTGTTTCTCACGGGTCATGTAGACAGTCTGGTCAGTGTGGTTTCCAGTGTACTGATTGGACAGCACACAATGATGTAAGAAATCACTGCTGTGGTTGCCTAACGTTGAACTTGGGTTGGAGTAACATTTTTTTCCGGTTTATGAACGAGGCTGTGCAGAATGCAAAGAGTTTCACAACTGGTGGATTAATGTTTTCTGAGCTTCCGGTTGGTGGCTTCAGTTTGTTGGCGAGAACTCGACATGGAGTTTCCTACGGCCAGGGTGATGGTGCGTGGGAGAACAAGATATTCGTTTGGTACCTGCGATGAGCACGGACAAAATTTGGTCTTTCTCGAACACAGAGTGTGGATGATAGGTCCATCGTCCGACGCTACACCGAGGTGCACTACACATCCCACATCAACTTTTCGACTTTTATGGCGAGCAATGCGCAGCAGCACCAGTAGGAATCTTGAGCACCAATTCCAGTAGTTTACTGCTCATCTATGGTAGCACCAATTGGATCCAAGGACGTTATAGAAACTAGCTTCTGAGTTCAGTGCACAATCATTGTCAGTCATATTGATCATAGGTGGTGTTATCCGTTTCAAGTCACAAATAAAGGTTATTCACAATCCTTGGTTCAACATTGCCAAACGCCAATCAATTCATTCTACTTTATGAATATTAGATAGTGCCGGCCGTAGTGGCCGAGCGGTTTTAGGCGCTACAGTCCGGAACCGCGCGACCGCTACGGTCGCAGGTTCGAATCCTGCCTCGGGCATGGATGTGTGTGATGTCCTTAGGTTAGTTAGGTTTAAGTAGTTCTAAGTTCTAGGGGACTGATGACCACAGCAGTTAAGTCCCATAGTGCCATTTGAACCATTTTTTTTTGATAGTGAATAATCAAGATGCAATGCTGACCCACATTCCATATTTTACATCTGTCTTATGAATAAATCTGTATGAAATTTAATTCTTACGTTTATTCTGGTTTACAAAGTCCCTTGATCACCTTTAATAATTTTATTTAGTTGTGTTTGAGTTTATAGGAGTGGTCTCGTGGTAAAAAATACAACAATTCGTCTTCAGTGAAATCACATGGGGTCACCTTTTATAGTCACTTGGGTTCATATGCCTTAAGCACAGCTTTCATACTAGTGTCACTGAAGTGGTGGCTGTGTCTTAGAGCTACTGAGAGGTAGAGTCGGCTCTAATTCACATTTCATTATTCGGCGTGAATTAATTTATTCAGATTTTAAATGACTTCATGTTACAGGTTTTACATAAAATGTGGGACAGATAGGCAGAAACGGTCGAGTGACAGCCGTAAACCCTGTATACGTAAAAATTCTGTTGGAACGAGCAGACGATCCATCAGTACTGCCACTATGGTCTATAAACAATGTTGCATGTTGGAACATGTCCCGAAATGACCATGGTGTGTCACGCACTGTGTGAAATCCCCAACACAGCAAGACGGTCTCGGTGTGGCCGTGCGGTTCTAGGCGCTTCAGTTTGGAACCGTGTGACCGCTACGGCTGCCTCGGGCATGGATGTGTGTGATGTCCTTAGGTTAGTTAGGTTTAAGTAGTTCTAAGTTCTAGGGGACTGATGACCACAGATGTTACGTCCCATAGTGCTCAGAGCCATTTGAACCAACCCAACACAGAAAAATTTTGCGACATACCTTCTCGCTGTGGAGAGCAGTGTTGTCCAAAGCTCAGTATAACTATTCACAAATTGAGAAAGAGGCATTAAATATTCTGTATGGCGCCACCAAATTCCACCACTATTTGTATGGCACAAAATTCTGCTTAGTAAGGGATCACAAGCCTTTGCAGTCCTTGTTTCAGCCGACAAAATGGGTTCCAGTACGAACTGCCCAAAAGTGTGCAAAGATGGGCTTTGTTGTTGTCTCAATACCAGTACGGGATTGTGTATCGTCCGACAGCACAACATGGTAATGTGTACTTGCTTTCACGTCTTCCGATTGGCCCTGATACAGACTTTGACGCGTCTGATGCATCTTGTTGTCACATCGATACTCAGGTTTCTGAATTACTTCACTCTTTCCGCTGAACTATTAGAAAATTGCGCAGGCCGCGGAAGCTGATTCAGATTTGAACATTTTTGCTCACATACATTCACACATCTTGGCCTCATTCCTTGAATAGCATGAAGTACTCTGTAGTGCGCCGATACTTTGCACGTCGGCATAGCCTCGCTGTACAGAAAGGTGTAATTCTTGTTGAAAATGACAGTGGACAGTCACGTGAGTTGATCCCCAAAGCTTTGCAAAAAGAGGTGTTACAGTGACTGAACAAAGGACACTGGGGGATTGTTCGTACGAAAACGTTAGTGCGTCGACACTGTACTTGGCTGGGGTGGAGCCCAAATAGAATAGACGACGTCACAGTGTCACGATGTGCAGAAAATCTGTCCGCTCCACCACAAAAATCCTCCGCTTGGCCCAAGTCGCAATCACCATTGCGCCATGTGCACACAGATTTTGCGGGACGTTTTTGAAATTCTCGCTGGTTGACTGTGGTTGACTCGTACAGGAAGTTTCCCTTTGCTATGCCGATGAACCCGACAACGTCACGTAGCTATTTTTTGCCTCGAAGGTTTACCTAAAGTAACGGTGTCAGGCAAAGGACCTCAGTTCACGTCAGATGAATGTGAAACATTCTGTGAACGAAGTGGCTAACTAGTACACCTTTCCATCCACAGTGAAACGGCGAAGCAGAATGTTTTGTAGGGACCTTCAAGCAGCAGATGGCTAAACTTCGCTCCGCACACACCATGGATCAAGCATTGCAACAGTTTCTCGCTTCATATTGTTTGCACCCATCAGATAGATCATCGCCGGCGGAACTGTTTCACGTCGGCCGCCATCCGACCATCAGACACTACTCCACCTGCTCCACCCTCCTGCCTCGCCCGCCGTGGTCACACTCACTACACGACGACGGTCCGTCGTCTTGGGTAGGGGGGAGGGGGGGGGGGAATGTTCCGGTCTAACGACAAGTGCTGGCACGAAAATGAAGAACAGAATAGCAGAGAAGGCTGTGAGACGACGTCAGTCTACTCGTATAGCTCGTTGACTGGGACCGCACCACGACGGGAGCGGCCTCTACAACAAGTGCAGCTTCTGCCAGTCTCGGCAGACCAGGTAGAATAACAGCACCAACAGACCAGGACAGCTAGAAGACGGACACTGGGAGAGCACTACGACAGCAGTAATTTGTGATCGATATCCATTGCTTGCATGAACATTGTACACAGTGAAGGACACTGACAGAGTTGCATGTCGCAAGTTAAGTATCGTCAGTTTTCTTTATAGTAATAAAAACTATTAATGTGATTTGCATCAACTGTTTTACAGCATTCCGAGAACGCAGTATCCCTTAGTCGTCCTATACGAGACGAGTGGGCAGGACCCCACACATTTAATCCAAAACTGAAATCAACTGAACACAGCATAAACTTCATTAGGTTGGCAACATGTACTTAAACAAACCAAACAGGATGAGACAAAGTGAACACAGGCGTTACCACATTAAATCACAGTTTCCGGTAAAATATCTACATCTAAGAACAGAAGACTAACAGGCCTCAACAGTAATTACAACAAAAAATATGAAAACTGTGAAGAAAGAAGTTCATAAGATGGCAACGTGTGACCTCCAAAATGTGACCAGATGTGAGGAAACGCAGATGCCAACCAACAACGCGAAGAACTATATAAACCACTTATTTACGTAAAAAAACAAGTCATGAACTGTTTTATAATCTACAAATATAGCATGTGAAGGTAAAATTGCATCATTCTAGATTCCACTGACCGTACTTTAAGTAAAAGGAAAACAGCGTCTGGAATAAACGAAATACATTGCAACACGTTAAGGCGCTTTTTATTTACAAAACGACCATTTCTGTGCTTGCTGCTGATGATGGCCACTCGCAGAAACTTGTAATCTATTTTAATTTAGTATCAATAGTAGTCATCCTATAACGATTCCTTAACAGAAAGTTAAAGTCAAATCTGTTGATTTCATGCTCATTAAAAACAACCTATAGGAGTTTCACTATCTGGGAAGTACTGCCTCCAATCACAAATCTGATACATAGCTTGTAATTTTTGTTCACTGAAATCTGTCAACACGCAACTCAACAGATTCTTATCTCGATAAATGATTAATGGGATTTTCGGCAAGACAATGGACAATATTATGAAACACCACGACTCTACAGTTTTAGAATGATTTTCATACGCTTTGCTCGGGAACGACGACAACTTTCAAGGTCAAACGTCTCTCTGGTAGCACATTAATAAAGTGGAAATAATGTGGAACTTAAGTTGTTCTTCTTCGTTTTCAAAAACCCAAGTTTGCAAAATTAGAGCTCAGGTATGTATCATGTTCTTTGGCTTCCTGAAAGCCTTTGGACTTCATACGAGTAAAGGAAAGACAGTGCTAAATATTCGTGAGGTAGCAACAGAAAAATACAATTTGCTGTAGAAGAGGAAAGTCTTCCCCAATGTAAAGTTTACGTAAAATTTAAAACAGCGCTAGATATATACACTACTGGCCATTAAAATAGCTACACCACGAGGACGATGTGCTACAGACGCGAAATTTAACCGACAGGAAGAAGATCCTGTGATATGCAAATGATTATCTTTTCAGAGCATTAACACAAGGTTGGCGCCGGTGGCGACAACTACAACGTGCTGACATGAGGAAAGTTTCCAACCGATTTCTCATACACAAACAGCAGTTGACCGGCGTTTCCAGGTGAAACGTTGTTGTGATGCCTCGAGTAAGGAGGAGAAATATGTACCATGACGTTTCTGACTTTGATAAATTTCGGATTGTAGCCTATCGCGATTGCGGTTTATCGTATCGCGACATTGCTGTTCGCGTTGGTCGAGATCCAATGACTGTTAGCAGAATATGAAATGGTGGGTTTAGGAGGGTAACACGGAACGCCGTGCTGGATCCCAACGGCCTCGTATCACTAGCAGTCGAGATGACAGTCATCTTATCCACATGGCTGTAACGGATCGTGCAGCCACGTCTCGATCCCTGAGTCAACAGATGGGTACGTTTGCAAGACAACAACTTTCTTCACGAACAGTTCGACGACGTTTGCAGCAGTATGGATTATCAGCTCGGAGACCATGGCTGCGGTTACCCTTTATGCTGCATCACAGACAGGATCGCCTGCGATGGTGTACTCTACAACGAACCTCGGTGCACGAATGGCAAAACGTCATTTTTTCAGATGAATCCAGGTTATGTTAGCAGCATCATGATAGTCACATCCGTGTTTGGCGACATCGCAGTGATCGGTCACCTCTTCTTCGCACTGATGTCACTTTGAACTGTGGACGTTACATTTCAAATGTGTTACGACCCGTGGCTCTACCCTTCATTCGATCCCTGCAAAACCCTACATTTCAGCAGGATAATGCACGATCGCCTTTCTGGATACAGAAAATGTTCGATTGCTGCCCTGGCCGGCACATTCTCCAGATCTCTCACCAACTGAAAACGTCTGGTCAATGGTGGCCGAGCAACTGGCTCGTCACAGTATGCCAGTCACTACTCTTGATGAACTGTGGTATCGTGTTGAAGCTGCGTGGGCAGCTTACCTATCCACGCCATCCAAGCTCTGTTTGACTCAATGCCCAAGCGTATGAAGACTGTTATTACGGCCAGAGGTGGTTGGTTCAAAAATGGTTCCAATGGCTCTCAGCACTATGGGACTCAACATCTTAGGTCATAAGTCCCCTAGAACTTAGAACTAATTAAACCTAACTAACCTAAGGACATCACACACACCCATGCCCGAGGCAGGATTCGAACCTGCGACCGTAGCAGTCCCGCAGTTCCGGACTGCAGCGCCAGAACCGCACGGCCACCGCGGCCGGCCAGAGGTGGTTGTTCTGGATACTGATTTCTCAGGATCTATGCACCCAAATTGGGTGAAAATGTAATCACATGTTAGTTCTAGTATAATATATTTGTCCAATGAATATCCGTTTATCATCTGCATTTCTTCTTGGTGTAGCGATTTTAATGGCCAGTAGTGTATATTTTGAAACTTGCAGGTCAGTTTATATTCTGCAATACTGCAGACACCTACAGGCAATGACTGTACAGCGAGTTATTTGCTCCTGGGAAAAGTTTTTGCAGTCAAAAGCCTTCAAGGTGTTGCAGCAACCATTTGTGAAATATTTTCCGTTCCGAAGTGGGATGGTAAATAAGGTCAATAGCATTTTAAGGCTGTTTGGAGATGATACGGCTTGCTAGGAGTTCATATTTTTATTAATTTGAGGTCTCCCAGCCGACGAAGCCATATGACTTTACTCTTGCTGAATACAAGTAGATGACTGTCACTGATCACTAGTTTTGTAAAATGCAAACAAGTTTTCTGTTGCTAGATGCGAAATCTGCAGTCAGTCACATTTATATTAAGACAGAATACAGTGGTGCAAATTATAAGTACTGTTTATTTGTGTTTAATACAATTAGATGGTGTTCCACTGGATCGAAAACACCACCAATTCCGAAGTCATAAATAGTAAATTCCAGAGCGTTATTAATAGGTTTTTTTGCCCAAGAACTAAATATGAAACAAGGGTTGCCTTGCTTTCAGCTAACCAGTTTCAACTGCTTGTCAAGGTCCTCCATATATGAACTTTCAACTAATTTCTGAATTGTCACCCAAAAGTCACACTTAGATTGTTGTACACAGTAGAGTTTTTGTGGTCATGAATAAGAAAGCAAATATTCTTGTGCAAAATATTCATTAGTTTTTGCACATGTATTATACACTGATGACAGTTCTTTCTTCATGCTTGTTTCGTGTAATTTTAATAGTATTCAGCTTAGTTATTAACTCAGAATTTAAATCTACATCTGAATCATCTAATGCGTTCTCCACCAGTAATTCAATATACTAGGAAGAGGAAGGCATATTCCAAAATACTTGCACATACCTAATTTTCTTCCTGTAAACTATCTCTTGAGTGGCTTCAGTAGTTAGCTCTGCACTTTCTTTCATTTCTTCAAACTGTATTTCCTTATTGTTCTTGGATGCACATCACCAACTCTCCTACTCATCATTATTGCAGAATTTCCATACAGTACTTTAAGTTTACAGCTCTTGCAAATGTATTTACTCTGCCAGTTTAAAACTACCCCAGCGGATATCCAGATGCTAGGTCCACAATTTCCAGACCGCCAAATTTAGATACTCATCCTTTGTAAGCAGATCAAAATGAGACTGGAGCATTATATACGGATTATTCATGTATCTTTTAACATAGTAAATACCCTCAAATATATGATTTGATACAAGTACACCAATGTAGTTCTAGTTTTCATTTTCGCACACATAACAGATTAACTGTTCCTAAATTCGTAATTTCTTTAATAGGGAATGGTTTAAGTCTGTGTGATACATTTATCCTTTTCCTTAAGATCTGGATAGTTGTGTTACTCATTTTAACTGATCTTAATTAACCAATATCTACATTTGTTGGTGTTGTGTAGAATGGTGACACAGAGTGAGTAAGAAATAGTTCTACAGTTTTAATATAACACCTCTGCATATTACTTACATTGCTTTTGTCTTTGTTAAAAGTTCTCATATTTGCAGTAAATAAATAAATCCATAGAGAGACCGAACATATTTGTGTTTTCTTGATGATTGTCTGCAAGGTTTACCCTTACAGCAGTCAACTTTCAGGTATTCTTACTGACTAGCAGACAAATTGCAGAACCCTATTAAACACAACGGCAATTTTCGAGGCAGTTGACTCCTCAGAACATCCATTGCACAGATTATCTCTTGGTAGTGGTCGGTGCATATCAGCACCGGTACATTCTCATTGTATGCTCCAAGAATCAAACGTTTCGAGAATGCCGAGAGCGAATGTGAATGCAGTGGATCGGAAGAATCTCTGATCACAGAGAGATAATCCTGTATGTATAATTAGAAAAACGATGAATCAGGGCTATAGTGGAGATTGTGATTATGTTTTTTTTTTTCATATAGGGGAACGAGAACATCTGTCAGTAAGTGTACAATTTTCAGAACCAAATCCACATTGTATTTTTCCTTTCGTTCTCTCACCTCTTAAGCCTAAGTCTCCTAACCATTCCTATTTATTGCGATGGCTTCTGCAAACGTTCATGCATCAGTAATCAAGAAGAAGCCTACATATTACTCTCATAAGGTCATTTTGCATTGGCTGTGGGACAGCATGCTTGAAGTCAATGAAAGATAATTCTATGGAACGATGTAAAGAGCAAAATATACGTACTGAAAATACAGCTAGATAAAAAACCAAATTTTCTAAACTGCAGAAGTAACACGTTTGTTAAGTCTAAGAGACGTACATGATACAGGATACCCATCCATTTTTCATCAACTTTTGTCTGAACAATAAGGCATTAGCACCCGTTCCCATCAGAGCAAAATTCTTTCTCTTCAGTTTCGTTATACCGTCACTTTTTCGAAGTCCTTCACGGTAGCTGGAACCCGACACTGGAATAACGTACTGCTGCACATTAGAGACTTAAACAACATCTCCACATCAGCAGACAGTTAGTTAGCTACCTGTTTCAGTAACAATTTGGATTACTATTGTCCTTGTGCGCACTTATTACCCTTGTACATCATTCGTTCTAACTAGATCTTCTGCATTTCTTAGTTTCTCAGCTGATGGAGTCTCTTTAAATTTCCTTTTCCCAGAACTCGCTATATGTCAGAACATCTGTCTAGTACACCTATACATTCTTTTTATATCTGCCATTATTATTATCTTTATTATTGTCATTCTTATTGACATTATTACAATTATCATTATTGAAAGTATCAGTACTAGTGGCAGCAATCCCAGTACAATAAAACTCTCAGCATTAACTTCATTGGTTTATAGTCGATATGATTTACTCACATTGCCACTTCAGACCACAAAATAATTTTAATAATACTTATAATACTGAAATTGTTATTTCTTAGGTGACTATGATGTAGAAAGTTACTGTATCTACATCTACATCCATACTCCGCAAAACACTTGATGGTGTGTGGCGGAGGGTACTTTGAGTACCTCTATGAGTTCTCTCTTCTATTCCAGTCTCGTATTGTAAGTGGAAAGAAAGATTGTCGGTACGCCTCTGAGTGGGCTCTGATTTCTCTGATTTTATCCTCAAGGTCTCTTCGCGAGATATACATAAGAGGGAGCAGTGTACTGCTTGACTTGTCGGTGAAGGTATGTTCTCGAAACTTCAACAAAAGCCCGTACCGAGCTACTGAGCGTCTCTCTTTCAGAGTCTTCCACTGGAGTTTATCTATCATCACCGTAACCCTTTCGCCATCACTAAATGATCCTGTAACGAAGCGCGCTGCTCTCCATTGGATCTTCTCTATCTCTTCTCTCAACCCTATCTGGTACGGATCCCACACTGGTGAGCAGTATTCAAGTAGTGGGTGAACAAGTGTACTGTAACCTACTTCCTTTGTTTTCGGATTGCATTTCCTTAGGATCCTTCCAATGAATCTCAGTCTGGAATCTGCTTTACCGACGATCAACTTTATATGATCATTCCATTTTAAATCGCTCCTAATGCTTACTCCCACATAATTTACGGAATTAACTGCTTCCAGTTGCTGATCTGCTATGTTGTAGCTAAATGATAAAGGATATTCCTTTCTATGTATTCGCAGCACATTACACTTGTGTGCATTGAGATTCATTGCCATTCCCTGCACCATGCGTCAATTCGTTGGAGATCCTCCTGCATTTCAGTACAATTTTCCATTGTTACAACCTCTCGATATACTACACCCTCATCCTCAAAAAGCCTCAGTGAACTTCCGACGTTATCGACAAGGTCATTTATGTATATTGTGAATAGCAACGGTCCTACGACACTCCCCTGCGGCACACCTGAAATCACTCTTACTTCGGAAGACTTCTCTTCAGTGAGAATGACATGCTGCGTTCTGTTATCTAGGAACTTTTCAATCCAATCACACAACTGGTCTGATAGTCCATATGCTCTTACTTTGCTCATTAAACGACTGTGGGGAACTGTATCAAACGCCTGTATGTGTGAAACCCTCGACAGATATAGGAAATAGCCTGAAATCCATAACCAGAATAGATTAAATAAATAAATAAAAAGTGATTAGTAAATATAAGTAAGATATCACTGAATCTCTCTTGAGTTTGTGTAGCTATAAGTATACTACTATCCACTACAAGTAAACCACCAGTGAGACAGACGTAACATACAAAGTTCAGTTCATGATTTTGGAATACTACCAATTTTTGAAGAAATGCCATTAGAAGTACAGAATTTTATTAGACTGCGTGATCTTCCCACTTTTAATAAAACTGTAATGGGATGTATTCTTTTACTCTTTTTATCCAGCTCACTGTCTTCTTCAGAGGACACACAATCCATGCATACAAAATTCCACTTGTGGATAAATAGCTATCGAGTTTTCCCCAGATCTTTATAGTGCCAGAAACATATATTACTGCACACTATACAATAAAACACCAGAATATCAGATCCAGTAATTTCAAACCACCCTCAAGTCATGGGAAATAAAATAAAACCTATTTCCATTCTTTGCGATAACTTTTACCGTACAAAATAGTAACCGTTCTTTAAAATTAGGGAGAGCGTAATAAATCGAACATTTTTGTCGTTTTTCGTCCGATCGTTTCGTTGCTTTATATTCACCTGATTCGTCAAAAATCACCCATAAGAATTTTTCTGTATACCCCCTTAATTTTCAACAACTATTTTTAAAGTTGCGGTTGAATGTCCATAGCTGCGAACGCGAGATATGAGCTTCTGCATCTAGTTACCCATGATCCAGCTGAAGCAGAGAAAAATATAGACAGACCGAAGTATACAGAAATGTGTTACGTGTTGCGCTACAGTTGTTGTTAGTATGTTATCCCTGTAATACAGGTTCCTTAAAGACGGAGCACACCTGTCAGATTTATTAGCACGTCTCTTTGAAAAATTTGAACTAATTCATAGTTTCTAACTCAGGATCTTTGTCTGAGAATGTAGTCGTGAAAGTGCCTATAGTGGTTTTCATTCTGCGTATTTCATCAAAGAGGAATTGTGAAAATAAAGCTGCTCCTGTGTGCGACAGACGCCGAATAAATTCGGCGTCATTTCCTGGAAGTTAAATAAAATCATACGGAGGAAGAAAGACGATTTTTGTTAAAAAAAAAAAAGGCGGAATTTCACTTACGTTAATTGGCTTCCTTACACGGACTGACGTTGTTGTTAATCAAAGCCGGCATTCGCTCAAAGAGAAACACATATAAGCAACTAACTTTCCACACAAGCAATGAATAAAACTCTGTTGCTCAGTTCTCTGCACTATAACAACACACGTAGCAGCGAGTCAGTCGATTAACACGTCCTCCATTATCTAATTACTCGGATATCGACCGCTGGATGACAATGCAGAACTCTCCCTTATTTTACTGCCACAAAGTGAATGTCGTGACATAATTTTTACCACAACACTCACATCTACAGAAAAAATTATTTCTCTTGCAGGCCATCAGCCTTTATTATAAAAACTATTCCCCTAAAATCAGTAACAAATCTAAAGCAGACAATCTCACGAAACATTAGGCCTTGAATATTGTGAAATAGTTACGCCATAGTTCAGAATAAAATGATAATTTCTCGGATATATAAAAGGACTTATTGGCCTTAAATGTGTTCAAGGATACTTACAAGTGATAAACTGATCTTAAATTTATTACACATCATTATCTCGGAGAGTTCTTTTTTCAAAGAGATTAAAATAGTTCGTTATTAAGCTTCTGTAGAAGTATGAGGCAAATGGTGTTTACTTGTTGTTGTCTCCTATGTATCATGTTCATCAAATAATGTGTTGTTTGATTAAGATTAATGGTCAACAGATATCAGTAACATATTAACAGACCAGATACGAGATCTTAATCAGCCGTATTTGTCTATCTGACGCACGTAATTGTCGCCATATAAACCTATGGTTATATTATTGTTTTGAGTGTTTCTCATAGAAGAAAGTAAACTCTTATTAACGCAATGTGTTTGGAAACATCTTCTGCTGAGATCGTGGACATTTAATGTTGCATATATAACATCATATCATTTCCTCCCGCATATCATATTTAGCTGAAGCCACTCACTCATAATCAGATCCCCCAGAACTACCATACACAGAGCAATTCAAAGAGAATGCTGAGTGTTTCCAAAATTTGTACTAAAAGGATTTCGCAATGAACAGGGAAAGTGACGAGCAAAGCAGACAAACACCAGAAAGGTAATCCGAGAAAATAATAATTCCAAAGCCTAGAATAGCTTTAACGGAGAGTAGAGTTACCACAGTTACTGCTCCTGATGAACCTAAGCACAGCCAGTGGTTTGTGAATCAAATCTACATACACATCCTGCCTTTGATCGTTCCACCCTTCAGACAGTTTAGTACATTTTCCTAAAGCATTGATGAGCAACATAACAAGAATGACACGAAGAATGCTGGCCACTCTAAAACTTTAAATAAAAAGCCTGACAAAGTGTTCGAAAATCTAAGCAAGGAAAACAGGGTACAGTTTGTGAAGATCAGTGACACAATTCAGACGTAGAATAAAGAACATGACAAACAGTTTTTGAATCTGAGTCTTCAACTCCAAAGCAACTCGATGGAGAAAATTAAGAAAACAGGGAACACGTCTGTTTACCACAATATTAAATGAAGTCAAAGAAATGAGAAAAGACCTAAAGACAAGGGCGCAGACGCCAGAACGAATGTCAAAACTATTAGTACACAACAAGGTGACGTGGCAGTACAAGCTAAAACGGACTACAAATGTCAAGCTAGCTTGAATAAACAAATGCTCGTCGAGAGGTCACTTTATAAGAAGGCGCTACAATTCCATAGAATAATATTTCGAAACTAGGTGAGTAAGTCTGAGTATTTAGAGCGAAAACAGAAGGAGTATTGTGATTCTATGTCTAAATGAGCAATAACAGTTAATATCTGGGAACATGATGTAGTAAAATAATCGCGAGAAGCCAGGAAATCTCAAGAGGACCTTAACCAAGGCTACCAAGAAGCACTGGTGTAGCTAGACAGAGGTCAGAAGTATATAAGTAACGTTAATGAAGAGCTACGATCGTTCCCCAATCTATATCAGTCTAGGGGAACTTGGTCCTTCCCGCACATCAAACGATATCCACCCAAAGACCAGAAACAGTCAATTTCGAGGTTTGCTACCCTCATCATGGTCAGATACACCAAAAATTCATTTTATGTACAGATATTAGCATGGAGAATCCGTGGATCACATGTATTTCATTGTGGGACAGTGTAAAAGATGTAATGAGTTCAGAGAGGATTTTCTGGAAGACAATTTCCTAACGACGAAAAAGGTGCAATTGGAATTAAGTATGCCAAATACGTAACCCCCAGTACTACATTCCAGTGCTTTCCTTTTGCGGTGACGGTCCATCTAACTTGATTCTTAAACGTGTCATACATGCCACTAGAACCGATACAAGCTCGATGCTGCGAATTACTGCATTCTGCATTATGTGCAGCGAGAAATTTCTATGGCTGGAAGTGGGATGCATGCTGTGAAGACGTCTCGGGAGTTGTTGCTAAATTAGGAGTACGATCGAGTTATGGAGGAGTAAGAACCCAGCCGTATTAAGAAACAGGAAATTTCGTCAAAAATGCTGACTGATTTTAACGTAAATTAACTTCAAGGTGACGAGAAGAGAAAATATACAAATGCAACTATTGAGGAAGGTGAAAGTTAATACAGAAGTTTATAAAACGAAGATGTACAGGCATGTAAAAATATGGAAAAGTAGGGAGCACCTAGAGGAAAACCTAAGAGCCGTTTGAAGACAAGAGAAACAGGTATATGAATATCAAGAGCTCAGGTGATAAGCCAGTACTAAACAAAAAAGGGAAAGCTGGAAATTGAAGGAACATGTAGGAAAGAGGTGAACTCTAAGGTGAGTAGTGAGGGGAGGGAAGCGAGTGGTGTAACTTGGACAGGCTGCGGGAAAATGTCGATATCCTTAGGATTTAGGAAGAGAAACAGAGATAAGTGACATTGTCCTACAACGGGCGCTCATGGGGAAGGTGAACATTTCACCAGCTGTATGGGGGATATATGACGGATTGATTGAAGTCGATCAACTACCAGAATAATAGGAGCATTAAGGAAGAGATCATTTTGTCTGGTAGTGGTTGGGAGTTGGGAATAGGCAGTCCTTTCTACTCAAACCTTGACTGAGCACACCTTCCGCTGCTCACTGGTGCCCCACTTGAGAATCTTCCCACAGTTCGCATAGGCCACTTAGGTACCACTTGCAAAGTATGCAGTGCCAGGAGTTCTGGCCTAAAACTCAGGCCGATCCTCGTACACAAGCCATGGGAACCCTTCCATGAGAACTGACAGTTACAAATGTGACATAAAAATATTTTAACGTCCCATGAATCCGTAATAAATTACTCCCATAATTCTCCCTTCCATAGAAGTGCTAACTACAACGCTTACAAGTATGTTACACACTCCCTTGGGAAGACGAGTTGCCCTTATAAAGAACTTAAAAACTATACTTAAATGAACATCAATGGATCTTTAAAATAAATATAGAGGTGCAAGAGACACAATGTGGTCCGAATTGACAGTTGGTATAGCGGGTTTCACGGGGCATAAAACAGCCAATTTGTCTTGCCCACACAGACCAGGCTTGAATTCCAGTGTGTTGGTGGAATGGTGGGTGAGTCAAAATGGTGAAGTCACTAAGATAAAGATGGAGGGTGGCCGCAGCCGCAATGGCTCATTATTTCATGCCTTAGGAATCAGTAGCAGGGTTCTACAATACTTAGTATTGTGGGCATTAATGGTCCCATGAACATACGTCACACAATGAAAAGGGGTCATAATTTAAATGGTGCTTTCCTTCCACTAGTGACTAATATCTTAATCTCAAAAAAGACACATCGGTCTAGATATTTTTAGTGAATTAAGCTGTTTAGAAAGAGAGCAATACCAATATTCATGTTACAGAGTAATTGGGTTCCTAGTCGTGTTTCATATTCTTGAAATGAACTAATTTTGAAAAGTGAAGTTATGTTGCTTATTTTCAAGACATCTGCTAAAGTAGTGTTCTACACTACAAAATGTGAGAGCAGTAATTTTATAGACTTTATAGGTGCGCAATCTTAACCAAGAGAAACATTAAAATGGGCCTCTATAATTTGTCATAGATCCTCTCATTAATAATTCAAATAACCAATGTACAAAAGATGGAGTTACTGATCACAACGCGCAAGTACTAAAGTGACTCTAATAGTAGGGGTCAAGAGAATGTGCTGAGGATTAGACATGAGCCAACTTGCAAGGATATAAAACCTGCCTTCCTGTGCAACTAGATCGCTTAATGAAGTAAAGCAAACTTCTAGATTCACTGTAAAGATTCCTAACATATTGCTGCAGGCAGTCTAATTCAAACTGTACTCCACGACAGTGCCTGTAGGAATTGTGCTTCAAACAAAATAGCTGTCAATTAGACATTTGTGATTAAAAAGGGGCAGTCGTTAGCAGACCAAAATAAAACTACTAACACCAATTCTGAAGTGACTGAATATCTCCAGCAGTTAAGCAATACAGTTCACAATTACATTTCGGTACTTTGCAAGAAAACGTATCCCACGTGTTAATGAAAACATATAAATTATATGATATCAGTAAATAGAATTTGCAAAGAGCACCTTGTTATGGATTGCGGCGATGTCCTTGACAGTTTGACCCTTTTCCAACGTCGTGCTCCATCCAGGTTTGCATTTCATTGAACGAATTTTTATTTCCACCATGGGCAGCTTTTTGTCCCTCACAAATGTAAACGAAGAAGCAGAACTGATCTTCACTAGTGCTGTATGTAATTATGTATTGCATACACGGAATACAATCACAGAAATCTTCCTCCATTATATTTACAACGTTAAATGATGTTACACCCTTTCATTCTCTCATGATATCAGGTATTTAATCAGTTGTCATCTGTTACGAAACTATCTTTCTCTTCTCTATAATTCCTAAATCTCAGTCACAAGGCATATATGAATGCCCCGACACTAGAAATTTCAAAATGATGTTTTCAGAAACATTGTTCACCACCACGTACATTAAAGCCATTAAAAACATCCCATTTTTATTTTGGAGGTGTAGTCACCACACCACAAAGTCAGAGTCAGTGACAAATATTTGTCTTCTGCTCAAAGCAGGATCGTCGATATTTCGCAGACTTCTTTTTTTATCTCCACTGTGATGAATGGACCAAAAGGAAAATTACCCTAACTTATCGAGTGTTGATTCCAAACACTGCACGCAGCTACTATACTTCAATCTCTTCAAAACTACGAGAGTTCTATTTGCATTTACAAGCATCTTTCACAAATGTAGTATACAAATCGATTAGGTCGTAATTAGTATTATATTATAAAAGTATGTGTATAATGTGCGTGTCACTAAATCTCAGAAACGAGTATCGCTACGTTGAAGGGAGGTTATATGGTGTGAGCCTTCTATCGCCCATCCAAGAAGAATGTTCCCATTGGCACCTGACGGTGCGCCTTTGCAGGTATGATTACTGGAAAGTTTAGCTCTCTAAAAATTTGTAGAAGATTTGAGAGTATTCGAGAACTTTCCGAATATTCGAGATTATTCGAGATCATTCCGCAACATTCCAGAAAGATCCTAAATGTTCCACAATGATCCGGCATGTCCTGGAATGTTCTAGAATAGTCTGGAACATTCTGGAAGAGTCCAGAATGTTTGGGAAGAGCCCGGAGCGTGCAAGATCATTGTGGAATATTCTTGTACACTGTCGAATATTGTGGAATGTAATGGAACATTATGAACCATTCGATTGTCAAAAGTGAGAAAAGAGTACTTAGTGTATTTTTTAGCAAGAAGTTGTCTTGCTGTTCTTTTAGAAAATACCCGAACTTGAAGAAGGAGGAGATGTTGCCAGTCCTGAAGCAAAACGGCGATAACAAAGAGAACAGCGGAAAAACGAAACGGACGAACAACGCGGTGCATGTTTAAGTTCCCAACGAACCAAACTGAGCACCATGAGAAGCAGAGAAACAGGAATAAAACGAAATGAACGCATTGAAGAATCAAGAATTGTGACAGTCTTACAACGAAAGATGTGAACTGATGCCAGCCGTGAAAATATTGCCCTACGAGAATCTCGGAGGAAAACAAGTAAACAGCACAGCCTAACAAATCAAGCATTCCGCTCTGACCCGAAGAAAGAATATAACGAACACAAATATGTCATAATGATGCCATTGCATTTCTTGTCTGCTGTTTGGTGGATCCTATTTTGTGTACCACTGGTATTTCTCACTCTTCCTGTTCCAGTAGCGAATGTTCAGTGGGGGGAAACCTTGTTGATAAGCCTCAATGTGCGCAATCTCTATACTTTTCCCCTTCATGAACTTTTCCTAAGACATGTATAGCAGGGAACAAATAGTCATTGAGTCACGTGATGAGAAACTGAAATAAACCTGAAATATACATCTCTATGTTGCAGTTACATAAAAATGTTTGAAATCTAATGAAAAATTTCGCACTAACGAGACTGAAAAGGAAGTAATACTTATTTAAGAAATGAATTTCATTACCAAGTTTTTAATCAGCCTAAAAAGTATAAAATAATTTTTCCTACCACCATACAGATTCCTAGCCCCTTACAGATACTCCTGAAAACATCTCACTGACAATTTTTAATAGCCACTATTACTGAAAAAGAAGAATGGGGAGGTGGATGCACTGCATAACTGATGCATTAATAGTTCAAGTCCTTAGTATTGTGTATTGAATGTGCCCCATATTTTTCTTATTTACTCATAGAGGTACTTTCATAGCTGTTAAAACTTCACAGTCGCTAATTTTCAGGGCTACCGGGTAGATGAACGGTATATAGCCAAAGTATTAGAAGAAGAAGCGGAATTTATACGTCTGCACACCCAAAATTTAATGGAGCAGCCAATGCAAGGCGAAAACATGAAGATTCATATCTCTATGCAGACAGGAATCTGCAACACGGTAAGAGTAATTATTTTATACTTTTCAATCCAGTTTGGAAACGTGGTATATTAAAAATTCATTTTTATTTAAATAATCATCTTTATTCACTTCGAAAACGCGTTGAAACTTCCTTTCGGAGTACGCCCCAACACTTACTACTTCAGAACCGAAATTCTTGCTTTCAACAATAAGACTCCCGCTGCCAGAGGGAGCATGCTATTTGCTAAGGGCAGCGGGCAGCCAGGTGACTAAACGCTTACAAACACTCGCTCTGCCTTTCTGATTTTATCCACTGGGGTTGTAAGAACCTGCCTAGGTGCTCGTCAGTTAAATGACAAGCCGTAGTGCAAGCAGAGAAGTCATTACGCGTTCGCATCTACATCTACAGTCTGAAAAGCATGTGGCAGAAGATACTTTTTATTGTAACGTCTCTAATCCAAATGTGACATTATTCACAAACTACTTTTACACAGTCCTGTTGGAGTAGCTAGATACGCTGCATGGCGTATGCACTCGTGACAAGGACATGTTGTCACACTGCATCAATTGAAGCACATCTTGACTGCTGTGGCCCAGTAATTATATAAAAAGTCACAGCGAACACGTTATAAAGTCTTGCAACAGACATAACACGTAGGTAAAAAAGAAGGGAATTGTCACTAGGTCAAAAACTTGAAGTTAACGTCCGCCATCTGACACAGCCTGAACCTGAACCATGGCCTGCAGATATCACTCCATGTGAGCTGTTTTAAGGTAAACAATGTGTCCCAGTGTAATATCGGCCTTTCTTCTGACAATGACATCCACGATTGGTAAAATACCAACCTTTTTCACTTTCGTTGTAACCTGAATATTCGGATAGAGGGAGTGATGTCACTCTGTAATGCCATTGACCATTTTCGGCCGTTGGGGATATCTATCGACTTTTGTGGTCGTATCCTAAATAACGTCTGGTAATTTTTTTGTGTGGAGGCGTAGTTGTTTCATCAAAAATGCTGGCGGTGCATCTTTCACGGGTGTACTAATTGATCCAACCGTAATCTAAAGCTTAAAGGAATCACACGTCATAAGTACACTTCACGGGTTTACCGCAGGATCGTATTGTGTAAACCCCACAATATCTCATCGACGCAACTGCTCGACATCTTCAGGTGGCGGTAGCTGGTGTTGTCACTGCTGTAAGATACGACTGATGATAATCGCGTAGGGGCATCGAGGTTTATCGGGCCAGGAGCTGGCAATACGCAAGCGCGGGAAGACTCTCGCGGGGCTCCTAGTGTACCATGATTGATTGATTGATTGATTTTAACAGGAGAGCTAAAACAGCTTAGGTCTAACCCGCCACTGCCCGCATTATTGTGCGGTATCGCTCCCTGTATATCTAGTAAAGCCAACCAGTGCCCTTAAATAGTGCAAGGAGTCCCTCTACCAGTTTTTTGTTACACACAATTTCTTCAGGTCTAGTTGTCCCGAAGATTCTGTATCTTTTACTCTCCAATGCCGTGCATTCAAAGATTACGTGTGATGCAGTTTCTTCACCCTCATCACAGATCCTCCATTTAGGGTCCTCTTCCATTATATCCATAGTGTGTAGGTGTTTTTTGAAGTTCCCATGACCTGTCATCAGTCCAGTCATGAGTTTCATCTCTTTCCTGTTCAATCCCAGGATTACAGAGCTTCTTTTAAAACATGGCTTGGGATCATTACCTTACCATGTTTTTGTTTATGGACCTTGGTCCAATATCCTACGTGCTGTTTCCTAAGCCAGCTCCGTAGTTCTAGTTTGACCATAGCCTTGGTGATTGTCAAGACAGGTTCCGTTCCAATAAATGGAGTTGTTGGCCCAATCCTAGCCAATCTATTGGCTTGTGCATTGCCACAGATCCCTGAGTGGCCAGGTACCCATACTAGGTTCACCCTATTGCTTCCCCTTAGCTCCACCAGAGCCCTGTGGCATTTTGCAACCGGCTTAGATCTTGTTGCAGGAGCTACCAATGATTTCAGGGCTGATTGGCTGTCTGAATAGATGTAGATGCTACTGTCATTGTAGCACCTACGCATATTCTCCTCCACACATGCCCTGATTGCAGTAATTTCGGCTTGGAATACAGAGGCCAGTTTCCCTAGAGAGATGCTGCTCTCCACTCTAGGCTGAAACCCGTACAACCCCGCCCCAACGCCTTGATCTGTTTTCGACCCATCGGTGAACCAAACGATGTCCCCCGTACGGTAGTGTGACTCACCGGAAGCCGCACAAAAATCTTCTGCTCGCGCGCTGTGGGCAATGGCTGTGCTGCCGGACGCTCCTGTGTTTAAAAGTCGAATTAAACAGCAGTGTGTAGCATCAAATCTTGTTTCCCTGTAATGGCAGCCTGTGCTGGATTCAAGGCGGCGCTTAATTGAAAACCTGCATCCTCGTTCATAAGACTGTCCGTCGTACGGATATGTGCAACCTTTTTAACAACGCAGTTCCAGAAATATGACGCTTGCACAGTTCTGCACGTTTCCTAAGGCCAAAGTCGCCTTTCACCGAGCGCAATAATTTCCTCAATTTTGCTGGTAGCTGGATTATTTCTGTTCTTGAAGACATGCTGTCAAAACAGAGCAAGAGTGCCGTTGCAGTTGGTGTCTCTGCATCTTGCATTGATATCCCTGCTTTGAATTTGGTTAGAACGGTTTGCATAGCGAATATGGCTATCGGAGTAGACATTCTGTTGGAATACGGTTCCTAGGTGATGTAGCTCACAGTGTACACTATCGGTATCTATGGACCAAAAAGCGTAAGACGGTAACGCGTTGTACAGTGTGATGATAACTTGTGGCCTGCAAATATAGGTCCGTGCGAGTTGTTTTAAGATAAATACTATGTCTCAGTTTAATATCGGCTTTTCTTATGTCCAGGAATGGTAAAATTCCATCTCTTTCTACATCCATTGTGAACTAAATGTTCGGATGGAGGGAGCTGAGATGCCGGTGAAACACAGGTAATGTCCCTATTCTGTGAGGAAACAACACAAATGCATCGTCTGTATACCACCAAAAGCAGGAAGGTATCAGATTTGCCAACTCCAGTGCTTTTTCCCCAAGGTCTACCATAAAATAGTTGGCCACCATGGGAGACATAGGACTTCCTATAGGGACACCTCCCAATTGTTCAAAATACTCTGAGTCCATCGGAGGAAACCGTCATCCACTTCTATGATCCATGTTGCACCGGATTGGAAGCAGAAACGTATGAGCCAAATGTGGCAGATATAGGCACGGAACTCTGCCCGTATTTAAATCTCAGTTTATAAGCGTTTATAAAAAAAATTTTTGTGTATGGTCCCCATAAAATACTCCGAACGCCAATTTGAGCTTCCAGCTGTCACCGGCGTGGACTAGACAGCACCTTCACAAGGGTCTTGAAGTAACATGCTGGTCCTTCAGTGATGTTGCAGGAAACCGGAGGGGGAGAAGATTAGAGATACACCACAGGCTCGGATTACGGAAGGCTGGAGAAGGAAAGCGACAATTCCCTTTCGTAGCAACCACCCCATAATTTGCCTTAAGCGTTCTGAAGAAATCACGGAAAACATAAATCAGGATGGTCGGACGCGGGTTTGAACGATCGCCCTTCCGAATGCGATTCCAGAGTGCTAACCACTGTGTTAATCCACTTGGTGAAGACGAAGAAGGAAGAAGAAAATGTGTCCTTGCTTGCTGGTAACATGCCTGTTTTAATAGCGAGTTCTCCAAGCTGGGAAAGAGTGAATTCAGCTCCATCACTGTTGACACATCTTGAGAAGGTCCGCGTCCAGCATCTAAAGTTTATTTAAAAAACAGAACAAAACGTCTGTTTCAGCCAAAATGTCAGCTATTGCAGCAGATACTGCACGATGTTGAGGTGGTGACGTATCAGACATTCAACGAAAGAAGTCGTATTCCACCACTTAAAAAAGCTAACCCAAATTTAATATTCAAACTTAACATATAATAGGATAAAATCAGAAAATATTTCTGCTTTGGTATCCGTATACTAGTAGATGTATTTTATTTTATCCAGACATACTGAACAATCTCGAAGCAGTTCATCTGAGGTAATGAAAACATTGTTACAGCTTTCGAACAGGACAGACTGAATTTAAAGCACATTAACCAAGCTCGCGTAGAAAATGGCATGTCATTCAACGAATTCGTAGTCATATGCGGAGTTTTCTGGAATCACTCGCAGTATAGTCTGGTTATTGATAAAATGAAGGAACTGAATGAGGGTCGATATAGACGAAACTTCAGTGAGATTTTGTATAAAAGGCAGTGCGCCAGAACGTAATCGTGACAGAATGTTGCAGGCTATGGACAAATTCTAAAGCATGTAGAGATCTCATATCGAGGGAAACAGCATAAGTCGAACATTTATTTACACATTGACAGAAAAATTTAGACCAAGACAAAAGTAACAAAATAGTGGCATCAAGGCAGCAGCTGCAAAAGTTGTATCTCAGATGAAAGATACACTCCTGGAAATTGAAATAAGAACACGTGAATTCATTGTCCCAGGAAGGGGAAACTTTATTGACACATTCCTGGGGTCAGATACATCACATGATCACACTGACAGAACCACAGGCACATAGACACAGGCAACAGAGCATGCACAATGTCGGCACTAGTACAGTGTATATCCACCTTTCGCAGCAATGCAGGCTGCTATTCTCCCATGGAGACGATCGTAGAGATGCTGGATGTAGTCCTGTGGAACGGCTTGCCATGCCATTTCCACCTGGCGCCTCAGTTGGACCAGCGTTCGTGCTGGACGTGCAGACCGCGTGAGACGACGCTTCATCCAGTCCCAAACATGCTCAATGGGGGACAGATCCGGAGATCTTGCTGGCCAGGGTAGTTGACTTACACCTTCTAGAGCACGTTGGGTGGCACGGGATACATGCGGACGTGCATTGTCCTGTTGGAACAGCAAGTTCCATTGCCGGTCTAGGAATGGTAGAACGATGGGTTCGACGACGGTTTGGATGTACCGTGCACTATTCAGTGTCCCCTCGACGATCACCAGTGGTGTACGGCCAGTGTAGGAGATCGCTCCCCACACCATGATGCCGGGTGTTGGCCCTGTGTGCCTCGGTCGTATGCAGTCCTGATTGTGGCGCTCACCTGCACGGCGCCAAACACGCATACGAACATCATTGGCACCAAGGCAGAAGCGACTCTCATCGCTGAAGACGACACGTCTCCATTCGTCCCTCCATTCACGCCTGTCGCGACACCACTGGAGGCGGGCTGCACGATGTTGGGGCGTGAGCGGAAGACGGCCTAACGGTGTGCGGGACCGTAGCCCAGCTTCATGGAGACGGTTGCGAATGGTCCTCGCCGATACCCCAGGAGCAACAGTGTCCCTAATTTGCTGGGAAGTGGCGGTGCGGTCCCCTACGGCACTGCGTAGGATCCTACGGTCTTGGCGTGCATCCGTGTGTCGCTGCGGTCCGGTCCCAGGTCGACGGGCACGTGCACCTTCCGCCGACCACTGGCGGCAACATCGATGTACTGTGGAGACCTCACGCCCCACGTGTTGAGCAATTCGGCGGTACGTCCACCCGGCCTCCCGCATGCCCACTATACGCCCTCGCTCAAAGTCCGTCAACTGCACATACGGTTCACGTCCACGCTGTCGCGGCATGCTACCAGTGTTAAAGACTGCGATGGAGTTCCGTATGCCACGGCAAACTGGCTGACACTGACGGCGGCGGTGCACAAATGCTGCGCAGCTAGCGCCATTCGGCGGCCAACACCGCGGTTCCTGGTGTGTCCGCTGTGCCGTGCGTGTGATCATTGCTTGTACAGCCCTCTCGCAGTGTCCGGAGCAAGTATGGTGGGTCTGACACACCAGTGTCAATGTGTTCTTTTTTCCATTTCCAGGTGTGTAGAATCCAGCGAAGTGAACAAGCAAACAACGCAAGTGTGGCGGAATTGGAAAGTATTATCAAGGCAGCAGCTACGAAATGTTTATCTCAGCTCAACGACAGAATCCGGCCAAGTGTGCAAGCAGTCTTCTGATTCTCAACACACACACACACACAACTGCGTGCTTGCATTACTAACATTATGTGTTCTTGTCTGCTTTTAGGTACGCTCAATAACGATTTACAGGTGGAAACACATATTAACTCCTCTCCGGACGACAGTCTGGACCTCTCCTTAAGCCAAATGACAGCTGCCCAAGAAGGGCGGATATCTGTGGAACAAATCCTACAGCGCGTAGAGCAGTGTTGGAATAGGAGACATCAACTAATAGTGACTTTAAGTGTAGCAGTTCCTAGCAACACATTGATTCTGATTGCTAGTTTTGTTACATTTGGGGCCACGTAACGTCAGAAAACCTGATCCAGGGTAGATTTGATTCCCAGGGAAAGAGATGACAGATGGATCGACTCATTTGAATAGTACTTACATAATAGTCACCAATTAACAAGCAGGTGTAACTGTATAGATAGGAAGTGGTAAACTGCACCACGCAGCAAATGACGTTGTAGTAAGCGGGTCGTTGCCACAACACTCAAGGAAGTCTCCATGTTATGCATGACGTGCCCAGATACAAGGTTTTAGAGGAACAAATGGGGCGTAACGGAGTACAAATGAGGTTTGAATTTGAGGACAGAACGTCATTCGATCCGCGACTTGGTCATTGACGAGCAACCACACGAAGTCGCTGGAACACCGCCAGACAGCGAGACGACTGGACAGTACCAGCAGCCTCCAGTGCTACGTCTGCCGCCGCACTGGGTTCTTCACAGGATTTGGTGCCACAGCCTCGCTAACCTGCTTGCTCTCTGTTGCCGCTGCCACTGTCGCTGAGGCCCAGGCTGGGACTCGGCTCCACAGTGCCAGCCCCTGTCTGCCGATTGTCCGAGCAGCGGAGGTCGAGGTCCTCTCAAAGCCGCCACTGCCACCGCGAAGGCCATAGTAGTACGGCAGCTGCCTGGCGTTTCGCTTCGCCAGGAACCGCCACTGTCACAGCTGGCCGTGGCCTTGCCTCCACTGCCGAGCCGGAGTCCCGACGCAGCATCGCTGGGTGCCGTCCTAGGAGCCGACGCCAGTCGCACCGTCCGAACCTGAAGAGGGGAGTGTACTTGCCTCATGTAGAATTGAAGACATAATAAAGTTATATTGCTAAATTGTCTATAGTGTTTCCACTTACTGCCCACCACCTACAAAATCACCACACAAGCTCTACCCCCTAGACAGATGCCGCAACAGAGTGATCCATACAACGTATTGTAACATACTGCATATGCCATTTGTAGTGTACAGAGATGCCACTCAAGAAGAGTGTGTGGCATTTGGTACCAGAAGTACCGTCCGCAACATTGCTGCACGCAGACCAATCACGCTTCCTGCAAGGATCATGTCCCCTTGGGCGGCAGGGCCACCAGGAAGAGAGACAGGCACTTAAGTCACCGTGCATGAGAAGTAGTAATCTGCAAGTCCGAGTCCTGTTAGAGAGTTCCTGCAGAACGTTAGTTGTGTCTTCAAGTCGTCGCTGAGACAGAAACAATGAAACTGATACAAATAAGGTCTTTGGAAAAGTTATTTATTGGTTTTCTGTGAATGGGCTTGCTCTGAACTTTGAAAAAACACAGTGCATCCAATTTTCTGCTGCAAAAAGTATAATTCCTTCAGTAAACATGTAAGTAGGCTGTTTATGTTTTCTCTATGTAAGTAGGCTGTTTATGTTTTCTTATTGGCAACGTTACGTAGCGCTCAATATGAAAATCACTGGCTGTGCTGTGTGCAGTCTGTGGCTAGTTTGCATTGTTGTCTGCCATTGTAGTGTTGGGCAGCGGCAGCTGGATGTGAACAGCGCGTAGCATTGCGCAGTTGGAGGTGAGCCGCCAGCAGTGGTGGATGTGGGGAGAGAGATGGCGGAGTTTTGTAATTTGTCATGAACTGCTATATATATTATGACTATTAAGGTAAATACATTGTTTGTTCTCTATTAAAATCTTTCATTTGCTAACTATGCCTATCAGTAGTTAGTGCCTTCAGTAGTTTGAATCTTTTATTTAGCTGGCAGTAGTGGCGCTTGCTGTATTGCAGTAGCTTGAGTAGCGAAGATTTTTGAGGTAAGTGATTTGTGAAAGGTATAGTTTAATGTTAGTCAGGGCCATTCTTTTGTAGGGATTATTGAAAGTCAGATTGCGTTGCGCTAACAAAATATTGTTGGTCAGTTTAAGGACAATCGTGTATAAATTGTTCAAAGGGGACGTTTCATATGGCGACCCTGCCAGGATACCTCAGTGGAATCTTCTGATTTTTTCTTGTAGTTTGTGTAATTAGTGTAGATTGTGTTTATTGCTAGCACGTAATTGTAGAGAAAATCTCCTTTGTAGTTGCAGTCTTTCATTGTTGTACAGTAAAACAGGTGTGGCATGCATGTAGATTTGCACCAAGTATTTCGCAGCTGTGCTTGCAATTAACTAGATATTATTTTCAATGCTATGTTAATGTGTTTTGTTATTTTGCTTCTCTGTGTTGTCGTGTGAAATATTGTGACAATAATGGCATGTGAAAAACGTAATACTAGGCTCCAGAGTAAACTGAGAAATGACAGTGAAGACGAAAGCAGTGTGTTAGCGCCACCGAGTAATGAATTAACTGATGTTCAAAGTAGTAATTTGGTAATTGTGCATAGGGAAATGGAGCGGGCTGCAAACAATGGTGTAGACAGTGAAACAGGTAGTGAACAGGGAAGCATTATCGATCGATCGGTCGGCAACAGCTCGCCTCAGGAATCCGAAATGACAGCACACAATTTCGCAAATACTGTAGATTCAGGTTTTGGGTCATCACCGTTTTCTGAAATAAGTCAAGACACATTTTCTGCTGGTCAAAATGTGAATGTTTCCGGTGCAAATGCACTGCCGAAAAGCATAGAGAAACAGATTCCAGACTCTAATACATTATTATTGCAATTAATGCAACAAATGGAACAAAATCAGAGACAAATGGGACAAAATCTTAAAAAGTTAGACAGAGTGGGACAAAATCTTAAAAAGTTAGACACAATGGAACAAAATCTTCAAAAGTTAGACACAGTGGAACAACACCAGAGACAAACACAGCAACCGTTAGACGCAATGGAACAAAATCTTCACACCACGCTTGAACAAACACGTGAAGATTTAACTACTGAGTTACATAACATTGAATCGAAAGGTCAATAAGTCTGTAATGACGTAAAAACATAAATTTGTGAGCATTTTCAACCTATTTTTTTGCGGCATGAAAATGCATTACAGAATCACGAAGCAGCCATAAAAGAACTGCAAACTATTGTTCATGAAAATCATGAGACCTTGCAAGCTAAATTTGACTCAGTTGCATCTACCGGTTCGGTTACGCAACTTGCAAAAACTCAGGAAAACTTAAAGGACACAGTAGATACTCTGAAACTTGGTTCAGAAAAACACACTGAGGAAATAAGAACACTATCGGAGAAAGTAGCCGAACTTTCGGATCAGTTCACTAATTTATCTACGAAGATAGATGATAATCCGAATGACACAAAACAGGCAGTCTTTAATGACACAGAAGAGTGCGAACAAATTAGGAAATTCAATCAAAATCAAATCAATATACGGTACAAAAGAGAAATTCGGGAAGTACAAGATCAGTTGGCACAAGTAATACAAAAATTACAAATTTCAGAGGACACTCACGCTCCAACACGGGAAAGGGACTTAGAAATACGGAAAAGCCGCAAAATAATAACACAGGGCATTTCGGAAGTTATGAAAGAAATTGGCAATGTGCACCGAATTTTGAGATGGAATGGCCGACACGACCTAACAATGACCGATGTGCGACTCGCCGACATGATAATTTTGACTATAAGCTGTTCATTACTACACGTAAATTCAAAACATTTAAGAATTCTGGCAACGACATTCATCCACAAGCATGGCTCCATCAATTCTCTCATTGTTTTCCTCCCAACTGGTCGTTAGAACACAGATTAGAATTTATGTGTGGCTACTTGGAGAATGAACCAGCTGTAAGAATGCGATCGGTCATTCACGATTGTCACAGTGAAGGAGAATTTTATCATGCCTTCCTCTCAGCGTATTGGTCTCAAGCTACACAAGACCGAGTAAAACATAGCATCATAATGATGAAACGTTTCGAACAATCTGAATTTTCCAGTCTTATGATATATTTTGAAGACATGTTGCATAAGAATCAGTATCTTTCAAACCCATACAGCCCCTCAGAACTCATCCGCATTTGCTTAATCAAATTACCTGAACATTTACGGGATATTATTTTAGCAGGACGTTGCAAAGACGACATTGAAGCTTTTCAGGGACTGTTATAATAACTAGAAATTGACACTGATAATTGCGGAACGCGAAAACAAGAACACAACAATTACAGGTCATATCCGTCAAAATTCCATGATGACAGAAACAATAACTGGACACGACAAGTCTATTCTTACAACGCAAATCGTGACCAAAACAGACACCACCCTTTTGACAACCGCTGGCAGAATAATAGTTACAGAGAAAGATCGCATTTCCGTAGTGATGAATATGACAGAGACAATCACAGAAACAGACAATATGGCAACCAGAACTATTATTATCAAGGGAGACAGAATAACTTTAGACGCAACGGCCCAGCGCGCAGTTACGATTCAGGGAGAAATTCTCCACCACGTGACCGACAAGAAAGAAACTATGGAATCTACCGACATGACGACAGACGATATGATCGTAACGACAGACCTGAATTGCATCAGAACTGGCGGGATTCAAACAGGGCAGGGCCTTCTCATCAGAGTGAATTTGTAGAAGTTAGGTCTCCTAATCCCAATAACGACGCGCGCCAACAAAGGAACAGACAATGACTCGCACTGCAGGCAGCCGTGTGCGCCAGCTGGCTCAGAGAAAAATAACATTGACGCTAACCTTGAGAAAAATTTTAGCACTCCTCACCGACGTATACCGCATGATAATTCCGTTCAAGTTGAAACTCTGAGTACTAGGAAGAGTAAAGGACTGCACCACGTTTCTCATGTAAAACCGTTTATTGAAAGATAATCTGATTTTTAACTTAGTCTTTGCTATAAAATTTTTCACTTTACATTACTAGTATGCATTGTCAGACTTAGAAACTGTTACCATGCAACAATGTTTGAAGTTAAATATCCAGTCAAGAACCAAGAGAATTTATTTAAACAGAAATTACGAATACATTGTTATTGCGAACAGACGACACAGTGCTATTGTGTGTGTACATTCTTGCTTGTTACTTGCACGATTACAGAACGACTATAAGGCTTACATACTTAGAACATTTACCAGTACTGCTAATGAGATTTTAATGCAACATTTTGGTTTACTTGAAAATACATTATGGATTCAAGGTGCTTTCTGAGAGATACCAGATGACACAGTGGTTAGTTTATTTGACAGCTACACAACTATATCACGACGCTACTAATGTGTGACACAATTTACCTTGTTGCTTTTGCGGTGTATCTGTTTTATATCTGCACAGTTTTTCTGAATTCTTCTGGAAAGTATAACATATTTTAGTAGTAACTTTTGTGGTATAGCTACAAGGAGACAGCCTTTTCTGTAGCACAACAATACGTTACAGCACAGTACTTTCTTCATCACGGCAATAAGCGTAATAACTAAGATATCTATACTCAAAGCATTTCACTTTTGTTTGTCATGAGGTAAGTACATTGACTTCTGCAGAACTTAGCTTTCGGAGGACGATAATTACGACACTTCCACAGAATTATCTTACAGCAAGACGCACATTTAGCGCTACAGGACACGCATTTGAGTGATTAATTTTGTACTTAAAACATTTATTTTTAAAGGTTTTTGAATTACAAAGAAAGTTTTCCATGATACGTTTTATCCCATTGCAATAATCTGTAACACCTGAGGGTATAATTACATTAATCCTCAGGGGGTTATACGCCTACTTTGTGTACCATGTGTATGGCAAGCACAAGGAGCCCTAGCTAATATGGTATTTGCTTATACAACTTTACACATCGGTACCATATTTCTCTAACACACAAATTACACAGCTATCTTATCATGTAACTGAGAGATAAACTTTTTTTTATTACATCAGTGACAGATGTTTACGCAATTACACAGTTGGATAACTTCACACTTATGAAATTGTATTTTGTCTGTACTTTGTGAAATGCTCATATTTTTTCGGAACCATTGTGATACTATGAGACCTTTGAATGATATATTTGGTAAGGGAGCATGATTTTAAAGTATGTTTGAGGTAGATGACACTATTGAAATAAGCAGAGAATTTTTTTTAGGTTTTGAAATTATTGGAGGAAGCTACGACGATTTTGAGAATTGACTGAGATGTTATGATATTATTACGACGACGATGTGTGCTACGCTGTTGAGATATGTTTATGATCAATAAGATGATGCTACCGTATATGAGGAATAAGAAGTATGTTGGAAACCAAGAAGCGCACTTTAAGAGTTATGAAATGTGCGTAAATGCGTGACTGTATCACAATGCTGACGAATATTTTATTTGGACACTTATATTTATAGGGTTTTGTTTCTACACATTTGCAACGCAAATTCTCGACCCGTGAAATTTTGTATATGAGACTGTCACAGTAGCAGAAACTGCTGTCGTAAATATTTCCGTATGAAAGTTAAGTGACCACCTGCACGTAATGCGTCGTGGGCACGCAGCTGTGTCAGACGCCGGGAGAACAAGTCATTAGTGAGTGCCTCATCAGAAGCACAGTTAGAATAAATGAAAGGGGAGGCCATTGTCCTCCCTATTGACATTTCCTTGTTGAAAGCATACTGTGGAGCTGGTAATTTATGATATTTACTAAAATGCCTAATGAAATGATTAGAAACATTTTACATCTATTGTCTTTGTAGTTAAGAGATTGCTCATTTTGTTTAATATCTGGTTTCCAGCTGTGTTGCAGCATTGGTTTTATAAAATAAACTTAAATGCATCTGCTAATGTGAACACTTTCTGTCAACAGATTTATTAAATAAGTATTTTCTGATCCACATTCTTCGGAAAAGGAGCTCTTGGAATGGAGAGAACAGTAAGAAGGGACTAAGAACAGTAACTGCATCTATAATTTTCTTTTCAAGTACTTGGTAATTTCTTTTGTAGAATAATTTGTGGTGACCACTTTAATTACATAGACATTAAGATGTGAATATACATTTCCCTTATCTGCATTGTTGTTTTTACTGTAATATTTTTTCTGCTTGAGCTATGTCATGTTTAGGTATACGGGTAAGTTACTGCTGTTTGCCAGGCGTAGTGTTACTGAATTTGACTTTGTGTTACCCTGCTAAGCCAGTTTACTACTGATTTATTTTTCTTGTTGCTGCACATTGGCTCATATTAGTTGTAATGTTGCATTGCTTGGTAATTTAGATTTACTGTAGCTTGCTTTGCAATTTTCCATTTTTTTGGTCATTGCTGTTTGTGTTACTTATTTTGTGCTGCTGCATTGCCTCGTACCTTAGTTTAGCATCTGAGCTCAGTAGATTTAAGTTAGCTTAAGAGGGGGTAGCCTCTAAGAGAATGAGTTGCAATGAATTGGAAGAAATGGATTGAGAAGTTATACGAAAAAAGTACAGAAAACAGGTTTAGGTAGGATTTTCTTGGAAATAAATGTTGAGGTAAGAAATGTGTGAACATATAAATACAGAAAGCATGCTTAGATATAATTTTTTTTTGGTGGAAACAAAGGATGAAATAAGAGGAAAGATATATGAAGTTTTGGGTTGGACTGCAGTACCACATGTTACACTGAAAACGAACCCTGTCCTTTCCTATTGGTGTTATCCCACTATGTGTTTGTGTACCCTTGTGTATTTGTTTTCTTCCTGTCTCTGTGTAGTTTCATAGAATTTTTTTTTCTTTTAATATTAAGCTACATTCACTATGATGAGGAATACTGTTATCCTCGAATATAATTGGCATTAATAATATGTTATTTACTTTGTAAAGATGTTAGACATTATTAATTCTGTTCTGTTTAGTGCTCATGTGTGAAGTTGATGTTTCGAAAGTTATTCTGATCTTTATGTATGTACTTATGTCACTATTTTTGTAACACTGATGTATATGTTTATTTCTATTCTTTTGTAAGGCCCCTATTACTACAAATGTTATCTGTATTATTATGTTTTAATGATGTTTTCTGTATCTTTGTAATTGTATTCTCATGTTATAATATTGTAATTGACACCAGTTCATCAAATTAAGTAACTTGTAAGCATTCATTTCACTGCACACATTTCTGTTGGTCATAGTATATGGACAATATGTGAGAAGTTGGGACTGTTAGTGTTTGCACGTGTGTTACTAATTCAGCAAGGGACTGGATAACAGCATTGCTGGTTCTAAGGACAATTCCAAAAACTTTGTGAGTGCTCAAGTGGTGGTTTATGGACTTGCTATATTCTCCGCAAGACTCTTCGATGGTGAATGTGCACCAGCACAATCGCAACAGATGGCTGCTGGCCATCTCTACAAGGACTACAGTGGGTCTGCACCTCTGGTGGCCCACCAATACCATTATCTCTACAAGGACTACAGTGGGTCTGCATCTATGATGACCCACCAATGCCATTATTTCTACAAGGACTACAGTGGGTCTGCATCTTTGATGACCCACCAATACCATTATTTCTACAAGGACTGCAGTGGGTCTGCACCTCTGGTGGCGCACCAATACCACAATCTCTACCAGGACTCCAGTGGGTCTGCTCTGTGATGACCTACCTACCAATATTCTTCAAAACTTCGAATGATTCTGCTGTGGGTTTGCTCCATTGTGGCCCTTTACCTGTCAGGATGTCAAGAGTCAGCACTGTCTTTCCGTTGGAAGGACAACACTACTTCTTCAAGACTGCATGGAAATCCACTACTTCTGTGTGCAATTTCTTTTACTAATGAGACTTTGTGAAAAAAAAACTGTAAATACTATTATGATGAATGATCAGGACTATCTTTATGGACTGTGAGAAAATTTTAGCTTTTGACCAACATTGTATCAATAAGTGTGTGCATTTGATTTCTTTGTTATTGTAATTATGAAAAATTTTATCAAATAATTATTGGCCACTGCCCAAAAAAAATTTGTAAAATTTTTTGTGGGGAGCATGGGGGCTATGTAAGTAGGCTGTTTATGTTTTCTCTATGTAAGTAGGCTGTTTATGTTTTCTTATTGGCAACGTTACGTGGCGCTCAATATGAAAGTCACTGGCTGTGCTGTGTGCAGTCTGTGGCTAGTTTGCATTGTTGTCTGCCATTGTAGTGTTGGGCAGCGGCAGCTGGATGTGAACAGCGCGTAGCGTTGCGCAGTTGGAGGTGAGCCGCCAGCAGTGGTGGATGAGGGGAGAGAGATGGCGGAGTTTAGTAATTTGTCATGAACTGCTATATATATTATGACTATTAAGGTAAATACATTGTTTGTTCTCTATTAAAATCTTTCATTTGCTAACTATGCCTGTCAGTAGTTAGTGCCTTCAGTAGTTTGAATCTTTTATTTAGCTGGCAGTAGTGGCGCTCGCTGTATTGCAGTAGCTTGAGTAGCGAAGATTTTTGAGGTAAGTGATTTGTGAAAGGTATAGTTTAATGTTAGTCAGGGCCATTCTTTTGTAGGGATTATTGAAAGTCAGATTGCGTTGCGCTAACAAAATATTGTTGGTCAGTTTAAGGACAGTCGTGTATAAATTGTTCAAAGGGGACGTTTCAAACATAACACATCAAAGAAGTCAGCGGCCAGGGTAGAGCATACTAAGTTTTTGGGTGTACATATAGATGAGAATCTTAAATGGAAAATTCAGATTTGGGATTCCTAAAGCGACTAGGTTCAGCAACTTTTGCAATCAGAATAATTGCGAATTTTGAGGATGTAGAAATTAGTAAGCTAACATACTTTGCATACTTCCACTAACTGATGTCATACGGGATAATATTCTGGGGCAACTCAACACTTAGGCAAAAGGTATTCGTTCCTCAAAAGAAAGTAGTTAGAATAATGTGTGGGGTTCATAGTCGCACATATTGTAGGCATCTGTTTAAAAGGTTAGGAATTCTTACAATTGCTTCACACTACATTTACACAGTAATGAAATTTTTTTCTCAACAACATGGACCAGTTTAAAATCAACAGTGACATTCATGATTACAATACCATAAAAAAGAAAGACCTACACTATCCTTTACTTAACCCATCTTTGCACAGAAAGGGGTAACATATGCTGCTATGAAATTTTTTGATAAATTATAAGATGAAATAAAATGTCTGACAGACAGCAGTAATACTTTCAAAAACAAATTGAAATCATACCTTCTCGACAACTCCTTCTATACCATAGATGAATTCTTGAATATGATAAACAAATCTGGAGTTATAATATACGCATTTTGTGCCATTTAAGGGAATGGGATAGATAATAGAAATATTTAGGTATAACACTATAATGTAAACGAAAATAAACTTGTTTCCTGTGCGAATTTCTTGTGCATTTGATACGTTCCACTTCATAACGGTTTTTCCGTGCTATGATCAATGTAACACTTAACTAATTAACTAAATAACTAACAGTGACCAACAGATAGACAGTGGGTAGCCTTCAATAGAAAATGGACAGTGGATAGAAGTATCAAGCATGGAGAGATACCAACCAGATTTGGAGCCATCTGATCTTACGATGCCTTATTAAGACCCATAAACGACTAATATCTGTGGTAGAACGACAACATGGTTCACGCAGAACACTTGGACATAATTATTAGGGGAAATACGTTTGAGACATGTTGTGCATTAATTATATGCCACTTCTGTTAATATAACCCAGTAAGGATTTAAGGCTGATGAGTCATTACCATAAACTGCCGTTTTTACGCAAAACAACATCAAAACCGCAACTAAAAATGCGAATCATATCCATAAACGTGTTATGGAAGTGATAAATAATTCTAAATTTTATCGATCACGACGAGCAGTTATAGATATGTTTACGATGGCATATTGATAAAGAGTGGTGGATATGTACTACGTTTCCACATATGCTGTTACATGTTTGGAGGATTAGACCAGTAGACTAGAAGCGTCTATAATGTTGTTGTGGTTTTCAGTCCTGAGACTGTTTTGATGCAGCTCTCCATGCTGCTCTATCCTGTGCAAGCTTCTTCATCTCCCAGTACCTACTGCAACCTACATTCTTCTGAATCTCCTTAGTGTATTCATCTCTTGGTCTCCCTCTACGATTTTTACCCTCCACGCTGCCTTCCAGTGCTAAATTTGTGATCCCTTGATGCCTCAGAACACGTCCTACCAACCGATCCCTTCTTCTAGTCAAGTTGTGCCACAAGCTTCTCTTCTCCCCAATCCTATTCAATACCTCCTCATTAGTTGCGTGATCTACCCACCTAATCTTCAACATTCTTCTGTAACACCACATTTCTAAAGCTTCTATTCTCTTCTTGTCCAAACTATTTATCGTCCATGTTTCACTTCCATACATGGCTACACTCCATACAAATACTTTCAGAAATGACTTCCTGACACTTAAATCTATATTCCATGTTAACAAATTTCTCTTCTTCTGAAACGCTTTCCTTGCCATTGCCAGTCTACATTTTATATCCTCTCTACTTCGACCATCATCAGTTATTTTGCTCCCCAAACAGCAAAAGTCCTTTACTATTTTAAGCGTCTCATTTCCTAATCTAATTCCCTCAGTATCACCCGACTTAATTCGACTACATTCCATTATCCTCGTTTTGCTTTTGTTGATGTTCATCTTATATCCTCCTTTCAAGACACTATCCATTCCCTTCAACTGCTCTTCCATGTCCTTTGCTGTCTCTGACAGAAATACAATGTCATCGGCGAACCTCAAAGTTTTTATTTCTTCTCCCTGATGTTAATACCTACTCCAAATTTTTCTTTTGTTTTCTTTACCGCTTGCTCAATATACGGATTGAATAACATCGGGGAGAGACTACAACCCTGTCTCACTCCCTTCCCAACCACTGCTTCCCTTTCATGCCCCTCGACTCTTATAAATGCCATCTGGTTTCTGTACAAATTGTAAATAGCCTTTCGCTCCCTGTATTTTACCCTTGCCACCTTCAGAATTTAAAAGAGAGTATTCCAGTCAACATTGTCAAAAGCTTTCTCTAAGTCTACAAATGCTAGAAACTTAGGTTTGCCTTTCCTTAATCTAGTTTCTAAGATGAGTCGTAGGGTCAGTATTGCCTCACGTGTTCCAACATTTCTACGGGATCCAAACTGATCTTCGCCGAGGTCGCCTTCTACCAGTTTTTCCATTCGTCTGTAAAGAATTCGCGTTAGTATTTTGTAGCTGTGACTTATTAAACTGATAGTTCGGTAATTTTCACATCTGGCAACACCTACTTTCTTTGGGATTGGAATTATTATATTCTTCTTGAAGTCTGAGGGTATTTTGCCTGTCTCATACATCTTGCTCACTAGATGGTAGAGTTTTGTCAGGACTGGCTCTCCCAAGGCCGTCAATAGTTCTAATGGAATGTTGTCTACTCCCGGGGCCTTGTTTCGACTCAGGTCTTTCAGTGCTCTGTCAAACTCTTCACGCAGTATCGTATCTCCCATTTCAACTTCATCTACACCCTCTTCCATTTCCATAATATTGTCCTCAAGTACATCGCCCTTGTATAGATCCTCTATATACTCCTTCCACCTTTCTGCTTTCCCTTCTTTGCTTAGAACTGGGTTTCCATCTGAGCTCTTGATATTCATACAAGTGGCTCCCTTTTCTCCAAAGGTCTCTTTAATTTTCCTGTAGGCAGTATCTATCTTACCCCTAGTGAGCGTCTATAACACACACCGAAAATATCTCATCATGAGATTTTTATCAGTAGTGTCAACAGAGGTCCGAACACATCATCAAATGAGCTCCGTTTTACAGTAGGCAGCCACACATCCTAGCTCAATGAACGACAGGTTGATGACAAGGTTAATTACTAGTGGTGCCTTCCAACATTGGACTGAACTGCTGAGTTATAGCTACTACCGTAGTCTCGTGATTATTTTAAAACATTCAAATCTATTAGTTGTACGTGAGTGACAATGACATTATACATTACGCTACGTGGCTTGTCTGGTGGTAGTTTATAGTGTTAAATCTATTACTAGATGTGTGTGGCTGATACTGAAGGATGTGATAATACATTACACTGTAATACAGAACTGAATTTGGATTATTGAGGTGTACATTGTTTATAGCATTTAACGTGTTAGTCAATATGTATGCGAGATACTAACGGAAACTGTACAGCAGTGTAACATGCGTTAGGAATAAGAGTGGACACACCTGAATTAATGCACGCCGATAGGTGCCTTTGACCGTACTGTGTATGTGTCATAACGTGATATTAATTATCAGCTACCAAATCTTATAACTGTATTGTACTGCCAGAAGCTGACATTGTGTAACCATTTAATCTTTGAAAGCTGTTGACTACACAATGAAGCATCAAATAAGATGTTTGCTGTAGTGTTTCCTCTTACCTACAAAGTGTTTGAGGGGCACTCCCTCTTCCAAATGCTTATACAGAAAGAAACTTCCGTTTACATAATTCTCTCAAAGCTAACACCTAGAAATGCTCGAAGGTACGGAGAGTAAAGGGAGTGGGTTGAGGGTTCATTGGAACATTCCACTCACTACCATTAAAATCTGCTGGCAAGGGAATGATATGGACTGCATTCTGCCTCCCTGCACCTAAGTGGACAGGGACACTTTGCTGGCATGCGCCATCGAGGCGTGTTAACAACTGTCATTACTGAAAATATTCTTGGGGTTTAGGGAGATGAGTAATATGAGAGTTCCTAGTTTGCCTGCATACTGTTTCCTCTGCTGACTGCCCTGACAAGATGAAATCTGCTATCGTTAGTCAGCTCAGAACATCTAAGTTGTGTGTGTGTGTGTGTGTGTGTGTGTGTGTGTGTGTGAGCACTTCTTTCATCTATGTTATGGTCGCAGGTTCTGACAGGCAGACTTTTCTAGTGCGATGTCTACACGTCCAGGAACAGGTATCTGCTTGACTTGTTGGTGTTACACACTTCGCAACAACAAGCCATTGTGTCAGTGTCTTCTCAGCTGGCTACGAGGGCAATCTTATAGACACCACCCAAACTCTTGCAGTTTGCTATTTGTTTAACATTGGTAGGCATGTATTTGTGACCACCTTTTTGCAGATTATACCACGACATCATTGATTTACTGCCTTTAACCACTCACTGTAGTGTCAATGTGTGTTGCTTCATGACACAGGATAATATTTACCGCCGTTTTTCCAGCATTTCACCTCCATACACAGTGAGGATACTAAAGACTGCAAAGGGATAGTTGCAAGTAGTAGCATAGGTTGTGACGATGAGACCACTATTGGTTATGAGCCTTAAAATTAGAGTATATAATGACACTACCGAAGAAAGTCGGGTTATGTGATGGAGTATATTAAGCTGTCACTCACATGATTCACCAGATGGCTGACATTTTCCAACATTCTGAGGAATATGCTACGACTTCGTATTCACTTACGTATCTAAAAATGGAAATGCAAGTGCTTGGGTGAAAAGCGGTCTGAAAGTGTAAATAGCTATGTGCAGTGGAGTGCTTATGCCACAGCTTTTAACACGGTCGCACCATCATTGAAGACACCGAGATGAAGATTCTGTTTGCGTATAAGGATTGTGCTCTATAGCTCTTGATGGTCAGAGGGTAATATTGCATACCTGAATTAAAGCACAGCACGTACTGCTGCTGGTCCTATACTGCAGCTGGTCCTAGGCTAGTACATGAGAAAAAAATGGTGTTAAGTAACTTTTTCGGTGTTTCCTCCATTCTAACATGACCAGGGTGATGGACATAGATAGACTGGTAGACACAATGTGAAACAACCATGAAGAATTCTAGGAATATGTTTGACTGTAGCAATAGTTGACTTGCTGCACAATCTCATATTTATCATCTATGGTATGTCGAGTGTTTACAAAGGAATGTCCAACACTTTGCTGGTAATTACGTTATCACGATGTGGCATTTGAAGGTCACTATTCTGAAGCTTTAATTGGCATATAAATGGCTACCAAAAAAGGATTACACCCAGTCACACCCAATCCGCCTCTAGCAGCGGATGGACTAATATCATCCCCAATTTTGAAGAATTTGATATGCAAAATATGTAATAACTCACAATACGAACATTTTTGTAACATACAGCTTCTTTATTACGAAAATTAGTGGTCATTGTTATTTCAGCAACTAAGGGGGATAATGCTACTCTACTTCATGCGTGTATGTGCCTGTGTTTATTAATCATCGGACTTTCTTTACCTTGCAGATGTATTTTTACAAAAATTTCATAATACTGTGACACGACAAACATCACAGATGTGGAAAATAGTCAGCTGCTGTTAGATATAGAAACTGCATTAGCGTACATACAATACTGGCCATTAAAATTGCTACACCACGAACATGACGTGTTACAGACGCGAAATATAACCGACAGGAATAACATGCTGTGATATGCAAATGATTAGTTTTTAAGAGCATTCACACAAGGTTGGCGCCGGTGGCGACACCTACGACGTGCTGACATGAGGAAAGTTTCCAGCCGATTTCTCATACGCAAACAGGAGCTGACCGGCGTTGCCTTGTGAAACGTCGTTGTGATGTCTCGTGTAAGGATGAGAAATGCGTACCATCACTTTTCCGACTTTGATAAAGGTCGGATTGTAGCATATCGCGTTTGCGGTTTATCGCATCGCGACATTGCTGCTCACGTTGGTCGAGATCCAATGACTGTTACCAGAATACGGAATCGATGGGTTCAGCAGGATAATACGGGACACCGTGCTGGATCCCAACGGCCTCGTATCACTAGCAGTCGATATGGCAGGCATCGTATCCGCATGGCTGTAACGGATCGTGCAGCCACGTCTCGATCCGTGAGTCAACGGATTGGGACGTTTGCAAGACAACAACCATCTGCACGAACAGTTCGACGACGTTTGCAGCAGCATGAACTATCAGCTCGGAGACCATGGCTGCAGTTATCCTTGACGCTGCATCACAGACAGGAGCGCCTGCGGTGGTCTACTCAACGACGAACCTGGGTACACGAACGGCAAAACGTATTTTTTCGGATGAATCCTGGTTCTGTTTACAGCATTATGATAGTCGCATCCGTGTTTGTCGACATCGGGGTGAACGCACATTGGAAGCGTGTATTCGTCATCGCCATACTGGCGTATCACCCGGCGTGATGGTATAGGGGGCAATTGGTTACACGTCTCGGTCACCTCTTGTTCACATTGACGGCACTTTGAACAGTGGACGTTACATTTCAGATGTGTTACGACCCGTGGCTCGACCCTTCATTCGATCCCTGCGAAACCCTACATTTCAGCAAGATAATGGACGGTCGCATGTTGCAGGTCCTGTACGGGCCCTTCTGGATACAGAAAATGTTCGACTGCTGCCCTTGCCAGCACATTCTCCAGATCTCTCACCAATTGAAAACGTCTGGTCAATGGTGGCAGAGCAACTGGCTCGTCACAATACGCCAGTCACTACTCTTGATGAACTGTGGTATCGTGTTGAAGCTGCATGGGCAGCTGTACCTGTAACGCCAGCTAAGCTCTGTTTTACTCAATGGCCAGGCGTATCAAGGCCGTTATTACGGCCAGAGGTGTTTTGTTCTGTATACTGATTCCTCAGGATCTATTCACCCAAATTGCGTGAATATGTAATCACATGTCAGTTGTAGCATAATATATTTGTCCAGTGAATATCCGTTTATCAGCTGGTTTTCTTCTTGGTGTAGCAATTTTAATGGCCATTAGTGTACTTTAGGGGTTTAAACACTAGTTTGATGAATACGTGTATATGTAAAAATGAACATCACGATGACTGACTTAAACATTCCTCATTTTATACTTAGTAAGAATATTGTGACATTTGACAAACATTATAGACATAGAAAATAATTAATTTAAGGTTTTGTTGTGTGTTACCTCCCCATAGGAAGGTCGAATAATGAAGTTTTTTGTAAGTGCAACCACAACCATCCTTTGGTGACACTAAGCGACTTCTGGCACAAAGAACGAACAACTAATGTTTTCAAAAATGCAGACATTCGTTGGCGACACCAACTGGGACATAAGGCAGAAGTTGATTTTATTTTCCTATTTTCAGGATAGGCGGAATAGTTCTTAAAATAAATTAATTTTCAACAAGTGTATTGCACTAATTCGTTAATTAATTACCTTTTACAAGCAACTGTCTGTTTTTATCATTTCTAAAGAGTATATTATATACTCGTTCCAATATTCACAATGATTGGTATATAACTTTAAATTAAATTTACCAGTGTGAGTGGTGCGCAAATCCATAAACAACTTTTTGGAAGTCACCAATCCAAAAAGAGCTCGTCATTTTTATGCAATTCAGATACTGCTAATTACACCTTTTACAATTTTTATTCTGGTCAGACAGATAACTGCTGATGGCAGTTTTGAATGAAAGGTTTCGGACCATTCGACATTTATAATAATAAAAGGGAATTTGATTCCTTTTGGCCGGGAGCATTTGGACCCAACAGCTGTCGGGTAAGGGCATGATGATGCTGGTTTGCCATTGCCTGAGAGGAAGTGGAGAGAGTTATGGGATGAGAGGGGGAAAGGTGGAAATGGGGATGTAGGGCGGTGGCCCTTGAAGATGACTTGTGCAATTACGTCGGTTATAATCTGTCTTTAGTTACCTTGAAAATTACAACCACAATTGCCTCAACTGTAACATAACACTGGATGTGCTGACATTATGGTTTGATCTGGCACAATGCTGTAATCTGTGTTATGAGTCTCATACCATTTTTATGTCGGAGACAGGTTACTATTTGTAAGCAAACTGTATTTACAAATTTGTGCCGTACTTTTAATGCAGATTTCAGTAATGGCTGGAGGTAGTACGACACTCTATTTACAAAAGAGGACAGATGGGCACATTCTCAACTATTTCTTGGCGATAATATTTCTTCTGAATATGATCCCATTGCTGGCTGGAGTACTGGCTATTTGTCTTGAGAAAATCGCATTTCATAACCAGTATAGTGTGTATATGCTCTAGTTTTAATGGAACATTTAGTAATGGTGGGAGGCAGTACCACAAACACAGCAATATCCTACTCAAAAAAGAGCACTAACTGGGATATTGTAAACTATCTTTCGTTAGTAATCTTAGTTGTGAATCTGATTCTATTGCTATGCTGAAGTATTGGCTATTCGTCGTAAGCAAACAGTATTTCATAATAAGTGTAGTGTGTATATGTGGTAGTGTCAATTAAACATATACTGATGGTGGTATGCTGTATCATACATTAATACTCTGCTTAAAAATGAGGGGTATGATAAACATATTGTGGAAGAGTTTAGTTAACATAGACTCCAAGACAGATGATATAGATTTAATGTTAAAACTTTGGGAACACTTTTTTCTCACTCATGGACCTTTTTAAAGCGATGTACCTCCCATAAACGTCAATAGTGAGACGAATAATATATAAATGAACCTATGTGTCAGGCAGACTTATACCACACCCTGTTAAATAATTCCAGTGTAAGTTACATAAGTGTCATATTGTCATTCTGCAATTTTTTCTACAGGGGGAATTCTCACTCTACCGATGGTTTTTTTTTTTTTTTTTTTTTTTTTTTACATATAGCTATAAACTAAGAAGAGGAGACTGTTAACAAAGACACCATAGATATACATGAGCGGCAATCAAATGAAAATCGAATGTCCCACACCAATGAGACCATGGAATAGTTCAATTCTAAAGCAAATATCACATGCTCTTAGATATTTATTCCATTGGGAGACCGGATGATCAATTCCTGGTTCAATGAAGGTGGCTAGCTGCTGACAGATCCACAAGTGCACCCACTCTTGCACTTCCCCGAGCAACTTAGACCGACGTTCACGTAGTTTTTTCCTCAGGTTGCCGAAGATGTGCAAATTACGTGATGAAATGAAAATAAATGATCGTGTGGCATTGATGGGTGGGGGGCCCCATCCAGGCAAGTTCGGCCGCCGGGTGCAAGTCTTATTTCAAATTTCAAGTGACGTCACATTGGGTGACTTGCGCGTCGGTATAATGAGGAAAACACAACACACAGTCCACGGGCAAAGAAAATCTCCAACCCATCCCAGAATCAAACCTGGGCCCGCTGCACGATAGGCAAGCACGTTACCGCTCAGCTAATCAGGTGGACACGTGCTGAAACATCCAGGCTATATGGAGCATGTTGCAGTGTTTCCCAGCCAAATCTGTGAATCGTGCAAGAGATTGTTTCCATCTGTGACGTCGGTGCCATTTGTTACGTTATATACAAAAAAAGTTACATATATATTTTATATATTTTTATTTTTAATTTATCAGCATTAATTTTTCTTTTGTTAGAGCATGATTCTTTCTCTCAGGGATATTGTCTTCTCTTATCACTTTTACTTACGTACATAAGTAAATGTGAAACGGGTTCTTAAAGGGCCTCAGTTATTCATGTACCAACTTTAGATTTTGAACGTGGTGACTAAAATATACTTTCCGTTAACTGAATTGAATGTAATTTTGTTAATTTCTATTTACTGATTGCAAAGCAAGGCTCGAGAGAATTTCGATTGTTGCCGTGGAGCGGCCAAGATGAAATTTACTGAACTCATGGAATCTGTATAATTTTAAAAATGGACTTCAACGTAAATTAATTATCTGTTGCAATTTAAAAAGGTTCTTACAACGAAATATCTCGCATTTACGGTTACTGTTAACACTGAATAATAAATTAATACTTCGGCGCGTAATGGCCAACCACAGGCTGCATCGGAAGATGAGCTTCCCGCAGCGCAAATTACTGAAAAAATGCTTATCAAAAATAATTAGCCACTGCCAGCATTTGAGGTGACAACTATTACAAGGAAATTCATTTTTTGATAGCAGTTATTATTTTATTTTAGCATAATACAGAGTAACTTACATAAAATATGTGTAGCCGCTCAATGACTGCCTTCCGTATCACGAAACAAAACAGTGTGTGTACCATAAAGTACGTCCTTCCTCCGCGGCCGTACAATCGCGTCTCTTTATGATCCTTTTTTATTTTCATAGACATTAAATAAAGAGGCTACTCTTAAATTGTCGCTGCATATGAGTTGGTTAAAGAACATTAACTGTATCTTTTACACTAATTATATTCATAAAATACTTTAACTACGGTTTACAACCGATAAATATGTCAATATTTATGTGACGTACCGTCACACATCTGACAGCATTCTGACAGCCCGAAGGCAAATGTCAAAGCCAGCATTGGAAACATTCCACATCTCCTCTGCGAAAGAAATCCAAAGGTGTTGACATAACCAGTAGGGTCACGATGACCTTCTTCTTCAACTCCAGGGCCCCTTTGTTCTCTGACTTCCTGAAGCATGGAACCATAGCCAACGCACAGCCACTCTTTGCAAAAACTGCGACACGTCTTAAACTCGAAACATCCAGGAATGCTGTTAGACGGAAACATCCTATTGAGCGATAACGGTGGAAGTACATATGTCAGAAGAAAAGTGAAAATAAGAACTTAAACTGTTGTCCTCTACGTCAGACAGTCTTTGTCATGTGTGGAAGCACTCCGTCTTCAGGCCACGAGTGGCCTACCGGGACCATCCGAACGCCGTGTCATCCTCGGTGGAGGAGGCGGATAGGAGGGTCGTGCGGTCAGCACACCGCTCTCCCGGTACTTACGGTGGTTTTCTTTGACCGGAGCCGCTACTATTCGGTCGAGTAGCTCCTCAATTGGCATCACGAGGCTGAGTGCACCCCGAAAAATGGCGACAGCGAATGACGGCCTGGATGGTCACCCATCCAAGTGCCGACCACGCCCGACAGCGCTTAACTTCGGTGACCTTACGGGAACCGGTGTATCCACTGCGGCAAGTCCGTTGCCTCATGTGTGGAAGAGTAAAATAATGTTTAGTCTCAATGTGCTTGTGGATGTATTCACATGATTTGTTAATCAAGCAGTAGAGAGAAGCATCGTTTCGCCTCCAGTTAAAAGCGAGAGACCCTAATCAGATCTTCCAGGGTAGCACGACAGGGCTGGAGGAAAGGTGCGAAAGTCACATCGTGTATTGAAAGGTATTTCCTTAAACTTATTGCGTCATTGTAGAACGCTTCAAAGTACATGAAACCAAGGTGTTTCGCGAATATACAGACTGTCAGTTAGTATCATGGGGTTGTCTGTGTGCCACCAATAAAGCTGCTCACGCCATGTGCGAACTTCCTCTAGGCTGATCATGTTTGGAAAGCTGTGCATGCATGTATGGAACTCACCTATGGACTGATTTATTTACCTGCGAAACCAACTGACGCACTCGTAAAGTGAATCAACTTACCTACACCTGAGTGCACCAATCACTCATCGCCCTGTCTCTATGTTAGTAGCTCCATGGTCTATGCACTGTCATGACTCGGACGTACGCTGCCAGAAGGCCACCATGTTGAATAACGCTATTCGTGCAGCCACAGGACGTCGTGTAACGACTCAAACTGTGCGCAATAGGCTACATGACGCTCAACTTCACTCCCGTCGTCCATGGCGAGGCCCATCTTCGCAACCAAGACACCATGCAGCGCGCTACAGATGGGCCCAGAAAAATGCCGAATGGACCACGCAGGATTGGCATCACGTTCTCTTCACCGATTAGTGCCGTATATGCTTTCAACCAGACAATTGTCGGAGACATGTTCGGAGGCAACTTGGTCAGGCTGAACGCGTTAGACACACTGCCCAGTGAGTGCAGCAAGATGGAGGTTTCCTTTTGTTTTGGGGTGGCAGTACGTAGGGCCGACGTAACCTGCTGGTGGTCATGGAAGGCGCCGTAATGGCTGTACGATATGTGAATGCCGTCCACCCACCGATAGTGCACCCATATTGGCAGCATATTAGTGAGGCATTCGTCTTCATGGACGACAGTTTGCGCCGCCATCGTTCACATATTGTGAATGACTTCCTTCAAGATAACAACATCGCTCGACTACAGTGGCCAGTATGTTCTCCAGGTATGAACCCTGTCGAATATGCCTGGAATAGATTGGAAAGGGCTGTTTATGGACGACGTGACCCACAAACCACTTTGAGTTATCTACGCCGAATCGCCGTTGAGAAGTGGGACAATCTGGACCAACAGTGCCTCGATGAACTTGTGGATAGTATGCCACGACGAATACAGGCATGCATCAATGCAAGAGGACATGCTACTGTGTATTAGAGGTACCGGTATGTACAGCAATCTGGACCACCACCTCTGAAGGTCTCGCTGTATGGCGGTACAACATGCAATGTGTGGTTTTCATGAGCAATAAAAAGTGCGGAAATGATGTTTATGCTGATCTATGTTCCAATTTTTTGAACAGGTTCCGAAACTCTCGGAACCGAAGTGATTAAAAACGTTTTTTGATGTGTGTATTTCCTGTATCTCGCAACTGTCACCAAATTTTGGAATCTTTGTGCCACTTTATTGGTGTTCGTATTGATTAAAACTTGAGTTGGAATTAATCTGTTACAAATATCTTCAACGTCTAGGCTCTGCTTCTTTTTAGTTAAGAATACTAACAGATTTTGGTGATGAAAGTGTCAAGAAAGTTAATTTTCTTTCCTATTTTCATTCACGTAAGACTTACGGCATCAGTGGTGTTATGGTAACTCACTATTGAGAAAAAAATACTGTTCTTTGCGTAGAAGCGTGTAACAAGGATAATACGAGGCATGTTCAAGAAGTAAGTTTACTGTGACCATAATAGGCTGTCGGTCTTTGTTTTTGGAGTGTTGGCAACACTAAGTTTCAGAGGGGGGGGGGGAGGCGAGAGACGAAGGATCCCCTGACCAGAGCGAGCAAAGCAGCTACGTGAAATCCCCAAAGTACGAGCCACGTGCTGTGATCCAGTTCCTACTGAAAGTTTTTCATGAATAAAAACTGCTTATAGTGAAGGTGTTATTGAGAGAACGAGTGTGTTTAAGTGCTGTGGGTTAGTTAGTGAATGCAGAACAAATGCTCATGACGAACAGAGGAGTGTGAGGCTTTTCATTTCAACTGATGAATTGGTGCAAAATGTTGTGGAAACTGTTCTTAAGGGTCGCTAACTGACAGTGGATGACATTTCTACAATATTTCCACAACTCTCCATAACTCTTTTATACGATAAACTTACAGAAACTTTGAGATACAGTAAACTGTGCGCTATATGGGTCTCAAAAGACCTGACAGAGAAAGAAAAGTAAGCTGTGTTTCTTGGGCAACTTGAATTGGGAGATGAGGATATTTTGTGCTGCATTCTGAACGGAGATGAAATGTGGGCAGCTCATTACATTCCTGAGACAAAAAAACATTTGTAACAGTGATGTCAGACCAATGCTCCATCTTCCCAAAAATTCAAAACCGCAATTTCAGACAAAAATATCATAGCTTCAGTGTTTTCAAACCGTAAAGACATCGTTTTGGTTGAATTTCAGCCTTGTGGGGAGACCATCAATCTACAATTATACTGTGAGACCCTAAAAGGCTGAAAAGGATTATTCACGGCAAAAAGAGGCCAATGCTGACGAGATGAGTGTGTTTGTTGCATGACAGCGCCCGTTCTCAGACAGTCTTGATTCACATCTTGGGTTGTCGGGTGTTCTGCCGGATATCAGCGTCCTACTTGCATGATATTTCGGTCACGTAGCTCGTAACCTTCATCAGGTGCGACCTGGGACTGCTCCTCGAGTGGACCTGGTCCAGTATTTATGCCTATGGCCTTCCCCCTCCACCAACGGCTGCAGGCGCTTCCACTTTGGTCCGCGCCCATTCTCTGCGACCTGCGCCCACCAGTCCCACTTCTGGGTGTTCCATCTTCGGTCTGGTGCGCCTGGCAGTCCGTCAGGGGCTTGTTTTACATCTCCATGTCCCTGACGGACTGCCAGGCGCACCAGACCGAAGATGGAACACCCAGAAGTTGGACTGGTGGGCGCGGACCGCAGAGGGAACATCCAGAGCCGCAGCGGACAAAAACGGAGCGGCAACGCTCCAACAGGTCGTGGTGAGCGGGCGCGGACCGCAAGGGGAACGCTTGGTACCCCAGGCCGTAGATGTAACCCCCAGGAGCGGGTTTGGTGGGCGCAGACCGCAGAGGGAACACCTAGAACCGCAGCGGACGGAAAACGGAGCAGCAACGCTCCAGCAGGTCGCAGGGAATGGGCGCGGACCACAGAGGAAGCGCCTGCAGCCGTTGGTGGAGGGGGAAGGCCATAGGCATAAATATTGGACCAGGTCCACTCGAGGAGCAGTCTCAGGTCGCACCTGAGGAAGGTTACGAGCTACGTGACCGAAATATCGTGCAAGTACGACGCTTATATCCGGCAGAACACCCGACAACCCAAGATGTCATTAGATCGCCGGGAAAGCCTGAAGAGTTACAGTCTTGATTCATCTGGTTGGAATGTTTTCAACACCCCTCCTCTAGTCCCCTGACTTGGTCCCTGGGGATTACTATCTTTTCACCTGCAGAAGGCACAGATCAGTGAAATACATTTTCAACGGACGAGTAGGTGCAGAAGGGATTCTGAAATGAGGGAAGGAGTTGGTGGTAGAGTTCCTTGAGGAGAGCATAAAGAAGCTTGTGCCACGGCTCACCTCATTTCAATGAACGGAATGATGATTATGCGGATAAATAGTCAACGACTGTATAACAGTATCCTGTAATTTTTTTCAAATGCACTTTTTCTAAAAGAAATAAAATCAGGCTCTATTGCAATTTCTTTCTGAATATGCGTCGTATGTGGGACTCCGTCTGCTCCATCCACATACCGCTTGGGAGAACTACTACGACTATTTAGTTAGTCGTTGGGTGTGGCTCCAGGAGACTTCCTACCTGACGCCTCACAACATTATGATTAAATTAGCCAAAATAGTTGTTTGTTCACGACACAGGAGGTTATTGTTTTAGTGCTGTCAAAATTATCCTACAGCGCGGTGCAGTGTGTAATCACTAGCGGTGTCCAGGCAGTTGTTGTAGCACCTAGTGTTCTGTGCAGCCAATCGGTACACAAAGGAATTCTTTCGTGTAATGCGAAGTAATTACGAAAATCTGTTATTCTGTTACTTCAGAGTACTTCCCTATATCTTCCTCCAAAGAGCAGAGTAGATCACCACGTCATATACGTTATGGAATGTCAGTTAATATCAATTGTAACCACACTAGCAGTAAAAACAGGTCGTCACTGATGGTGGTAGAACTAGTTGGCAATAATAGCCTGGTCCGAATCTGGGGAAGTGGAGGGAGCATTCCTGGGTAACTGCCCAGGGCGGCAATTTATGGTGGGCCAAATTCATATTCTTGAAAAGAAAACTTGTTCCACAAAGCACCTAGCATCCAGCGCACATTGATCTATCGATTATTCGTATCCCAGCTGCTTTTAGAACATTTTGAAGTTGATTTCTAAATTAAAAGTCGATTTTTGAATGCGTGCTTAGTTTACGTGATGTGTCTGCCAAACGAATCCCCCTCACATCTAGATATAAAAAACTTATCACAAGAAAAAGGGGATGGAGGGGATGGGGCTATATGAGCTGAGCCAAAACGCCCCAATGGGTGAATGTCAATAGCTGTTTCTTTATGCTGTTGACTGGGTGTGTGAATTATCAACGGTTCTATAATTACTATCGAAATCCATAGATTCAGATTACCAGTGTGGAAATAAAATACTAACAGGTAAGAAAGATTGCATATTACCATCTCGGTGTTTCCAAGTAAATTAAAATTTTAGAGAAAGTTTTGCTCCAGATCGTTACCCCACCAGTCATACAATTTCCAGTTAGCAGCTGCTTTAAGTCGTGTTCTCGGAATAGCACGGTAAATGCGTTGTACGAACACGCAATAACACCTAACTGGTAAATAAACATGGGACAACTGTACCTGTGATTCTGGAAATGTTAGTGAAGTTAACTGGATGATAAGTTTTGACAATGGCCGGAATAGTAACAAAATTAGTGATGACAGGATTGTTTGTTAGAACGAAGACGGAGAAGAAACGGGAATATAACACAAATTGTATGGGAGAATATGACGATTCCAAATTTATGTAAAAATTTCGTAACTACTACCGATTTTCGATCTCAAGCTTGAGAAACTGGACCATATGAATTGTATGTGAAACTGTTTCCTAACAAAACGTTTTGCTTTTAGTAGTCTAATAGACATTTGGTATTGGTACTTCGTGAGTTGTGTTCTGTCGTGTTATTTATGTAAATGAGCTCCATGAAAATGACCATTTGTGCCAAAACAGTTTCGCTTATTTGGCGTGTGCTACAATTGCTTCAATATTAGAAAGGGGTATTTCGTTGTATCTAGCTGACAGTGACAAAGCAGATGTAATTAAATCGAGAAACCACACTCCTCTTAGATACTATTTGTATTAACACCTTTTTCAGTCTTCGACAACGACATTTTGATTTTTCACGTAGCAAAACGTTTGACGGGCTTTGATGAGGTAACGGATTCTTTCGCAGCAAGGAAAGTAAGCCGTGTAAGGCTGTGGCAAAATTAGAGAGAATAAATGCTGGAATCTAAGGATTGAAGAAATATCTCTTCTCTTTACTGGTTTTATGTTTCATATACTGGGTGATCAAAAAGTCAGCATAAATCTGAAAACTGAATAAACCACGGAATAATGTAGATAGAGAGGTAAAAACTGACACACATGCTTGGAAAGACATGGCGTTTTATTAGAACCAATAAAAAAACAAAGTTCACAGAATGTCCGACAGATGGCGCTGGACAGCAAAACGTTAGTGACTGCACATGACAATCGTGTATAAAAGGAGCTGTAATGAGAGTGAGAATCTCCGGCCGTACGTGGGGTCTGGACCCCTCCACCATCCTCCACACCTATAAATCCCTCATCCGCCCCATCCTTTGTTATGCCCATCCAGCATGGATCTCCACTCCCCCTACCTTTTATAAATCCCTCCAAATCCTTGAACGCCATGCTCTCCGCCTCGCCTATCGCATCCGTCTCCCCTCCCCCACGCGGATCCTCTACGATCTCATCCCCTTCCCCCACCTCCTCCTTTTCCTTGAGAGGATACGGATCCTGTACACCTCCCACAAACTAGATCCTCCTCACCCGCTCGTCTCCCCGATCCTCTCCCACCCCCGCCCGCTGCCGCGCCTGTATTCGCACGTCCCACCCGGTCTCCATCTCTCCACCCTCCTTACCCTCTCCCAAGGTGGCTTCCGCCAGCTCCCCCTCCCTGATGATGCCCTCCTCCCTTCCATCTACCCCTCCTACCAACTTTGATCCTCCCGCCCTCCTCCTGTACTTATTCCTCCGGGCACCCTCCCTCCCTCCTCTCCCTTTTCCCTCCCTCCTCCTTTTCTCCCCCCCTTCTCCCCCGGGCCTTCCCTCCCCTGTTCCTCTCCTCCTGCCCCCGACTCCTCAGCCATTGGCATCCTCTTTCTCCCCTCTCCCCCACCTCCCCCTTCTACCCCTCTTGGCAGGTCCCCAGACTCGCACACGTTACGTGGACATTCGCGCGCCGGAGGTCGCCGCCATCAGTGTTTTGTGTGTTTAGTGTTTAGTGTTTAGTGTTCACCGTCCCCTCCATCGTTCACCAGTGCCATCATCATCTTCAGTGGTTGTGCGTCGTCTCGTCAGCTAGCAGTGTGGATTATCGACGAGTGTGAACGGCTCCGTGATTGTCTCTCTGTGTCTCCTGTTTTATTGCCCACCGCTCTGTGACTTATGTGTCTTCTCCCTGTTTTTGCTGCTTGTGTCTTCTATGGCTGAAGAGCCGCGTAGTGTGCTGCTGACAGCCTGCTGTTGTACAGGTTTTGAAATAACAATAAAGTAAAAAAAAAAAAAAAAAAAAAAAAGAGTGAGAATCAGTTGCGCCAGCAGTCGCAGCATGTTTACGTTACCTGAAAAGGCGCTTTTATTGAAGCTGTATTATCAGAATGGGGAATGTGCTAGTTCAGCGTTACGATCCTATCGCCATAGGAATGGGATTCGAACGCGAAAAGGTCCGTTGACAAATGCAGCTGTGGTGAGAATGATTTTGAAGTTCGAAACCACCGGTTGTTTAGACGATAGACACCATAGTAGCGGACGGGCACAAGGCGTAATGCTGCTGCGACAGTTCAGGAAGAAATGGAGACTGCAGCGCGTTCGTCTATGTGCAGGGAAGTCCGCGACCGTGCGTACCCTGCGATGCTATCCGTACAAAATCCGTCGGCATCATGACCTGTTACCTGGCGATCTAGTGAAACGGAGGGGATTTGCGATGTGGGCGTTTCAAAAGATGGCGGAAGATGACGATTGGTTGAGTAACGTGTTGGGGACCGACGAAGCTCATTTCACGCTCCAAGGGTCTGTCAACGCCCACAACTGCTGAGTTTGGGCTACCGAAAATCCTAGAACTGTCGTGGAAACTCCATTGCACGATGAGAAAGTCACGGTATGGGTTGGATTTACCACATCTACCGTTACCGGGCCTTTTTTCTTCGAGGAAATGCTTGATTCTGGTTTTGTAACTGCTACCGTGACGGGTGAGGGGTACGCCGATATGTTATAGAATCGCATCATCGCCAGCCTGGCTGATAAAAACCTGCTGGAACGTACGATGTTTATGCAGGATGGCGCTCCACTCCTCATTGCTAGGCGCGTGAAAGATCTCTTGCGCGCGTCGTTTGGTGATGATCGTGTGCTCAGCCGCCACTTTCGTCATGCTTGGCCTCCCAGGTCCCCAGACCCCAGCCCGTGTGATTATTGGCTTTGGGGTTACCTGAAGTCGCAAGTGTATCGTGATCGACCGACATCTCTAGGGATGCTGAATGACAACATCCGACGCCAATGCCTCACCATAACTCCGGACATGCTTTACAGTGCTGTTCACAACATTATTCCTCGACTACAGCTATTGTTGAGGAATGATGGTGGACATATTGAGCATTTCCTCTAAAGAAATCATCTTTGCTTTGTCTTACTTTGTTATGCTAATTATTGCTAGTCTGATCAGATGAAGCGCAATCTGTCGCACATTTTTCGAACTTTTGTATTATTATTTTTTGTTGTAATAAAACCCCATGTCATTCCAATCATGTGTGTCAATTTTTACCTCTCTATCTACATTATTCCGTGATTTATTCAATTTTCAAATTTATACTTACTTTTTGATCACCCGGTATTTAATTTTATGTCACACAATAGATAAAGATGTTAGCTAATATGAAATGAAGAGTGAAAATTTCCTTAAGAGTTATTATTCTCTAAATCACAAATAATCCCCCCCCCCCTGTACTAATTGTGAGTTTCTTTTTTTAGGGGGAAGTATGTCAAAAAAAACGAAGGTTCAAATGGTTCAGTGCACTATGGGACTTAACTGCTGAGGTCATCAGTCCCCTAGAACTTAGAACTACTTAAACCTAGCTAATCTAAGGACATCACACACGTCCTTGCCCGAGGGAGGATTCGAACCTGCGACCGTAGCGGTATCTCGGTTCCAGACTGTAGCGCCTAGAACCGCTCGGCCACTTCGGCCGGCGAAGTATGTCAAACCGGCCGACTGGGAGCAGGATAGCACCACAGGACATCTTAATTTACACTATCCTGAATATAGGTTTAATGGCTTCCATCAGAAAATAAACACGCTTGAATTCCACAGAGCGAAACGCAGTGATGTGTGATAGAAGAATGCTGTGTGAAGAGGCATTGCACTTTTCGGCACTTAACACCGAATAAAGTGTCTGACATTTCCTGGAACATAGTAGTTTTACGTAGTCGCACTCTTCAGAAAGACGTGCACTATAAAATGAATGCAGTTGTGAAAAATCTTTTTTTCTTTGATTTTTGAAGTCCTATTTCAAACGCTAGAGGGGCGGGGGTGGGGGGCTAGTTTTTGCCCCGGTTCGGAAATATCGTAGATCAAGGGCTGATAACAGCCCGTAAGCTGCTGGAGCATTTGAACATGAATGTTTTCTTCCCGTACATAAATAACGACCAATTAATCAATGCTTGACATGCAAGTGGAACAACTCGCGACACCTAATTAGCTAATGGTGCGAAAGCAATCAATAAGAAGCGTCAGGAATATAATAGGCAGCCTTCACACAGCTCTATTATCCTTTGCAAGGCCACTGTATGCCTTCAGTTGCAACCCATAGATTGACGTTCTGCCGAGGTAAGTGGAAACAATGTGTATGGTAATGTAATATAAACAAAACATAACAATCAAATCTAATGGGTACATTTACATAATTTTCAAGTAGTAATTGTGGACTTCAACTGAAATAGGCTTTTTCGGTTTCTGATATGCTCCCTTAAAAGATTAAAATTAACTTTAGTTACGATTGTCAGTTAAATAGGAAATCGGGATCCAGAATAGATCTTTCACTCTCCAGCAGAATGTGTAATCTTTTCAGATTACCTAACGGACTAAAACTCTAACCTATAATGTTACCCTTCAGAAGGAACTCTTTTATCGTCTGAACTGTCCAGTCATGAATATTACACATCCTCACAGTGTGCACCTGTCTCCTGTTTTGCTAATTTTACACAATCTCTGTTGCATATTTTATGAGACTAGAGACTAGAACACCACATACAAAACAAAGGATCGAGAGATTAATTCTCTTAACAAACAGTAGGCAGTCAAGACATCATTTCTCAACGATATGCTTTCTTCCATATAGAACACGCTGAAATGTAATTTCGGTAGTATCGACATACATTGCACATGGCTACACTCTGTTCTCTTGTTCCGAGAGTGGGCACTTAGACAATAATGTAGTGTTTCAATGGAAATTACTGTCGACCATGAACGAGCTAGGTGACGCGTTTGCAAGAGCAAAGCGAAACATTTCAGGGAATGTCTTAACATTCTGCCCAATTATTCTGTTTTGGTTTGTCGCTAATTTACTACAGTAACGCAGTCTGTAGACAGAATGGTTCCTTCAGCAAGCTACAACATACTTCTTCTGCCTCCCTCCGGTTACTCACATACACGTCTAATGACGTCGATGGTGATGGGACGCTAAGCTCTAATTTTCCTTCCTTCCCCTAAGGTGAGAGCAGTTATCTAATCCACGATACAGTCACTATCAGGTTTTCAATGTGTGTGATCCAAAGTTACCGTAAACTGCTGAAGACACAAGCTGGACTGCAGTCGATTCCCTTCCCCAATCCCTGTCCAGTGTAAGCACGTACTTCAACTACAATGCCCTCGTAGTCGACAAATATTAATATCAATTACACTCTTGGAAAGACATTGAAAATAACTTACCAGTATGTATTAAACCCTTATAATTATGATTAGTTCATGTAGCGAGGTGGAGACATTACATGCGTCATGCTACTGCTTGCTGAAGTAGGAACTGGAGAGGTACTGGACATAACTGCGAGAACAGAAGTCTGTGGACCTGATATTTTAGTAAGAGCTTTCTGAAAACAGTGAAATTGGTGCTGGAGGTGAGCACTGATGAGAAGAAGATGCAGGTGAAGGTTTTATGGAACTGACAGAAATTCTGCATAAACATCATCACCTGACAAGTACTGAATTCTGTAATTTCATGTTTCCAGAATGAGATTTTCGCTCTGCTGCGGAGTGTGCGCTGATATCAAACTTCCTGGCAGATTAAAACTGTGTGCCTGACCGAGACTCGAACTCGGGGCCTTTGCCTTTTGCGGGCAAGTGCTCTACCAACTCAGCTGCCCAAGCACGACTCACGCCCTATCCTCACAGCTTTATTTCTACCAGTATCTCGTCTCCTACCTTACAAACTCTACAGAAGCTCTCCTGCGAACCTTGCAGACCTAGCACTCCTGAAAGAAAGGATATTGCGGAGACATAGCTTAGCCACTGCGTGGGGGATGTTTCCAGAATGAGATTTTCACTCTGCAGCGGAGTGTGCGCTGATATGAAACTTCCTGGCAGATTAAAACTGTGTTCCGGACCGAGACTCTCCGCAATATCCTTTCTTTCAGGAGTACTAGTTCTGCAAGGTTCGCAGGAGAGCTTCTGTAAAGTTTGGAAGGTAGGAGACGAGGTACTGGCAGATGTAAAGCTGTGAGGATAGGGCGTGAGTCGTGTTTGGGTAGCTCAGTTGGTAGAGCACGTGCCCGCAAAAGGCAAAGGTCCCGAGTTGGAGTCTCAGTCGGGCACACAGTTTTAATCTGCCAGGAAGTTTTAATTTCATGTTATTTGCTTCAGTTCTGTGCCAAAGGTGTGTCAATGTACTTATGCGTTCATCATTCGGTGACTGCTAATTTTTGGCGTATTGTACATATAATAAAATCTTTAGTGTTGCGCAGCAATGGACCAGACCCTTTTAGCATTTTACAGAGTAACTAAATTAACATTTACTCGACATAGAACAACAAGTGCCATCGTCATTATCATCATCATTATCACCCAGTTATAACTCATTGCTGGATATAGGCCTCTTCCAGACGTACTCATATATTATGATGCTAGCCTTTTCCCATTCAAGTTTGTCTTGCCTATACCTTTATCTCACCAACATAGCTTCCACTAGGTCGTTCTTCTGTTCTTTTCCCACAACAATGAAACTGACAATGACTCTCCCTAGTCTATCTGAACGTTTTGCCCCCCTTTGCACCCAAACCATCTCCATTTCCCTATCACATCCTCAACTTCTGCCTTTTCTCTTATCCATTTTTTTCTGTCCAAACATCATATTTACAAAATCCATCTCATCATTGGTTGTTGGAAAACCATTAATTCTGGAACTCGTTGAGCATTTAACTTCCATGTTTCAGTTCCGCTAGTGAGAAGCGACAGTGTACACTGGTCGTACAATTTTCGTTTTAGGAATGATCGGAATTTGATTTTGATTACATATTCACTTACCAAATGAATTCCAAATCAAATCATCTTTACCCCCTGTCTATGTCCCTAAGTGCTCAAATGTTTGTTGTTTTCTATTGTCCTAAGCAGACAAATTTGCCAGCTGATCGTATAACTTGGCTACTAATCATAACTGTTCTCCTGTTGGCACACTTGTAGTTCATTATTTTCATCTTAGTGTAATTAATCACTCGGGCTATTGTACTACTCTCTCTGGTCACCTCTGGATCCAAAGCAAAGTAGCTGCTACCAACGAAAATTGTGGATGTTCCTCACTCATTGTGGTTTAATAATTTTAAGATATGTACCAAAGCTGTCGAAAACAGTTTCAGTGGTGAAATGAAGTCTATAATAAACGTAACTTCAATTATTTATGGGAAACAGAATAGTATGGTGACGGTTCTAAAATCATAAATTAGATAATTTTCCTTTTTATCAGCTGCAAGATACAGTGTGAAATAGTATGTTTCCATTACAGATGCAGTTCATTGACGAAAGCATAACTTCTCAGCCGGCGGCTACAGTGTCTTTGCTGCTGGATGTCAAGCCATTTCTATTTATGTGTAAGTTGTTTGGTTTGCTGCCCTACTCAGTTGATGCGAGAAGTGCCACTCTCAACAGGACAAGAAAGGATTATGTCATATTAACATTTTTCGCCAGTTTACAAATCGTTACGTGTTGCATCAGTTTTGCTTTATTTATACATGTTATAGAAAGAAACTCCACAATAAACAATTTAATTCTTGTAGCTGCTTTTAACTGTAATATTTTGGCTTTACTGTCCATTGCATGTGATGCTATTGGTAGTGGGGCAAAATATCAAAGAATTCTGCAGCTAACATCATTCTGCGACCACAGACTTAGCATCTGTCCTGCGCCAAAAAATACGTCAGTAGCTAAGTTTGTGAAGTTGCAGGTAATCTTACTTGTGATACAGTACTTTGCACAAACCATTTATAAATTCACTGTATTTACGGGTATGGAAGCTAAAATACTTTCATTTTGCTCCTTAAGAAGTGCGGCAGTTATTGTCGTAACACTTTTAAAATTTGCCAACTTACAGGTGATTTTGAAACACAGACTTGAAACAATCAATTCCTGTCTGTTCAAGTGGCACACTGAGGCACAGACGGGCAACAGCAGAAGAGTAAACCATTGCAGAGAATTTCTGCTCCATGAAAGATGTGTGAGTAGTTATACTACTTCCTGTACATCATCTAAAGTGCGTTCGCTCAGACGAGGCTACGAGGCCCTGTGTGAACTGTCCGCAGTAATCACCAGTATTCATGAGATATTTCTTGTGACACACCTCACTACTTCGTTCCTTGCGATAACTCAAACAGTGTACGTCTTTGTTATGAGGGAAAAAATTTTTGGACCGGAGGTAGACATGACCTCCGACTTGTGTCTAGAACTGATTTCGCATATGCTTCAGATGTTTCTGGTGCTGGTACCAGTCCACTGCGTGACGTCAGAAGCACGCCATACGGCCCAGCTGACTACTCAGCTGTTGCTGAAGTACAAACCGAACAGCGGTGGTGTGCACCACGAGCTGATGATGCTGGCTCGCAGCTCGGCTTCCAGGACCCCCACGGCCTGCCTGCTGGGCGCCTTCGTGCTGCAACTGAGCCTCATCACGGTCTACCTCTCGGTAGTCACCACGTGCTTCACTCTGCTCCTGGCACTCAGGTAGAACAGTAGGGCTGTCCACTGTGAGCTCGTTATTATGGTGCACAATACGTTCTCCATGACCGATGGCCACACTGTCAGGCATCCTAAACAGCATCTGACCCTTACCGCCGGCTACCTCTTAGTGATCACCACCAACTCCACTCAGTTACTGACAACCAGAATAGCAAGGCGGGTCTACAATGAACTGACGATGCTAGCACTCCATGTGGTTTCGAGGATGCCATGGCGACTCTACTGTCCTTCTTCACTTCGTGGCTTTACATTTCCACCATCTACTTCGCAGCAGTCACCATATATTCCAATCATGTGCTTACACTCACGTAGAACAGAAGGGTTTTCGATTACACACCACTTGTTCCATTAAGCACTCAACTATTTACAGAATGTAATTGTAATATTTCTTTAATTGGTCATTGTAGCATTGTTTGATCCCTCAAGGCTTAATGAGGTTGCTATGTGGTGTAATCGTAGTATAATATACTGAAATTTAAAAAAAGTGTTACATAGTGCCATAGATCTTTCAAAAACAAACTATTCAATTTCATTAATGTGTCAATGCTCCTTTCAGAAATGCATTATTATATGCCCAAAACTGAATAAAAGTAAATTATTTTCAAACTGAACCATCGCCACTTTTGCATATGACGAAGAAATGTCTGACTTCCTAAACTCAGCAGGATTATTATGTCACTAATTTTGTCAGCATTTCGAGGACGAAGATTTGTCGCAACATAAAGGCAGTTGCTTGCTCCATCACAGATTAAGTAAAGAGGTCTACACAAAAGTAAAATGAATGACTTAATGGATTTTAAATAATGTTATCAAGATAACACACAATACTGGCCATTAAAATTGCTACACCAAGAAGAAATGCAGATGATAAACAGGTATTCATTGGACAAATATATTATACTAGAACTGACATGCGATTACATTTTCACGCAATTTGGGTGCATAGGTCCTGAGAAATCAGTACCCAGAACAACCACCTCTGGCCGTAATAACGGCCTTGATACGCCTGGGCATTGAGTCAAGCAGACCTTGGATGGCGTGTACAGGTACAGTTCCCCATGAAGCTTCAACACGATACCACAGTTCATCAAGAGTAGTGACTGGCGTATTGTGGCGAGCCACTTGCTCGGCCACCATTGACCAGACGTTTCCAATTGGCGAGAGATCTGGAGAATGTGCTTCTGTATCCAGGAAGGCCCGTACAGGACATGAAACATGCGGTCGTGCATTATCCTGCTGAAATGTAGGGTTTCACAGGGATCGAATGAAGGGTGGAGCCACGGGTCGTAATACATCTGAAATGTAGTGTCCACTGTTCGAAGTGCCGTCAATGCGAGCAAGAGGTGACCGAGACGTGTAACCAATGGCACGCCATACCATCACGCCGGGTGATACGCCAGTATAGCGATGACGAATACACGCTTCCAATGTGCGTTCACCCCGATGTCGCCAAACACGGATGCGACCATCATGATGCTGTAAACAGAACCAGGATTCATCCGAAAAAATTACGTTTCGCTATTCGCGCACCCATGTTCGTCGTTGAGTACATCATCGCAGGCGCTCTTGTCCGTGATGCAGCGTCAAGGGTATCCGCAGCCATGGTCTCTGAGCTGATAGTCCATGCTGCTGAAAACTTCGTTGAACTGTCCGTGTAGATGGTTGTTGTCTTGCAAACGTCCCCATCTGTTGACTCAGGGATCTAGACGTGGCTCCACGATCCGTTACAGCCATGCGGATAAGATGCCTGTCATTTCGACTGCTAGTGATACGAGGCCGTTGGTATCCAGCGCGGTGTCCCGTATTATACTGCTGAACCCATCGATTCCGTATTCTGGTAACAGTCATTGGATCTCGACCAACGTGAGCAGCAATGTCGCGATTCAATAAACCGCAATCGCGATAGGCTACAATCCGACCTTTATCAAAGTCGGAAACGTGATGGTACGCATTTCTCCTCCTTACACGAGGCATGACAACAACGTTTCACCAGGCAACGCCGGTCAACTGCTGTTTGTGTATGAGAAATCGGTCGGAAACTTTCCTCATGTCTGCACATTGTAGGTGTCGCCACCGGCACCAACCTTGTGTGATTGCTCTGAAAAGCTAATCATTTACATATCACAGCATCTTCCTCCTGTCGGTTAAATTTCGCGTCAGTAGCACGTCATATTCGTGGTGTAGCAGTTTTAATGGCCAGTAGTATACATTTAAGAAATCTGAATAGCTATTGTTTCGTCCAAATAAGAGGAAAAATTGCCCTAGGTTTGCGCTTCCGGATAAGGTAAGTCAAAACTGGGTTCAATATACCTCGTTTACAAATGTGAATAGTTACGGAAGAAAGCAAAGAAACACTGGAAATACCGGTTCTCCACGTAAAGAGTTATTACAATTCCAACATTATACTATTCTACCTATGTCCCAATCTTCGCTCTTGCCAAAATGACACATAATGCCTTACACTAAAGAGCTAAATGAACCATACTCCCCCGCGCCACACCAAGGGAATAGTGATTAATTTCGAAAAAATTCATATGCATATTTCTTTTCCGCTGTCACAAATCTTAGTGGTTTCAACAATAAAAAGGTCAATCAGATAAATCTTAATAGATTTTTAAAATTATGTGGATAGCAAAAGATTCTTTCACAGTTTTAAATTGTGTGCTACTTGACTTTTTACGCTTTGTTTGCCGGAATTCAATGCCAATTTCCCATAAAATCACAGTACAGGTAAAGAAGAAACCTTCTTTTGTTAGAACAGTCTTATCAACTATTTCTTTCCATTCATTAGAGGACGCTAAAAGAGACGTGGTGCTATCTACCTAAACAAGACAAAAATGTTAACTACGCATGGGCTCAAACTGCATACCTTTAGAGCTGTGAGCCGTTGTTCATCTTCGCTGCTGTCAAACTCATCTCACCTACTTCAGGCGCTTTGCTTTCCATATTTATGGTAGTGGTAGTAAAGACAGCAACAGGATACACTTCTGCATGAAGAGGGAAAACAACTCTGCCGCCTATCGTGCATGACACATAGTGTAACAAGAAAAAAGATGTTATGGATGAATACGGACTGTCACTTAACATTGAACGAGCACTCAAAGATACTGACGAAAAGAATGTTATCAGTATGTTACGCTATCAGGTTTCTGTCATAATTTTGTAACAGCTTTGTCCTGCCCACGCTTAGTTCTCGTCTATGGTACTCATTTCTGAGGACCGAACACACAAAACCTGAACATTGTTTTCAAAACTGCAGCAAACCGCAACGAGAAAGATAACTAAAAGTGGTTATCGACCTCATTGTAACGACCTGTCTAAAGAAACTGATTATCCCTACCTCACCATTATCTGTACCACATCACGTGAGTGCATTTGCCAGTATGTTTTGCATACAGAGAAAACGTAACTAAGTATTTCACTGTTTGTTCTATACGCAACCATGGAATAACAGTCAGCTCGAACTTACGTTTGGCAAGGAAAAAGTTGAGAAACTCAAAACAGCATTTTCTGTCAGGGAATGAAACTGTGTAACAGATTTCCCAAAGAAATAAAATAGATTGCTAAAATCTATCTGTTTAAGAAAAACAGTTCAACCGTATTTCATACGTAATGAACGCTTAACAATTAAAGATTAATTAGTAGATTGAGAGTAGTGGTTAATAACGAAGGGGAATGACAGAAACACCCCATCACATTACAATACTTGACAACATTGTATTGCTTTCATAAGAGAATCATATACCATGATCTGGATCTCATGGTAGTAATGTCGTGTCATTCTCCTGAGATCAATACTTCACTCATCTTTGGTGGATCCTGACTCTGTTTTTCAGTGGAACTGAAGGGGGGATATGGAGAATTAGTAGCCTGCAGTCAGTTTTTCCAACAGACTGGTGTGAGTACAATGGGCATAGCAACGTTTTCATGGTATAGGAGTCACCATCGGATCTCCTTCGCGTGTGAGGCGATGTAGTGCGTAACTATGTGTTATATTATAAGTTATTTTGGTACAAATTGTGTACCACAGAAACAAAATTGTACAACTGGAAGCTATCGAAAGAGTCAGTGCAGTTGTTAAGACACTGACCTGATGTTCTGGGGGATGAGATTTACTTTGCCCAGTCATCTTGATCTTGGCTTTCCGGGTTTTCTGCAGTCATTCCAGGCAAACTGTTCCTTCAGCAAGGACACGCCTGGCTACCTGTCCTTTTCTCAAAAAACGTAATTATATGTCCAGTGTCTGTTTATACTAGAGCTAGCTGTTTTCATTGTATTATGATGACATATATTATATCATGAAATAATCCCTGGATGAGTATACGAAATAAGTAAATAACTTCAAAAATTGCTAGAACTATAACTCATCAGACTGACATTTGCCAAGAGTGATAATCTTCTTTCTGTACGCAGAAGCTCTTCCTTCACGAAGTTATGTTTCCCAAAGCATTATAAAGATATAAGTTCCCTTATATCAACAAATCCTATTGTTGGGCTGCTTATTACTCGATGAAATCCACTTTGGTATTGTAACGGTTTCTGATAACATTTGTCATGGAAAATTACACTCGCCCACCTTCAGATAAGATATCGTAGCGCCATGCATAGGGGAAACCGTGTTAATTCGATGAGTTTAGACGCTCTAACCGTTTTTAATTCAGTACCACATTAATGTCTTCTAAACAGGTTTGTGTCTGGATCCAAAATTTCCTCGCGACCTAGACTCAGGCCTATGTCCTGGATGGAGAGTCATCGACAAACAAAACACTAACAAATAGTATACCTCAAGACTGTACAACAGAGCCATTGCTGTTCATGTTATACATTAATGATCTTGTAATGTAATACAACTTGCAACCGCACATTTTGAGCAGAAGAGACAGCTATCTGTGAGAAAATTTATTCAGGTATAAATTGCTGTAATTTCGAGGTAAACAATCAACAAAACATAATAGTAGTCCACCTGATAAAAGTACACTTGTGTATCATGAAACGTAACAGCGCGACATTCTCTGCAAACAGTATTAATGTTCCATAACTAAGGGACAGGTATGTCACACAAATATTTCGAAATAACAGTACACAGAGATACTACATGGAATGATCATATCTGCCCAGCCATTGAAAAGGCAGATTACGATTCATTGATAAAATCTTGGGGAACAGCAGCTCTTGTAAAAAATACTTCGAGTACTCTATAGATGTATGGAACCCATATTAAATTAGACCACTATGTGATGTCGAGCATGTTGACGCCAGTAATGACTGGTAGCAGGAATGTTTCATGGGCGAGAGACATGTATTAAAACTTAGATAGAACGATAACCACCCACACCCCTCACGTCTAAAACATACACTACTGGCCATTAAAATTGCTACATCAAGAAGAAATGCAGATGATAAACGGGTATTCATTGGACAAATCTGTTATACTAGAACTGACATCTGATTACATTTTCACGCAAATGGGGTGCATAGATCCTGAGAAATCAGTACCAAGAAAAACCACCTCTGGCCGTAATAACGGCCTTGATACGCCTGGGCATTGAGTCAAACGGAGCTTGGATGGCGTGTACAGGTACAGATCCCCATGCAGCTTCAACACAATACCACAGTTCATCAAAGGTGAGAGATCTGGAGAATGTGCTGGCCAGGGTAGCAGTCAAACATTTTCTGTATCCAGAAAGGCCCTTACAGGACCTGTAACATGCGGTCGTGCAATATCCTGCTGAAATATAGGGTTTCGCAGGGATCGAATGGAGGGTAGAGCCACGGGTCGTAACACGTCTGAAATGTAACGTTCACTGTTCAAAGTGCCATCAAAGCGCACAAGAGGTGACCGACACGTGTAACTAATGGCACCCCATACCATCACGCCGAGTGATACGTCAGTATGGGGATGAGGAATACACGCTTCCAATGTGCGTTCACCGCGATGTCGCCAAACACGGATGCGACCATCATGATGCTGTAAACAGAACCTGGATTCATGCGAAAAAATTACGTTTTGCCAGTCGTGTACCCAGGTTCGTCGTTGAGTACACCATCGCTGGCGCTCCTGCCTCTGATGCAGCGTCAAGGGTAACTGCAGCCATGGTCTCCCAGCTGATAGACCGTGCTGCTGCAAACGTCGTCGAACTGTTCTTACAGATGGTTGTTGTCTTCCAAACGTCTCCATCTGTTGACTCACGGATCGAGACGTGGCTGCACGATCCGTTACAGTCATGCGGATAAGATGCCTGTCATCTCGACAGCTAGTGATACGAGGCTGTTGGGATCCAGCACGGCGTTCCTTATTACCCTCTTGAACCCACCGATTCCGTACTCTGCTAACAGTCATCGGATTTCGACCAACGCGAGTAGCAATGTCACGAGACGATAAAACGCAATCGCGATAGGCTACAATCCGACCTTTATCAAAGTAGGAAACGTGATGGTACGCATTTCTCCTCCTTAGCGAGGCATCACAACAACGTTTCACCAGGCGACGCCGGTCAACTAGGTGTTTGTGTATGAGAAATCGGTTGGAAACTTTCCTCATGTCTGCACGTTGTAGGTGTCGCCACCGGCGTCAACCTTGTGTGAATTTTCTGAAAAGTTATTCATTTGCATATCACAGCACCTTCTTCCTGTCGGTTGAATTTCGCGTCTGTAGCACGTCATCTTCGTGGTGTAGCAATTTTAATGGCCAGTAGTGTATGACTAAAACAACCGATGAGACGTTGTCAGCTAAAACTGATGGTAATGAGTCTGGTATCTGAAAATTCCGTTGTAGGACAGCTAATGCAGAACAGTGCAACAGAATGTGGGCCACTGTCAACCGGCTGCCGCAACGACACTGGGGTGGGTCTCCATGGCAGAGGAGGTAGCTGTGAGTCAGCCAAGCGTGGCCAATATGAAGCCATCAGAGGACCATAGAGTCCCAGCGAGAGGCCCACATGAAGGACTTCCACATATTCACAGTCTCCTTTATGGCACACGTACTCATTATGACTTTCTGTATTCCAAATCGCAAAGGCCTTGCAACATAATACCGATCCCAGGTTAGAGATTCCAATCTCCAGAAGCGATTTTCAAGTAGCCTGTTTGGCCAACCAGGCAACAAGCTCATTTCCTGGGATTCCGACGTGTCCTGGAGTCCAGACAAACATCACTGAATGACTAGACTTTTTCAGGGCATAGGCCGACTCCTAGATGGTCGCTACCAGAGGATGGCGAGGATAGCACTGGTCAGTAGCTTGTAAGCTGCTGAAGGAGTCACTACAGACAAGGAAGGGCTCACCAGACTAGGAACAGATATGCTCAACAGCACGTGATATGACCACCCAGCCTTGCAGTGGTAACACTGCAGCCATGTGGCAAGAAACGCTGTTGAGTATGACGTGTGTGAGCACAGGCGTAGCCAACGTGACCATCAACCATTGAGCCATTGGCGTAGGCTACTTCAGAAACCCCGGGATGCATCAAGAATCGAGAGAAAGTGACAGCGGAGAACCTCGGGAGGAACGGAGTCTTTAGCGCCATGCGAAAGGTCCAGCCAAGGCTGCGCCAGAGGTATGCACCATGAATGAAAATGTGAATGGATCTGGAGGAATGGTCGTAAAGCAAAGGACTAGTTTAGACAGAAGGGATCAGATGCGAACAGCAATCATAATCCCTGACGTGGTCCATAGATACAGTAGATTAACCAGGAAAAGGATATTATAATTTTGATGCTCAAGAGAGCTAAGGACGTGTGCGACACAATTGGCGAGCAGTTGTTGGCACCTGATCTGCAATGGAGGGACTTCAGCCCCCCGCATTGGCTCAAATAGCTCTGAGCGCTATGGGACTCAACTGCTGTGGTCATTAGTCCCCTAGTACTTAGAACTACTTAAACCGAACTAACCTAAGGACATCACACACATCCATGCCCGAGGCAGGATTCGAACCTGCGACCATAGCAGTAGCATGGTTCCGGACTGCGCGCCTAGAACCGCGAGACCACCGCGGCCGGCCCCCGGCATTAGGTTGATAATTAGACTCATCCTAAAAGCTCCCGTCCCTAGGCAGACCCCACAGTTGTGAACTGCGTCTAGTAACTGCAATGCTGAGGGTGCCATCAAACCATAAACCAGACTCCCATAGTCAAAGTGGGCTGAAAAATGGCATTTTAGAGCTCCAGCAGTGTTGAGCAATCTGCACCCCAGTTGGTGTTCTTCAGGCAGTGGAGAGCGTTAAGGTGCGGCTAGCACATCTGCGTAAGCTGACAAGGACGAGCAGCCCAAGTCAACTGGGTGTCAAAAACCAGTCCTAAGAATCTACAAGTCCCTCTACAGTGATTGGATCGTTATCAAGGTAAATTTCTGCATGAACGGTACAGTGGCAACAGAAGATCATGATGCACGAGTTCATGGCAGAAAACTGGAAACCGTGGGTTAGAGCCCATGACTGCGCCTTGTGGATGGCTCTCTGTAGGCGCGGCTCAGCTACAGCAGTTCTCGAGGAGCAATAGGAAATGTAAAAGTCGTCTGGATACAGAGAGCGTGAGATGGACAGCCCTACAGCTGCTGCTACACCGTAAATGGCCAGTAAAATGAAGAGACACTCAATACCGAGCCCTGTGGGAACCTGTTCTCCTGGACATGGGGGAACGATGGGAGCCACCAACTTTTGTATGGGAAGTACGGAGCGACAGGAATTTTTGGACAAAATACTGGAGTGGGCTCTGGAGACCCCACTCATGTAATGTGGCAAGGACATGGTTTCGCTAGGTCGTATAATAGGTTTTTATTAAACCAAAAAGGACGACTGCCAGATGTTGGCGTCTGGAAAAGGCTATTCGAATAGCAGACTCGAAGAAAACTAGATTATCTGCGGTAGAGCGACTGTGGCGGAAACTGCCTGGTATGGAGCCAATAGGCCCCGTGACTCCAGGAACCAACATAACAGCTGAAACAACAAATGTTCTAGCAGTTTACAAGGAACATTGGTGAGGCTGATGGGCCGATATCAATCCACATCAAGCGGCTTTTACCAGTTTTGGGCATTGGAACGAAGGCGCTCTCCTGCCAATGTGACGGGAATTCGCATTCGGTCCAGATGATTAGGATGTATTGCTGGTAGTCCGACAAGAGATGTTTAATCATCTGAGTGTGAAAGTGATTTTTCCCAGGAGCTATGTCGGGACAATGTGCATCGCAGTGGATGAGCTCCCACTAAGTAAATGGAGCGTTGTATGGTTCACTGTGGCATGTAGGAAATGAGAGGAGTTTCCTTTCCATCCGCCATTTGAGAGTACAAAAGGTGGGGACGGGGGAGAGTAATTCCCCAATGCAGAGGGCTGAGCATAGTGCTCAGAAAAGTGCTCGGAAATTGCGTTTGCATCGGTAGATAACTATTCATTGATGGAAAAGCCAGGGACATCTGTTGGGGTCTGGTGCCCAAAGACTCATCTGATCTTCGTCCAAACTTGCGAAGGCAACGTATGGGACCCAATGTTTGAGATGTGCCTATCCCAATACTCCTGTTACCGTCTTTTCATGATCTGGCGAACACGGTCACAGAGTCATTTAAAAGTCATTAGGCACTGCAGTGATGGATGCTACTCATGTTTCTGTGGAGTCCACAATGGCCTCAGAGATATCCGGCGACCACCGAGGTACTGTCTCTCACTGGGGGCACCCTGAGGAACGAGGCATTGCGTTTCCCGCAGCAGAAACGATCGTTTCGATTACTCTCTCGACCACCTCATCGATGTTACCGTGTGGCAGTGAAGGCAGTAGTGAAAGTTTCCCTGACTGCCTTGTCTAAAGCCCATCTGGGTAGACGTCGGGGGGAATGATGTTAGGAGAGTGACAGGGAGAAGGGGAAGTGATCCCACTACCACACAAGTCGTTGTGGGCTCTCCAGTGGATGGATGGGAGAAGTCCTGTGCTCAGAAGTGATAAATCAATGACCGAGTAAGTATCATGACCCACACTTAAATGTGTACGGGCCGCAATATTTACGACGCAGAAGTCGAGTCGAGACAGTAAATTCCCGACATCTCTATCTAAGCTAGTAATCATGGTGCCACCCCACAAGGGGTTATGGACGTTAAAATCTGCCAAAAGTAGGAAAGGTTTGGGGAGTTAATTAAGCAGAGCAGTCGGGATGTTCAGGGGTACTAGATCATCTGGAGGAAGATATACATTGCAGTTGGTTATTTCCTGCATTGGAGTTATCCTGACAGCCACAACTTCAAGAGGAATTTGTAGGGGCACAGGTTCGCTACATACCAAGTTCAGGACATAGACACATACTCATCCTGACTCTCTATTAAATTCATTACGCTTTTTGTAATAACCCCTACAGCCATGAAGGGCAAGGGTACGCATTGCTCGGAACCAGTTTTCCTGGAGGCAATGTCCCAGGGAATACGTTACGCCGAGCTATGGGAAGCTTCCCACGCCGCCTAGATGAATGTCTTATGTAGAGGGGCAACATTTGACAGGAGTCATATTCAAAAAATAATCCACGCAATGGATTATGACTTACACATTAGTAAATGGCGTACATTTAACTATTAATTGACATAAGAGGTAATAAGTAAATTATAGTTACTGCCTGATGGTGTGTTTTTAATATCCTACTATGAACGCTGCCACACCTTGTACATCTCACCATCTGATCCACTCTGCTCCCAATTATTACCTAATGTAATTATGAGGTTTCTTTCATTTGCTGTACTTGATCTCTGATGCATCACTGAACAGTGTTCTATGTTGTATAATCTCAGTCTAAGGCATCAAAATTTTGTAAGAAATTTAATCTACGTTTAAATTTTATAATTGGGTCAATGTTGCCATCAGAAAAGTAGTTGTAAGCATTTTCCATCCCTGAACTCAAATTGTAATTCTCTCTCACAAGTTTTGTAAGTACAAATGTCCTTAAAATGAGCCTCCTACTATGTTGCATTATATTTTCCGTTTAACATGTCTTTCGCATCGATAAATAAATGTCTGATTATCAAAAGTTAACTGATTTTTCTTATTACTAATTTCGTCGATGTCTTTTGACTGACGATTTCTCACACCTTAATGGCAGCTGTTTGCTCTAATAGAAATGAGATAACAGAATATCCAAAAAATAACACAAAGGCAGGCAAATGGGTTACTTAACAGTGCAAATGTTACTAACATGATATACAATAAACAAAGCTGAACATTCAGTGCTTCCTTGAACACAGTGAAAGATTTTGCCAGAGTTGTTTGTTTATCGGTAATGTAAAGCAAAACTGCGTTCGCACATATCATTTTACGTTTGTAATTACAGAGCATAACACGCAACCTACGACATAAACTGTTTCTCCACTTATGATTATATTACAATTCAAACCATTCGTTATGTTTACGACGCTGTCTTCGCTCTTGCTATAGCCACACAAAATGATTTTACTAACGAGCGGAACAACTGCACCTTATCTGAGCCAAACTCAAAACTTCTATTATCAATAATTCACTTCTGGCAGACTGTAAACAACTAGCATTCTTCTTCAGAGATTAAAATTGTGAGCTGAACTTAAAATCGATCGAACTAGGCTTTCTACATCTACGTTTACAACTACATGATTCCTCTGCACTTCACAATTAAGTGCGTGGTAGGGGGTTCATCAAACCATCTTTAAGGTACTTTTCTACCGCTCCGCTCTCGAACAGACCGCGGGAAAAAACAAATACTTAAATTTTTCCGTGCGAGCTGTGATTTCTCTTGTTTTATTATGACGATCATTTCTCCCCATGTAGATGGGTGCCAACAAAATATTTTCGCACTCTGAGGAAAAATTTGGTGATTTAAATTTCATGAGAAAGTCTTTCCGCAGCGAAAAACGACCTTGTTTTAATGGCTGCCGTCCCAATCCGTGTATCACATCCGTGGAATTCTCTCCTCTATTTCGAGATAACACAAAATGAGTTGCCCTTCTTTGGACTTTTTCAATGCCCTCCGTCAATTCTGTCTGATGTGGATCTCACGCCGCACAGCAATAGTGCAGAAGAGGGCGGACAATCGTAGTGTAAGCAGTCTCTTTAAGGAATCTGTTAAATTTTCTCAGCGTTCCGGCAATAAATTGCATTCTTTTTTTGCTTTCCCCACAACATTATCTATATGGTTGTTAAAACTTAAATTCTTCGTAATTGTATTTCGTAAGTATTTAATTAAGTTTACAGCTTTTAGATTTGTATGATTTATCGTGTATCCGAAATTTAGTGAATTCTTTTTACTGCAAATGTGGATGACTTCACATTTTTCATGATTTTGAATCAATTGTCACGTTTTGCATCATACAGATATCTTGCCTAAACTGCAAATAATCTAAGAGAACTTCTCTATTTGTCCCCTAAATCGCTTTCGTAGATTAGAAACAGAGGGCCTATAAAATTTTATTTAGGAGCGCCAAATAATAGTTCTGTTTTACTCCATTACTTTCTACAGTTATTACAAACTGACCTTTCTCACAGCATATCAGTAATCCAGTCACACAACTGAGACGATACTCCATATGCACACAATTTAATTTTAAGTGTCAAAAGTCTTGTGTAAATGCAAAAATATGGAATCACTTGGCGTCCCCTTTCGGTAGCACTCGTTACATCGCGAGAATAAAGAGCGATATTTTCTGAATCAGTATAGACTATTTGACAATAAATCGTTTTCTTCGAGGTCATTCGTAATGTTCGAGCATAGTGTACGTTTCAAAATTCTACTGAAAATCGACGTTAGTGATATGAGTCTCTAATTGATCGGATTGCTTCTATTTCCTCTGTTGGGTATTGGAGTGACTTGTGCAACTTTCCAGGCTGTGCGTACGGATCTCTGTATGAGCTAGCGGTTGTATATGATTGCTAAGTGTGAAACAACGGTATCGCCATACTCTGAAAGATACCTCAACGGTATACAATATGGAGCGTAATCCTTGGCTTTCTTTAGTATTTTAAGCTGCTTCTCTACATATAGGATATGAACTTGTAATTTACTCATGTTGGCAGTTGTTCTTGATTCGAATTCTGGAATATTTTCGCCGTCTCCTTTGTGAAGTCATTTCGGTAAACACTGTTTAGTGACTCTGCTTTAGTGGACTGTTATCTGTAACATCGTTTTTATCACGCAATGAAGGTATTTATTACGCAATGAAAGTATTTATTACGTCTTGCCTTGGTGTATTTTATACACGACCAGAATATCCTTGGATATTCTGCCGGATTTCTAGACAGAATTTCTTTGTGGAAACTTTTAAAATCATCTTCCACTGAAGCTCCCGCTAAATTTCGAGCTTCTGTAACACTTCGCCAAGCTTGGGGATTTTGCGTTCTTTGAAAAATTTGGTGAGTTTTTCTCGTTGTTTCTGCAATAGTGTTCCGGCCTTCGTTGTGTTCCATGGGGGATCTGTAGCAGTTCTACTATTAATTTATTTGGTATATGTCTCTCAATTGCCGTCGTTGAATTTAAACCACATCCGGCCTATGCTTACGTTGTCAGATTGGAACTAATGAAGGCGGTCTCTTAGGAAGGTATGGACCAATCCATAGCTCAAAACTTCAATCTGCTGATGCCCCTCTCCTACAGTACATATGCTCTAGAGAGAATGTGTGATAAAAAGTCGCCTAAATGTTGTTTCCACAATGGATGACCTGTGCCGGTAGCTGAGGCTGCTAACGCATTTTGGTACTGAAGGAAACGTGCGGTTAGAAATATGCTGGTGAACGAGAGTAGCCGGCCGCAGTGGCCGAGCGGCTCTACGCGCTACAGTCTGGAAACCGCGCGACAGCTACGGTCGCAGGTTCGAATCCTACTTCGGGCATGGATGTGTGTGATGTCATTAGGTTAGTTAGGTTTAAGTAGTTCTAAGTTCTAGAGGACTGATGGCCTCAGAAGTTAAGTCCCATAGTGCTCAGAGCCATTGGTAGCGCTTGGCTAGCAATATGAGGAGAGCTGGTGGTATAAAATTCCTCATCACTAGATTATTTTATGGTCCTGCAACACACTTTCTGCATGCCGGTAGGAACGAATTGTTGAAGGCGACATTGCTAGATTCACGTTCTGAGCGAGAGTTTCTGAGTGAAATGAGATACATTTATTGTTATTCCGCAAGGTCTCAGGAAGAGTTTCGGACCTCTCGTCGGATGGTGTCGTCCCTTTATTTGCAATGTGGGAATGATGAAGAGGACATTCCGCAAATGCGAGGACGATGTGCTACACCCAAAAAATACTTTTCTGTCATTTCGAGGCAAGCCCTTCGCCCTGCCACTGTTCTTGCAGTTTGTCGTGGCATCACAAAAATTTTCTGCCGAACATAGTTTACGAAGAGCAGTGCTGAATGCTGGTTTGCTGTGAGCCGAATGGCCGGAGGGAGGATGGCTGTGGATACCATTATATAGCTGCATGCAGAGAACTTCGTGAAGCTAAACATATGAACTGAATAAATGTAAACTCTGTTATTTAATTACTTAACTAGGACCCACAGGTTTAAAGAGTTATAAATGATTGAAAATGACCTTTGTGTTCGTATCTAATCACCAATAACTTTAAGTCTAGGAAGCAGCAATGACAGAAAGCAATAACAGTGAGGTCAATATCAGTAGGGATCCTTTCACAAATATCACACTGGTGTTCCACATACTATTTCACTAGTTTAGTAGTGCAGAGCGTTGGTACGCTTCTGATAGTACCCTCGTCGAAAGGGGTTCAGTCACTGGCTACTCAAAAACCCGGTGCTTGTGAACCACATCACGACTTCCCATCGCGACTTGGCAAAGTTACGAAGCGGAGATGGGATTTGTTAAATGTTGTGGACTGTGAAGATTGTAACCGCAGCAGAGAATACCGCAACTAGCAACAGGAAACGCTAGTTGTCGAATGCACAGAGATGAAAACATTGCAAGATGAACGTCACTGTCACAAACGGTTCCTCTTCGCTTGTCTCAATGACGTAGGTGTACGGTTGGGTCTTTGTACATGCTGCTGGTCTTTGCTGTTGCTAGATGATGGAATTCGTGCATGACTTAATTGGTCTACGGAGGTAAGTATACCACAAAAGATCAGTGTGATCTTAGAGTTTTTTACCCTTTACTTTTGGTAGATAGTCAAGTAAAAGACTGACCGAGGAAGAAGGGCAAGTGAAAGATACTAGGAGAGAGTCGACGAGAAGAAAATCAGTCAGGGGCTGAAATTATAGAGATACGATTCGAGAGTGATATCTGGGCAATTGAGAAAATTTAATATGAAGCAGATGGACATAGGAATAATTTTAGATTTCCCGTAAAAAGAAATTAACAGGCGAATCAGGTAGGGGGGACAAAGGAAAGAGAAAGATACAATTGATCAGAAGAAAAGGAAAAAAAAATTGTATGACAAAGAATACAAGGCAAAATTTCTATATTCCAGACAGTATACACAATACACTTTTAAGAAAACTAGCAAGCGAATAGTAAGTAAATTGGAAGCTATTTCACGTATGCACAGACATCTAAAATAATGTAAGAAATAGAGTGTCTAATACAGACAGGAAATTGTCCGTAAGATTACAGAAATGCAAAATAAACACTTGTGAAGAGAATATAATTGCCAAGCATTACTTACAAAAGACGAGTACCATAACACCGTTGGGGAGGGTAATCTGACGCTGAGGTTAGAATAGAATAAATGCTTCACAACCCGAGACTGAATCTGAATTCGTTCATTTATCCCTAGGGTATTGGCACTGGCAGAACTTGCTCATCTTCGCTTGCCTGACTTACAGAAAGTGAAATCAAAGTCAGAGCTACAAAAGAGAATTATTGTGTCTATGTTACAAAAGCTTATCGTCTCCTGTAATGAGCAATATAACGTTATCCTCTGCATACGCCCACATTCATATTCTGCAAATCACCGTGAAGTGCATTGCAGAGGTCGTGCTCCCTAAACCCAGGTATAAGAGTTTCTCTCCATTCAATTACCATATGCAGAGTGGAAGAAAGACAGTTTGATAGACACTGTGTGTTCCGTAATTAGTGTAATCGTGTATTTTCTGTCCCTTTGCGAGCGGTAATTAGGACGCTGTAGTACATAGAGATAACAAAAGTGAGCTGCATCCAAGTTTTAGTAGTTTCCGAAGTATAATCCTTCCCGTCCGGCTACAGGACCGGTCGGTCGCGACTCTATTGTGCCCCAGCGCTCAGGTGTCATGACGTCCGCCTTGCTACTTTCTGTGTTTGAGCAGGACCAACACCTGTGCGGGCATTCCACCCAGAGTTTGAGTTCTGCCTGCCGTTTCATCTCCACTGGCATTCAAACCTCTACTAGTATACGCAGTCATTCATTACACCATTCTGATAATAAAGACGCCTCATCACTTTCCATGCAATAAGCGTTAACTGTTATTTACAAGGCGTACGTGACAATGTCAGTCTCCTTTATATATTCGTATATACGATGTTCAACCTATCACATGATACCTAATTGTGTTTGTAGATCATGACAAAGTATGAGGATGGGAATTTGTAAGGTGCAAATTTATAGCCACCTTACAAAAGTCGTGGCATGCTTCCTAATACTGTATCAGACCTCCTTTTGCCCGGTGTAGTGCAGAAACGTGACGTTAGATGGACTCAACAAGTCGCTGAAAGCTACGATAGAAATGATGAGCGATGTTGCCTCTGTCGCCATCCATAATTGCGAAGATATTGTTGGTGCAGGATTTTGTGTACGAACTGATCTTTCGAATATGTCTCATATATGTTCGGCGTAATTCCTATCTAGCAAACTGGATGGGCAAACGATTCGCCCGAATTTTTCACAATTTTCTTCTAAGTGAACGCGAAAAACTGTGGCCCGATGAGATGGCGCATTGTCACCCATTAAAGGTACACCATTGTTTGAGAACATTAAGTCCATAATGGTTGCTAATGGCCCCTAGTTAGCCGAAAATAACTATTTCCAGTCTATAATCGATTCAAATGGACCAGAGGATCCAGTCCATCCCATGTAAACACAGCCCACACCATTATGGAGACATCACCAGCTTGCACAGTGCCTTGTTGGAACCTTGGGTACATGGCTTCGTGGGGTCTGCACAACACTCGAACCCTACCATCAACTTACCAACTTAAATCGGCACTCATCTGATCAGGGCACAGTTCCCCAGTCGGGAAGGGTCCAACCGATATGGTCACGAGTCCGGGAGAGAAGTTGCAGGCTACGTCGTGCCGCTAGCAAAGGCACTCGCGTCGGTCGTGTGCTGCCGTAATCCGCTAACTCCGAATTTTACCAAACTGTCATAAGAAATACGTTCGTCATACGTCCCTCAATGACTTCTGTGGTTATTTCGCGCAGTATTGCTTGTCTTTTATCACTGGAAACTGCACAGAAACACTGCTGCTCTCGGTCGTTAAGTGAAGGCCGTCGGCCGCTGAATCTTCCGTGGTGAGCGGTAATGCCTTAACTTAATATTCTCAGCATATTCCTGACACTTTGGATCTCGGAATATTGAATTCCCTAAGGATTTTAGAAATAAAATGTCCAATGCGTCTAACTCCAGCTACCAATCCGTGTTAGAAGTCTGTTAATTCGCATTGTGCGGCCGTAATCACTTAGGAAGCTTTTTCACATGAATCGCCTGACTACAAATAATAGCTCCACAAATGCACTGCCCTGTTATACCTTGCGTATACGACACTGCCGCCATCTGTACATGTGCTTTTCGCTATACCATGGCTTTTGTCATCCCTGCGTATTTTCCTAGTTTCCCCACTCAATACCGCTTCGTGAAACTTTCTTGTGGTATTGAACTTACTTCACCCTCTGGCACTTCAGGATTTTCGTCAATACCGTGATGTCTTCCAGTGGAGCTAACAAATCTGTAACGAGTCTTGCTGTGTTTTTGTTTATACTTTCAATATTTCCTGTAACTGATAATCACGTACGCATAAGCAATATAGCGCGGTTGGTCCTAGAGTATTTTGTAAATAACTCTTTTGCAAACAAAATTTTCCCACTGAACACAAGTCTTCCACCTTCTTTGCGTACGACTAAGCCTGTAATATCATTTCGTTTCTTATTCCCAGATATTGTTACCGCTAGATATTTCTTGGAGCTAACTGTTTCCAACACTATAGCCATAGGACACCACAATTCTGCGTTTTGTAAAATACACAATTTTTCATTTCTAAATATCTAAAAGAAGTTGCTTATTTCAATATCACTTTGAAACCTCATCTTGTAAAGCTTTTTCAGACAGTGATTCACTATGGACAGCAGCATCAACACAGAAGCATCTAGGTTTACTGTTAATAATGTCTGTCAGGTAATAGGAGTACAACACAAACTATATTGGTCCTAATACAGTTCCCTGAGCATGAATGCAGTTACTTCTGCATGTGTGGATTGGTTCCAATGAATAATGTTGTTCCGCTTGTTCTAAGCAAAAGTCCTTTATCTGCAGTTAATGTGTTATGCGGAGAAGAAAAGAAAATGAAAGAGGTCAGAACTTAAAAATAATAATAATAAAAATCTGCAGTTGGAAATAGAACAAACTACTGTCTATGTAATGCAAGCTAAGCTCAAAATTACTTCAAACAAAGCATATGGAAAAATCTGGATATGACTTGGAAATACAAGATATCAACCTTTAATGTAAATATCAATGGAAAGTGGCAGCACATTGAACTACTAGCGGAGAACAATCGATCCAAGAATGTTTACTACAGTACAGCACGTACGAAAAATCTGTTCATAAGCCTGATATGCTTAAAAAGGATGTTTACATTTCATGTGATGTGAAAATTATCTATGTAGCAACAAAAAAGGCTTCTGCAGAGATCTGAACTAACTGAATAACTACATTTAACGAAAGTTTTTTTGCTAATGTGGTAAACTTAAATTTCCACACACAAATTCTAGAATATGGAGCAGAGCTATCATTATAGACCCAAGATGTGAAATGTCTCAGCAATATTATTGTTCAGGAAGTATAAGGTAAAACTAAAATTCCCAGATGTTTCCAGCTGGTAGGTGTTGTACGAATGTGCAGTGTGCACCACTGTGTTGTCTCCAGTACTGTCAATGCAGGCTCTGACCGCCACATACGACACACTCTCATCATTGGACTGTTGCAGGTGGTGTATCAGTTTTAGCGGAACTAAGATGTGTTTTTGAGAAATAATACAGACAATTTAGAAGTGAGAGTAACACTTTGACTCACAATCTAAGGTTCCACTGTGCCTTGCAGCAATTGATGTACAAAGAACAAAGTCGGGTTTTGGCGTAGGACAAATCTTTGTCTGTACTGATGAATAATGCAGTCTTTCGCTTATTTCAAGTGCCATTCTCCTTCAGTATAAGATAACGTTATGGAATCTGTAAATTAGATCAATAGTGCCAATAAGTGAACCACCTGTGTTTTGGATTGTTAGGGGACAAATCTCTACATATTTTGACAAGTAATACAAACTAATTTTGCTTTACGTAACCTACTGTTTTACTATGTAACAAAGATTGAACCGCAATCGTTTTTTCATGTCATGTGGATTACAGACAGTGAGATGGCGGCTGTGGGATAGATACTGATTGCTGTGTTCAAGAGCAGTTTTGGTTTCGCTTCAAAACGATATTAGTTCGTGATAGGTAGAGCAAAATGTATGTGTTGGCTTACGACCTCGCTAACTGGTCTGTTTTCAGGAAATTGGCATTGCTTATTAGAAGGGAGTGGTGGGAAGGGGAAATGGGGAGGCATGTAGGGGAAGGGGAATGGATTGGGAGAGAGGTGGTGCAATATTACCTCGTTCATTTGCACCTACATCTGTGCGGGTAACACAAAGCTCAAAGGCGTCTAAATAGTCGGGTATTCTCCAACTGATTTGCGTGTTGACTGTAGTTTTTGTAACTGCAGTAGACAGTGGCGCCTGACTCAGGATGAAAATCGGAATAGTTTGATGAAAGCATTGTTTCCTCACATGTTTGTCAAGTGTGTATTACATTTGCCAAAAGTCAATAATAGTGGTTGAAACCAATGGGAGTGACCAAGAATGTGTAGGGATGTACAGGGCAAAGGAAGTCGTATTAAAATTGACGAGTTGGTATTACTCTAATTCCATAGCGTGGCTGAGCAGCCAACCACGTGCACGATCGCCAGCAACAGCAGCACTTCGCAAATTTGTAAGATGACACGATCGTAAAGGGGAGTGGGTTGCAACTGAAATTCGATGGAACGGTGAAATAAATTTCCATTGTAGTCCAGTCCACCACACATTCCACATGCCAGCTACTGCGCCCTCCCAACTCCTTCAGCGATCCCACTGAATGACGAAATTGCAGACGCTCTCAGTGGGATGAGAAGAAGATTTCAGCTACTAAAGGAAGCAGTGATCACGTTGGTGAAATACAAACAAAGGCACCTGAACGTACTTTCCATGGCAGAGCGTGTTATTCCGAGCAGGTTTTTGGTTGATAATACGACGATCAGGAACAATTTTCCTTGAGTGGCGACGCTGCTATCTCTTATGCGTGTGCTGAGAGTGATTGTGCCCACAGTTACGAATCGTATTTGCCCAAACAAGGTGGTGTAATCACAGTTATTCTTGCCTATGAGAAAGTGTAACTGCACAGTGGATTATTGTCCGAACGTTACATATTATTTGCGTATGCTATATGTAGCGATAGTGGTGTATTGTAAAATTTTATGCGCCAGCGATTTCTTATTTGTTTTATTTTATTTCGAGACAGTAATTCATTGTCTTAGATTTACTTCGTCCACATATTTTTCTGAGTTCCCTAATGTATAATTAATATCTTGGTATTGGAGCAAAAACTGCTTCATAATTTAATGTTGCTATAGGGTTATATTTTTTACAGAGCTTGGTGAGTTTTATGGACTTGTGGAAATTAAAGTACTTTTCTAACATGCCCTGAAACTACTTATTACTGATATGTTGTATATTTTTAATAACGCTGGGAATGTAAAATGTAGTGCATACTTAATAAAACTGGGAGACCCCTCTACAAAATCGACGAGGTGAAGAATAAGTGGAAAATACTAACAAGAAGAAGGAACAGGTCGATAGGATACGTTTAAAGCCAACAGGGATTAGCTCAAATTGTACTAGAAAGTGCTACAGAGGGCAGGCAGTCTATTGGAATACAGAGGTTGGAATACATCCAACAAATAACTCAGGCATTTGGCTAAGTGCTACTCTGAGGTGAAGATATTGGCTGCCGTAAGCTGTCACCAAGACACCAGTCGGTAAAGATGAAGCGCGATGATCGATTAGTAGAGATTAGTATCAAGCGCACTTTCCACGAGAGAGGCCAGAGACACACCCACCAGCTACATGCCGCAATGCCCTATGACAATCAACCAATATCACGTTCGGTTATTGATTACGAAATTACAAATGGTGTGGCTGACAACTGTGGACATCCGACAACCTTTAGTCTGGAACACTATCGAAGCAGTTAAGAGTGCAGTATGAATGCCGATACTCATCAGATTAAATAATTACTGTTGCGTTCATTGTCCTGTCATTCGTGTTTCGAATTTGCTGTAATGGAAGCATGAGAACAATTTCGAATGAGACAAGCAGAGCAGAAGAAACCAGTGCGGGAGAGAGTGACACCTTGAGGATAGTGCCCCTAGGAACTTATGGTGTTTCTTGGTCGGTGTAAAAATCCAGTCACTGACTGTAGAATCACTTCAGGGAATGTACACTACAGACCGCCATATGCAATCACCGGCGTTTTTCAATGTTTCTGTTGATGTGAGGGCTGTGTTTTCTGTGGCACTTGTGCATATTCTGAGCTCTTGCCATGTAAGTGCTGTGTATAATATTAAAGCTGTCTGGATGGTACTGGTAATTTTGTGGTGAATAAAATCTATATACTTTTGAAACGAGATATACAATACATAGATGGTTACGCAGTACTTCCTCAGATGTTCACCATTGTATAACTTCGAATGTGCGCCATAGTGAAACGTGAACAGAAGGTTTTCGAGCATGAAATGTATGATTATGCAGATTAACTGAGAATTTCGAACAACTTCTGTTTAAAAATATATTTCACTTGTGAATGATTTTTGGTTATACTTGTTCTTAATTTGATGTGACTTATTCATTCTTATTAGGTAGTAGAGCAATAATGTTACAGATAGAGTACTAAATACAGTATTGATCAGATATCCTCGATTGCAAGACTTTTACATTCAAGTGACAAAAATCATGTGGCACCTCCTAAATTCGTGTTGGATTTCATTTTCCCCCAATATAGTGTAGCATCTCGATGGGAATGGACTCAACAACTCACTGTAAGTCGCCTGCAGAAATATTCAGCCATACTGATATGTTGCCATGGTAGGACTTTGTGCACGGCAAGACCTCTCGTTTAAGTCCAATAAATATTCGATTAGATTATGTCGGACGATCTGGGTCGCCAAATCATTTGACTAAATCTGCCAGAACGTTCTTCGAACCTTTCACGAGCAATTTTGCCCCACTGATATGGCACAATGTCATCCATAAAAATTTCATCCTTATTTGAGAACATGAAGTCCATGCATGGCGGCAAATGGCCTCCAACTAGCTGGACATAATCATTTCCAGTCAATGATCGGTCCAATTGGAACAGAGGATCCATTCCATTCCATGTACACACATCAAACAATATTGTGGAGGCAACACCACCTTGTACAGTGCTTTGTTGAAAACTTAGGTGCAAGGCTTCGTGTGGTCTGTGTCACACTCGAACCCTAACATCAGCTCTTACCAACTGAAATGCGGTCTCATTTGACAAGGCCACGGTTTTCCCGTCGTTTGGGGTCCAGCAGATATGGTCACGAGCCCAGGAGTGGCGCTGGAAGTGTGAAGTCGTTCTGTCAGAACTTGCATTAGCGTTTGTCATCTGCTGCCAAAGCACATTAAAGCCGAATTTCGCCACACCGTCCTGAGGAATATATTCGTCGTAGTCTCACAATGATTTCTGCGGTTATTTAAAATTGTTGCTAGTCTGCTAGCACTTACAACTCCACAATAACGCTGCTGTCATTAAGTGAAGACCATTGGGCACTGCATTGTCTGTGGTGAGAGGTAATGCCTGAAACTTGGTGTTCTGAGAATACTCTTTACATTGATGATCTCGGAATATTGAACCCCCTAAAGATTTGCGAAACAGAATGTCCCATGTATCTACCTCCAACTACCATTCCGCGTTCAAAACCTGTTCATCCCCGTCGTGCAGCCATACTTCCATTGGAATGCTTTCCACATTGAGTACAAATGACAGCTCCACCAATGCTGTCCTTTTATACCTTATGTACACAATCCCACCACCATCTGTACATTTGCATATCGATATCCCATGACTTTTGTCACCTCAGTGCAAATTTCAGTGCAATACTTTTTCCTAGGAACATCTTGTTCAAATGGCACTCAGCACTATAGTACTTAACTTCTAAGGTCATCAGTCCCCTAGAACTTAGAACTACTTAAACCTAACTAACCTAAGGACATCACACACATCGATGCCCGAGGCAGGATTCGAACCTGCGACCGTAGCGGTCTCGCGGCTCCAGACTGTAGCGCCTTTAACCGCTTGGCCACTCCGGCCGACGAACATCTTGTTGCTCACAGGACTATGTCTGTCGAGTTTGGAAAAATTTACTTTTCAGCAACAATTTTTCTAATTTCGGAAAAATCCTGCTCCACGTCAAACTTAAATGCTACCACCTAATAATGGAATAAGAAAATATATTGAACTTCTATTACGGGACCCCCAAGAGGGAAACGCCTGAAAAATGCCCTAGGGTACATCACACTCACTTGATAGTGCCAATATGACTGTCATTCTGGTTGACTTTGATCTAGATAACGTAGGAGACTGGATCTGATTTAAATGTTAAGACATAGCACAGATGGTTGCGACGGTACGTCACATAAATATTGACATTTTTATCGGTTGTAAACCGTAGTTAACGTATTTTATGAATATAATTCGCATAAAAGATACAGTTAAAGCCCGGTCCACACGCAACTATCTGTCTGCGCAGACATCGGCGCAGATGTCTGTACATGCAAAAGATCGCTGCAAATGTGGTGTGTTCACACGACACAAACCCCAATTTACTACTCGCCTGCCATCTGTCGGTGGAGAAAAGAAATATCAGTGGCTAGCGACTACGCTCCCCGTAAACGTCAAAAATTTAATTCAGTTCTTTTGATATATAGAAATGGAGGAAGTTCTGTTGTGGTCTGTGTTCGCGAATTGCGTTGCAAAAAACATTCAGACCAACCGCAGGAAACAGAGAAAGCGGTCAAAATGGTGTAGACAGTGGCTGGTAAAGCGAAAGCAGTTTTGTCACGTAAATTTACTGCGAGATTTGCAGGGCGAACCTTAAGAACGCCAAGCAGATCAAAATACCATAACGTTGGCTGGTATACTTGATCTACTCCTACACCAGATATTCTAGGTTTCTGAACTTTGGATAACTCTTTTCGGTAAACAGTTCGCAACAAATTTTTTTATTTTTTATTACTATTTCTGTCTTTGCCGAGGGGTCAACTACCCGCAATTTTTCAATCAGAGCATTGTATGGTGCTGTCATTTTGTATCGGTCACTATATTCTTTACTTTTAATCTTCCACAAACATGGGTGGTTTCTATATATTTCAATGAATTCACTTACAAACTCTCGAGAACACTGACGAGTATCAGCTATTTTAATGCCCTATGCGCACAAATACAAACACTAGACTGAGCAAACAGCTGTGTCGCGCCAGATTTGAAGCGATCTCCTGTCCACACGCTCCAACTTGTCTGCGCAGATGTGGTTTGAACCCACAGATTTGAGGGGTTTCGCTCAAACCTCCAACCCCAACTTCCAGGTTTGCACACACCTCAGGTTGGTGCAAATCTTCTGTCCACACGCAACGATCTGTCTGCGCAGATGTGATGTGCGCAGATTTGCGCAGACAGATCGTTGCGTGTGGACGTGCCTTAATGTTCTTGAAACAACTGATATGCAGCGATAATTTAAGAGAAGGCAGCCATTGAGCGGCTACACATATTTTATGTAAGTTATTCTGTATTATGCTAAAATAAACCAATTATTGTTATCATAAAAATGAATTCCCTTGTAATAGTTGTCACCTCAAATGCTCGGAGTGGCTAATTATTTTTAATAAACATTTTTTCAGTAATTTGCGCTGCGCGAAGCTCATCTTCTGATGCAGCCTCTGGTCGGCCATTACGCGCCGAAGTATTAATTTTATTTTTTTTTTTTTAGTCGTAACAGTAACTGTAAATGCGAGAGATTTCGTTGTAAGAACCTCTCTAAATTGAAGCAGATAATTAATTTACGTTAAAGCCCATTTTTTTTAAATTATACAGATTCCATGAGTTCAGTAAGTTTTATCTTGCCCGCTCCACGGCAACAATCGAAATTCTCTCGAGCCTTGCTTTGCAATCAATAAATAGTAATTAATAAAATTACGTTCAATTCAGTTAACGGAAAGTATATTTTAGTCACCGCGTTCAAAATCTAAAGTTGGTACATGAATAACTGAGGCCCTTTAAGAAACCGTCTCATATTTACTTATGCACGTAAGTAAAACTGATAAGAAAAGACAATATCCCTGAGAAAAAGAATCATGCACTAACAAAAGAAAAATTCATGCTGATAAATTAAAAATGAATATATATATGTATATATATGATTTTTTTTGTATATAAGGTAACATGGTTCAGACATTTTTAGATGGCACTTTTTTTTATAAATAAAGGTCTGTCCTTCGCTTGTCAATAAAAGAAGGAGATTTTATACAGTAAAAGTTATTGGTACCTTTAGACTGAGTTGCGGACTGTTTGAGAATTCATTCTTAAATATAGATCAGGCTGAAACATTTCAGCCATTTTTTTCTGTATGTAACATGATTGCCTTGATGCCATTCTACGTTGATATTATGAAAGGCTGTCTCGTTTGGATGAAGATAGAGTTTTCTGTTTGTGTCCTTGTCGCAGTTTCACAAATAATTTCAAGTAGTCCAGTCCTCCTTTCTAAAATCGATATTCCACCAACACATTTTGTCACGCGAACGTTTCTGTTTGTGTGTTCATTAGCTGCCAACGTATTGTCACTTGTCTCCACTGTACACAATATCCTAAATAGGAGAGGTGAATTTGAAAGCGTTCTCCACTTAATATCAGTCTGTCACAGAAACCTCATAGTAAGTGGTGTAACTGTTTCTACCACTTACAGAAACTTTGTGAAGCTCGTATTGTTCGCATTTCTATTACGCCTCTTTGTAGATATAACTTTTGTGGGTATCATAAAAAAAAGCTCATGGCCTATTTTATTTCTCTCTGATGTGTTAACACCCTTGGAATTCTTTACATAACATTTCTAAGACTTGTTACTCATCAGTTAACCATGAACCGGGATTCAGAGGGTACGAAGTGCTACCTTTGATCTTGAAACACTGATACACAAAGAATGGGAAAATTGGAAATTTGTGGTAAGGTCCTATGGGACCAAACTGATAAGGTTATAGATCAGTAAATTACGCACTACTTAATCTAACTTAAGCTAACTTACGCTAAGGACAACACACACACCCATGCCCGAGGGAGGACTCGAACCTCCGACGGGGAGGAGTCATGGCAAGGCGCCCAAGACCGCATGGCTACCCAATGCGGCACAAACAATGGACCATAAAAGCATAGTGTGTTGTCAAGGAAATCCCCACTGAGACAAATCTTCTGTAGGAAACCAGGCGAATACAATTCCTTCTTCCGAAGTACAATCCCTGAGGTGAGCGTGTTGTTGTTGTGGTCTTCAGACCTGAGACTGGTTTCATGCAGCTCTCCATGCTAGTCTATCCTGTGCAAGCTTCTTCATCTCCCAGTAACTACTGTAACCTACATCCTTCTGAATCTGCTTAGTGTATTCATCTCTTGGTCTCCCTCTACAATTTTTACCCTCCACGCTGCCCTCCAATACTAAATTGCTGATCCCTTGACGTCTCAGAATATGTCCTACCAACCGATCCCTTCTTCTAGTCAAGTTGTGCCACAATTTTCTCTTATCCCCAACCCTATTCAATACCTCCACATTAGTTATGTGATCTACCTATCTAATCTTCAGCATTCTTCTGTAGCACCACATTTCAAAAAGTTCTATTCTCCTCTTGTCCAAACTATTTATCGTCCATGTTTCACTTCCATACATGGCTACACTCCATACAAATACTTTCAGAAATGAATTCCTAACACTTAAATCTATACTCGATGATAACAAATTTCTTTTCTTCCAGAAACGCTTTCCTTTCTATTGCCAGTCTACATTTTATATCCTCTCTACTTCGACCATCATCAGTTATTTTGCTCCCCAAATAGCAAAACTCCTTTACTACTTTAAGTGTCTCATTTCCTAATCTAATTCCCTCAGCATCACCCGACTTAATTCGCCTACATTCCATTATCCTCGTTTTGCTTTTGTTGATGTTCATCTTATGTCCTCATTTCAAGACACTATCCATTCCGTTCAACTGCTCTTCCAAGTCCTTTGCTGTCTCTGACAGAATTACAATGTCATCGGCAAACCTCGAAGCTTTTATTTCTTCTCCATGGATTTTAATACCTACTCTGAATTTTTCTTTTGTTTCCTTCACTGCTTGCTCAATATACAGATTTTATAACATTGGGGAGAGGCTACAACCCTGTTTCACTCCCTTCCCAACCACTGCTTCCCTTTCGTGTCCCTCGACTCTAATAACTGCCATCTGGTTTCTGTACAAATTGTAAATACCCATTCGCTCCCTGTATTTTACCCTTGCCACCTTCAGAATTTGAAAGAGAGTATTCCAGTCAACATTGTCAGAAGCTTTCTCTAAGTCTACAAATGCTAGAAACGTAGGTTTGCCTTTCCTTAATCTAGCTTCTAAGTTAAGCTGTAGGGTCAGTATTGCATCATGTGTTCCAATATTTCTACGGAATCCAAACTGATCTTCCCCAAGGTCGGCTTCTACTAGTTTTTCCATTCGTCTGTAAAGAATTCGCGTTAGTATTTTGCAGCCGTGACTTATTAAACTGATAGTTAGGTAATTTTCACATGTGTCAACACCTGCTTTCTTTGGGATTGGAATTATTATATTCTTCTTGAAGTCTGAGGGTATTTCGCCTGTCTCATACATCTTGCTCACCAGATGGTAGAGTTTTATCAGGACTGGCTCTCCCAAGGCTGTCAGTAGTTCTAATGGAATGTTGTCTACTCCTGGGGCCTTGTTTCGACTCAGGTCTTTCAGTGCTCTGTCAAACTCTTCACGCAGTATCGTATCTCCCATTTCATCTTCAGCTACATCCTCCTCCATTTCCATAATATTGTCCTCAAGTACATCGCCCTTGTATAGACCCTCTATATACTCCTTCCACCTTTCTGCTTTCCCTTCTTTGTTTAGAACTGGGTTTCCATCTGAGCTCTTGATATTCATACAAGTGGTTCTGTTTTCTCCAAAGGTCTCTTTAATTTTCCTGTAGGCAGTATCTATCTTACCCCTGGTGAGACAACCGTATGAGACAGCAATTTTTCCACGGTAATAACCAGTACTCACAAGAAGTGTCTGGTACTGTTTCTGAAAAAGTGTGTCAATTGACAGATCTGCTTTAATTCCACAAAGGAAAACGTCTTTCAGTTGAAAGTAGACAGTGTATCAGCAATGTACTTCAACCTGTTTCCTTGTCAAAGGTGCTGGTGCCAGACCTCTGACTGACGTCAGACGCGCCGTAATGCCTGCCTGCCCCCTCTGCTGCCGCTGAGGTACGGTCCTGGCAGCAGGGGTGTCCACTGCAAGCTCTGGCTGGTGGTATACTACACTGCCCGCTGGGGGCCCACTGCCATTCTGCTGGCAGCTACACTGTTTGCCAGTGCGAGTTTTCTGTGTACCTCTCTGTCATCATCACGTGCTCCACTGCACTGCTGCACTGTTTAGGTAGAGCTGCTGCTGCTGCTGCTGTATGAGTTGAAGGAAAACTCAAGCTGTATTTCTGAAAGCTTGATTAACATTTTTTTACTAAGTCAGATGTTTAGAGTTCTTTAAACTGCTACATCTACCTAAATGACATTCATGATGAAACCAGCTTGTATAGAAAACAAAATATTCCTTGGCTAACAAAATATAATTTGTACTTCATTTCTGTAATAATACATGCCAGAAACATTAATTTCTATATACTGGAAGGTATCTGCTTCTGCCTGTCGTCTGTAGCCAGCACAATTCACGAATTCAGTGTGAACAGACCAAATTATTTAAAAGTGAAAAGGCATGTCTAACATCCACTAAATAACGAGAGTGTATACTGTATAGTAAAGCATTTAGCAGATAACAATATACACAGGTATGGTAAACTAATAAATGTAAGGGATCGATATAATATGGTTTGTGGGACGGTTGTAGATAAAAAGAGAAATGCGGTGTAGGGAAAATATATAAATTGTGAAAATGATTGATAAAAGCAATGTGCAATATGAAAATATACGATGAATAAAAGCACTAGCAGGATCTTCAGTTGGATCATATTGCTGACATAAGTTATTAAAATAAGCAGAAGGGACAAGTATCATGTGTGTAAAAGAATAAGCCAGAGTATTTACCTATGGACGTTGTACGCTAGTACCGATGCCTAACATTTCCCACCAAGCTAGATAGCACAGCGCTTAGCACACTGGACTCGCATCCGGGAGGAAAAATTCGAATCTCCATCCAGCCATCCTGATTTAAGTTTTCGATAATTTCCCTAAATAGCTTAAGGAAACGCCGGGACAGTTCCTTTGAAAGGGCATGGACGATTTCCTTGCACATCCGTAAGCTTATGTTGTGTTCCATATTCAATGATGAGAATGATCCAGTGACGAAACGACACCGTTTTGTGAACTCATTTAGTGGGTTAAAAGCAGTCTTCAAAGAGTCAGAGAGTCATTTTGGTTTAATTTTTTTACTTCATATCCATGGAATTCGTTTCTGCCATCTTTTCACAGATCAATAGTTATTATATATTTATTACTGAAAAAATGACAGTACCCAGGAGATTCGTGCGCTGGAAGCATACAGAGCCAGCAGAATTTTATTTGCTTCGTAGCATGTTCTCTGCTCACGTGTAGAAGTAAAAATCTGGAAGTGGTTGACTATTGGTTGACAGATTCTTTGCTTCAGACACCAATATTTCCTAACATAATGTCCAGGGACCGGTACAGGTTGGTCCTGCGTTTATTGCACTTCAGTGACAATTCCACCGTATCTCAAGATATTCTTGTAAAAATACGTCTCATTGTAGCTCACACAAAAAATAAGTTCCGTGAGGCAGTAGTACCCTTTGAAGACCTAGTGTTCGACGAGAGTCTGCTGCCATTCAAAGGAAGGCTCCAATAATTAAAGCAGTATATGCCAAATAAACGAAGCCGTTTTGGCATTAAAATTTTCGTCCTCTGTGATGTACAAACCAATTATACTTTGGATTAAATCGCCTACACTGGTGCTGCCACGAAAATAGAATCTGTATCTGCTGATTGGGGAAAATCAGCCGAGGCTGTTATTGCCATACCTCAGCGAAGGTGGTGGTGATGAGTTCCTATGTAACCAAACTGCAGAGTTCATCGGTCCTTAGGCTTACACGCTACTTAATCTAACTTAAACTTTCTTAAGTTAAGGACAACACACACACCCATGCCCAAGGGAGTACTCGAACCTCCGACGGTGGAAGCCGAGCAAACCGTGACAAGGCACATAAGACCACGCGGCTACCCTGCACGGTCCTAGACGAAGGTCAGACCATTAAGTTAGACAGTTGGCATTCGAGCCACAAATTATTCCTGTGGCTACATGATAAATGTACAAACGCCGTCGGAACAATACGCCAAAACAGGAAACATCTACCACAGTTGCCAGACAAACTGAAAAGTGCGGAAATACAGTTCAAGTCCTGTGGAACATTAATGGCACTAAAATGGATATACAAGAAAGAAGTCTGTATGCTTTCCACCGTAAATGGAGCAGAATTTGTGGAGACAGAGGAAAAAGAACATAGAGCGACCCATAACAAATTGAAACCTACCTGCGTCGTCAACTGTAATAAGTCAACGCGTGCAGTTGATAAGACAGATATACTGTTATCTTCTTATGTGTGCTTAAGCAACAATTAATATTTAAATACAAAAGCAACAGAAGATACCACTAGCGAAATATCACTTGTAAATAATCCGTCAGTTGCTTGATAAATTTCATAGTCAAATGTGTAAAAGTGCGATCCTACAGACAACCAAAGAAGAAAGCCGTTTCCGACTGCAGAATAAAGAGGGACATCATCCAGTGTTCCTCGTAGCAACGGAAAAAAGGAGATTCCCCAGAGACGCTGTGTAGTATGTACTGCTCATTCACAACGAAAAATGACACGCATAAAACTCAAAAAGTGTGATCTGGCTCTCTGCTCTCCGAGATCTGGGCGTTTTCGCTACGCACTACTCACTTTAAAACTATATATCTTGAAAGATATTCGTTCGATGTTAATGAAATTTTAATATGTTGTAAACATATACATCGCCGGCGTAAGTCTCAGTTATGGCAAGTACTATTAAAAAATTTCCCATCATTTTTCTCAACTAACTGTTTTTCAGCCCACAATAAACATATAACTGAAAGTGTTGGTTAGTTTCGAAACTCTCTTTCGTGGTTATCAGAAACTATAATCACTGTGAACATACTGCTTTTAGGAAGACCATTATTGACCAGTGGTTCTTTGCGCGCCGGAACCTGTGGGAAGCCTGCAGTGGCAACAGCCTACAGCGACCACAGGTCTGAGTCCGAGTCGTCGCTCCGGCAGTGATCAGTGATGTCATGAGTACGCCCGGAGTTTCGAGGTTCGCTCAGCAGAGCTATGGGTGTGGATGATGGTTTTTGGGTGGTTTTCCATCTGCCTCGGCGAACGCCAGCTGGTTCCCCTCATTCCGCCTCAGTTACACTATGTCGGCGATTGGTGCGCAAACAAGTGCTCCATGTACGCGTACACCACCATTACTCTACCACACAAACATAGGGGTTACACTCCTCTGGTGTGAGATGTTCCCTGGGGGGGGGGGGGGGGGGGGGTCCACCGGGGGCCGAACCGCACAATAAGCCTGGGTTCGGTGTGGGGAGGCGGAGGGGTGAAGTGGACTGCGGTAGTCGTTGTAGGGTTGAGGACCACTGCGGCTGCGGCGAGAACGGAGCCTCTCAGTTTCCACGAAATTGGAAGGTTTCCAACAGTTACTTAATCCTAACATCTAGTCTGCAAGTAGTATTGTCACCCATTTCCTCATGCTTGCAAACCTCACCAAATTCTGCAAGTCGGGGGGCAGAAGTCTGCGTGTCCAATAATCTGCTGCTGATACATGCATATGGAGAGGAATTGCTTCTGCTTTGCCCGCCAGAAAAGAAGAAGTCGTAATTCGTTGTCCAGTATCAGAGAAGTCTCTACCCGCTGTATATTGCTGACGAGGAAGAGATTCCAGCTTGCTCTTCAGACTAAGCTTTGCCTGCTGAAGCTTCTGTGTACCAATTAGATGGTTTTTCGATGTTCTGACTAAAGTTGCACTAAATAAATAAACGGACGATATCCGAGTTAGCAACTCTTTTGCAGAATTACTTACAAAAGGACATAGTTCTAAACAGTAGTGTCTGCTTTCCACTCCCAGCGGTTGAGGTAGCTCACCAACCAAGGGGCTAGGTTCGAAGTTAGATTTTTGTGGTAACTTGCCCTCAGCTCCTCGCCTTTGCTAAATGATTAGTGTTAACCAGTAAAGTGTTACGTTGTAAACTTTCAACAAGTGACCAGGCTGCCCCCAAAGGAGGAGCAGCTGTATGACGGATGCAACGGCCAGGTAATTGCGTAGGCCCAACCAGTTTAGCGGTCGTCCATCCGGGGACGAACCATCTCCTAGTTCCTAAATGTGAGAGAGTTCATCCCCACAGCCCTTGCAGGATTTTGGCTATGTTTTTCGCAGACACAGTTCTAATCTGGGGTTCATTTACTCCAAGAAAATTATCTAATGTATTACCTGCAAATTCCACCAGCATACAGAGAGAAGATTATATTACATGATGTCCCTATCTCTGCATTCACTTAGGTTCCTTTCCATAAACGTGACCATTCATTGACTGACATTGATTCAACTTAGACTAAATAAACTTAAATAAAATATGAAAATGAGACATCAGACATGTGAGTCCAGCAATCACTACCATGTATCATCACACCTAGGCCCGTGGGGAATATTTTCATAGATGTTGTTGTGGTGAGACTGTCATAGTGTGACAACATCGCACAGATTTTCTTATTTTGATCTTCCAACCTCGATGCCAAGGTACTAAAGCCGCTGCATCCAGTCATTCCAAGCGGTGGTGTAGACATCATATCGTTATTTGAGGGCACAAGCAGTGTAAGGGGGCAAACCACATACAAACCTACACTGTTTCTCATTACTCAAAAACATTAACATTTTCAAATTTTAAGAAAAATTTTATTTCATTAAGCAAAATTTTATAAATTCCACCTGTTACTAACTCTGATTTCCACACTCATATCAGTGATGCCTTGTCATTTAATTACAGTCATTCCATTACTTTAACAATTAAAATGAAACTATATTCAGTCATTACTAAGATAGTTCAGTGTGTTTAGCCACTTTCACAAAGATCCATATAATACAAAACACAACTGTTCTTAAAAGTTACATAACGTATCTCACATGAATAATAAATAATATCGAAAAGACATAACTCGAAATGCTGATAATATAAAAATTTCATCAAATTTAGATCAAGAGTAAGAATTGCTTTACAAGTTTCAGGCACTTTATCATGCGTTTGTTGTACGCAGACAGTAGTAGTAGAAAGCTGTAAATTCACAAGAAATACATCAAATAATTACACGTGAGTATGAAACTAAATTAATGAAAACATTTATAAACCGATTGTATCCTCTGCACACAGAAATTAGTTTTGTATACACACAATAACAAAATTACAAAACTGTACAGGCATTTTGCAAGTTACACTGGACTGAAACGGATTTAATTGTATTTGCACCACCGACAGCGTTACTAAAAGTGTACTACTTGTCAATCTCGATTGTCATTGTTTTTAAACGACAAGATATACACATTATTGTTGAAAGTACCAAAAAATCACATTAATTAAAGCTGAAAAATAAGGTATCAAAATACATTGTAAATGCCTACAGACGTCATCCAGTTTTCACTCATCAAACAATTTGTTGCAATTCAGCTAGTTTATATGAGAACACTAGGCATTGTTATGATTCATACGGGGGGAGGGGGAGGGGGGAGGAACGGGTTTCACAAATAATACATAGTGCTGTACAATATGGAGGAGAATCGGGAAGAAGGAATCTTGAGCTCAAATCTGTCGCATCTACATCTTTCGGAATCCGCCGATGCAATGCGTGGAATGCAGCAACTGGCCAGGGGGATTTAACCAGTCGTAGATGAACGGTGTAGCTCAGACTGGGGCTGCTCCTCTGATGTCCCTGGGGTAATTTTTTGTAGTACAGCTTGGGCCAACTCACTGGATTTCCAGGAAGCATGGATCAGGATGTTTATTTCGTGTTTCTGTTCATCTTCGTCATGACCGCAGAAATTAGATGCTTTCAGACACGCTGTTATACTGAGAGTGTTCTACCTTCGTTTACAAATGTCAAAAAAGCTTACTACAATCTCGGGTTTCGGTGTGGACAACTTGGTACGTCAGACAGTCAAATCCCTTCCTTACACATGCCATAAAATAACAAGGGCAGCCGATTATGAATTAAAATGCTTTCATATTTGATCCACTAATTATTAACATCTGTTGAGCAATTATTCTGAATATGAGACAACATTATTTCCTGAAAACGCTATACAGGAGACAACCGCAAAGAAATATGTAAGTAGTTACTCTCGTAGAACTTGTCACATTCTTTTACAGACGTTTCAGAACAAACCACTCTAATTTCTTTGAAAACGAAATCTCTGTAAGATGATATGTAATGAATTTAAGATCAGGTAATCAACCTGTAAGAATTCCTGAACATTTAAAGGCAAATAAGTGTTCGTATAAATCAAAAAAATTATCATTTTATTCTGGACCATGGTGTAACTTTTTCACTGTTTTAAGTGGCGTAATATTTCGCCACTGTTTCTGCGTTAAATGTGTTACTAATTTTCAGTGAGTTGTTTCAAAATAACGGCTCATGCACTGGGAAAAACCAAGTTTCTTGTGGATGATGCTAGTGTTGTTGCGGTGAGTGACGCGACATTGATTCTACGACGGTAAAATGAGAGCTAGTGTTGCATTATCTTCCAGCGTTCGATGTCCGAGTAATTAGGTAATGGAAGAGATGTCTATCGACTTACTTTCCATTACGTGGGTTGTCATAATACAGAGAGCGGACGCTACAGAACTTTATTCATTCTTTCTGTGGAAATTTACTTGGTGAAATGCGTTCCTCTTTCGGCGGATTCCGAGGTTCATCAACAACTACGTCAATCGGTGTACGGAAGCCAATTACTGCAGGTGAGATTCCGCTTTCTTTTAAAAATACTTTTTGTGTCTTTCCTTTATTCTGTTGGATAAGACTCAGAATTTTATCGATGCCTCGAGTAGAGGGGAAGGTTTATTTTCACCATTACTCTCTGATGAGATATTCAGAATGATAAACAATATAGGCATTTTTACCAGCACATCCTACGACAAATATCGTGAATTGGAAACTATAGACTTGTTAAAATTTTTTAAAGGAACGTGTTAATAAATCTGATAGGTAAACTCGGTCTTTAAGGAACCTATATTACAGTGACAACTGACGGATTACACTTGCTGCGCAACACGTTACACGTAACTTTCGATGAGTATACGTTTTACGCTGCCTCAGAGGTATTCTTTAAACTGTATCATGGGAAACTAGATGAAAAAGCTGACATGCCCCGTTCGCAGCTACGGACACTCCACCGATATAATAAAAATAGTAGTTGTAAATTTATGTATCATAGAGTACAAATTTTACGGGTGATATTTGACGAATCAGGTGAACATAAAACAACGAAACGTTATCACCAAATCTGGCAAGCTCCTGCCGTCCTCTCTTACCTGCGTCCACTCCTATCACACCCCCCCAGTTTGAGTGCCAGAGGCCTGAATATGGTAAAGAAGGTAAACCAATGGAAAAGCGAAGTGCAAAGGCCCAGTCTACATATAGTGGGATAAGCAAAATGAAATGGAAGGAAGATTAACATTTGTGACCAGACGAATATCGTGTAATATCAACTGAATACTGTGATATGTGAGTAGGATTCCTCACGAACAGAAAGTCAGACCAGAGAGTGGGTTACCGAGAACAGTTCAGTATTTGGATTATTTACGTACGACCTGACTGCAATTCAACGCAAAAAACACACGTATGTCACAAGCAGAATGAAGTTTGTGTAAGTATATGAGGATAATGAACATGTAATTCTGCATGTAAAGAGAGGTCAAAACCTAATACTCATTGGTTACTGGAACGCAATACTAGGGAAAAGACAGAAGGAAGATTTAAGAGAGATAACGGCATTGGCATTAGAAATGAGAGAGGAGAAAGACTGAATTGTGTAATGAATTTCAGCGAATGCATTGTTCAAGTATCACAACAGAAAGAGGGGTTCCTGGAAAAAGCCTGGAGAAATGGGAAGATTCCAGATGGATTACAACTTCGTCATTCAGATACTGGATTTTAAGGTGTACAAAAGAGCGGATATAGACTTGGACTACATTTTGGTAATGATAAAGAGTAAGAGCTATAATGAATCATACGGAAGAATCAGTGAGCAAAAGTGAACGTTACTGATATACTGAGGAATAGTGAGTTGCGCTTGAATGACTGATTCAGTACACATAAACGCCAGCCCAGAATTCAGTGAAATTAAAATCAAGCCTGCTACAACAATTCCATTTTTGATCGCAGAGAACAGAGCATGTATAAGTGAAAAATGTACACTGATGGCATCAAGGATGGGCAGCAACTACCTGTTGACGTTATAGAAGAAGAAATGGGAGTCTTCATGGAAGACATAGGGAATGAAGTATTAGAGACAGAGATTATGAGAACTTTGGAAAATTTATGGCCAAATAAGGTGGAAGGCAGGATAATATTGTTCCGAAATTACTAAAATATTTCATTTCCAGTAAGAACGCAATTACTTCCTATTGCCCTGCATCAAGAAAGAAGCTTGTGTGGTAGGTGCCTAATCGCTCCTTGTGACGCCATACGTCTGCTATTATAGCTTCTCTCGACTCAGGTGAAAACTTTAGCAATAAGGCGACGTCTCCCATATCCAAAGATGTTACAAAGTGAATCATGGTCTGTGAGATACCAGTAAAGAAGACAACTGGAGCATTTAAAATATGGTGTTATAGAAGGATGTTTAAAATAAGACAAACTGATAGGATGAGAAATGAGGAGTTTCTTCGCAGAATCGGCAAGAAGATGAACTAGTAGAAAGAACAGGATGATATGACCTGTCTTACGACGTCAAGAAAAAATTTCATGGAACATGAGAGAGTTGTAGAAGGTAAAAACTGTATGTGAACAGGAGATCAGACTACTTCTACATTGTAACGGGGCAAACCACTTACAAACCTACACTCATTCTCATTAAGTAAAAACATTAACATTTTCAAATTTTAAGGAACGTTCTAATTCAGTTCGCAAAATTTTATGAATTCCACCTGTTATTAGCTCTGATTTCCACACTCATATTAGTGATGCCTTGTCATTTAATTACAGTCATTCCATTACTTTAACAATTAAAATGAAACTGTATTCAGTTATTACTAAGATAGTTCAGTGTGTTTAGCCACTTTCACACAGATCCGTATGATACCAAACACAACTGTTCTTAAAAGTTAGCCGGCCGCGGTGGTCTAGCGGTTCTGGCGCAACAGTCCGGAACCGCGGGACTGCTACGGTCGCAGGTTCGAATTCTGCCTCGGGCATGGGTGTGTGTGATGTCCTTCGGTTACTTAGGTTTAAGTAGTTCTAAGTTCTAGGGGACTTATGACCTAAGATGTTGAGTCCCACAGTGCTCAGAGCCAGTTGTACCATTTGAATCTTAAAAGTTACATAAAGTATCTCACATGAATAATAAATAATATCGAAAAGACATAACTTGAAATGCTGATAATATAAAGATTTTAGCAAATTTAGATCACGAGTAAGAATTAATTTACAGGTTTCAGGCACTTCATCATGTTTTTGTTGTGCACAGACAGTAGTAGTAGAAAGTTGTAAATTCACAAGAAATACATCAAATAATTACATGTGAGCATGAAACTAAATTATTGGAAAGATTTATAAACCCATTGTATCCTCTGCACACGGAAATTAATTTTGTATACACACATAACAAAATTACAAAATCGTACACACATTTTACAAGCTACACTGGATTGAAACGGACTTCATCGTATTTGCACCACCGACAGCGTTACTAAAAGTGTGCTACTTGTCTATCTTGATTCTTATTGTTTTTAACCGACAAGATAGAAACATTATTGTTGAAAGTACGAAAAAAATCACATTAATTATAGCTGAAAAATAAGGTAACAAAATACATTGTAAATGCCTGCTAAACGTCATCCAGTTATGGTTTACAATATGGAGGAGAATCGAGAAGAAGGAATCTTGATAAGATTGAGCTCGAATATTTCACATCTACATCTTTCGGAATCCGCCGATGCAATGCGTGGAATGCAGCAACTGGCCAGGGGGCATTTAACCAGCCGTAGATGAACTGTGTAGTTCAGACTGGGGCTGGTCCTCTCATGTCCCTGGGGTAATTTTTTGTAGCACAGCTTGGGCCAACTCACTGGATTTCCAGGGAGCATGGATCAGGATGTTTATTTTAGGTTTCTCTTCATCTTCGTCACGACCGCAGAAATTAGATGCTTTGAAACACGCTGATATACTGAGAATGTTCTCCCTTCTTTTAGAAATGTTAGAAAAGCTTACTACAATCTCGGGTTTCGGTGTAGACAACTTGGTACGTCAGACAGTCAAATCCCTTCCTTACATACGCCATAAAATAACAAGGGCAGCCGATTAGGAACTAAAATGTGTTACGACGTCAAGAAAAACTTTCATGGTACTTGAGAGAGCTATAGAAGGTAAAAACTGCATGTAAACCGGAGATCAGACTATTTCTAGTAAATTTAAAATGAACATAAACAGTCTCGACAACAAGAAGCCTTAATTTTTATGGTTACCGATTTCTGTCAGTTCCTGACAACCCTCTACAGACCTCATACCATGTTGGTAGCCGGTGTTGGCGAACGGAGCGTGCGTTGCGAACTCCTTCAAGGTCAGCCGCATAGTCGACGTTCATGTCATTCGTAACGCCTGCTCCCTTCACCGACACCGGCTTCCAACATCGTATGAGATCCAAAGATGGTCAGTAACTGACCGAAACCGGTAACCACAAAAATGAAGGTTTCTTGTCTTCGAGACTGTTTATGTTCATTTTAAAGTACTAAGGAAAAACCGCTGTTCTCCACGAAAAATCTCAAAAGTTACTTTCTAATAAGTAATTGAGGATGTTGGATGATAAGGTTACTCTGAAACGAAGAGGTGTCAGCAGGAGTGGATACTGCGGTGGATGGCATCAAACTAGTAAAAAGACTAATGGCCTCCTTCCCCCCTCCCATCATAAAAGTTCCCTTTATCCCTCTACGAAGCTTGCTGCTTATTGACTTCCCACCGTCGAACCCACAACCACCGTTGCATCTTATAAAGTCGTATTTGTTCGACACTGGCTTCAAACCATCGGCTACATCAAATCTTAACTCCCCCCTGTGGATTAGAAACAAGTCATACTGCCTTTTCTCTCAAAATAAGTTGACAAACGCATCAACAGATCAATGATATGAGATTACCACATAAGACAAATGGCAATCAACGACCAAACATGAAAAAATCACTTTGGTCACATTATTAGAAACCAGTTACAAAACTAGGCAACATAAACCATACACTCAAGCATTGTATTTGTATGTTTACTGCTGTCTACAGATATTCTTGGAACTATAACTTTCTGTTAAGCCATATGGCAGTTGTCGACTAACTTCTGGTTGAGGCTGATTTTTGTACCTAGTTTCCAGATGAGTCGGCACGGGGGTCCAGTGCCGGACTCCACTGTGCAACTGCTGGTGGCGTGCAGACCCCTCCACCTGGTGTGTAAGCTGTTCGGCCTGACACCTTTCACAGTGGACGCGGAGAACGCCTGTCTGCAGCAGACTGCGGCTGACATCGGCTTCTTCATCCTTGGCACTGCACTCCAGCTGACTTCTGCGTGTGGTCTTCTGTTTTTACTAGCAACCTTTCCACTGAAAATGTTAGTACTCTTTTTTATTGAAGCTACAATCATTGTCCAGCTTATATTTTTCTCGATGTTTGCCATAGCTGTTGACTTCTTTTGCAACACCAAAAATTACAAAAAGATGATTCAGTTAATTACCAGATGTGATACGATTTTAATGACTCATATTGGGCCTGCGAATACATCATCCAAGGTTGTGAAGATTCAGCTCTTTTTAGCAGCTCACTTCTATTTTATACTTGCTGCCTACACATGTAGTCTTCTCAATGATGGATACGAAAGGCTGTTCTTTTTACTCAAAATGTACTGCGGTATACCATGTATAATGTCACTGCTGAAATTCGTGGATCTGCAGTTACTTACAATGCAGAGACTCAGTGTTGTAAATGAGTGCCTTGAATATATGCAACGTGAAATGCTAGCAGGGAGATGCGAACGAACAATGGCGACTCAAAATCCCACTGTGTCAATTACAACTAATCACATCCTTACAGAGATACGTGTGAGATCTCCATCTGTGCGATGTCTGAGGAGAGCATACATTACCCTTTGTGAACTATCAGCTGCAGTCACAGCTGTTCACGAAACTTTTGTGACACTTTACTTGATAGCAGCATCGACACAGGCTGTTGAGATCATTTATCTGATGGTTACAGTTTCCTCTGATCAGACAGTCACCTACACAATGAGATACCTATGGTTTGCACTGATGCTTAATGTTTGGCTACTAGCTGTCATTCTCACACCTGCCCACTTGCTGGCGACTGAGGCAGACAGGACCACTAGGCTGACGTCACAGCTGCTGTCACAGAGCCGGCCCCACACTGCCTGCCACGAGTTGCGGCTGCTGCGCCTGCAGGTGAGCTGCACGACGCCAGCACCAACCCTGCTGGGTGTCCTGCCACTGCGGCTGAGCCTCGTAACCACATATGTGTCCGTTGTGACCACCTACACCACGCTGTCACTCACTTTCGGTGCCCCAGATAAACTCTGAAGTGTCCTTTGTGCAAGATGTTCATTCTACTAATCGGCAACATGAAAAATTCGCTCAAATACACCATCCATTGACAATTCAGGTTGACATACAATATGTTTGCCAAAACAACAATACAAGTACAGTTAAGAAACTACCACAGCAACATTTGTAGTTTTCATGTTACCACATGGCCATATGGTGTGTGGTGAAAACTGCAAGGAGTACTACAATCAATTCTCAGAACTTCTGTACAACAGAACAAGAAGCTAGTTAATTATTATTGCATGGGTACATGTATCATTTGCTGTGGCCTCTACACCTGGTTGTGACTCACACTGAATTAAGATTGTGTGACATGGGCTGAATCAATGATAGTACCACATATTCCCTGAGTATGTGAATCCGGTACAATCTCATTAATCTTTAACGGTATGTGTCTTACAGCGTGTGTTAACATTTGAACAAAGTACCAAATGTCACATCGTGTGTCAGAAAGCCATAGTGAAAGCGATAATCATAACATGCATAGCCAACAGAGATAGGCAGAGTGTATGGCATAAATTGCAAGTCATTGGGAACTCTGATACAAATAGTTTAGTAAAAAGCAGGGCAATAGTTAATCTCGAGCATTCATGTAGGACTGGACATCAGATGGTCTGCATGTGGAAACATTGGATTTCGTAGCAACTATGCTAGCACAATAACAATGTGAGGGAGAATAAAATGAGCAGCTTATGCCTTGGAACTTTGACGACAGCTGTTTGATACTTGGCGCAGACAGTAAGTTTTCTGTGCTTTTTCTGTGTTTTCTTCTACAATATGCACAATCGTTTTTAGGGAACTTTAATTGGAAATAGATACCTATAGTGTTCCTCCTATACTGTTGCTAACTCCTGTCAATATTTCTCCAGGTGTATGACTTGTTTCGTAATGCATTTGCAATGTGACTGAAATATGAAACGTGCAAATGTATATTGGCAACAGCTGTAAATCACGAAACCTTACATTGCTTTAATACTATTAGAATTTGTGCCTAACGTATAAGAATAAAATTTCGTTAGTTTCGAGTGTTCTGACGAATTCATCTGGCCCTGAAGGATCCTCGATTCTGGTATCTCAGCACCGTTTTTCGAAAACAGATATAAGGACCTAACTTTTGATGGGTGTTATTTTCGAGCAAATTCCACCTACTCTGTCGAATCTGCAGAAATCTTTGGTTTGCAGACTATACTTCCTCTTCGTCAATTACATGAAGCAGAAGCTCCACATTCATCAAACGGCAGAATAAATGAGGATATATCTATATCATTATATGAAACTGAATCAACAATAAAAGTAAAAAATATTGAACTGTGTGAAAGAAATATGTAAATAAACCATAGGTTATCTTATATATATATATATATATATATATATATATATATATATATATATATATATATATCATCGTAGACCACTGGATCGATTTTACCCAACTTGGTATACATATGCCTTATGGTCTGGCAAGAACCACCTACCTCTTAAAGGGAGGTGGTGGCTGTGAAACTGCAGTGTAGACCCCAAGGCGGGAATACCCTTACATCAGCTATCCAGTACCTGAGAATGAGAACACTTACTGACTTGCAACAAACTTTACACAAAATTTCCTACCTTTAAGGAACTTTTTCGCGCAGACAACCCTCACAAAATGGTGGACGAGAAAAGGTTTATCGCTTGCTATATCTTCACTGTTCATACAGCGGAACTGCCACATGAAGCATGACGTTTTAATTTAGTACTTCTTTACAACTAACTGCATTCACAACTTATTTTCCAGACAGTATTTACCAATACCACTGAATGTACCAGCAATATTATATCATGCATGACACATACGGATACAACATAAAATTCTGAGACGCATGAAAATCTGCACCATTATGTATGACATTTAAATTTATTTCTTATTTACTATTAATAATATCCTCAAAACATTTCATGTACGGTACCCAAGTACACGGTTGGACGCACCTACAAAACTGTCTAATTATAAGACACAAAGTCCAGAAGATACTCTGGCGTAAAAACTGATTTCGTGAAAATGGTCTGCAGGATGAAATTCGTTAGAGATGCAGATATGTGTACAAACACGTGTGAAATATGTTAAATATGTGTTAAATTTATCTTTCATATGTGTACCCCGGCAAAGCCATGGGTAAAAAACACATCCTTAACCCCTGGTACGAACTTAGCTAAATTTGGTACACATAGTAGTCACAATCTGGAAAGAAATTCTTTGGTGATAAGAACCAAAAGCCTCTTATTGACGTAAAGTTGATAAAGTGGAGAGAGAAGGGTGGAGGAAGAGATGGACAGACAGAAGGGAAGGAGCTGATGGCCTTGGACTGGGTGGGGTAGAGGAGACTGACAAAAGAGTAGCAGTAGGCGTTGGACCGCGAGAGAGGGAATAGGAGACGGGATTATAAGGGGTTGGAGGGGATGGACAGATGTGGAAGGACCAGATGGACAGAGGGAGAAGAGAGGAGCAAATGGTGACAGAGAGGTGTATGAGCAGATGAGGAGAGTGAAGGCAGGAGGAGGTAGACAGAGAGAGGGGCAGGAGGAGATGGAAAGAGAATGGAGGAAGAGATGGACAGAGAGAGGGCGTGCAGCGGATGGACAGAGATGGAATGAAGAAGAAGATGGACAGAGAGAGGGGGAAGGAAGAGATGTACTAATAGAAGATTAGAATATATGCATACCTTGGCAAAGCCGCGTGCTCAGGAACATAATAAAAGGACTAGACACAGACACTATGTCAATTAAAGAAGTGATTAAAGTACTTTTCAACCAAGAATGGTAGACTTCCAGGAACACAGCGAGAAAAGGAAAGCGTGTTTACAGTTTCCTAACGAACGTGAGACAGAGGCTTAATAATACATGGAGTTCTCCAGGCGAACAGCTAAACATTAAACCTGTTACCGACGATACCCATCTATCTCACAAAAAGAAAGCAGGGACCATACAGTACATGTGGGTCTGTCTGTGAACGACCACCGGATTATACGGGTTGGGAGTGTAACGCAGGACCAGGAGACAGAGAGAATGACATGACCTTCTTCCAGCATTAAGCAGAGCGTAGTAGTTTTGAGAGAAAAGCTACAAGTATGTAAAATACTGCAGAAAAGCTTATGATTTCCTCGAGGGCTTTATAAATCTATCAGGAGGAATGAGGATTTGGAGCAGCGATCAGAAAACCAAGTAGCCTCCTCATAGATGTAGGACGCAACAGCGCGAACCATTGGGAGTGAAGGTGATATGGAAGACGAAACATCTATGGGACAGACCGAGGATAAGATCATCATCCTTAAGAAGAGGACGCTGCTTGAGGACACACTAGGTCATCGCTCGGGCATTCACAACAGTGTCCCAATTATCAAAAAGCCAGGCTTAACGTTAGGTGAAAACATTTACGCGTTAAAATATACTTTTTGTGTGTGAACTTGTTTGCTTCGACCTAAGATCTGTATGCCTTCAGAACATGATTGATTATGAAATGAAATTTATCTCATTTACTCAAAATAATTACGGCTTTTTACTTCTAAATAAAATAATTGTAGGATTGTCGGGCCCGAAAGTTTCGCAGACTGGGCAGAAAGGGTTAGGAGGGAGGCATGCCGAAATGTTAGAGTTGGTGGCGTGGCGAGTTGTCACATCCTAGCAGACGACACTTAGAGCTTCAGTCATTGGCAAACTGTACCATACACAAAGTGAATACGTCTATGAGAAAGGCGGCAGGTTGAGTAAAACATTACTTGGAGTGAATTTTCTCAAGCAAGTAAACGTTCGAAGACTTAGCGTGGCGTAAGGGCCTTAAAGTGGTTTACCAGAATTAGGTGTGGCTTATTTCATGGCTACAGCAGTAACAAAAAGAGAATGGGTAAAGTTACAAAACAGGAAGTAGGAATAAGGACAATAAACGCTCTTTCGTATTTTTGTTTCAAACCGAACAATAACCATTTCTGGACTGGGTTGAGCGGTCTTTGAATTGGGAACTGTGAGTGATGGGAAGGACTTGTGATTATTCTGCGGTGCAAGATCAGTGGTCGAAACTTAAAATTGTTGTAGCAAATAGTGCATCGTGAACCCGCAGACCAAATGTTTATAACGAGGAATATCGATCAGTATTTTATTCACGTCTGCCTTACTACTCGCACGGAGTAAAAGTAAGGACCTTACATTGCACTACAGACGTTAACACTGAGTACTCACATATGTCGTTTGTTGACTACACTAGTTTCGACATCCATGGAACTCTCCTTAGTTCTATGAAACAAGAAAAAAATGTACAGCGTCAACATTACGTTGAATAAACACTTAAGTACGATACGTATGTGAAAAGGGATGCCATACTGCACGTTCCATATTGGCTGGGCGGCGTCGTGTTAAGCGACTGTAGCGTCAGGGACGACTGCAGGAAGGGCATCGAGCAGTTGTGCACGAGTCTGGCGTCGGTTGCCACGCGACCACCGTTGCTATGGTCTGCAGAGCGTTGCTGGGCAACGGCCGTATGGACCGTGTTGAAGAGGCGGGGAGATAATTCGTAGTACGTCGAAAAATCATCGATACATACAATAGTGGTGCACTATAAAGGGGATTCACGACAGCAATAATAATAATGATGATAATGGTAAAACATAAAAACAGCCACGCGTTTGTAAATACAAACATTAGTCACTGGTATGTAAAAACATGTAGTAGTTGGATAGCAGTTTCAAAGGAGGTCGTTGAAAATGGAGACCATCTTCCTCACAAAGTAAACTGTCAGCCTCTTACGTAAAGGTGCTCTAAATTTCAAGTATCTTAAAATCATTCAATAACTTGACCTTCCCAACACTATGGAGAGTATACAAATTGTAATTAATGCCATCAACACGATGTTTTAGTGCTACGAGGTCAGATGTAGGCAAATAGTGACCCGCGAGCGACGTGCGGTCCGCTAATGTTTTGCCAAGGTCAGCCTTGAACCGATATTTCCATTCCCTGCTCTTCTTAAGATTTCCACTAAGACAGCAAATACGCTCGCACAGTATAGATACAATATGTGCAAACTAAATTGACACTCGGCGCGGTGGCTGATATGAGCAACCTTAGAGGCATTTCCCATTTACAGTTTCTCACATTAGGTACCACACTGTGTCAACCTTAGTTTGCGCGTGTAATACTATTCGCACAAACTGAGTTCCTCCCGTCAGCCACAGCGCCGTGTGTCAACTTATTTTGCGCAGTGTTTTTCCAGTTAACCTGGTCCATTTCCATTTTATCTGTGCAACATTAAATCTGTGAGTTTCCAAATTTAGCGGTCACAAACCCTTAAAAGAAACACAAAATCAGTAGTGAATGTGGCTTCTTTAATGAATACTGGACAAACAGATACTTCTTTGCCCACAGGGAGTAAATCTGTGTTCTTGTTGTGTCATTAAACCATAGTCGCTTTTATGAAGTACAGCGTGAAAGGATGTTAGGAAATTAAACAAACCGAATTTGGCTGCGAGCGTTGCAAGCAAGAATTCAAAATAAAAGCTACATATTTTGAGAAAAGGCTGAAGAAGCAACAAACATTATTTACAAAGCACCAGCACTCCAAAGCAGAGCTACAGAAGCAAATTCCAGGATGGCCTACAACCTGCTAAATGCAACAAATCTCTTTCGTATCGCGAGTCTATTAAACAGAGTATGGTAGAGTGTGCAACTACATTATGTCCTGACGTTAAAACCAAATTGAAAAGCATTTCATTGTCAAGAAGTCTACAGTAAAGAGCATTGATGTAATTACTGACGAATACACAGAACAGCTAAAAACTGCGCGCAAAAATTTTATTTTGTTTTACTTGGGAATGGATGAGAGCAAAGATAACGAAGTCACTGCACAGTTATTCACGTTTATTTGTTTCGTCTTCACAGAGGAATTACTTGGTCTAGAATTACTTAAAAATTGAATCACTGGTAAGGAATTGCTTGAGTCTGCTGTGAATTGCGTGGAGAAGAGCGGCTCGCCCTGCAAAAAAGTAGTAAGCATTACAACAGATGGGGCCAGAGCTTTCAGTGGGGAAAAACGTAGGTATGGTAAAGCTCTCAACAAAATGTTACAAGCATAAGCTGTTAACAAATAAATTACAAGCACAACACAAAGACAATGATATCTTGTCTTTTTCCTCCATTTTGCATCAGGATATCCTTCGTAAATCTGCCCTGGATTTAAAGCAAGTGACAGGTCCTATTGTTGGTGATGCGAACACACAGCAAGGGCACGTCACCATCAACAAGTAAATTATCTTCATGAGAATGTTTGGAGAGAGTATGACGAGGCAGTGTACCACAACAGTGTGAGATGGCTGAGCATGGTGAAAGTGTTAAAAAGAGTCTAAGCATTGCAGAATCATATCTTCTTATTTATGGACACGAAAGAGGTACACCACGATTTTGTGACAGAGATAAGAAGTGAGGAGTGCGCTTATGAGATAATGTTTATTGAGAAGTTTAGAAGTTGAACTAAATGAATGTCGCACTGAGGGAAAGTGCTTGTTTATACATGAAATGTTTACACATCTAAAATCATTGGAAGCAAAACTAGGTCTATTTACAAGGCAAGCACAAAAATGGTTCTGAGCACTGTGGGACTTAAGATCTGAGGTCATAAGTCCCCTAGAACTTAGAACTACTCAAACCTAACTAACCTAAGGACATCACACACATCCATTCCCGAGGTAGGATTCGAACCTGCTACCGTAGCGGTCGCGCGGTTCCAGACTGAAGCGCCTAGAACCGCTCGGCCACACCAGCCGGCAAGGCAAGCACATCAAGACAATTTTTGTCACTCCCCGTTATTATTGTAGTGTTGGCAGAAGAGCCAACACCGTGTTGCTAGAGGAGGCCGAAATGCACGCGTTTAATTACACGCTGACTGGCGCGAGGTCTGGAACAGTTAAGGGAATTAATAGTAGCAAAACAGGAGGTACTGGTAGAATACTTAACTTTAATCCACAATTGGTGTACATCGCTCTTGACGGTACATGTTATAATCTCTATATCAAATGCTATGGCGCCTTGCTAGGTCGTAGCAAATGACGTAGCTGAATGCTATGCTAACTATCGTCTCGGCAAATGAGAGCGTAGTTGTCAGTGATCCATTTCTGGCTAAGTCGGCTGTACAACTGGGGCGAGTGCCAGGACGTCTCTCTAGACCTGCCGTGTGGTGGCGCTCGGTCTACTATCACTGACAGTGGCGACACGCGGGTCCGATTTAAAGGCTACCATCTAGCAAGTGTGGTGTCTGACGGTGACACCACAATTATAAAAACAGAAACGCCTGAAAGTGTTTCTGCTGAGACTAGAGCTTATTGGCAGAACAGTGGGAGACGAGTTGGCAGGATGATTTCAGGACTTTCAGAAAACTGAGTTTCAGTTCAGTCTTCTGCCTCATCTCATCGGTGCTGATACTGACTCAGCACCTGAAGAGCTGCAGCTTGAAGTTATTGACATGCAGTCAGATCATGTTGGGAAAGAAATGTTTAATACTCTGTCATTATTTGAGTTACATAGATATTTATCAGCTGAAAAGTTTCCATGCAGAAGAAATGTGTTTTGAAAAGCTTTTCCATATTTGCGTCTAAATACATTTTTGAGCAGTCTGTCTTGCTTGACGGTCAACAAAAGTAAAAATAAATGCTCTTTGGCAGACATTAATTTGCAGTCTATTATGAGAATCTCAACAAGCGATCTCACTCCTTATGTCAAAAGAATTGTACAAGAGTGTGACAGCATACGTTTGTCTCATTAAACTGGCTTAAATATTAAATGTTCTTCCAGATGCAGATTATAAGAAATTAGCTAAATCAATAAATTTAATAAAACTATTTCCATTTTACTTATATTTAATTATTATTTACGTACAGTTTATACATTTTCTTACATGTAAAATTAAACAGAGAATGTATTCTTTTTAATAGGTGCAGTTCACCACTATCTAGTTCCATATAGTGCTCCCTGAGCCACCCATGTACTTGGTGATTTTCGAAAGTATAGTTTTTGGCCGTAAAGCAGGTTGCCAATCGTATTTTGAAATATCATCAACACCTCATTTGACGTATGTGTAACATTTTTTTTCATATATTAGTTCATTAGGGATCATTGCCCCAGCTGTAAAAAGTCTCCAGTTACAATTAATGTTGTGTGATGGATTATTAATATAGAGTATGAAGAAAAAGGCGAAACACAATCCCGAGGCAAGCCTCAGCTTAAGTCCCTTTACAAGTTTCAACAATTATGATTTGGAGAATTACGTGTTGAAGACGGAATGCTACCTGCAGTGTTTGAACTAACCAGACTCTTGACAGGAAGCAGTGCTGCATAGATTCAGTTTTCTACAATTACCTTACGACATAACTACGACATTGACTTGAACAGTAATTTTTTTCCCGTTTTAGCTGGGTCATATTGTGAGGCCCGTAGGATACGCTCCATGTGCTGTATGGATAACACCCTTCCAGGGACTGACCTAGTAATAGGAAGATCTATCTGCGTGGTCCTCTAGTTCTATTGCTACTCGTGAGACGGATTCAGATCCTTCAGACTGCTAGCCGGCTAGGTGTACTACTTGAGGGTATCAACACCAATCACAGCAAGAAGTCTCGCGCAGGCAGACCACCAGGAAAAAGATGTTCTGAATGAAATGATCTGCACTGGCTGTAGAATACTTTTTATTAGAACTCAGTAGACCGGTTTCGCGTCAACTGGAGACGCATCCTCAGGTAATCAGTACCAATATTAAGGTAAAATTCTTTTACAGAAAAACCTTAACAATGGTCTAAAGAATAAAGACGTACTGAAAAGTGGTATTACAGAGCTGAGTTTGAAGACTACTAACAAAGATTGCTTTCAAAAGTCATCGCCGGAAGATGCCTACGTTAGACCCATTCCCCATCATTCATGCCAAACTGCTGGCCGTATGGCCGAGCGGTTCTAGGCGCTACAGTCTGGAACCGAGCGACCACTGCGGTCGCAGGTTCTAATCTTGCCTCAGGCATGGGTGTTTGTGATATCCTTAGGTTAGTTAGGTTTAAGTAGTTCTGAGTTCTAGGGGACTGATGACCACAGCAGTTAAGTCCCATAGTGCTCAGAGCCATTTGAACCATGCGAAATTGCAAATAAATAGTACGCCTAAAGTGGTAGTCCATCTTTAAAATGATAGTGGTAACAGAACACCCAAAAATAAAATCTGGATAAAACTAAGAGGGCCAAACAAAGTATGGACCCCCTTAACGAGAAGGACATTACCGCACCACAAGTAGAAAGGTTTTTGAGTGGCAGTACTGACCGCTCAAGAATAGGGAAGATGTTTACAGGTGGCGTCAAAGGCGACGGGAAGAGACCGTCCCCACAGAAGGCGTGAAGATTTGGGGGTGGCTGTAGATGTACGAAACTACTTAAAATGTGTAAAAAGTTTGAATCCCATTTATAAAAATACTGAAAGTGGACAACTAAAATGCAACTTATTAATAAAACCTGAGTGATCATAAGACTTTCTCTTTCAAAAATACAATTTATAGAAATGCTGAAAGTGAAACAGTAATAAAGCACGAGTGATAGTACAAATATCCTCATTCCGTTGAATCTTACCAACATTGTTTTTTTTTTTTTAATTTTGGTGTAGAAGTACTACTGAAGATAACGAAGTAGTCCAAGATCCGAGAAAAAATGCAAGTGGAAGGTGGACGCACGCAAACATTATGTAATTAATTGACATTATCCTCCAGCGTAAAACGAAAGAAGACTTACAGAAACGGGAATCTGGAGCAGAGAGCTGTCGTGTCTCCACAGTGGTCGGTGCTGACCCGTAAGTCCCTGATGAAAACCTTCTGCCTTTGTCAAGGCTCACAGCAAGTATTCCACTACAATTTCTTCTTTGCGTACAGGTTGTAATAAAAATTGAGGAAAGGGTGTGTGCTGTAGTTTGGAGGTGAAGAGCTGAAATTTTGCATCATCGAGATATGAGGCACTTTTAATATACATATCATCTGTACACATCATACCAGCAAGTTTCTGAAGAAACATGTGCATGAAGCGAAGTGAATCCAGAAAGCGGAGCGTTATTCTTGCTGGTACCCAATCACACTGATACTGCGGAAAAAGACAGATATGTGCCATGGCAGTTGGTGCTTGAAGATGTATGCATGTATGCATGCATTGTGAGATGTGACGTATAACTTCCTTGTTACATGACAGTCGTCCCTAGAAGTAATTTCCTTGGCAGGCCACAAATATGAAGTCAACTGCATTGTCGTACAATGCGTCATTCACCTCCAAGTCAGTCATTGGGACATTGTCGTGATAAACGTGATCAACTTCCCGTACAAGTTTTTCCAGCTGATCAAGCAACCATCCCGCAGTGTTATCCCCAATGTAACATTCGAATTTGTTCCGACTGTAGTCATACATGCACACAACGTGATACACAACCGCATATGGTACGTGTCGTTCTGCGAAGGTTGGCCGGGGAGTGGCATAGGCGTCTCTACACTAGCGTGCCACAGGAACTAGGAGGCACTCGAAATTGGCGTAAACGAAGATGCGTCATCGCTCCTGGTGGTGGGTATTCTTAAACTTCAAGAACTTTTTATCATCGGTAGGCATTTACTAGATCAAGCAGTCAATGAGGTGCCTTTCAAGATACTCACTCTTAGTAAACTGGGTGAAGCATCAACAGCAAAAATACCTTGCCCCTTGAATTTTTGACATTTGGGAGGAGAGTACGTAGGATAAGCTTTGGCTCCACACGTCGTGTTGCTCATTGCCATAGGAGATTAGCAACAGGAAATATACCAGCTAATTTGGAAAAGTGGAGGGATCCTTTATGTTTGACCTCTTCCTTCTGCACAATGTGCTTGTGGTTGTCATCATTTCGCGATTCATCAACTCCCAGGGTGTAAACGTGAATCGAGTAGTTGGAGGTTTTGGAATAGCGTAGAGTTTTACGGGCAATTAAGGCCTTGGAAATTATAATGACCGTGGACAGGTGATGTTTTGCATGTATATATATTCGACGCTTCTCTAGGATAATTTCTGTCGCTATCCAGAAGCGACAACACAGAACAACATTTATCCTCGAGATTGTGGACATTAATTCAAGCACTATCTTCACGAAGACGAATGAAACCGGACCACTAAATAAGTGAAACAGAAACAGTAGCCCTCACAAATTTGGATGATGCTCCTGTCTTCTGCATCACAGTCCTCTTTCGCGGTTGCGTCAGTTCACGGCACAGAACTGCCTTGCCATTAATGTGGGATAATGTGGGACACTGACGTATCCAGCAAGGAGCTCCCTTTGTAAAACTGCTAAGTTTGAATGCTACAAAAGAATGACGAAACAACACAAGGAGCTGTAACTCACTAGTTCAGTGCAATGCTCGAAGACAACACGCACCAAGTATACTTCAAGTGTGTATTTGTTTACTATAAAACTGAGCAGAATTAGTGAAGATCTGGTAGCCATGTTGATACTATGGATGAAAATCGCATTACTTGGTAGGTCGATTAGTGATGTTTTCGATGTACACGGTGTCCATAAGTCCCTTTACAACTTCCAAATTTTATTACAACGGCTGTTGTTGAAATATTTTAACAACATTTCTTTTATTGTAATCACTGTTTACTAAAGTTTTTGTATGTATTAATAGGCAATACTAATACTAGGCAGCGTAGAGAGTCCAGGTTGCTCAAGATTAGAGAGAAGAGGTAACTTGGTAGATCACTTCGGGTCTAACAGTTTTGTGCATATTGGTTTGTTGTAGTGTAATGTTTATGATGGATAATGGACATGGAAGCAAAATCAGAACCACAATGTATAACCAGCGAAGAATTGGTGCAGTCAATAGTGGATCACGTGGGTCAGTGGAGAGTGGATAATGTCGTTATGTTTAATGAAGTAGCAGGGAAGAACCGCGAGACAGAAGTGTTGAAGTCGCAAACTCTAGGACTGGATCCGACTATGGCGAATCTTGATTCCCCTTTCACTGATACGGCATCTGAAGATGTGTTGAGATTTATAGAGGATCTTAAGTCTTCGGCTGACATGGGTGTTGATCAGATACCCAATTGTTGCAGATCGCAAGGTTACATTTGTCAGGAGAAGCAAAATTATTCGAAAGGTGCACAGAAGCATTACCAAATCCAGAAACTTTCCACCAGTTGGGACAGGGACTAGAACAACGATACAGGAATCATAATCATGCATGGTTTATCACGAACAGTTGCGGTTGCTATACAGGAGACACAATAGGGCAGTACAAGACATTGTAGATAGAATTAAGAAAAGGAACGTAAACACATACTAGCACTCATTAAAGGCAGAGGTAAATAAAATGATGCTGTAACAGGTCTAACGAAGTCCGTTCGATGCTTTTTAAAGAGATTTGTCACCGGAAATTTCTAGGATGGTTCAAATGGCTCTGAGCACTATGGGACTCAACTGCTGTGGTCATAAGTCCCCTAGAACTTAGAACTACTTAAACCTAACTAACCTAAGGACATCACACACATCCATGCCCGAGGCAGGATTCCAACCTGCGTCCGTGGCGGTCGTGCGGTTCCAGACTGTAGCGCCTTTAACCGATCGGCCACTCCGGCCGGCAATTACTAGGAGAGTGCGCAGAACGGCATGTAAGGATCTTCATGGAAGGGTAGGTTAGCTCTGGAATACGAAGAAATCGATAGGTAGATTGGAGTAAAGGGCAGAAACAGGTATTCACTTCGAATATTCAGTGTCTTGATTGCGGTCGAATGGACATGTAAGAAGACAATGTTATTAGTTATGGAATAGACAGCAGAACTGGAGTAACAGGTGTCGCCACTAGTTTTATGGAAATGGCAGTAGAGGAGGTATTGGTCAATAGCAAGGTTATAGGTATAGTGGTAGAGGTAGTCCTGAAATTGGAATGATCCGTTTAACGTAGAAGGGAGCCCCAGGGCTGCTGACTGGAATTCCCATTAGGAATAAGAACAAACGCAGAGGTGGAATGTGCCATAATGAGTGTTGAGAGTGGAAGAGTGTATAAAGTGTTGTGGTACACAGGACCATACAATAGCCTCCAGAGAATTAGCGGATATGAGGTAGTGGAACCCACCAAGATATGTGGGGTAGGAGATAATGATATATGACTCTTGAGGTCAGTGGTGGTGAATTTTTCGGTTGGTACAACCAAGTTCAGGGAGCGTGTGGAAGTGATATCTCATGTAAGCGAGGGGTACAGCATGATCCTAGGGTCAGATTTTCTGCATCAACATCATGCCATTGTAGAAGCTCGAATGATAAGAGCGATTAAGTTGATTAAAGTTAGGAGTTCTATAGTAATAAAATTAGTGCAGGTGTGAAGGAATATTTCGAGCCAGAAGTCGTATGTGCACTATGTTCTGTTGCGCAGCTTAGTGGTATGGTACCCTGACGCAGATGGGTCAGTGGAGCCTCAAGTTAAGAAACACAACGGAGAACACTGTGTCGCCGACAAGCGAATGACGTGATAAGGAGCAGGAGCACGGTGTCAGCATCGAGGGCGGTAATCGGGTCACTTACCTCAGTCAAACCACACCAGAATATTCTACCGTCCTGCTGTGGATGAAGAACCGCAAACATCAGCGACAGGAAGCCTTATTTAAGGGCCGGCAGCCAGCTCATCACCACCGACCATCGTGAAGCGTCGGAGTGACGCAGAATCTGTACCACTCAGCCCCTCCACCAACTTCGAGTCGCAGTCATTATAACAGTCACCGACATGCTCTGTTTAATAAACTCGCGATACGAAAGAGATTTGTTGAGTTTATCAGGTTATAGGCAATCCTGGAATTTCCTTTTGTAGCTCTGCTTTGAAGTGCTCATGCTTTGTAAATAATGTTTGTTGCTTCTTCAGACTTTTCTCATAATATGTAGCTTTAATTTTACATTCTTGCTTGCAACGCTTGCAGCCAAATTCAGTTTGTTTTATTTCCTAACATCATTTCACGCTGTACTTCATAAAAACGACTATGGTTTAATGACACAACAAGAACACAGATTTACTCCCTGTCGGCAAGGAAGTATGTGTTTGTCCATTATCCATTAAAGAACCCACGTTTCCAGTGATTTTACGTTTCTTTTAAGGGTTTGTGACCACTAAATTTGGAAACTTACAGATTTAATGTTGAACAGATAAAATGGAAATAAAACCAGATTAACGGGAAAAACACTGTGCGCGAAATAAGTAGACACAGAGTTCTGTGGCTGACGGGCGGAACTCGGTTTGTGCGAATAGTATTACACGCGCAAACTAAGTTCACATAGTGTGGTACCTCATGTCAGCAGCAGTAAAAGGGAAATGCCTCTACGGTTGCTCCTATCAGCCACCGCGCCAAGTGTCAGCTTAGTTTGCACATACTGTATCTGTAATGTGCGAGCGTATTCGCTGTCTTAGTGGAAATATTAAGGAGCGCAGGGATCGGAAATATTGGTTCAAGGCTGACCTTGGCAAACCTTTAGCGCACCGCACTATTTGTCTACATGTGACCTAGTAGCTCTACAACATCGTGATGATAGCATTAATTACAATTTGTATACTCTCCATCGTGTTGGGAAGGTGAAGTTATTGAATGATTTTAAGGTACTTGAAATTTAGAGCACCTTTACAGGAGAGGCTGACAGTTTACTTTATGAGAAAAAAAGAAAGCACTCCGTCACCAGGCCACGAGTAACCTACCGGGACCATCCGACCGCCGAGTCATCCTTAGGGGAGGATGCGGATAGGAGGGGCGAAGAGTGAGCACACCTCTCTCCCGGTCGTTATGGTGTTATTCTTGACCGAAGCCGCTACTATTCGGTCGAGTAGCTCAGTGGCGTCACGAGGCTGAGTGCACCCCGAAAACTGGCAACAGCGCATGGCCGCTGGACGGACACCCATCCAAGTGCCGACCACGCCCAACAGCGCTTAACGTCGGTGATCTCACGGGAACCAGTGTATCCACTGCGGTAAGGCCGTTGCCACTTTATGAGGAAGACGGTCTTTATTTTCAACGATCTCCTTTGAAACTGCTATCCAACTACTACATGTTTTCACGTACCGGTGACTTATCTTTGAATTTACAAACCCATGGCTGTTTTTACGTTTTACCATTATCATTATTACTGTTGTCATGAATACCCTATATAGCGCACCACTATTGTATGCATCTATGATTTTTCAACGTTAGTATGTATTATCTCCCCGCTTCTTGAACACAGTACATACTGCCGTTGCCCAGCAACGCTCTGCAGACCATGGCAACGGTGGTCGCGTGGCAACAGACGCCAGACTCGCCCACGACTACTCGCTGCCCTTTCTGCAGTCATCCCTGACGCTACAGTCCCTTAGCAACACGACGCCGCCCAGCCAACATGGAAGGTGCAGCATGGTATCCCTTTTCACATACGTATCGTACTGAAGTGTTTATTTAACGTAATGTTGACGTCGTACATGTTTTCTTGTTTCATAGTACTATTGAGAGTTCCATGGATGTCGAAACCGGTGTAGTCAACAAACGACATGTGTTAGTGCTCAGTGTTAACGTCTATAGTGCAATGTAAGGTCCTTGCTACTGCTCCGTGCGAGCAGTAAGGCAGACGTGAATAAAATACTGATCGAAACTCCTCGTTATAAACATTTGGTGTGCGGGTTCACGATGCACTATTTGCTACAACAATTTCAAGTTTCGATTACAGACCTTACACCACAGACTAATCACAAGTCCTTCCCATCAATTACAGTTCCTAGTTCAAAGACCGCTCAACCCAGTCCAGAAATGGTTATTATTCGGTTTAAAACAGAAAGGGCAGCCGGTGTGGCCGTGCGGTTCTAGGCGCTTCAGTGTGGAACCGTGCGACCGCTACGGTCGCAGGTACGAATCCTGCCTTGAGCATGGATGTGTATGATGTCCTTAGGTTAGTTAGGTTTACGGAGTTCTAAGTTATAGGGGATGATGACCTCAGATGCTAAGTCCCATAGTGCTCAGAGCCATTTGAACCAAAACAAAAAAACGAAAGCGCGTTTATTATCCTTATTTCTACTTCCTGTTTTGTAACTTTACACATTATCTTTTTGTTACTGCTGTAGCCACGAAATAAGCCACACCTAGTTCTGGTTCACCACTTTATGGCCCTTACGCCACGCGAAGCCTTCGAACGTCTACTTGCTTGAGAAAATTCACTCCAAGTAATGTTTTAGTCAACCTGCCGCCTTTCTCATAGACGTATTCACTTTGTGGATGGTACAGTCTGTCAATGACAGTAGCCATAAGTGTGACAGCTCGCCACGTCACCAACTCGAACATTTCGGCACGTCTCTTTCCTAATTCTTTATACCCAGAGACATTTCATGATGACTGCCTCGTTACCTTGTCTTGGAAAATACACAGGTTCCAAATGTAGCGGCGTTGCAGATAAGTACATCTCGTGTCAGCCTACAGACATGGCCGACTTATGTTCAAGGTCACCCCCTTTCTCTCTCTCTCTCTCTCTCTCTCTCTCTCTCTCTCTCCCCTGGGTAACTACTACGAACTGATCAAAGTCACCCAGGGGATAACTCCTCCACAGAGGTAACTGTGACATGTGTACAAAACTGGTGGTAACCTCTCTCAGCCAAAAGGAGCAGAATAAAGTAGCGGTAAAACCAATGGGCCAACAGGAATTGAGCTGTCTCTTCCCCTCCCTTAGTATTAATGCAGCAGCCTGTTCCCTAGCATCATTTGAGGTCTGAACTTCATAGTGAGACAGTGATGAAGCGCCAGCAGCAACATCAGGTATCAGCCAGTGCCACCACGCACATGAGGACTGAGATTGGAAGTAAGTATCTAAGGTAATTATTATTATATTTATTATTATCGTTATTATTATTAATAAACATATATTCGAATATATACATAACATTTGTTATTGGTCCAGCACCACAATGTGCCACTTGACCTGTGACAGCAGAACTGTTCGACAAGAACATTCTCGTACTAAAGGCCACATTGCTGCAGCAGCAGTAGCCCACAGATGGTTTTCCAGAGCTGTCGGACCTGGTGACTTTCAACCATACAGTACCACCACCTTTGCTCAACTATACTGTGCCGCAGCAGCAGCCGCCACTTTCGTTGGAGTAGCCGCAGCTTGCAGAAGCGTAAGTAAGTCCCCTGACAAGGGACCACTGCTTCATAGCACTTATAGTGTTACTGCGCATAAACCTAAACAAGTAAATGTGGGTCTGGTTCAGGATAACGAATTTTCTGTGCTTACTGAAACTGAGAAAGCAGAACGGTTTGGTTCTAAATTTCAATGTCCATGATAAGAGTGGGAATATATGAGAAGTAAGATTGGTAACATTGTAACTGGGGAACCTCTTCTGATGCTAGTCAATTGTCAGGATGAGCATTACTGCAAAGGGCATTGGATTCTAAAGCATTATGTCAGGGTGAAAAACACTAAATAAATTACTTTTTCTCTCTTAACAACATGTGGGCTGGGTAGGTTCTTCCTTGGCTTGGGTATGAGGTAGAATGAAACAGCATTTTTACATAAGATAACTTTCATTGAAAGATTTGTGCAATGGTTTCCTTACTGGATTGTTCTGGCTGGGAGAGCGGCAGCTGTGTTGTTTGCGAAGCCTTCTGCTGCGTGAGCGGCAGCGTCTGATTACGCCTGGCGGTGTGTATCTCGTGTCGCTGTATCGCCAAGTTGACTGGAGACGTGCATCGTGAGGTGGACCGTGTAATTATTGAGAACGAACTCGTGAATAGGATGGTGATACCTTGGATGTGGCGTCCCAGTGTTTCTCTTCTCTATGCGGCCGCGTGTGTCAGTGTTGTGCGTCGGCCAGCACAGCGGTGCGGCGGGGGAAGGTCAGTGTCTCGGATTCGAACAACGGACTCCAGCTTGCCAGTCTCCGGCTGTCAGATCTTCATCACCAGCTCACAAGTGACTGCTGAGGTGAGGCCGTCTCCTTCCCGTCCTCACGAGTCACCCGGGTACGTAAAAATCAGTCTTCAAATACCTTCTAACTTCTGTCTTCGGGCGGCGAGGCTGCTGCTTGCTATTGCATTACAGCGACAGACTTGGTGCTTCTGTGTACGATGTAGTCTCTTCCTGCATGACGGTCTTCAGCACCGACTGAACTGTACCGGAACTGAACTCGAACCAAAACTGGACTGAAAACTACTGTCGGGCCCATTGCGTCTCGCCTATTTATTTACTTCAGTTCACTGGAGATGAACGACTTCACGGTCATTTCCTCTTCTGTCACGTTTAAAAGCTTCTTGAAAAATCTTCTTAAGGTCAGTCATTGGCTTTTGGAATGTAGGCGAGGGCCTTTGATCACATGTGGCAACTGAGAAACACGTGAGCCGGTCGGGCGATGCCCTGACGGCTGAATCGACAGTTTCCGCTCATGTGGGGAGGGCGACGGCTTCTCCTGAACGTGCTGACTCGCAAGTGCCGGACATTGCCTCTGCTGCTCTGCCCGCTGTTTGCCAGTGTGTAACTCTTCTAAACTAAACTAAGTTTTTCATTTATTTTCTAATTTCTACTTCACTTCAGATTGATTTCACTACTTTATTTACCTACCTGAAGTACCACTCGACAATATAAACAATAAGATGAAAGACGAGTACGTGCTGCCCATAGCTCGACTGATATTCAGATGCTAGGCAGTAAAGTCACTACTGTTGACAGGGACAGCGGCGACATACTTAAAATTTTCCAGTGTTGTGAAATTAGGTGATATGGAGTGTACGATAACGTAAGTTATAGAAAAATTGTGTCGTTGACAACTCTGGGTAATAGTTGATTATCATGAGTTTATAGACTGCATGAGCAAAAGCAGTGTTAAATGTACCAGGTGGAGCAGTCTATAAAAATCCTATACACTACCGCCACCCCCTGCCAAGGTGTGTATCTGTAGGAACTGTGAATACTGTGGAGGGAGGGCTCACGGATAGAATTCTTATGTAGGTCAACGTCGGCTAATGGTTTGAATGCCATAAAAGCAAAGTTTAAGGGCCACAGATAACAGTTATTTTCGAAATTCTGTGCTGCCATTAAGCAGTATACCTAATAGTGGATAAAACTTTATGTGAGTGGAAAAAGGTTTTGTTGTTTCAATCCCTCACCCGCCCATATCCTATGCGACAACTTGATGCACAGCTTCCTCATAGCGGAAGTCAACTCGCTGCCATCTGGCAGCCGCCCATTTTACAGTGAACACGGTTCAGTTGAATGAGTTGATCTGGCATCAAGCATTTACATCGTAATATTTATACCAGGGCTCATAGAGAGATAGAAGTACATATTTGAAACACTTGAGATACTAACTGAAATCTGTCTTAAATGCCACATAGTAGGTGTATAAGCTGTGTAGGAACAGGTAACAGTCCACTCCATGTGAACTGGTAAGTCTTGCAGTAACTTTGCTGGAAGTGTCCCAAAACGCTTTACAAATATTTTCCGATTTCGCCCACTAGAACAAGAAATGACCGGAGAGGTCGTCGGTCGCTCGTCCTGGAACAATTTAAATATTAAACAGCAGAGGGTGTATACATCTCCAAGGTCACCCGTTTAAGAATCTAATGAACGCAGGTCATACTGTAAAGTATGCCGCATCCTGACGACTAACGTGGCAGTCACGTGTCCACCGATTCTACGAGACATTGTGGAGTAAGCTTTTCGAGTCTTTCCGAACTATGAGTCAATCGGAATAAACCGCCGCTCACTTTTACGATTCATGTTGTACCGGAAGGTTGGTGGAAATGTATGAGCCAAACGTGACAAATATAGTCAGGGAACTAACGTTCGTGTTTAAATCTCATCACATACCCTGCAGTCTGTAAGAGTTTAAAAAAAAATTGTACTGTATGATCCCTAAAAAATTGCTCCGAATGACAATTTGGGCTTCTAGTTGTAATGGTGGAGTGGAAGAAACAGCACTTTCACAAGGGTCGTGTGGTATCCTACTTGTCCTTCAATGATCTTACTGGAATCCGAAGAAAGACGGCTGCGCGCTTTCGAAGCAACCATCCCAGCATTTGCATTAAGCGATTTAGTGAAATTACGGAAAACCTAAATGAAGATGGTAGGACTTAGGTTTGAACCGTCATCGTCCCTAACACGAGTCCAGTGTGCTAACCATTGCGGCACTCCTGTCGGTAAAACCGGAGGAAGAAAAAATGACTCATTACTTACTGGTAACATTCTCACTTTAATAGGGGGTTCTTCAGGCTGGGGGAAAAATAATTTAGTTCTAACTTTGGCAAGACATCCTGAGGGGATTCGCATTGTGTATGTATATATTTTCTCAAAAAGAAAAAAAAAACTTGTTTCAGCCAAAATAACAGCTATTGCCAGAGATATTGCACGACACTGAGGGGTGACGTAAGAGGCGTTCAGGGAAATCACCTGAAAAAGTGATGCCAAACTTCATTTTCAAATTTGTGGACGTCGTTGTCGAAAACGAGGATCAAATGACAAAATATTTCTGGTTTGGTCGTCATATGCAACTCGATGTATTTTGAGTCAGACATACTCAAGTATTCCTAAGCAGTTGATCTGAGATAGTGCAAACCTTATTATAGCTTCCGAGCGTGACAGATTGAATTTAAAGCATGTTTGCCAAGCTGTTAGGAACCTAAGTGTCATTCAACGGATTCGTAACCATAAGCGGCGATTGCTTTAATAAATCGCAGTATGGTTTTCTAGTTATCAATAAAACGAAGAAACTGAATGAGGGGCAATACGGACGAAACTTTGACGATATTTTGTATGAAAGGTAGTATACCCAAAAGAAAATCTTCCAGGACACTGTAGGCTTCCCGATGGGAAGCAACGTAGATCAAAGATATATTTATATGTTAACAGAAAAATCGAGACAATTACCGCAAGATTAATAGAATCAGACAGCAGTACCAAGGCAGCAGCCGCAAAAGTTCAAAAACCGGATCTCAGTTGAAATAATCCAGCGAAGTAAGCAAGCAATCAACTCTAGGTTAGCGGAACTGGAAATCATTATCAAGGGAGCATCTATGAATGGTTACTCTCAGCTGAATGATAGAATTCGGCAGAGTGAGCAAGCAGTCCTCTAACACTCAAACACACACACACACACACACACACACACACACAAACACACACACACACACACACACACACAACTGCATGCTTCCATTACCAACTTTATGTGCTCCTGTCTATTTGTAGGTACACTCAATAGCGAGTCACAGTGGGTTCTGTGACCCTTTCTGCAGTATTAGTCAACGTGGCATAAGGCCAGATAGCGAGCAGTGAGTATGGAGTAGTTGTCTGCATTCTCCTTCTCCTTCTTCTTCTTCATCTTCTAACACATTTGCTTGCTTGGATTGCTAACATGTTCTCTTGTTCGTTTCCAAATGCACTCTATGTGCAACATGAGTTCTACTTGCTTTTGCTGGAGATAACGGCCATTGACTCATTCAGAGGACGTTAATATTCATTGTTAGTAGATATGCCTACACATTTCTTTATTTTTTTTTTAAATCTTGGATGATACTTAATATTGTTCCTCCTTTTGTCTGTATAGGTGACATGGAGGAGATGCTGGGTGGTCCTCTAGCATCTGTAGCAGCCCCACTGATGGTGGTGCAGCCGAGACTGGGTTTCCAGCAACCCTGCAAGCCATCTGTGCACGAGCAGCCCACTCAGCTGTCCATGATGTTCCACTTGCCTGGTCTGTTGGCTGACATCGAACGTAGGTAGGAAAACAATGGACCCTGAGAATACCTTTATGATGTTAAACAATTATGCATGACAGCTAACATTGTCCCTCCTGCAGGTAATGTGGATGAGATTCTGGACGGCCGACTTGCGCCTCCAGCAGCACCAGCAGCTGCACCACACATGACGGTAATGCATCTCCCAATGATGCATTCACCGCTGGCTGAGCAACAGCAGCAGTAGTCGGCCCTGACGACGTATTTGACAATGTACTAGTAGCTGACTGCAAAACACTACAGGCCAATTCCGTTGACATCTCTGGTACAATCCCAAACACCTATTTCCCGTACCTGCCCTTGGCAAGGCATCAATACTCCAGTCTCTTTGCCATGGACTGGACAGCACTCTTCACACCACGGCCCATCTCGAGACCGTCACAACGACCTGAGATCGCCGTGACGCACTGTCGCTTCTAGTAGCAGCGGCACCCCTCTGCCCACCCCCCACCCCCCCCCCCTCTCCCCACTGTTGACGATCTCACAAGGTATGTCCTATTGCCGCGTTCTACTTCTCAGTGACCCAGTGACCGCTGGTGCATATTGGAGCAGGATCACACTTACTAGAGTCGATAATTCTAATGCTGGCTAACGAGATTCCGCTTTTGAAGCAGATTTTGGAGAGGAAGCTCCCTGGACACATCAGTGCGTGCCCCACGGTATCCCGCCATTAAGTAAAAGGCAGCTCTGTAGTGTGAAGTGATGCAGCCCTGAAAGAGGAATGTGGTGCTGAGGAGAGGACCACCATCCAGATCTTTGTGGATACAGGTGTGATATCGCGAGGCGTCGATCACTGAGTGGTTCGGAACTTTTACCAAGAGCGTCATACTGGGCCACTTTTCCGAGTTCCCAGAAGGGGGGTCCAACAAGGCGCTCAGCCATGTACTCCACCTTGATGTTTACTCACATATTTCTGATCTACTTAATCAGGGGTCCAGTTTCATTAGTCTTCCAGAGGATAATGCATGCATTTATGTCCAGAATCTTGAGTATAAATACATTGTCGCTTCTGCTAGTGACATAAATTATTCGGGAAATTCATCCAATATATACAGGATGGTCCATTGATCGTGACCGGTCCAAATATCTCACGAAATAAGAGTCAAACGAAAAAAACTACAAAGAACGAAACTTGTCTAGCTTGAAGGGGAAACCAGATGGCGTTATTGTTGGCCCGCTCAATGGCGCTGCCGTAGGTCAAACGGATAACAGCTGCGTGTTTTTTAAATAGGAACCCCCATTTTTATTGCACATTCGTGTAATACGTAAATAAATATGAATGTTTTAGTTGGACCACTTTTTTCGATTTGTGATAGATGGCGCTGTAATAGTCACAAACATATGGCTGACAATTTTAGACGAACAGTTGGTAACAGGTAGGTCTCGTAAATTAAAATACAGAACGTAGGTGCGTTTGAACATTTTATTTCGGTTGTTCCAATTTGTGAACTTATCATTTCTGAGAACGCATGCTGTTACAGCGTTATTACCTGCAAATACCACGTTAATGCAATAAATGCTCGAAATGATGTCCGTCAACCTCAATGCATTTGACAAAACGTGTAACGACATTCCTCTCAACAGCGTGTAGTTCGCCTTCCATAATGTTCGCACATGCAATGACAATGCGCTGACGCATGTTGTCAGGCGTTGTTGGAGGATCACGGTGGCAAATGTCCTTCAACTTTCCCCACAGAAAGAAATCCGGGGACGTCAGGACCTGTGAACGGGCGGGCCATGGCATGGTGCTTCGACGACCAACCCACCTGTCACGAAATATGCTACTCAATACCGATTCAACCACACGCGAGCTATGTGCCGGACATCCATCATGTTGGAAGTACATCGCCATTCTGTCATGCAGTAAAACGCCCCATCATCGTTTACCCGGATTTCGAGAGCCTTCTATCTCCTGTCGCGTGTTGTGAAGATGACCCCTCTGGCTCCCACATGACCTTCACAGAATGGGACGTTACCATATGTAGCTGTGCATCAACTTGAGTGCGTGCATAACTCCATTCGAAACAGATTCGAACGTTACATTTGGAACAATCTTGCGAGATTGTTGCTTGCTGAGCTCGAAAAATTTGTAGGAAGTTTATTTCTTTTATCGCGACAACGTCTCAATGACTGACTTGGAGGAGTATGATGGATTCTACGACAAGACACTTGAAGTCGTATTTGTGGGCTGCATTGGATAGAGATACGGAAAATCCTTGTAGAGACCACTGTCATCTGATACGGAAGTTCCGCATTCCAGCTCACAATGCACGCAATGTGAAGTAGCAACTACTATGACACATACCTCTCTTTTCCGCAGTTTCAATGGGTATGATGCATACTGATAGTTTATTTATTTATTTACTCGTCAATTTCTGTTGGACCAAACTGAGGAGCAAGTCACCTACGTCATGGAACGTATCAGTACATGAAATTACAGCATAAAAGTAATAATAGTTAAAAATAATATGTTTATGAACTCAAAAAAGTCAAGCCATAAGTTTAAGTAATCGCGGTCAACACAACCCCAAGAATCAGCTTAATTTTTCAAGGAACTCCTCGAAGGAACAGAAGGAGTAATCCATGAGGAAAATCTGTAGTTTCGATTTGAAAGAACGTGGATTACTGCTAAGATTTTTTTAATTCTAGTGGTAGCTTACTGAAAATGGATGCAGCAGTATGCTGCACGCTTTTCTGCACAAGAGTTAAGGAAGTCCGATCCAAACGCATGTTTCATTCCTGCCCAGTATTAACTGAGTGAAAACTGCTTGTTCTCGGGAATAAGCTAATATTGTTAACAAGAAATGACAGTAAACAATATATATTGAGAGGCCGATGTCAAAATACCGAGACTTGTGAACAGGGGCGACAAGAGGTTCGTGAACTTACACCACTTATTGCCCGAACCGCCCGTCACTGAGCCAAAGATATCCTTTTAGAATGGGAAGAGTTACGCAATAATATAATACCTTACGACATAAGCGAATGAAAATAAGGAAAGTATACTAATTTTCATGTCAAAGCATCACTCACTTCAGATACCGTTCGAATAGTAAAAATGGCAGCATTAAGTCTTTGAACAATATCCTGAATGTGGGCTTTCCACAACAGTTTACTATCCATCTGAACACCTAAAAATTTGAACTGTTCAGTTTCGTTAATCATATGCCCATTCTGTGAAATAAAAACGTCAGGTTTTGTTGAATTGTATGTTAGAAAATCTAAAAACTGTGTCTTACTGTGATGTAGCGTTAGTTTATTTTCTACAAGCGATGAACATAAATCGAGCCAATGTTGCCCACAACAACCATTACTAACAAGTTAGTGTCAAACAGAAGTATTTTAGAATTACCCACAATACTAGAGGGCATATCATCTATATAAAAAAGGAACAGGAGTAGTCCCAACACTGATCCTTGGGGCACCCCTCACTTGGCCATACACCATTCAAACCCCACATCACAGCCAGTCTTAAAACTTTGAAGAATGACCTTTTGCTGTCTGTTGCTAAAGTGAGAGGTGAACCAATTGTGAGCTACTCCCTGTTTCATGTAATGGAGCAATATTTTGTGATCAACACAATCAAATGCCTTAGTTAACTCAAAAAAATATGCCTAGCGTTCGAAACCTTTTGTTTGACCCATCCAGTACCTCACAGAGAAACGAGAATATAGCGTTCTCAGTTGTTAAATGGCTTCTAAAGCCGAACGGTACATTTGGTAGCAAATCATGTGATAAACGGTACATTTGGTAGCAAATCATGTGATATAAAATGATCAGTGATCCTTAAATACGGACCTTTCCAATAACTTTAGCGAATACTGATGGCATAGAAATAAGTCTAAAATTGTCTACATTATCCCTTTATCCTTTTTTTATAAATCTGCTTCACTACTGAGTACTTTAATCATTCAGGAAACTGACCATTCCTAAAGGAAAAATTACAAATATGGCTAAATACAGGGCTAACATGTACATCACAGTGCTTTAATATTCTGCTAGGCACTCCACGATATCCATGAGAGTCCTTAGTCTCCAGTGATTTAATTATTGACTCAATCTCCCCCTTGTCTGCAACACCGAGGAGTATTTCAGACATCAATCTCGGAACGGCATTTGCCAAGAGAGTTATGTGATTCCCTGTAGAAACTAAATTTTCATTCAATTCAACAGAAATACTCATAAAATGATTATTAAATACTGTGTATATATCTGATTTATCAGTAACTTAAATATTTTTATTTGCAACGGACTTTATGTCGTCAAATTTGTGCTGCTGACCAGACACTTCATTCACAACGGACCACATGGTTTTAGCTTTATCCTGTGAATTAGCTGTTCTATTTTCATACCCCCCCCCCCCATGAACCATGGACCTTGCCGTTGGTGGGGAGGCTTGCGTGCCTCAGCGATACAGAAAGCCGTACCGTAGGTGCAACCACAACGGAGGGGTATCTGTTGAGAGGCCAGACAAACGTGTGGTTCCTGAAGAGGGGCAGCAGCCTTTTCAGTAGTTGCAAGGACAACAGTCTGGATGATTAACTGATCTGGCCTTGTAACAATAACCAAAACGGCCTTGCTGTGCTGGTACTGCGAACGGCTGAAAGCAAGGGGAAACTACAGCCGTAATTTTTCCCGAGGGCATGCAGCTTTACTGTATGATTACATGATGATGGCGTCCTCTTGGGTAAAATATTCCGGAGGTAAAATAGACCCCCATTCGGATCTCCGGGCGGGGACTACTCAAGAGGATGTCGCTATCAGGAGCAAGGAAACTGGCGTTCTACGGATCGGAGCGTGGAATGTCAGATCCCTTAATCGGGCAGGTAGGTTAGAAAATTTAAAAAGGGAAATGGATAGGTTGAAGTTAGATATAGTGGGAATTAGTGAAGTTCGGTGGCAGGAGGAACAAGACTTCTGGTCAGGTGACTACAGGGTTATAAACACAAAATCAAATAGGGGTAATGCAGGAGTAGGTTTAATAATGAATAGGAAAATAGGAATGCGGGTAAGCTACTACAAACAGCATAGTGAACGCATTATTGTGGCCAAGATAGATACGAAGCCCACGCCTACTACAGTAGTACAAGTTTATATGCCAACTAGCTCTGCAGATGACGAAGAAATTGAAGAAATGTATGATGAAATAAAAGAAATTATTCAGATTGTGAAGGGAGACGAAAATTTAATAGTCATGGGTGACTGGAATTCGAGTGTAGGAAAAGGGAGAGAAGGTAACATAGTAGGTGAATATGGATTGGGGGACAGAAATGAAAGAGGAAGCCGCCTGGTCGAATTTTGCACAGAGCACAACATAATCATAACTAACACTTGGTTTAAGAATCATGAAAGAAGGTTGTATACATGGAAGAACCCTGGAGATACTAAAAGGTATCAGATAGATTATATAATGGTAAGACAGAGATTTAGGAACCAGGTTTTAAATTGTAAGACATTTCCAGGGGCAGATGTGGACTCTGACCACAATCTATTGGTTATGACCTGTAGATTAAAACTGAAGAAACTGCAAAAAGGTGGGAATTTAAGGAGATGGGACCTGGATAAACTAAAAGAACCAGAGGTTGTACAGAGATTCAGGGAGAGCATAAGGGAGCAATTGACAGGAATGGGGGAAATAAATACAGTAGAAGAAGAATGGGTAGCTTTGAGGGATGAAGTAGTGAAGGCAGCAGAGGATCAAGTAGGTAAAAATACGAGGGCTAGTAGAAATCCTTGGGTAACAGAAGAAATATTGAATTTAATTGATGAAAGGAGAAAATATAAAAATGCAGTAAGTGAAACAGGCAAAAAGGAATACAAACGTCTCAAAAATGAGATCGTGAGGAAGTGCAAAATGGCTAAGCAGGGATGGCTAGAGGACAAATGTAAGGATGTAGAGGCCTATCTCACTAGGGGTAAGATAGATACCGCCTACAGGAAAATTAAAGAGACCTTTGGAGATAAGAGAACGACTTGTATGAATATCAAGAGCTCAGATGGAAACCCAGTTCTAAGCAAAGAAGGGAAAGCAGAAAGTTGGAAGGAGTATATAGAGGGTCTATACAAGGGCGATGTACTTGAGGACAATATTATGGAAATGGAAGAGGATGTAGATGAAGATGAAATGGTAGATATGATACTGCGTGAAGAGTTTGACAGAGCACTGAAAGACCTGAGTCGAAACAAGGCCCCTGGAGTAGACAATATTCCATTGGAACTACTGACGGCCGTGGGAGAGCCAGTCCTGACAAACCTCTACCATCTGGTGAGCAAGATGTATGAAACAGGCGAAATACCCTCAGACTTCAAGAAGAATATAATAATTCCAATCCCAAAGAAAGCAGGTGTTGACAGATGTGAAAATTACCGAACTATCAGCTTAATGAGTCACAGCTGCAAAATACTAACACGAATTCTTTACAGACGAATGGAAAAACTAGTAGAAGCCAACCTCGGGGAAGATCAGTTTGGATTCCGTAGAAACACTGGAACACGTGAGGCAATACTGACCTTACGACTTATCTTAGAAGAAAGATTAAGGAAAGGCAAACCTACGTTTCTAGCATTTGTAGACTTAGAGAAAGCTTTTGACAATGTTGACTGGAATACTCTCTTTCAAATTCTAAAGGTGGCAGGGGTAAAATACAGGGAGCGAAAAGCTATTTACAATTTGTACAGAAACCAGATGGCAGTTGTAAGAGTCGAGGGACATGAAAGGGAAGCAGTGGTTGGGAAAGGAGTGAGACAGGGTTGTAGACTCTCCCCGATGTTATTCAATCTGTATATTGAGCAAGCAGTAAAGGAAACAAAAGAAAAATTCAGAGTAGGTATTAAAATTCATGGAGAAGAAATAAATACTTTGAGGTTCGCCGATGACATTGTAATTCTGTCAGAGACAGCAAAGGATTTGGAAGAGCAGTTTAATGGAATGGACAGTGTCTTGAAAGGAGGATATAAGATGAACATCAACAAAAGCAAAACAAGGATAATGGAATGTAGTCTAATTAAGTCGGGTGATGCTGAAGGAATTAGATTAGGAAATGAGGCACTTAAAGTAGTAAAGGAGTTTTGCTATTTGGGGAGCAAAATAACTGATGATGGTCGAAGTAGAGAGGATATAAAATGTAGGCTGGCAATGGCAAGGAAAGCGTTTCTGAAGAAGAGAAATTTGTTAACATCCAGTATTGATTTAAGTGTCAGGAAGACATTTCTGAAAGTATTCGTATGGAGTGTAGCCATGTATGGAAGTGAAACATGGACGATAAATAGTTTGGACAAGAAGAGAATAGAAGCTTTCGAAATGTGGTGCTACAGAAGAATGCTGAAGATTAGATGGGTAGATCACATAACTAATGAGGAAGTATTGAATAGGATTGGGGAGAAGAGAAGTTTGTGGCACAACTTGACCAGAAGAAGGGATCGGTTGGTAGGACATGTTCTGAGGCATCAAGGGATCACCAATTTAGTATTGGAGGGCAGCGTGGAGGGTAAAAATCGTAGAGGGAGACCAAGAGATGAATACACTAAGCAGATTCAGAAGGATGTAGGTTGCAGTAGGTACTGGGAGATGAAAAAGCTTGCACAGGATAGAGTAGCATGGAGAGCTGCATCAAACCAGTCTCAGGACTGAAGACCACAACAAAAACAACAACAACATTTTCATACCACATACTCTTTGCCTTCCTAATAACATTTTAAGCAGCTTACAGTACCGCTTGTAATGGGCTACCGAAGCTTGATTGTGACAACTTCTAACGTTTTGATATAATTTCCGGTTTGTTCTACATGATATCCTTGTTCCATTAGTCAGCCACCTGGACTGCCTTTAACTGCTAGTACCCTGTTTAGAACGTTCTAATGGAAAGCAACTCAAAGGAAAGCATTATGGTTAGCATCAATGTTGTCGGATCTTTAAACATCCTGCCACTCTTGTTCCTTGACGAGGTTCAAAAAACTCTCAATTGTTGTTGGATCAACTTTTATAAGTGCTAGTTCCTTTTTTAGAACGTTCTACTGGAAAGCAACTCAAAGAGCTTGATAAATGTGTTAAGCCAAGCATTGTATTTGGCATCTATGTTGTTGGCTCTATAAACATCCTGCCACTCTTGTTCCTTGACGAAGTTTAAAAAAACTCTTCATTGCTCTTGGGTCAACTTTCCCACATGGTTTGTAATTAAATGCGACATTTGTTTGAGTACGAAAGCCTTTTAGTGTTAAAGTTAGTAGATGGGGTTTTACTAACAGCATGCCCGTCTAGTAATGATGAATGAATAAAAATATTGCCTATGGCTGTGCTACTGTTCCCCTGCGCCCTAGTTGGAAAAAACACAGTCTGCATCAGAGCGTATGAATTTAGGAGATCTACCAACATCCTTTTTCTCGCACCATCATATACAAAATTTATATTGAAGTCACTACATATAACTAATTTCTGGTACTTCTATATAGTGAATCAAGAACCCTCTCTAGCTTGAGCAGAAATTCTCTGAAACCAGAGTTAGGGGCCGGCCTTTGTGGCCGACCGGTTCTAGGCGCTTCAGTCCGGAACCGCGCGATCGCTACGGTCGCAGGTTCGAATCCTGCCTCGGGCATGGATGTGTGTGATGCCCTTAGGTTAGTTAGGTTTAAGTAGTTCTAAGTTATATGGGACTGATGACCTCAGATGTTAAGTCCCATAGTGCTCAGAGCCATTTGAACCAGAGTTAGGGGACGTATAAACAACAACAATTAGAAGTTCAGTTTCACTAAATGCAACTGACCCTGCACAACATTCAAATATGTGTTCAGTGCTGTGCTGTGATACGTCTATGGACTCAAATGGAATACTGTACGTGGTCACCCCCCCCCCCCCCCCCCCCCCCAGGCCGCAAGGAACTGCTTGAAAAACAGCCAACTAATCTGTATCCTGGTAAAGGAAGCCTCTGAATTGTCAAATTATTTAAGTGGTGTTCCGATAGACAAATAATGTTAGAGTCAATATCTATGAGCATTTGACTAACTTTATCTCTGATATCTCTTGTAGTTTGATCAAATGTGCTAATGCCTTCTCTACTTGGAAACATGACGTCTTCTGACTTCTAGTTCGACACTTGGGTGATTTTGGGTTCAAGGATGGTAAGGTTTGTATCATTCCTGACATTTGAGCTGGGATGTGCATCTCGTTCTCAAAGTGAATCACAGCAAGAATAATGCTCCGCTCCGCTTCATGTACATGTGTCTTCCAAAACTTGCTGGGATGGTAAGCCCACAGGATATACATATAACTAGAGCAGTATATCTCGATGATGCGAAGTTTCAGCTTGTGTCGAAGAAGAGGGTCTTTCTATACGAATACTTGGATTCAATGGAGAGACTCAGTCGCATCCTCCAGGCACTGCAATAACAGATGCGAAAAACGAGCACACAGTCAATGTTCGGCAGGTGTTCTGTTTCACCGATGTAAGTGATTATGCAAAATTATACATGACATCCACCGGTTCGCCGGCATCTTCCAGAAATTTCTGAGGGTATGCATCAGGACAAACTTTCTGGATCTTGCTTTACATTTCACCTCAAGTGGCCTTTCATGGGATTCAGAGCTAAAGAAGACGTGTGTCAACATCAAATGTTTGAGCAATGTTGACATGCTGCTGTTCTTCAGACGCGGGATTCGTGGAGGAAATTGATTAGTATCGCCTGCGAAATGAAATTTTGATTTAAATACCAAACAGAGACTTGTCGTACTGTGTGGTTTTGAGAAAGATTTTTTATAAATTAATGAATAATTTAATTTTCAGAAAAATCTGCAGAAAGCTGGAGAAAAACATGGAGAGTATTTAGTTTGGCGGTGGGATGGGCATTATGCCACAAGAGATTACGTCGCCAGACCAAATTTCAATTCGGTAATTATCTTCAATGAAGAACTAGTCTCTGTAGAAATTCCGAGTTTCCTGTGTAGTTCAGGAAACCTGTCTATATCAGTATGTGTGATCTGGACCTTAACATAATCACTTTCACTATCACATTGCTAAGCCTAAGTTCACCGATCACAAGTCACTTTACATGGATACCGACAGTTTCACCTACTGGATGAAACGCTGCAAACTATGTGGAATAATCAGGTATAATCACGAAGACTTCGATAAGTTTCGACATAATCTTTTTCGAATGTTGTTGTTGTTGTGGTCTTCAGTCCTGAGACTGGTTTGGTGCAGCTCTCCATGCTACTCTATCCTGTGCAAGCTTCTTCATTTCTCAGTACCTACTGCAACCTACATCCTTCTGAATCTGCTTGGTGTATTCATCTCTTGGTCTCCCTCTACGATTTTTACCCTCCACGCTGCCCTCCAATACTAAATTGGTGATCCCTTGATGTCTCAGAACATGTCCTACCAACCGATCCCTTCTTCTAGTCAAGTTGTGCCACACACTTCTCTTCTCCCCAATCCTATTCAACACCTCCTCATTAGTTATGTGATATACCCATCTAATCTTCAGCATTCTTCTGTAGCACCACATTTCGAAAGCTTCTATTCTCTTCTTGTCTAAACTATTTACCATCCATGTTTCACTTCCATACATGGCTACACTCCATACAAATACTTTCAGAAACGACTTCCAGACACTTAAATCTATACTCGATGTTAACAAATTTCTCTTCTTCAGAAACGCTTTCCTTCCCATTGGCAGACTACATTTTATATCCTCTCTACTTCGACCATCATCAGTTATTTTGCTCCCCAAATAGCAAAACTTCTTTACTACTTTAAGTGTCTATTTTCCTAATGTAATACCCTCAGCATCACCCGACTTGACTCGACTACATTCCATTATCCTCGTTTTGCATTTGTTGTGATCACCTTATATCCTCCTTTCAAGACACTATCCATTCCACTCAACTGCTCTTCCAAGTCCTTTGCTGTCTCTGACAGAATTACAAAGTCATCGGCTAACTTCAAAGTTTTTGTTTCTTCTCCGTGGATTTTAATACCTACTCCGAATTTTTCTTTTGTTTCCTTCACTGCTTGCTCAATATACAGATTGAATAACATTGAGGAGAGGCTACAAACCTGTCTCACTCCCTTCCCAACCGCTGCTTCCCTTTCATGCTCCTTAACTCTTATAACTGCCATTTGGTGTCTATACAAATTGTAAATAGCCTTTCGCTCCCTATATTTTACCCCTGCCACATTTAGAATTTGAAAGAGAGTATTCCAGTCAACATTGTCAAAAGCTTTCTCTAAGTCTACAAATGCTAGAAATGTAGGTTTGCCTTTCCTTAATCTAGCTTCTAAGATAAGTCGTAGGGTCAGTATTGCCTCACATGTTCCAATATTTCTATAGAATCCAAACTGATCTTCCCCTAGGTCGGCTTCTACTAGTTTTTCCATTCGTCTGTAAAGAATTCGCTTTAGTATTTTACAGCCGTGACTTACTAAACTGATAGTTCGGTAATTTTCACATCTGTCAACACCTTCTTTCTTTAGGATTGGAATTATTATATTCTTCTTGATGTCTCAGGTTATTTCGCCTGTCTCATACATCTTGCTCACCAGATGGTAGGGTTTTGTCAGGACTGGCTCTCCCAAGGCCGTCAGTAGTTCTAATGGAATGTTGTCTACTCCTGGGGCCTTGTTTCGACTCAGGTATTTCAGTGCTCTGTCAAACTCTTCACGCAGTATCATATCTCCCATTTCATCTGCATCTACATCCTCTTCCATTTCCATAATATTGTCCTCAAGTACATCGCCCTTGTATAGACCCTCTATATACTCCTTCCACCTTCCTGTCTTCCCTTCTTTGCTTAGAATTGGGTTTCCATCTGAGCTATTAATATTCATACAAGTGGTTCTCTTTTCTCCAAAGGTCTCTCTAATTTTCCTGTAGGCAGTATCTATCTTACCCCTAGTGAGATAAGCCTCTACATTTATCCTCTAGCCATCCCTGCTTAGCCATTTTGCACTTCCTGTCGATCTCATTTTTGAGACATTTGTATTCCTTTTTGTCTGCTTCATTTACTGCATTTTTATATTTTCTCCTTTCATCAGTTAAATTCAATATTTCTTCTGTTACCCAAGGATTCCTACTAGCCCTCGTCTTTTTACTTACTTGATCCTCTGCTGCCTTCACTACTTTATCCCTCAAAGCTACTCATTCTTCTTCTACTGTATTTCTTTCCCCCATTCCTGCCCTTTGTTCCCTTACGCTCTCCCTGAAACTCTGTACAACCTCTGGTTTAGTCAGTTTATCCAGATCCCATCTCCTTAACTTCCCACCTTTTTGCAGTTTCTTCAGTTTTAATCTACAGTTCATAACCAATAGATTGTGGTCAGAGTCCACATCTGCCCCTGGAAATGTCTTACAGTTTAAAACCTGTTTCCTAAATCTCTGTCTTACCATTATATAATCTATCTGAAATCTGTCAGTATCTCCAGTCTTCTTCCATGTATACAACCTTCTTTTATGATTCTTGAACCAAGTGTTAGCTATGATTAAGTTGTGCTCTGTGCAAAATTCTACCAGGTGGCTTCCTCTTTCATTTCTTACCCCCAATCCATATTCACCTACTACGTTTCCATCTCTCCCTTTTCCTACTACCGAATTACAGTCACCCTTGACTATTAAATTTTCTTCTCCCTTCACTATCTGAATAATTTCTTTATACATTTGTTCAATTTCTTCGTCATCTGCAGAGCTAGTTGGCATATAAACTTGTGCTACTGTAGAAGGCGTGGGCGTCGTGTCTATCTTGGCCACAATAATGCGTTCACCATGCTGTTTGTAATAGCTTACCCGCATTCCTATTTTTTTATTCATTATTAAACCTACTCCTGCATTACCCCTATTTGACTTTGTATTTATAACCCTGTATTCACCTGACTAAAAGTATTATTCCTCCTGCCACCGAACTTCACTAATTCCCACTATATCTAACTTTAACCTAAGGGATCTGACATACCACGCTCCGATCCGTAGAATGCCAGTTTTCTTTCTCCTGATAACGACGTCCTCCTGAGTAGTCCCCGCCCGGAGATACGAATGGGGGACTATTTTATCTCTGGAATATTTTACCCAAGAGGACGCCATCATCATTTAATCATACAGTAAAGCTGCATGCCCTCGGGAAAAATTACGGCTGTAGTTTCCCCTTGCTTTCAACCGTTCGCAGTACCAGTACAGCAAGGCCGTTTTGGTTAGTGTTAGAAGGCCAGATCAGTCAATCATCCAGACTGTTGCCCCTGCAACTACTGAAAAGGCTGCTGCCCCTCTTCAGGAACCACACGTTTGTCTGGCCTCTCAACAGATACCCCTCCGTTATGGTTGCACCTACGGTACGGCTATCTGTATCGCTGAGGCACGCAAGCCTCCCCACCAACGGCAAGGTCCATGGTTCATTGGGAGGGGGGGGGGGGGCTTTTTCGAATAAACCCTCAAAATAAAAACGTTATCGGTCTGATGAAAGACGAGACAAATGGTTCACACGTTGTAGAATTTATAGTGCTCACATTCGAGATATACAACTATTATATAGATCCAGGTGCCTCCCAGACGTGGGCTAAGGATGTGCATCATGTGGCCTCAAACGCTCTCTTGATTGAAGATTACGAGAGGTACCTTTTGGAGGGCGTTGGCGCATCTCCACACATGGTGCGCCAGGTAATCTTTGTATAGAGAGGCCATAAGGTATGTACTGTACTGCAACTGAAAGTACGGCTGTACCATCATGACGAGAAACGGTTCATCTATAGGGTCGGGGACAGGATTAGAACCCTCCTGTACTCACATTATTCACTCGAGTGCTTGATGGTGTGTCTGTGTACTTATTTGTAAATTTTTAGTGTTTATGTTTTGAATACTTTCAAGGGCCGTTTGTCATAGTTTTGGGTACATGGGAGAATAAATGTCTCATTGTGCACTATCTGTACGGATATATCATATGCACACTACATACTCTTGTAAAGAAGGTATTTAGTGTATATTAGTGTGCGTGTTTTTCCTTTCTTCACCTGCTTTTGGGGTTCCCCATTTGCCATGTCTATCATTTGTCTGCTCTTACTTTCCACTTACCTGATGATCTGCTGGGCCTCAACAGTATATTATCATTTTACCAGGTTTGTTTGCTCTCCAATTACTGTGTTCTTGTGTTAATTCGTTCGGAGTTCATATGGTTGAGTGCAGCATATTGACAACTGCACCGTAGGTGATTGCATGAGAGGAGAAAGGTCAAGTATGTGAGGATGAACTTGGATGAGGTTCTTATTCTGGCAGTGTAGTATGGACACAGAAATGTAACAAGTGGGCCTTCTATATGCACAGAACCGTGGAAGACACTCCAACCATCTGTTGTGAATGGTGGCTACCCATGATGGCCCCCATCGGTGAGCTCAAAATCAGCTTCAGCAAAGTTACGCTACCACCTATCCTATACCAACAGATTTGCACATCAGTGCCTCAGGATGAAAGGTATCTGCACAGAGAGCAACTCTCGCCAGTAGTGTGGCTGATAGTCGGCACCGAGCCACAAGGCGGCCAGTACAGTAGAGGGTTGGCCTGCACGCTAGCCGCGCGGTCCAACGCGCTGCTTCCCGAGCGGCAAGGCGTGTCGGCCCCCACATGAATTCGCCTGGCGGATTAGTGTAGAGGTTCAGTGTGCCAGCCAGCCTGTGGACGGTTTTTAGGCGGTTTTCCATCTACCTTGGCGAATGCGGGCTCGTTCCCCTTATTCCACCTCAGTTACACTACGTCGGCGATTGCTGCACAAACACTGTCCCTATGTACACTTACACTATAATTACTCTACCATGCAGACCATCTGGGGTTACACTCGTCTGGTATGAGACGACATTCCCAGGGAAGTTTCCACTGTGGGAGCCACAGTAACCTTGGGTTCGGTGGGGGGGGGACTGCTGTGGCCTGTTGTGAGGCTGTGAACCACTGAGGGCTACGGTGGGGCGAAGCCTCTACGTCGTTTCTAGGTCCCCGCTTCAATAAACAATACACATTACACACACAGCAGAGGGTCGACCTTGCTCAGCCACTACTCACGTTGCACTCGAGCGGCCACCCTATTCATGTTCAGCTCGACGAGTCACCTAACTAACGCTTTGCTTCCTCTGGAGTCCAAAAATCACTGACTGGCTAGCAGCTTCGACAACATCTTGTAACCACCTCCAAACACCTACTCACGTCCTTTCCTCCTTTGCTGCTACAACATGCACACGAAGAAGGACTTTTGATAGAATATTTTCAGCGAGCCTGGATAAATGTGCATGGGTTTCATCAGGGACATGTGGGTCAGCACCGATCACTATAAAGTCACTGCAGCTTTCTCCTTCGTGATTCCAGTTCCTGTAAGCCTTCTTTGGCTTTACATTTGAGGATAATGTAATTTATAGTGTTTGCATATATTCAACTTACACCTGTCGATTAAAAACTGCCATACTGTCTTCCTAAAATGAATTCTTCCTTCCTGATATTCGATTTTAATATCCCAAATATTCGATTATTAGGCAAACTGTAGATCTCTGACGTTTTCATTACTTACTTTTAACCTGAACGTTTCACCAAGTAGCAAGCGCTCATTAGACCTCATTTTATCATCCTATCATTCATACACTGCCACAAGTATCTGTTATCCTCACGCTTTTACTCCAACCTAGGCTTATACATTTACTTCCCCGATCTCTCAAATGGAAAAGAAAAAAAAACAGATAACAGTTACTGTTTACATGTGATGGTCATTGATCCTTGAATTGCGTGTTCTCTGTGATGATTTTCATACGAGGTCCAAAACTCTCATGCTGCTGCCGTAAATCGATGTCCTGGTAGACGGTTTGTATCTGCCCAATCAGTAAATTTATGCGTCGTTAGCTGACCGGCACTGTTCTACGTACTTCATATAAAATGAGGTAAGTTAGTTTCCGGGACCTATAATTTTTTTCCAATTTACACTGATAATTTACGGCAACAATTGTGTCACTGTTGAACGAAATCTTCTCATAGGTAAACCGTTAACGTGATGAAGCGAAAGACATTGTAATATCAAGGATTTTAAATGAATGACGTTCAAGAGACAACTTGCAGTAATGTGAGTTATGTTACTGCTATAAATGGTTATGTGCAGAATGTACGCTCTTAGAGTCTTTTGAGAGTAGCAAATGAAGGTACCAGTTAAGCATGAAATATCATTATTAATAGTGAGGTGAAAGAAACATTTCCATCCCCATGATTACCATTCCACAATATACCTAACATCAGATTACACCTGAGCAGGTGCATATTGTTTAATAATAATAATAATAGTAAAAATAATAATTCTTGTGGTTCAATAGTTTGGTGCAGATTTTTAAATCTGACCTCACTTTGTCGCGGTGAATTTCCCTAACTTACTCCAATTATTGGACCATGGACTGGGGGCTTCTGTATTATTCGAAACACGTATCGTTCTGGTGGATCTTTATATGACTGATAGGTAAAGGAAAGGTTTTTGGATGAATGAAATATTCCATGATCAGACTTGGATTCGGTCCCACGACCTTTTTGTTTCCAGGCACGTACTTTATTACTAGACTTTCAGGCTCGATTTGATAATAACGATTATCTCAGAGCAGAACATAGAAGATCTTATCTTCCACGTTACAATCTAATTTGTAGAACTAAGTTCATATGTACAAAGATATGAACCCACGAGCGACATACACACACCCAAGACACAATGAATGTTTGTCCTATGTCACCTCACAAAAGAATTTACGTTAAACAGAGGCAGATCTCAGACAGGAGGAGAAGCAGATACTAAAACAGATACATTCCGTTGGCTGATCAAGAGCTAAGATGAGCTATGCACACTGAGACACGCCAAAACCTCCAATCTATAAAGCTTAGGACGAAGTGCAGACAACTCACAAAATTTTGAAAAGTGTCCTACAGCCACCTTACGACAGAGTAAAACAGAGGGCCGATCCCTACTTACAAAGAAAATATCTCGGCTGAATCACCCAAAACTGGATAAATATTATTTTAAAATTAAAAAACGGGTCTGTTCTGCCGTCTGCCCCGCTCACTTGTCTGTAAAACCCAGCATCGCAGTTTGGATGTCAAGGAATCTAAATCGGCGACAACACAAGACGCTCAGAAAGCAACAATGTGTAACAGACTGTTATGGCCAAGTCATATAAGTGCTACTATATTATTTGACAGAATGCTAAAGGTTCCTTGAAACAACACATGTTAACACACACGCGCAGTTATAGTCAAATTTCCCAAAACTGAAGTTGCTATGTTGTCGTACATTCTTCCCTTATTCGTCAGTTTGCAAGTGTCAATTGATTAAAAGAAGAGCGGAATGGAATAACGTGGACGCTTGGTTACTGCAACGAATAGACGTGCCGCATCGTTTCCAGCGCGTACACATTGCAGCAGTGCAAAATCGAAAGTCACAATGATTGCGTTATTCAGATTTTACTGAAAAGGTGGCTCTGAGCACTATGGGTCTTAACTGCTGTGGTCATCAGTCCCCTAGAACTTAGAACTACTTAAACCTAACTAACATAAGGACATCACGCACATCCATGCCCGAGGCAGGATTCGAACCTGCGACCGTAGCGGTCTCGCGGTTCCAAACTGTAGCGCCTAGAACCGCTCGGCCACTTCGGCCGGCTTAATGACAAAGTGTTTCCACGTTTGTTTCGTCCATTATGTCTCAGTGTGACACATATGCCTTGTCACTGTCCTTCTGCTCTGTTTCAATGGCGTATTCCACTAGACAGTTGAATTCCTGAAGCTTTGTTGGTCGTTGAGACGTTTATATTTCTACCATCACCGTGGAAATACACTACTAGCCATTAAAATTGCTACACCACGAAGATAACGTGCTACAGACGTGAAATTTAACCGACAGGAAGAAGGTGCTGTGATATGCAAATGATTGGCTTTACAGAGCATTCACACAAGGTTGGCGCCGGTGGCGACACCTACAACGTGCTGCCTTGAGGAAAGTTTCCAACCGATTTCTCATACACAAACAGCAGATGACCGGCGTTGCCTGGTGAAACGTTGTCGTGATGCCTCGTGTAAGGAGGAGAAATGCGTACCATCAGGTTTCCGAGTTTGATAAAGGTCGGATTGTAGCGTATAACGATTTCGGTTTATCGTATCGTACCGTTGCTGCTCGCGTTGGTCGAAATCCAATGACTGTTAGCAGAATACGGAATCGGTGGGCTCAGGAGGGTAATACGGAACGCCGTGCTGGATCCCAACGGCCTCGTATCACTAGCCGTGGAGATGACAAGCATCTTATCCGCATGGCTGTAAACCGAGCGAGGTGGCGCAGTGGTTAGCACACTGGACTCGTATTCGGGAGGACGACGGTTCAATCCCACGTCCGGCCATCCTGATTTATGTTTTCCGTGATTTCCCTAGATCACTTAAGGCAAATGCCGGGACGGTTCCTTCGAAAGGGCACGGCCGATTTCCTTCCCCATCCTTCCCTAATCCGAGCTTGTGATCCGTCTCTAATGACCTCGCTGTCGACGGGACGTTAAACACTAACCTCCTCCTCCTCCGCATGGCTGTAACGGATCGTGCAGCCACGTCTCGATCCCTGAGTCAACAGATGGGGACGTTTGCAAGGCAACAACTATCTGCACGAACAGTTGGACGACTTATGCAGCAGCACGGACTATCAGCTCGGAGACCATGGCTGCGGCTACCCTTGACGCTACATCACAGACAGGAGCGCCAATGCGGCGGTGTACTCAACGACGAACCTGGGTGCACGAATGGCAAAACGTCATTTTTTCGGACGAATCTAGGTTCTGATTACAGCATCATGATGGTCGCATCCGTGTCTGGCGACATTGCGGTGAACGCACATTGGAAGCGTGTAGTCGTCATCGCCATAGTGGCGTACCACCCGGCGTGATGGTATAGGGTGCCATTGGTTACACGTCTCGGTCACCTCTTGTTCGCACTGACGGCACTTTGAACAGTGGTCGTTACATTTCAGATGTGTTACCACCCGTGGCTCTACCCTTCATTCGATCCCTGCGAAACCCCACATTCATCAGGATAATGCACGACAGCATGTTGCAAGTCCTGTACAGGCCTTTCTGGATACAGAAAATGTTCGACTGCTGCCCTGGCCAGCACATCTCTCGCCAATTGAAAACGTCTGGTCAATGGTGGCCGAGCAGCTGACTCGTCACAATACGCCAGTCACTACTCTTGATGAACTGTGGTATCGTGTTGAAGCTGCATGGGCAGCTGTACCTGTACACGCCATCCAAGCTCTGTTTGACTCAATGCCTAGGCGTATCAAGGCCGTTATTACGGCCAGAGGTGGTTGTTCTGGGTACCGATTTCTCAGGATCTATGCACCCAAATTGCGTGAAAATGTAATCACATGTCAGTTCTAGTATAATATATTTGTCCAATGAATACCCGTTTATGATCTGCATTTCTTCTTGCTGTAGCAATTTTAATGGCCAGTAATGAACTTTGGTGTGGAAAGATGTACCTTTCTCAACATGGCCACTTTTCATAATTATAACCAATTTCTGAGAAACAGCATGAACTCGGTCACTCATATTTACACACTGTTTAACAGTACTTTTTTCTGTTGGGCTGGCTGCATGAGCCCTCTCACTCTGCTGGGTGTTGATATCTACCGTTGCTACAGCGATACTGCTGGCAGTCTTCAGCAGCCATCTCGGCCCCACGAGTAGCTATAGAACTAGAGGTCTACCCAGCCAGATCTACCATTACCTGGTTAACTCCGAGGAGGGGTTTATTCATACAGCTAATGAAGCGTGCGTACACGCCCCCATCCCACCACAGATTTCGCACTACACGGCCCGATTAATGTGGGAAAAAAATCACTCATTCAAGTGTGTCTCATATTAAGGTCATTAGCTAATTGTAGGAACTTGAATTTGCGCAGCACTGTTTCTCGTCGTAAAAAAGAGTCTAGTTAGTTGAAACGCAGGCGATCACATTCCGCCATAACACGTGATTCTCCAAATGACAAATAACTGAAGTGTGTAGTCGCCTAACTTAAGCACATGTGTTGGGACCCTTGTTTCTCAGACTGTATAATAATCATCTGAAAGATAATATCACTAATAACCACACAGTTTTTGCACGCAGGTATAAATTTGTGTAATGAAGTTAAGTGTGTAAAAAACTGCACAAATATCAAACGGAGTGTCTATAGGATTTCATTGTAGTGCTATGATTGGCGACTTCCTTCATGGCCAGAAAATGTAGTTACAGAAAGCATCTAGTAACATTAAAATATAATGTTGATAGTATTAATGACAATTTGTATACCCTTCATCGTACTGTGAAGTCAATGAATAAATTTCACGTACTTAAGATTTAAGGCGTATATAAAGAAAACAAGACTATTTACATTATTAGGAAGATTGTCTCCATTTTCAACAACCTTCTTTGAAATTGCTACCCAACGCATATTTATCTGTACGTGGTAATGAGTATTGTTTGTATTTATAGACTTATAACAGTTTTCCCGCCCTTTTCTTCTTGTTGTTGTGTCTTGCTTCTGTGATGCGGCAGCTCCAAATCCTCTTCCTTCCTACAATATTTACTTATTTCCATCGATGAAATCGTATTCGTTTCTTCAGTAAGTTTATGGTGCTCCTCTCAAAACTACTGAGGCTGGTTCATGCTGAAAAAGTTCATATCATTCTCTCTGTTTATTAACCATCTGTTACATCCATGGTCGTGCGGTAGTGTTCTCGCTTCCCACGCCCGAGTTCCCGGGTTCGACTCCCGGCGGGCTCAGGGATTTTCTCTGCCTCGTGATGACTGGGTGTTGTGTGCTGTCCTTAGGTTAGTTAGGTTTAAGTAGTTCTAAGTTCTAGGGGACTGATAACCATAGATGTTAAGTCCCATAGTGCTCAGATCCATTTGAACCATTTGTTACATCCATACCGAATGACCTGAAGGTTTTTCGCAGCCAGGTCTCTCCTGCTTTCTTCTGTGATCTAGATGTTTATCACAGATGACCAGTGTAAGAAGTCATCTGGAAAACATGATGTATCACTGAGAGCCTCTCTCACGGTTTTTAGAAAACTGAAATTGCCTCTTCCTGACAGTGCTATGTTCCTGGAACGTCTTCATTCTTGTTTGAGTCGTATCTTAAATGTTCTGTAATTGATGCAGCAGATTTTTTAAAAGTCTGTACTTGGTCCTCCTTATTCTGTTATTATTATGACATTACCTCCTACAAACAGTTCAATATCTGTTACTTTACATATAATGGTATAATTACAGTCTCATTCATTCTGCAGTCCCATGAGCACGCTGCTTCTGCTTCACTTAACTGACACAGAGGGACCCATGTCTGAGAACTACTCTCGGCGTAATGGCATGATCAGAATGAAGGCTCTGTTTAGGACGAAGTGAAATAGTTAGAACATTATAATATAAGGAAATTTTATTGAAATGGATTAGGCACACAGTATAATAGTGTCAAAGAAATAAAAGAATTAGCAGTGTTCATCTGTCGTCAATATATTTTTGCATCTGTTAAACTGCAGTCACATCCCAAATGGTTTACAAAATCAGCTATATACCTAGAGATATATTAATAGAAGGGGATGCCAGCAGTTACTGAGGAGCATTTTAGGTCTCCTTCCATTTAAATACTAGTGTGGTAATATGAGCACTGGATACATGCGTGGCTAACGTTGTAAATTATGTAAACATGATGACCGACTTTAGTGTGTACATGACTACAACACTGATTTTCTTCAACAGAGTATGACGATATGTAGTCCCTAGTGGCTGATACAGCTCAATTAAAAAGTAATTTTTATTTGTCTGATGATGGCTCGTCAGTCAGCTGAACCCAGCAATCAATAAAAGTGTTTTACAGAACTTGACATTGGGTTTGAATTCACACATTTATTTCAAGTTTCCTTTCGTTCTTAGAGATACCAAAAATCCATAGTATATATTCTGGAAAAATGGAAGACGCACAAAAAACCTGCTGCCCACACCAAGGATGAAATAGGTGTCTTCAAAGATGGAAGGCTCATAGGCTACAATTTTCTTTTCGTTCAGAATGTAATTGGTAGCATAGCTGCATAGCATGCCGACTGTGATTAAATTCTTGCAATGAACTGACATATAGCAGAAAGTGGCCTCCATAGTTATAACTAAATTGAATGTATCAGAGTTTCCAGTAATATAGACAGCGCACATCTCTGCCGAAGTTGAACATTGATATTATCATTTTAACTATTGTTTTCTGGCACAAGGTATGGTATTTTGTACACTGTTCAAATATTAACAAATATTGTAAGGCAAATACCGTGAATATTAACAACAACATACAAGACTGACATACGCAGATCGATTGTGGCTTTGTGATTGGTTCATCTCAGGACACACAATTTTAGTCTAGTGACAGGATCATAAACGGGCTTAGAGTTCTCAGTAAATTTCACATGTGCGTGTTGAGACAATCATAATTTACTAGCCTCTGTTCAGTTGTAAAGTACACACAGTCCACTGACATTTAAACAATAATGTAGTTGAGAGCACATGTCAGCCATTTTGCTTTCATTACTGTGGCTCAAGGGAATGGACAGTTCTATCTGTCAAGCAACATTCAAAAGCAGAACGATAAAGAAGATGCAGATGGCAGAGGGGCGAGAGGGAAGGGGGGAGAAACTGTGATATTCTCCTTATTGTGTAGTTAAAAATACAGCATGTCAACCTGGATTCTCAATTTTACATGTTCATGGTCAGTGCAGTGAGTCTCCCAAGCACTGGATCGGATACTTTAGAGATATAAATGATTATTGAATTCATTTGGTGCACCGAATGTAACAATGTGGAGTAGGTGGTTACGATGGACACATATGAGGTTATGAGGCTCAGTCGCAGTGGCAGGACGCCCAGCAATGATGGCGCTGGCGTCGCAGATCTTACCTGCAGATGCAGCAGCTGCAGCTCATGGCCGGCACTGTGGGGGCTGCTCTGCGACAGCAGATGTGACGTCAGCCTAACGGTCTTGCTCGACTCGGCTGCCAGCAAGTGCGTAGGCAGCAGAATAAGTAGTAGCACCCAAACGTTAATCATCATTGAAATCCATAGGTATGTCATTGTGTAAGTGATTAACTCACCAAAGGAAAATGCAGCCATTGAATAAATGATCTGCACAGCCTGTGTTGACACTGCGATCAAGTAAAGTACTAGAAAAGTTTCGTGAATAGACAAGACAGCGGTCGATAGTTCGCACAGAACATTGTACGCTCTCCTTAGAGATCGTATAGATGGGTGTATCAGACATGTATCTGGTTGTATTATGTGATTTATCATAAACGACACAGTGGAATATTCAGTTGCTATTTTTCTTTTGTTTCTATCTTGTACCTGTTCGCGTCGCATACTTTCAAGGCATTCGTTTACTGCCCTCACTCTGTGCGTAGTAACTAACTGCAGATTAGTAAATTTTACCAGTGACGCTCCACATGGGATACTACAGTACGTTATGAGTATATAGTACAGTCCCAGGTATCTATCATCGAGAAGACTACATGCGTAGATACAAAGAGCAAGACACAAGCAAACTGATAGCAAGACCTGAATCCTCACAAACTTCGTCGATGATGTATTCACAGGCCAAAGATGAGACATTAAAAGCTTATCACATCTTGATATTAGCTGAATCATCTTTTTGTATTTTTTTGTGTTGCAAAAGAAGTCAGCGCCTATGGTAAACATAGAGAAAACTATAAGCTCCACAACGACTATGTGTCCTAAAATATCAAAAACTGGCCTATCGAGAGGAAAAGTTGCTGATAAATGGAAAGCAGCACACGCAGAAGCCAGCTGTAGCGCACTAGCGATGACGAAGATGGCGACATCCGCCGCAGTCTTCTTCAGACAGGCCTTCTCCTCGTCCAGTGTGAAAGGCGTCAGGCCGAACAGCTTACACGCCACGTGCAGCGGTCTTGCCGCCACCAGCAGCTGTACAGTGGTATCCGGCACTGGGCTCCCATGCCAACTCATCTGGAGATGAGGAACGATAATTAGCTCCAATCACACCTCTGGCGTCAGCTGACAAACAGCAAAATAAAAGAGTACACTTAAAAGAAAATTGTAATTGGAAATGTAGTTACAAACACAACGCATCAACGTATGTATTATAATGCCTGGTTAAGTATCTATTTCAAGAATAGTTGAAAATATAATTTATTCGTTGTTTTGTTGTTGTTGTGCTCTTCAGTCCTGAGACTGGTTTGATGCAGCTCTCCATGCTACTCTATCCTGTGCAAAGCTTCTTCATCTCCCAGTACCTACTGCAACCTACATCCTTCTGAATCTGCATAGCGCATTCAACTCTTGGCTTCCCTCTACGATTTTTACCCTCCATGCTCGCCTCAAATTCTAAATTGGTGATCCCTTCATGCCGCAGAACATGTCCTACCAACCGATCCCTTCTTCTAGTAAGTTGTGCCAAAAACTCCTCTTCTTCCCAATTCTATTCAGTACCTCCTCATTAGATATGTGATCTACCCATCTAATCTTCAGCATTCTTCTGTGGCACCACATTTCGGAAGCTTTTGTCCTCTTCTCGTCCAAACTATTTATCATCAATGTTTCACTTCCATACGCGGCTACACTCCATACGAATAGTTTCAGAAACGACTTCCCGACACTCAAATCTATACTCAATGTTAACAAATTTCTCTTCTTCGGAAACGCTTTCCTTGCCATTGCCAGTCTACATTTTATATCCTCTTTACTTCGACGATCATCAGTTATTTTGTTCCCCAAATGGCGAAACTCCTTTACTACTTTAAGTGACTCATTTCCTAATCTAATTCTCTCGGCATCACCCGACTTCATTCTGCTACATTCCATTATCCTCGTTTAGCTTTTGTTGATGTTCATCTTATATCCTGCTTTCAAGACGCTGTCCATTTCGTTCAACTGCTCTTCCAAGTCCTTTGCTGTCTCTGACAGAATTACAATGTCATAGGCGAACCTCAAAGTTTTTATTTCTTCTCCATGGATTTTAATACCTACTCCGAATTTTTCTTTTGTTTCCTTAACTGCTTGCTCAATATACAGATTGAATAACATTGGGGAGAGGCTACAACCCTGTCTCACTCCCTTCCCAACCACTGTTTCCGTTTCATGTCCCTCGACTATTATAACTGCCATCTGGTTTCTGTACAAATTTTAAATAGCCTTTCGTTCCCTGTATGTTACCCCTGCCACCTTCAGAATTTTAAAGAGATTTCCTCGTATTCGGTCATTTATTGCTGTTTGTAATATGTGTCGATCTCATGCCATTGATGTGTGTTGGGTTCAACAATTTATTTTGTAAGAAATAAGGAAGTATGATTTATGTTCTGTTGATGGGAGGGAGCTAAGAATTCGGCATAGTCGATAATTTTGAAGCCAGTGACAAATAAATACGAGTTTACACTCGTGAGACTGAGGGATGTCAGTAAGCAGGAAACATTAAAGATAGGTAAAGGGAACTTTGTCTTTGAGGTGGGTGGAGGAAGTCATCAGTCATACTCAGTTATTTGTTGGACATTTTTGTCCTACATGTTTTCTTACCCCCTACATCTCCTTCAAGTAACATTAAAATTTTCCTTGACGTTGAGACACAAGTCCCTTCTTCTTTTAAATGTTTCCCACGTGTTCCTCCCCTTTGCAGTTCATTCGAGAACCTCCTCATTTCTTATCCTGTCAATTGATCTTATCTAAAAAATCCTCCCATAGCACCCTATTACAGTGATCTTATTGTCCTGTGTTCCAGTAACTCACGGACTACGATTCGCTTTCTATCATCTCTGGCTATTGAAGACATCACCTTACTGTTAAATATTACACCAGAGTTGAGCGATACTATAACACCAGACGTATGACTTCAGAAGGTGGGATGAGGCAACTACTACAACTACTGCTACCATTATGTAGCGCATGTGGGAAATGGTGTCACTAGAAACTAACTGCGTTCCTAATGGCTGCTGTAATGAAATATTTTAGTAATTCTGAAGGAATTTTACTATCTGCTCTATAAGAGTGCAAGTCTTCCAAAGTTCTTGTAAACTTTGTACGGAAGTTTAAAATATTTTCATATTCCATTTTGAAATGGTAGCATTTACTGTGTGTGTGCTGTATCCTTTTCCTTAAAGTAGAAAAATTTCTCTGGAAAAGAAAGGTTTCTTCAAATGTGAGAAAATGTCCCAATTCAGAACTTGGTCATATAGCTGGGAACTAATATTCGGTTCAGATTTGTATGTGTTGCAGTCGAGAAAATCATGTCAGTGCTGTACGTATTAGTCTATGCATCACACTATTACTCTACCACACACCAATAACCTATAAGTGAAATCAAACAAACAAGAAATATTATCAACACCCAGACAGAAAATATAAACATTTTGAATTAGAAGGTGGTGGTAAGAAACACTAATTTCCTTTTCAAAGACTGAGAAAATTATTAAGATATCAGAGCTATTTAGTTCATTTTCAAGTATCATACGTGCCATATGCTAATTGCCCTTCTTCTGCTTCAAGGTAAGTGATGGTGCACAACAGACCAAGTACGACAACTTTCCATATGTTATATGAATAATTCTAATAACATATGATACCTTATGTACCATAAAATTTTCCATGTGAGGAATGAACAATGTATTACAAATAGCTTTAAAATATTATATTATAAATAAATTTGTAGAACATGAAAGATGTGAAAATGTTGTGCAGATCACAACCTCTAGCATAAAAACAACAAAATGTCATTCTACCGTCGGTCAGTAGATGAAACACCAACCAGGAAACGCCATGTGTTACAATATCCTCCAGGTGTAGCATTCTCCCATTCTATGATTACAAACTGGGGCCACGATAACTGCTGTACTTTGTCCAGCTACAATTTGGTGACTATTATGCTAGTGTAATTTTTAAAGGACCTTAAAAGTGTTTTTCCTACAGTTTAACATACAATTATACAAGGTACATTGCCATTCCTTAGTTGCACACTTTATTGTAATTGTAACATACAATTATACAAGGTACATTGCAATTCATTAGTTGCACACTTTATTGTAATTGTTAGTTGTTCAATTAATGCATTTTTGAGGTCAAATAACGTATTAAAATTGTTTATTCGGTCATGAATTTGTTGATAACAGGGCATAATTTCATTAAATCAGGGCTTAAAGATCTACTTACATTATTAGTCAGATTTTCAATACTACAGCCACTTTACTTCCTTCCCGTTGGCACTGTTCTTCTGGAGATCCGAATGTGGGGCTAATCCAGAATTTTTTGCCAGTGGAGATTTCCTGGCACTTTATACTTTGGAGGCTACATGTATTGAGGATTCTCATTAGGTACCTTTACACAGAGGCTTCCAGTGCCTACTCCGTCCTCATGCCTTTGATCATTATTGATTTTTCCACATTTTGTGGGCAGTTTCCTACGCCAAAGCCAGGTAGTGCCTCCAAACTCTATCGAATCGTCTACCCGTTTTGCACGACGTGGCTGCGTCACACACCAGACATTGTTCCTGGATGCGTTACGTGTATCCACCTCACGACAAATTAAGATATGTAATGCACCCAAATCCGCCGACGGAGAACTGTTGAGACGAGAGGATATTAGACGAATGGATTGGCATGCCCATTCCCCCAAAAAATATGCCGTCGACCACATGTGCGATGCGTTGGGGGAGCGTACTGGACCACATTCACATGCCCCAACGATCGTCAAGTAGTTGGCAATTGCACAAGTGGAGGAATTGTGTGCCCTGTAACAATATCTCCTTACCAAACCGATGGCCAGTTGGGAGCGTCTTGCAGAACATACATTGCCATCAGTGGTGATCACACACCTCATTGAGAACCATTTTACATCTTTAGTAATGTGCATGGTAATTGTAGTGACTTCAGTGGAATTATTGTTTGAATAAAAGTAGCATTTTTCTTCGACCCATTGTCTGTACTATAAAGTACCTCTTTCTATGTATCGTCCATGTTAATTGGTAGTGATAACTCATGCGAGAGTTACTTGATACTTTTCCCACCAGTACACAACATCACTTGGCATCATATCAAGTTTTCACGTCTTTGTATCCCTTAAAGATTTTTCTCTCTTGCTGATGTGAGCCGGCCTGTGTGGCCGTGCGGTTAAAGGCGCTTCAGTCTGGAACCGCGTGACCGCTACGGTCGCAGGTTCGAATCCTGCTTCGGGCATGGATGTGTGTGATGTCCTTAGGTTAGTTAGGTTTAAGTAGTTCTAAGTTCCAGGGGACTGATGACCACAGAAGTTAAGTCCCATAGTGGTCAGAGACATTTGAACCATTTTTGCTGATGTGGGAACAGTGGTGGGTCATACAGTATACACAGGGTGGTTCGTTGATAGCGACGGGGCCAAATATCTCACGCAATAAGCGTCAAACGAAAAAACTACAAAGAACGAAACTTGTCTAGCTTGAAGGATCAAACCAGATGGCGTTATGGTTGGCCCGCTAGACAGCGCTGCCAAAGGTCAAATGGATATCAACTGCGTTTTTTTTTTGTATAGGAACCCTCATTTTTACTACATGTTCGATTATTCCGTAAAGAAATATGAATGTTTTAGTTGGACCACTTTTTTCGCTTTGTGAGAGATGGCGCTGTAATATTCACAAACGTATGAGTAAGTGCTATCACGTAACATTCCGCCGGTGCGGACGGTATTTGCTTCGTGATACATTACCCGTGTTAAAATGGACCGTTTACCAATTGCGGAAAAGATCGATGTCGTGTTGTTGTATGGCTATTGTGATCAAAATGCCCAACGGGCGTGTGCTATGTATGCTGCTCGGTATCCTGGACGATATCATCCAAGTGTCCGGAGCGTTCACCGGATATTTTAAGGAAAGAGGAAGTGTTCAGCCACACGTGAAACTTCAACCACGACCTGCAACAAACGATGATGCCCAAGTAGGTGTTTTAGCTGCCGTCACGGCTAATCCGCACATCAGTAGCAGTAAAACTGCGCGAGAATCGGGAATCTCAAAAACATCGGTGTTGAGAATGCTACATCAACATCGATTGCCCCAGTACCATATTTGTATGCACCGGGAACTGCATGGCGACGACTTTGAACGTCGTGCACAGTTCTGCCACTGGGCACAAGAGAAATTACGGGACGATGACAGATTTTTTGAATGCGTTCTATTTAGCGACGAAGCGGCACGAACAGCGGTAACGTGAACCGGCATAATATGCACTATCGGGCAACGGAAAATCCGAGATAGCTGCGACAAGTGGAACATCAGCGACCTTTGCGGGTTAATGTATGGTGCGGCATTATGGGAGGAAGGATAATTGGCCCCCATCTTCTCGATGGCAATCTAAATGGTGCAATGTATGCTGATTTCCTACGTAATGTTCTACCTATGTTACTACAAGACGTTTCACTGCATGACAGAATGGCGATGTACTTGCAATATGATGGATGTCCGGCACATAGCTCGCGTGCGGTTGAAGCGGTATTGAATAGCATATTTCATGACAAGTGAATTGGTCGGCACGTTCACCGGACCTGACGTCCCCGGATTTCTTTCTGTGGGGAAAGTTGAAGGATATTTGCTATCGCGATCCACCGACAACGCCCGACAAACATGCGTCAGCGCATTTTCAATGCATGTGCGAACACGACGGAAGGCGAACTACTCGCTGTTGAGAGGAATGTCGTTACACATATTGCACAATGCACTGAGGTTGACGGACATCATTTTGAGCGTTTGGCTCTGAGCACTATGGGACTCAACTGCCGTGGTTATCAGTCCCCTAGAACTTAGAACTACTTAAACCTAACTAACCTAAGGACATCACACACATCCATGCCCGAGGCAGGATTCGAACCTGCGACCGTAGCAGTCGCACGGTTCCGGACTGCGCGCCTAGAACCGCGAGATCACCGCGGCCGGCTTTTGAGCGTTTATTGCATTAATGTGGTATTTACAGGTAATCACGCTGTAGCAGTATGCGTTCCCAGAAATGATAAGTTCTCAAAGGATCATGTATCACATTGGAACAACCGAAATAAAATTTTCAAACGTACCTACGTTCCGTATTTTAATTCAAAAAACCTACCTGTTATCAACTGTTCGTCTAATATTGTGTGCCATATGTTTGTGACTATTGCGGCGCCATCTATCACAAATAGAAAAAAGTGGTCCAACTAAAACATTCATATTTCTTTACGTACTACACGAATATGTAATAAAAAATGGGGGTTCCTATTTTTAAAAAGAATCGCAGTTGATATCGGTTTGACCTACGGCAGCGCCATTTAGCGGGCCAACTATAGCGCCATCTTGTTTCGTTTGACGCTTATTTCTTGAGATATTTGGCCTGGTCACGCTCAATGGACCACCCTGTATACATACTTGGAGCTACATCAAACATTCTGAATCCTAAAGCTCAGAATAAATCACCGCAGCTACACTCCTGGAAATTGAAATAAGAACACCGTGAATTCATTGTCCCAGGAAGGGGAAACTTTATTGACACATTCCTGGGGTCAGATACATCACATGATCACACTGACAGAACCACAGGCACATAGACACAGGCAACAGAGCATGCACAATGTCGGCACTAGTACAGTGTATATCCACCTTTCGCAGCAATGCAGGCTGCTATTCTCCCATGGAGACGATCGTAGAGATGCTGGATGTAGTCCTGTGGAACGGCTTGGCATGCCATTTCCACCTGGCGCCTCAGTTGGACCAGCGTTCGTGCTGGACGTGCAGACCGCGTGAGACGACGTTTCATCCAGTCCCAAACATGCTCAATGGGGGACAGATCCGGAGATCTTGCTGGCCAGTGTGGTTGACTTACACGTTCTAGAGCACGTTGGGTGGCACGGGATACATGCGGACGTGCATTGTCCTGTTGGAACAGCAAGTTCCCTTGCCGGTCTAGGAATGGTAGAACGATGGGTTCGATGACGGTTTGGATGTACCGTGCACTATTTAGTGTCTCCTCGACGATCACCAGTGGTGTACGGCCAGTGTAGGAGATCGCTCCCCACACCATGATGCCGGGTGTTGGCCCCGTGTGCCTCGGTCGTATGCAGTCCTGATTGTGGCGCTCACCTGCACGGCGCCAAACACGCATACGACCATCATTGGCACCAAGGCAGAAGCGACTCTCATCGCTGAAGACGACACGTCTCCATTCGTCCCTCCATTCACGCCTGTCGCGACACCACTGGAGGCGGGCTGCACGATGTTGGGGCGTGAGCGGAAGACGGCCTAACGGTGTGCGGGACCGTAGCCCAGCTTCATGGAGACGGTTGCGAATGGTCCTCGCCGATACCCCAGGAGCAACAGTGTCCCTAATTTGCTGGGATGTGGCGGTGCGGTCCCCTACGGCACTGCGTAGGATCCTACGGTCTTGGCGTGCATCCATGCGTCGCTGCGGTCCGGTCCCAGGTCGACGGGCACGTGCACCTTCCGCCGACCACTGGCGACAACATCGATGTACTGTGGAGACCTCACGCCCCACGTGTTGAGCAATTCGGCGGTACGTTCACCCGGCCTCTCGCATGCCCACTATACGCCCTCGCTCAAAGTCCGTCAACTGCACATACGGTTCACGTCCACGCTGTCGCGGCATGCTACCAGTGTTAAAGACTGCGATGGAGCTCCGTATGCCACGGCAAACTGGCTGACACTGACGGCGGCGGTGCACAAATGCTGAGCAGCTAGCGCCATTCGACGGCCAACACCGCGGTTCCTCGTGTGTCCGCTGTGCCGTGCGTGTGATCATTGCTTGTACAGCCCTCTCGCAGTGTCCGGAGCAAGTATGGTGTGTCTGACACACCGGTGTCAATGTGTTCTTTTTTCCATTTCCAGGAGTGTATAATGTGAAAAATTTCTGTGAGCAATACCTGCGTCTCTATGAATAAGGAGGAGCCGCAAGGCCATCATACTGAGATACTAGCTGTTACCCACAGCTGTGCTCGCAAATCAGTAGCTTTGTTATGATAATGATGGTGAATAAGTAAGCTAGTGTATGTGCAATAACATCAACTGCCCTCAATTGTCTGTTTGTTCAGGTAAGAATTGCTCATGATGGTGCAATGGTGCACCGTACTCTCCCCACTCCCAAGTTGTCTCAACATATGATGTGTTGGCGTGTACAGGTAAAGACGCTTCTGGAATGAGATTTTCACTCTGCAGCGGAGTGTGCGCTGATATGAAACTTCCTGGCAGATTAAAACTGTGTGTCCGACCGAGACTCGAACTCGGGACCTTTGCCTTTCGCGGGCAAGTGCTCTACCAACTGAGCTACCGAAGCACGATTCACGCCTGGTACTCACAGCTTTACTTCTGCCAGTACCTTTTTAAAGACGCTTCTGGTTTGCTTGTCGATATAATTATATGTAAGAATTATATTGTCCAAGCGAAGCACACTGTTTTCTTCGCGTTCGACGGCCTCGAAACAAAATCTTCTGTATCCATGAGAGCATTAAAAACGAATGCTGTGATCGCACTGGTCAGCGCAGTCATTGTGATAACGAAATTGACAACAATACATTAACTTTAAATTTATTTCCTACATCTCTCTCGTACAGTAATGTGATCTGTGAGAAACCTGAAGGGCTTCCCGAGTCTCCTCTACAAACACAATCTTAAATCAAGTATTTACAATGATTGGAGTACCTCAACGCTAAACTCTACCTGTTGGCTTTTCCTTGCATTCTTCTTCCAGAAATTGTTCTCTTACTTATTTTTCAATTTCTTCCTTTGCTTCCTCTGAATTCCAGACTCCCATCACGATATCGTCATTAACTATTTGAACAATTTCCTATATCTCATGACATATTCTTTCAACGACTTCATCGTCTATGGATTTAGTCTACTACCGTACTGGGTGTTGGCTTCGTGTTTGTCATGGCTGCGTTAATTTGTTCGCAATTCTGACCACTACAGTTTTCCTGCGTTAATATTTTGTTATTCCTTATTAAATCTACTCCTGCATTAGCTCTGTTTGATTTTCAGTTTACAAACGTGTTCTTTCTGCCATCGCACTTCACTAATTTCCGTTATATAAAACTTGAACCTATCCTTTTCTCTTTTCAAACACTCTTACATATCTCCGATGTTAAAGTATGCAGTATTTCATTCTCTGTTGACTGATGCCAACATCCTCCTGAGTAGTCCCTATTATGAGGTCTGAATGGAGAAAACTGCTACCTCTGGGATATTTTACTCAAAGTGTTGCCATCATCATTATACCATACAGAAGATATTCTTACTCTGAGAAAAAATGACGGCTGTAGTTTCTCCTAGCTTAAACTCTTTGCAATTCTAATGTAGTAAACCCATGTTGGCCATTGATTGAAGGAAACATGAGTGAGTCACCCAGGCTGTTGCCACTGCAATATTTCCACAATAGAAACAAGTCGAATAGAGCTCACAAACTGAAGAAGACTGTGGAACATACAGATTGCTGTTACCAGAGAAACTGAAGATTACTCAGATGACGACACACAGTTCTTTAGGAAGGAACCTTCTTGTTCAGTGAGTCTCAGGAAACAGGAGAAGAGGGGATATTACCTAACAACATAAAAGTTCTTAAGAAATAATTCGTGTAGAGAGAACATGCCTCTCTGATGAAAGGGTACGAACATTGGAACTACAAAACACTGCCCTTATATCTCCATTTGAACTGCAGACCGCACTGTACAGCAAATGGGGATGAGCATTTCATACCAATACAATAACGGCTTTCAAGGCTGGTGTTTGCTGCAGTTAAGACTTCTGGGCTGAGAGAACGTGGAAGAGGTATAGAACTACTCATTGGCTTTGGGTCGATTTCAAGAAAGGTATTTAGAGCTGCTAGTTTATCTCTTCAGTTGTCTACCACAGATGAGGGGATACGTCAGTAAACAGTTTTCTGCATCGTCACAGCCTCACAGTCTGGATTTTCTAACGAAAGGATATTCCTAGCAGCACTACCGATTTTCAGTTCCACTCAATTTGTATATCGATCTACGAGAAAATGGCTGTGTATGTGCCTGCAAATGTGATCAAATCTCTATTTTCTTATTCTTATGATTTTTGTGCCATATTTCCGACTTTATTATGGCCGCACGACCGGAATTAACAGACTTTGAGCACGGAATTGTGGTTGGAGCTAGACGCATGGGGCATTCCATTTCCGAAATCTCCAGGAAGTTCTGTTTCCCTAGACCCACAGTGTCAAGAGTCTGATGATAATATAAATTTCGGGCATTAACTCCCACCACAGACAAAGTAATGGCCGACGGCCTTTACTTAATCATCGAGAGGAGCAGTGCTTGTATAGAGTTGTCAGTGCTAACAGCCAAGCAACACTGCCTGAAACAACCACAGATATCAATGTGGGGCGTACAACGTCAGGACACCGAAATTTGGCGTCAGAGGGCTATGGCTGCAGACAACCGACGCGAGTGCCTTTGCTAACAGCTCGGTACCGCCTGCAGTGCCTTTTCTGGGCCAGTAGCCATTTCAATTGGACTCTAGACGACTGGAAAACCGAGATCTGGTCAGATAAATCCTGATTTCAGTTGGTAAGTGTTGATGGTAGGGTTCGAGTGTGGTGCCGAGCCCATGAAATTATGCACACAAGTTTACAACGAGGCATTGTGGAAGCTGGCGATGGCTCCATAATGGCATGGGCTCTGTTTACGTGGAATAAAATGGGTCCTTTGGTACAACTGAACCGAACACTGACTGGAAATGCTTATATGCAGCTACTCGGAGACCATGTACACCCATTCATGGACTTCATGTTCTCACAAAACGATCTCATCTCACTTGACTACAATTTTTCGCGATTCGTTTGAAGAACATCGAGACAACTAGAGTGAATGCTTTGGCCAAACAGATCGCCCGACATGAATCCCATCGTACGTTTATGGGACCCAGTCGAGAGATCGGTTCATGTACGACATCCTGCACAGGTAAATGTTCGCAATTATAGATGGCTGTAAAGACAGCATGGCTCAGTATTTCTCCAGTGGCTTCCAACGACTTGTTGAGTCATTGCCATGTCAGGTTGCGACACCACGATGATCAAAAGAAGGTCCGACACAATGTTAGGAGTCATCGAATGACTTTTGTCACAGCAGTGTAGTCTGGCTGTAGTGTTCTGTTTCACTCAGACTGTTTAGCTAGAAGGAAGCTTAGACTTATTTTAATATAATCAGCATCTATAGTTTCCATATTTTAATGCTGGTCATAGCAAGATACCTGCACAAACTCAAAATCATGAACCGAGCCTGAAGAGAGTAATAACTAATACACTCGTAACGTGCACAAATGAATATTTGAGCAGCTGCAGCTTGGACGGAACGTGAAACACTTAGAACGCTTTCTGAGGTGGAATATATGTCATGAAACCTAACACTCAGGTACGGTCTTGTGTCACACATTCCTGTAGTCACAACAGAATCTGTCACATATTGCGCTAAAATGAGGCTAAGACTATTTTAGAAACCACTCATGAATGCCAAACAGTGCCTCCGATCGAGAAGCCGAGGAAAAGGGCAGACATTTTCATAATTTTGGAAACGTAACTTATAAGTTACGCCATTTTAGAGCCCTCGCCTATCGAGCTGAGTTTTTTATTGGAATCTATATTTAAATAATTTAATTTTACCCTGTAGAATCTGACACAAGTAAATCATTAACCATGAAATCAAAGATACCTGCATTCGTCTGGCTACGAAATTAAATAAATATCTCAGTCAAGTCAGTCTGTTACATACCAAGGTGACAAAAATCATGCGATCCACCTAATATCGTGTCGAACCTCCGTTTTGCCAGTGTACCGTAGTAACTCGAGGTTGCATAGACTCAACGATCAGTTGGAAGTCCCCTGCAGAAATACTGAGACATGCTCCCTCTACAACCATAAATAATTGCAGATTGTTGATGCTGCAGGATTTTGTACATGAACCAATCTCTAGATGATGTGCCATAATTGCTGAAAGTGATTAATATCTCAAGATCTCAGTGGCCAAACCATTCGCTGGAACTGTCAACAAAGTTCTTCAAACCATTAGTCAACAATTGTGTCCCAGAGACATGGCGCACTGTCATCCATAAAAAGTCCGTAATTGTTTGGAAATGTGGCGTCCATGAATGACTGCAAAAGCTCCCCAAGCAGCTTAACATCCAGAGGACGTAGTCAATTCCATGTAAACACAGTGCACACCATGATGGAGCCACAACTAGGTTGTAAAGTGAATTGCAGACAACTTGGATGCATGACATTGAGGGATGTACACCACACCCGAACCTACCCAAGTTTATTGTAAACTGAAATAAGGAATCATCTGAGCAGACCACTGTTTTCCAGCCGTCTAGGGTACAATCGATATGATCACGAGATCAAGATATTCTCTGCAAGCGAAGCCGTGCTGCTACCACGGAAAATGGCGTTGATCGTCTGTTGTCATAGTCCATTAATGCCAGACTTCGTCGCACTGTCTTAATAGATACATTCGTAGGGCGCCCCATATTGATTTCTGTTGTTATTTCACGCAGTGTTGCTTGTGTCCCAGCACTGACCACTCTACATAAATGCTGCTGCTACAGGTCGTTATGTAAAGGCGGTAGGCCACTGCATTGTCCATGGTGAGAAATAATGCCTCAAATATGCTATTCTCGGCACACTTTTGACACAATAAATCGCGGAATATTGAATTCCCTAACGATTTCCAAAATGGAATGTCCCACGTGTCCAGCACCAACTACCATTCAAGTTGCTGCTGCTACAGTCCGTTATGTAAAGGCGGTCGCCAATGCACTGTCCATGGTGAGAAATAATCCTCAAGGTATGGTTATAACGTTCACACAAATCAATCAAATAATGCCTTGGCTAACTAGGAGAGTGGGTATGGAAATATAATTGAAGTGGATAGGTATCGGGGTCAAACGTTTACATTGGTGGCAGTTGTCCATGTTTGGGATAGATTAGTTCATAGAGACACAAAACACTACAGAAGGAAACACATGTGCATTTATTCCCAAAACAAGTCTTCCGAATGAAGACAGAAATGACTGGAAATCGTTACAAATGATTCACCTTTCGCCACAGTTCGCTTTGCTGTTGCGGCTGGATCTCATCATACTCACATCTGAACGTTACGGCTGTAGTGCCTGCACAATTGGTCACTGGCGCCTTACCAACAACTCCTCCCATCTCTGTCAGCATCTACGTTCAACTCAGACAGATCAAAGTATCTTTTCCTGACTGCACCCTGTTACCCTCCACAATAGTAGTTCTTCTGTGACACTGGCCGTTAACCAGAGCTCATCCCATGGACACACAGCTCGTGAAAAACACATTGTGTTGTCTGACGCATCCTGAAGATGTAACCTGCCCTGTCTGACTTCAAACACTTGGCTGTGCTTTTTTTGTAACTCCTGTTCGACAAAACACAGCTTGGTCTGACATTGTACTGGTCTTGCGTTCCCTGTAACAGAGACTGCTAGTAGCAATTCTGCGAATAGCGCTGAGGGGTGACTCCCAGCAGTTTCATGGTCCCACGGCGCATCTCGCAACCTCAGTCAACTTTCAAAGCGGCTACTCATATAGCGATTCATGCAATTTAACGATGTATGTAGTTATGTTTTGGCAGTAACTACAGAACGCGGCAGATCCTTTCGATCTAGTGTTCTTCCCCTTTATTACGTTTCATGGTCGTTGAGATTGTTAGAGAGGGTTGATATTGGTTGTAAGACTGAATTCATTGTAGCTAGAGGAATCTGGTCGCTTGAGGTGGAGGAGATAAGATATATTCTTTTTCATTGGGCAGCCACAACTGTGGCAGAGAAGGCTGAACAGGGCAGGTTCAGAGAATAGGCTTCCAAGTATGTGAAGGCTAACTCTTCATAGATATATTTCTCCTCCAAGAAACACCACAGCCTCCTCGGCTAACCAGCCTCTGGCCACCAGCAGTGTTTCGAGAACTGTTTTCACCAACAAGTCAATCGATGGACAGTAGTGGAGAGCCAGCACCAAGGGCTTGGTTGTATTGTTCCTGTGGGCAGAGGAGAAATGCACAACTTCTTTCCCAAAAGCTGCATGGGAATGTAAGGGTGACAGTTCTTCCTGGGTGAGGCGAGGTGCAGTCAACATTTCAGCAGGGGTTTTCATACTGTCTCCTGTTGCTGGTAATCCTGGTATTTCCTTGTTGGTGAAAACAGTTCTCGAAACACCACTGGTGGCCAGAGGCTGCTTAGCTGAGGAGGCTGTGGTGTTTCTTGGAGGAGAAATATATCTATGCCAATTCTGGTCCAAATAGCATATTGGATTAAAAATTCCAGAATGAAATCAAAGATTCTAATTTCACAGTGTCCCCCACCCACAAATTTATCCATACCCACAAAACCAAATTCTCATTTAAAATTTAAAACTATATAAATTTTATTCATTATGTATAAGTCATCAAAACACATCTCTCTATTCCAAAAAAATAAATTACAATTAATTAAGAACAAACAATCTAACAAATTTTTCTCTTTACAAATTAGATCTGTCAAACCTAGCCTGTCTACACCACCCATTCAAATTTAAATAAAAAGACCCAAAGGTACATTTTAACCATAAATGTTAATTTCGAAAACTTACATTCTTTTCTACATAAATAAAACCAAAACAAAATGAACACTAAAGCTGAGCTATTTCAAAACCTATAGTAAAGGAATATATGGATTAAGTTATAATGATTTAAAAATTTATTGCAAAGGAAATGGTTATTCACATGTAACTAGACAAGATCTGAATGAATTGGTTGGCTACTTTAATAAGAAAGAAATGAGGAAAGAGATGAAACAGAGAGAATTAAAGTATAAAAATATAAAAGAAATTGTCAAACAGAATATTTAAGAAATAATTCCAAACTTAATAAACAAAAATTAATCGATCTCATTTGCAAATCCTGATGACAGTATTAATAACGAAGATAAAAACAATGAATCAAATCAAAATCTTTTAAACGATCTTCATAACATCGGTAAAACGAAAAAATAAAAAATATTCTAAAATTAGAAAAGGACAATTAATCAATCATATCGAAAGATGTGAACCCAAAATTGATAACATTAACAATATTAGCTAAAAACCTTTAAGTGATGATCATAAAACTTGTAAACGAAAAATTTAAGTAATTATTCTTAACAAACAGTAATTAATCGATCTTATGAATAAAGATTAGAACAATATCAAAAATAACAGTAATGAGAAACATTTTCAAAAGCTTCTAATTGATAACTATCACGAAAATAAACAAAAAAATTATCAGAACAATTTAATAGGTTTCAGTTTTCTAGATGATGATGATTTTTATAAATCACCTAAATGACTGTACAGAAAAGCTTGTGCTATTAAATCAATAACAGTAACTTACAGAATAAATAATGACGATAATATTGTTGAACCACAGGATTTTTTTTAATCAATTAAAGGACTAATAATCTCCAAATTAATGAATATTTTAATACAAAGAATAGCAATTAAAGTTCATACGAAAGTTTATCATAATTTTAAAAAACAAAATGAGTTACAAGAATTTATTTTTAAAACAAAACAAACAAAATTTGTTAATAACAGCTGATTTAGAAGATTTATATCAAAATCAAAAAATAAACCACTAATTGAAATGCAAGAAATACAAAGGAAATGATCGAGTTGGTTCTTAATTTAAATAGATAATTTAGAATTAAGTGTCAATATGCACAATTTATTTTCAGGTTCTTCTTATATCGGTTTACCAAAAGTAATTAAAGATAAAAAGCTGTAATAAATGTAAAAACCACAGGTCACAAATGCTTTCTTCATTCAATGAAATCAGCTTTATATCCATCAAATGTTCATGTAGAAAGAGTTAACAATTATAAAATATTAGATTAGAACTAGACGAAATTTTTGAAACCAGGAAAATTAATTTGCATATTCAGTTAACGGATACTCCAAAATCTCAAAAGAAATCAAATATTTCATTCAATGTTAATGTGTATAAAAGCAATGAAGAAGAATAAGGGACTATTTATATATATCCTTTACTATACAAACAATAAACAAGAAAAACACGTTAATCTTCTTTTAATAAAGGATGAAAATAATTCACATTATTGTTGGATAAACTAACATCGAGATTAAATAGTATCAAGCAACTAAAAAGGTCATGAAATTTATCGATGTTTAAGATATTTTTATTCACAGGAAAATGATTACAAATAATGTAAGGAAGTAATAATACATATGCTTCTACAAGGTCAATAAATTGAATTTGAAAATTATAGTAATTCTTTATGGATATATTTTGTAATTCATGCAGATTTCAAAGTTTATTGAAAAGTATTAACACTTGTGCTCCAAGTCCTGAAAAAATTATATTAATAATTATCAGAAACACCAATTTCATTCAGTTATTATGTTTATATACAAATCGATATTATAAAAATCCTGCTACATTTACTGGTAAAGTTTGAGCAACAACTTTCATTGGTATGTTAAACGAATCATCTCGAGAAATTGCTAAATATATGGACGAAATATTCCAATGACAATGACAGATAAAGTAAGTTTCATAAATTGAAAAACTTGTTAATTTGTGAAAGAACTTTACTAAAGGTAAAAGCAAAGTCGAGGTGCTACACATGAAGATTGTAGCATTACATACTAAAATGCCAAATTGATTCCAGTTTATATTGATAATTTAACAAATTATTATGTCCATATATTTATTAAAGAATTAGCAATAGATAAGAAAAAGACTGATGCTAAACAAATAATGAAAAAATTATACCTCATTTATGAACATTACAATTTATGGTAATGTTTATATTTATGGCTTCAAGTATAGATATATTATCTTCTAATCTTATAAAAGAATAATTACAATTTAGAGAGACAGCACAATATTATGAAATTGAACACATATATTTAATAATTAAAAAAGGAGTGTATCCTTATGAATGTGTGGATTCTGAAAAATAATTACATGAAGATGCATTACCTAAAACAGAATGTTTTTATTTGAGACTTATTAAAGACAATATTTCTGATGAAGTTTATAATCACGCAAAAAAAATTGGAAAAAATTCGATATTAAAAATTTAGTTGCATATACGAGATTATATAATAAACCTCACGTTTTAATTTTAGCAAATAGCAAAAATATTGAAAAATCATCAGTTGGCAAAACAGTCTAATTATATTGCATATTTGGACACAATAATTTATGTGGTTGCGCGATGTCTCAGGCTGTACCACTGAAAGATTTCTGTTGGTTACAACCAAATTGTTTCACCTGTAGAGAAATACTTAAAATGTCAGATGATAATCACTATAGTTATATTTTGGAAGTCGATTTAGAATATCCAAAATAATTACATGATTTACATAATGATTTGCCACTAGCACCAGAAGGAGGAAATAAATTATTAACAACTTTCAATATTAAAGAAAAATGTGTTTTACATTATAGATGTTTAAATCTTGGACTAAAATTAAACAAAATTAATAGGACCTCCTTTAACAATCAAATTTGTTAAAGGAATACACTGATTTTAATACAGAAATGAGATAAAAGGCAGCTAACGATTTTGAAAAAGTTTTCTACAAATTAATGAATAATTTAGTGTTTCGAAAAACAAAAAAATATGCGAATTATAAAACTTCCTGGCATTTTAAAACTGTGTGCCGGATCGAGACTCGAACTTGGGACCTTTGCCTTTTGTGGGAAAGTGCTCTACCATCTGAGGTACCCAAGCACGACTCATGCCCTGTGCTCACAGCACTACTTCTGCCAGTACCTCATCTCCTACCTTCCAAACTTTACAGAAGCTCTCCTGCGAACCTTGCAGAACTAGCACTCCTGAAAGAAAGGATATTGCAGAGACATGGCTTAGCCATAGCCTGGGGGATGTTTCCAGAATGAGATTTTCATTGCAGTGGTGTGTGCACTGAAATGAAACTTCCTGGCAGTTTTAATCTGCCAGGAAGTTTCATATCAGCGCACACTCTGCTGCAGAGTGAGAATCTCATTCAGGATACGAATTATATTTCAAAACCAGATTATGAGCGTACTACTATGTTTTCAGAAAACCTTGTAGCCACTCATAAAAAATTAAAATAATGTTCAATAAACCAAATATGTTGGAGGAGTATTCTAGATATTACAAAAAAAGATATGTACGATTTTGGTTATAATGTTATGAAGCCAAAATATGGTAAAAATATTAATTTATATTATGTGGATTATGATTTTTTTATTTGTGATGTAAGAACTAAAGACTTCTACAAAGTTATAAAATAAGTGATTGATTACTTTGACACAGGTTATTATTCAACAGGTTATTTATATGGAATTTCACACATAATTAGAAAAATGTATGAAAAAAGAAAGATGAAAATCGTGGAAAAATTAAGTTAGAGCATATCAGTTTAAGATCAAAAATTGATGCTTATAAATGTAGTGATAAAGAAGGGAAGAAATCTAAAGGAGTTAAGAAATAGGTAGTAAAAAGAGAAATTGGTTTTGTTGACTAAAAAAACTGTTTAGATAACAAAATAAAAAATATATAGAAAAATGAATTTAATTGATCATTTAAACGCAAATTGTATACAGTTGAATGTAATAAAATTGAATTAAGTGCTAATGTTGATAAATGTCTTATATTACAAAATGGAACTCATACATTACCATATGCTCATTATTAATTCAATCTGAATAAAATAACATGATTATAATTATATCTTACAAGAATTAAACAGTTGCACAGAAGAGTACCTCAGACATAAAAAATATTCAGTTCTTTCATGATATGGTAATTTTGTATGTTTTGCAAATTATTTTACAAATTTTCCACAAAAACATATAACTTTTTGGTACAGTCTTTCTTTATGTTTTTGAAAAATTAGACCTATTTTCCATTTTTTTCATTGATCACAGTTTTGGATATATTTAGAAGAATTTCTAATTTCTCTTCTATGTATTTCACAAATAAATGTTTTAGTATGCCAGATATTAAGAAATTCTTTTATATGTTCATAACTGTTTTGCATATATTCTTTTTTTCTTTTTTTATACACTCAATAGAACCTGATTTTGAAGGCATATTCTGTTTTCTTACTTCTATTTCTTTATGTATGTCTTTTTCTAGGTTGCTCAATGGGAAAACAGTTTCATTGTAGCTTTCCATTTATGAAGAAAGGAACTACTGGAATTATAAAACAAAAATACATTAAAGTGTGTTTTATATAAAAGGAGTCACTTGTTGGTCTAAAAAATAGTCAACTTATATGAATGAATGGATGAAGGAATGAAAATAGCCTGTTTGTCCCATTGAGGGCAAAGGCCTCCTGCAAGTAGGGATAACTGCTTTATAAGAATCATACTGTCAGTTAGTCCACATAAGAACGCTAGTGCACAATATTGCACATAACACTCATTGTTGTTGTTGTGGTCTTCAGTCCTGAGACTGGTTTGATGCAGCCCTCCATACTACTCTGTCCTGTGCAAGCTTTTTCATCTCCCAGTACCTACTGCAACCTACATCCTTCTGAATCTGCTTGGTGTATTCATTTCTTGGTCTCCCTCTACGATTTTTTCCCTCCACACTATCCTCCAATACGAAATTGATGATCCCTTGATGCCTCAGAACATGTCCTACCAACCGATCCCTTCTTCTAGTCAAGTTGTGCCACAAACTTCTCTTCTCCCCAATCCTATTTAACACCTCCTCATTAGTTATGTGATCTACTCATCTAATCTTGAGCATTCTTCTGTAGCACCACACTATGTGTTGAATTAAACTTGATCACTTAGTTTTAGTTCTACTTCTTTCCACTTCTTTCTGTTTCTGGCTCTACTGGTCCACTGTGTGGCTGCTTGTTTTCTCAATACATCGTCCCATTTGCGTCTTGGTCTTCCTGGGAGTCTCTTGCCCATACGGTAGCTAGTGCCTTCCATGTGTCGTTTTGCAGCCTCGCCACATGGCAGCCCCATTTCCATTTGGTCTTCATAGCCTGTTGTGCTATGTGTATTGTTGCTGGCATCTTGTGTATCAAGGTGTTCGATATCCAGTCTTTCAGAGTGATTCTTCTGCATTTTCCTTTGGCATACCTGTATGGTGTTTCTCTCTTTAGCTTTGAGAGCCCATGTCTGATATCCTTATAATAACAATGGAAGAACGCGGGTTTCGAGTGCCTCCATTTTGACTCTTCGATTCAAGATTCTGTCCAGCAATATGAACTTTAACCCAGAAAGCTTTCCAAGCTAAGGAAACTCTTTGTTTTAATTCTTTTTCCATTTTCTTGATAAAGGAAATTATTTGGCCTAAGTATATGTATTGTGATGCATACATTAGTTCCAGTCCTTCAAGATATATTGGGGTTTCTATTCCATTTCTCACTATTTGCGTTTTAGATTTGTTCATTGTGAGTCCTGCCATGCTGCTTTGTGTGTTCCTCCTGGACCATTGACTGCAGTTCCCTTGCAGTTTCAGTAAGGACTATGTTGTCAGCCAACCTCAAATTTGTTAGTCTCTTGCTGTAACTTACCTATAACAACAATACTGTTTTCATAATTGTTGATGAAATAATAATCTGTCGTTTAAGCAAAAATGTGGCTAAGCTTTTAGATGACAAAAAAATGGACAGAGCCTTTTCATCATCAAGTTAGTTTTACGTTAGAAATGTTAAAGCCCCCCAACTTAGAGGTATTGAAAGACAATGAAAAATCAACTATTTTCGTCGATGGAGAATGTCTTTACTCATTAACATTAAAATCGAAACAAGAAGATCAAAACAATTTAGTAAATGTGTTACTCATCATGTTTTACCATCGATTGGAAAAAATGGTGAACGTAAAATATATTTTAATGTAAAACTACTCTATAAAGTACAAATAAAGTATTTAAAATATCTGAATAAAATTAGGGATAATTGTATAAAAATATCACATGGACAATTTGATACACCGATAGAAATTGAATGTGAAAGGAATAAATGAACAAATAGTTTACTACCATATGTTTTCTCATATTAAACAATCGAGACTTTAAGGCCAATTTTCGTTATTTTAAGAGAACATGATTTTAACTATGAGTATTATGTTATTTGAGCACAATTCAGAAATGCACAAAATCAAATAGATATGATCAGAAACAGACAACTAAATTGCAAAAAACTTTAAAGCATTAATTTTGTGCCAAATTCAGTATATTAATATCAATGAATGAAAGAAACTTTAAGAATTATTTGTCATAAAAATGATTTCACTATTTTGGATAATTATTCATGAGAAGAATTGATTAATGATATAGTGAATCTTCGCTAGTATCTACTAGATACTGGAAAGAAGTTACAATGGGTGTCTGACAGGGTTTAGTTTTAGGTTCACTCTTATTCATTACATGTGTGAACGACCCTCCACTTAAAGTTTAAAAAATCAACTGGTATTTTTTGCAGACTATAACAGAATTATAACAAATCATATGAGAGAGGAATCACCTGAAGAAAGTGTAAATGATATATTCCAAACAACTATAGAGTAGGTTTTGGAAAATCTGCTCTCCATAAACTTTAAAAAAAATAAACAAATGTTATTCATTTCTTTACAACAAATGGTTTTACCAACAGTCGATGTAGCACATGAGCAGGTATCAATAAATAGGGCAGAATACTCGAAATTTTTGGGTGTACATATTAATGAAACCATAAACTGGAAGAAGGATATTAATGAGCTTCCCAAACAATTAATCACACCTACTTTTTCTACTCATGCATTTGCTAGTGTTGGTAACAAATGAACTAATCTCCTGCTTTGTTATGCATATTTCAACTAAACAATGTCTTATGGAACGATTTTCTGGATATTTCATCACTCTAGAAGTAAGAATCGATTGTACAAAAGCGAAAAGCAAGAATAATTTGTTGTGTTCACCCATGGCTATCATTTAGGTACCTCATCAAGGAGCTCGCCACTTTAACTGCCTCTTCACAATATGTACATTTGCAAATGATGACCTGTACCAACATTTCTCCAAAATAACTGCTGCCATTCCACTGAAGAATTTCTATTTGTGTTTGCATGAGTAGGGCTACAATTGTTGTGTGTTCATTAATATTGACACTAAATACAGGTATATATCCTGCAAAAACACTCATCCCATAGCAGTTGCAGAAAAGAATGCAACCAACCAACTAACCAAGGGAAAAAGCAAACGTAGAAGGTGCAAGTAGATGAAAAGCAGATTACCTACTAAAGATCCTGAATGATTACTCTGATGATGTAGTTTTACTTCAGGAAACACACTGCTCATGAGACTGTGCTAAGAATCAATTGCAAACTGCCTCATTTCGCCATAGCTGCTGCCACATACCATACAGCATATGCCACTGCCATCTACGTCAGGAATAGCATCGAGACAGTGAATAACGTGGTATCCAATACAGAAGGAAACATTTATGTCACACACATTACAACTCCTTAAATGGATATTATAAACCTCTATAAGCCTCCAGCCCAAGCTTGGAATGACAACACAATCCGAGATATCCAACGCCCTGCAGTCATCATGGAAGACTTCAAGTGTCACAGCGATGAATGGGGATACAACTACACCAACCAAGATGGCGAAGAAGTATCCAAATGGGCAGAGACACAGAATACTTCTCTAATATATGACCCCAAAAATACAACCCTCAACCAAAATACCTGGGAGTAACGCTTGACTGCACTTTCACCTTCAGAGCCCACCTGGCGAAGACAACCTGCGAAATACAAACTAGAAATAACATAATCCAAAAACTGACAGAAAATGGCTGGGGAACGAATGCGATAACCCTCAGGACCTCAGCCCTTAGTCTTGTCTATTCAGCAGCAGGATACTGCAGCTCTGTGTTGTTAAATAGCGCCCATACAAGAGCAGTAGATACTCAACTCAATAGTACTGTGAGGCTGATATCGGGAACCATCAAGTTAACACCAACCCAGAGGCTCCCTGTTCTGTCCAGCATCTATCCTCCACACATACAAAGACAGTCAGCACTGAAAAAAGAGTGGCAAAAATGCCTAAACACCCGTCAACTTCCTATCCATCAAGACCTCATCTCCCAATCTCGACTAAGGTCTCGTAAACCATCATGGAAGGTGGGAGAGGGTTTAGTAAGAGACAATTTCAACACTGATGATGCTTGGCGCCGAGAATGGTCTTCCTCCAACTCAGACTCAAATAATTTCATCAAAGATCCGAGGCAACAACCTGTCGTATTTGAGGTAACAAGGAGAACCTGTAAATCACTCAACTGGTTCCGAACAGGGCATAGAAATTGTCATTACTGGAGGCATAAATGGGGCATAGTTGATAGTCCTGTCGGCGACTGTGGACATGACAAACAGACACTACAGTACATCGCCACTGAATGCCCTTTAAGGACCTTCATTTGCTTAAGGCTGAAGCTACTGCTGGCTCAAAGGACTGGACAGCCATCCTTGAGCAGTACAGTAATGCCAACAGCATGGAACTATATATCACTTATTATTTTATTCTATGTGACTTGTTCATACATTTGTTGTTATCAGTATTTTATCTTATAATCAGTATATACTGCACATATATCTTCTATCTCAAAATGTACCAGATGTAATCTGATGCTGTATTACTGATGTAATCTGATGCTGCAATTAAAGCCATACGGAATAATAGCAATAATAATAAAATCAAGGGAAGCACTCCATTTCTAATTATGAGAAGTGTGAATCTATCTAATATTCTGAGAACTGGAGTGTCAACATTAAAGATTTTCTTTTTGTGAAAAAGACTCAAAAGTACTCGATTGCTAATTTGCGAATTGGTATAGAAAAGGAAGATGAGTTCATAATATCTGGTTGACAAAGAGGTCATTAGAAATGTAGTGGTGTGGACCAAGATCAAGGGAATCAGCCTTACCCTTACAAACATATCATGCAGGAGTCGGGGGAAGCGTTCATAATCCAAATATGGTTACGCAGACAGAGTTTTGTACTGACATCCTCTGAGATACAAGTTGTCTGTCTGACCACAGTGTCACCTCACTTGGTAACTACTAGACAGATCATATGACTTATGGGCCTAGTAGTATCTGATGTTATCCAGAATGAACATCAATAGACAATCATTAACGATCAATTGACTTTGACGCATTTTGAGAAACTTGTCAAATTACAGGAGTTTTGTGAACCAGACCAAGAGAGACCAAACCTACTTGTTAAAAAATAGGGTATTAGTTAAAATTCCGTTACTGTCTGCGAAGATCTTAATCCCGTAGGTGGAGAGATTCTGTTGTAACTTTTCCACATCTAGGAATTCTTTGTACTGTTTGTTAACGTCGTTATCTGTGAGTCAAGAGCAAGAACTGCATAGTTTCTATATCTTTTCTATGTGTATGTTTTGGTGTACCTGTGTGCTAAGAAATAAAATGATTCGGAGTGTGGTAGCTGACATTTCCTCTTTTGGTTATTTCCATACGTATTTTTTACTCTCATTAGACGAACAATCACATTCTGGATGCCATATTTAATGTACGTGGAGTCAGTTTCAACCCCAATCCTACACTATCCAATGAAACCTTCTGGGCATCCCTATATGATGCGAAATTGATTACTAGATGTCATGAGAGGCGCACCACCATTATAAAAGGAGACAGAGTGAACTGTTTTGTGAGTAAAGAAATAGTAACGTAAGGTTTCCCTGGTCAGGAGAGTTCAGTGACTTCGTGCTTAGTCAGTAGATGTCACCTGAGAAACAAGTCCACCAGGTAAATTTCAGTCCTTCTCAAGTCGCCCAAGTCAACTGTTGATGAAGTGAGTGTAATGTGAAAAAGTGGAGCAACAGCTGAACCAAGACGAAGCAGATCTCGTGTACTAACGGATCGGGGCCACCAAACACTACAGAGGGTACTTGTAACAACTTGCATATAATCATGTGAAAGAATCACACATGAGATCCAGCGCGTTACATGCAATGCATCTGGGTGCAGTGGTCGATCAACTCCTCATAAGCCAAGCATTTCTATAGTCTACGCTAAGCGACACTTGAGGTTGTGCGAAGAGCGACGACACTGGGCAGTGTACGACTGGAAAACGTATGATGTTGAGTCATGAATCATGCTGTATGCTGTGACAATCCAATGTCAGTGTCTGGGTTTGGCGAATGCCTGGAGAACGTTCCCTGCTCGCGTGTAGTGCCAGCAGTGGAGTACAGAGGAGGTGGTGATACGGTATGGATGTATCTTTTCCTCGTTAAGAGTGTGGTCACCTTATTGTACCTAAGAAAACGCTAAATGTACGTTCTACAGCAGGGGCACCGTGCGTAGTAGAAGAACAGTCCGAGGACAATGTTTGTATCAGCACTCTATCATAAAGCGGCATCTGTGAGGCAATGGGTGTCGACAACAACATTCCTGAAATGAAGAACTCTGCCCCGAGTCGTGACCTGAAGCCAATGAAAAAGCTGTGGTATGAGTGAGAAAGTCAATTTTCTCCAGACCCAATTGACCAATACCATTACCTTCTCTGCTTTTGGCTTATGTAGAAGAATGGGTTACCATAATGTGTAGGCTTTCGTGAACAGGGATACCAAATAAAAACTGACAAGGATATCCCTTGGGCTGACAGTAGTCTCCTTCAATTTTTCGATAAAATGCATAGAATATTTAATATGATGATCAGTTTTCCGGTATACGGTTGCAACTAGGAGGGTGAGATGTCTAGCTAACTCTTGCGTAGAGGATCAAATAGCACTATCTATTGGTCTTAGGAGGACATTTGGCTTCTGAATCTTAGTTAGTCCATATAATCTACACGGGCCAGCTTCCATTTCTTTATCCTCTGTAGGACTGGAATACTTTTTTATTAATCAATTGGTAACTGTTAACACTTTCGTTGTAGGATCCTTCTTAAACTTTTATAATTGGTAGGACCCAAGAGTTCACTCATCTTCTGTGGTAGCCTTTCCTCTTCAACACAACAGTAGCATTACCCTTATCAGCAGTAAGCACGATAATATTCTTGCCCACATTAATTCCCTGTAACGCCTTCTTTTCTCATTAATACAAATTAGTATGAGGTGGTTTAGCGTCACATAGAGTCCTGGTTGTTTCCATTCTAATTACATCAGCAAAATGTGATGCTAACAGACGTATCACCGCCTCTGTATTAGCTAAAATATCCTCCATAGGAACCTGCAGTGGAGTAATTGCAAAATTTCTTCTTTTGAGACAACAGAAATTTCTTCCTTAGACAATTCCTTTCCTGATAAATTAATGACCATACAGGAATTGCCTCTACCGGTGTTTCCAGCCTGCATTTCTGTAAATTTTCAAAGTTTTTCTTCTGCCTATTTGAAGAGCCTCCTGCACTAAGTTCCATATATCTAAATGTTAGCGTATCCGCCTTATTCGAATCACAAAATGTGTTATGAATAAATAAATCGAGATTTAACACATGACAGCTGGTTACCGGCAGTCGACGTGTTTGGTGAATCTGCACCTGTACCATTGCCACTTCCATCTTTAAATAAATACAGTTAGCTTTCGCTGAATGAAACAAACTTTTCTCTTTCTGAAACTTCGGAACTGTCCCGGTGTCACGACATTGTAGCAAAAAAGTGATCGTACCAAGCTGCTGAGCTTTCTTCTTACGTAGACTCTCCAGTCGTCATACAATACCTGACAAACCCTCCCTGTAGAGGCGTCTAATCACAACGCGAGGCTTTCTCGGCCGCCGATTTCTATTGTCGAACAGTAGAAACTTTCCTCCTGACGTTTCGTTGCCAAATTCGAGCAACATTTTCCGAGGCGACCAACTACTGGCTTCTAGGCCGCGGAGGTCCCGTTCATATAGAGCGCAAAGAGGGCGCTACCACTCGTCACGTGCTCTCGACAGTCAAAGTATCTCTTACTAACGTCATTACTCTCAACCAAAGGCAATCAATTGCCACGTCGTTGGTACAAACTCTACCGGCATATCTGGAATTACGTTCTTGCTGCGTAACAGTTTCACTGTATTATATCTAGTTATATTCATGGACTATAATCATCATGTTTAAAAAACTAATTAACAATATTTCCAAGTCGTTACTCACATCTTGATTTTTTAAATTGTTTTCAATCTCTGTCAGCTCAAAAAATGCACCTAACATGTAAAAGAGTGTACAAAAAAAAAATAAGTCGCACCCGACCACCGCGGCTTAGGTTTTCCATGATTTCCCTCAATCGCATCAGGAAATCGCCGGGATCGTTCCTTTGAAAGGGCACGGCCGGCTTCCTTCCCCATCCTCCCCTAAGCCGATGGGACCGATGATCTCGCTGTTAGGTTCCCTTCCCAAAATCAACGAATCAACAAAAACAAACACACACACACACACCAGCATGTTTTACCTGGGATTGAGGACAGACTAAAAGGCCGAGATGATTTATTATTGCTCCCCTATGCGCCTAGAATTCCTTTATTTAACGGATTAGACTGCGTTTTAACCATTACTCTCTGGTTGCATAACAATTAGTCTGCAATTACATTCTTGCTGCGTAACAGTTTCACTGTATTATATCTAGTTATATTCTTTCTACATAACAGTTGCGTTAGGGAGCTGTTGGATAATGTTTTTAACCAATTGCATCCTGTTTCAACTAATTACACACTTGATGTATGAAATTACTCTGTGGAGTTGCTGGCTAATTACTTTAAACAGTAACACTGGGATGACAAACAAATGTGCTTTTAAAACAATGGCCTACTGCATCTTATATTACAAAAAATATGTGCAATACCAAAGTGGGTGTGTAGTGTGTCTGAGTCATATTTCTTTGTCTCTGAAGCAACAATATTTAGACATCGTTGTAGGTTAAAATACTAAAGGAGACACATTATGACACCTTTATTTCGATAATTTTGTGCTCAAGTAAACACACAAGTGTCACAGGTGTGCAAGCTGATCATGCCAAACCGGAAATGTTCACAGACGTGGTCAGCTAAGTTGCTGCATTTGCCACACATTCAGCAGACCTACACTCTGCACTAAGACCCGCTATTCCAGTAAAGGGTGTCCCTGCCTGTCCTCTGCTCCCTCCACCCCGTATGGCAGACCAAAGGACAGATTTTTTTTCCTTCTTACAGATGGTAGGAAAGGGGGCACCTTTCTGTAGCCCCCTGGACAGCACAACAACATCGAATGTGACATAAGTTTCTTTTCTGCAATTGTTTCTGAAAATTTAGTTTTCTGATTCGTTAATAAGATTGGGGCTCAGTTCACAGTTGATGGATTGTTACGTACTACGCCGACGAGTATGAAATGGGCCAAATATATTCAAACTGCATTTAATTTGAGACAAAGGAAGATAGCTATGTTTATTGTTAAATTATTGGTTTGTATGTCCAGTGGAGAGTTCATACATGGTGCACCCAATTCAGTTCACCCGCTTCAGAAATGAAGTGTCTGTATCACTGTTTGTTAGAAAATAATTGTCCTCTTCAATTGAGAACAACTTCCACCAGTAATTATATGTTAATTAAATCGTGATCATAATTATTTGTAGCTGCAAACATAGTTTGTTGTATAGTGGCAGTGCGTCTGCAATGATTTATGGTGCTCAGATGTATATGAATGCCTATCATTTGCATACCAGCCGTACTTGCATATGGGACTGATGAGTTCAGTGCTTAGTTCTCTAAGCCCAATAACCTACCAACCAACCAACCAACCAACAAATCCAGCTATGAATGCAACAGTGCATAGCTCAAGTATTGGAAGACTGTGCAGTGTGAGCGCAGACTCCAGCCTCCCAGCTTTATAATAGGCTGGTGTCTTGGTTTCATGATAGAGATTCGTGACTCCAGGAGTAAAATAAGCAACATGTCATTGGTTCTTTGAAATGTTGGTCTGCGCCTTAATATTCCACTGCATTCTGCAAATTTATCAAGTCCAACTGGCCCTATTAAAGAGTTGCACTTGGCTCCTATAATACAAATAGGGTTATGTGAGGAAATTACAGATACATAATAATTGACATAGTCCCCATGACACATAATGCATGCATTACTCTGCTTTTGAAGTATATTGACATCTTGTGAGGAAATTTGCCTACCCTACATTTGTTCGTTCTCTTCTAAAATATCGTTGCATGGTATAGACTCCTTAGCAGATATACCTATTGAATTGAAATAAGGGTAGCTCATTTAGCATTATTGCGAAGCGGGGGAGTGAGTGTCATGGATATGATGCCAAAGTTGGGGTAACAATCAGCAAACAAAGACATTCTTCATTATAGTGGTTTCTTTTCATGAAACTTCAATAACCAACTTCCCGATATGAATGCGATATTATTTTGTTTACTCCCTCTTAAACAGGAGCATCGTAGTAAAATCAGAGAAATAAAAGCTCATATAGACGAATTTAGGTATTCATTTTTCTCCCATGCTATTCGTGCCTGGAGAGGCCAAGAAATCGTATGAAAGTGGTTCTGTGAACCATATCCATAGAACTTGCATGTGAATTGCTGAGTAGCCATGTGGATGTGGTTTTAATTATCTACCTATAAACTACGCGAAAACTGGTAATACAGACCCCAAAAAGGACGACATGAGTTTTATACAAAACCGCTATATTAAAGAAAGATATGTCGAATAGGTATCTACACTCATGCTCATAAATTAAGGATAATGCTGATACGTGGTGAAACAATGCTCTGGTGGGCGGTTTGCGGGTTTAAATCATCTAGGGGTATGACCATGCAGTGCATTTGACCTGCGGTCGTCACACGGTGGCGCTGGCAGCAGTCAACATGCGCAGTGGTGTGTTGGTGCATGTCAGAGTACGGTACAGTGAGTAGGTGTGCAGACGTTTTCAGATGTGCTAATGGTGACTCTGTGTTGAAAATGGCCCAAACAACACATATTGATGACGTTATGAGGGTTAGAATACTAGGGAGACTGGAGACTGTTCAAACACAGCAGGTCGTAGCACGGGCCCTCCGCGTGCCACAAAGTGTGATCTCAAGATTATGGCAACGATTCCAGCAGACAGGAAAAGTGTCTAGGCGCTACAGTACGGGACGTCCACAGTGTACAACACCACAAGAAGACCGATATCTGACCATCAGTGCCCGCAGACAGCCACAGAGAACTGCAGGTATCCTTGCTCGCGACCTTACTGCAGCCACTGGAACAGTTGTCTCCAGACACAGGGTGCAGCTAGGGTGTCCATTTAATTATCATTTCGTATCAGGATGTCATTTTGCATTTCTTTACCTGGTGCAAATACGAGGTGTATATATTACACAGCAAGAAGTAATTATTTAAAATACAGTGTCATTGTGAATGAATCCCAAATGTCCATAATGAAACTGTCATGCAACAAGAGCATAAAAGGTCTGACATCGAATTTTTTGCCTCTTTATCCTGTCACATTGATGTCAGATACAAAGAACACATGAGAGCCTGGAAGTATGACACAAACCACTCCACATTTTCACACCTAAGAGGACACAATCACAAATCGACCTCAAGAGAAGAAAACATGAAAATGGTTAGAATGAACAACAACAAAAAACATCTAATCCTGCCAGAAAATTACATCATACAGAAAACCAAAGCAGAAAAGAAAATCCTTTTGATTCATCAAGTACACGTGTAACAACTCATTGTTTACACTAATAGATAAAATAGTAGAGTAACATTTCAACAGAGGATTATTGTGATAATAATAACAGCACCTAACCCACTCACTTGTCCATGGACCCATCTACAAAACATTTAAACCAAAACTCAAATCAGCTGAATACAGAATATACTTCATTGTGTTGGCAACACGCACATAAACAAACCAAACAGAATGAGACAAAGTGAAAACAGTAGTTACAACTTGAAACCACAGTTTTCGGTAAAAATCAACAACTAATGTCAGAAGACGAATAGAGTTCCACAGCAATTAGAACAAAGAATATTTAAACTATGAAGATAAGAGTTCATAACATGGGAACGTACTTATCTTCGTAAGTGAAGCTATAGTGCGACATCCAAAATGTGAACAGATGAGAGGAAACGCAGTTGCCAACCAATAGTGCTATGAACTGTAAAAAAATCACTTATTTACGTAAACAACGAGACTTGAACTCTCTTATAATCCACAAATATCGCATGTGAAAATAAAACTGTATCATTTTAGATTCCGCTGACGATGTCTTACACTAAAAGGTGAAACGCGTCCCGAAGAAATGAAATACAGAGCAGCAAGGGAAGGCGGTTTTCATTTACAAAACGACCATATCTGTACTTGCTCTGCGGATGATGGCCACACGAAGAAACTTGTTATCTGTTTCAATTTACAGTAAGTAATAGCAATACTACAACAATCCCTCAATAGAAAATTATAGTTAGATCTGTTAATTTCATGCTCATTAAAAACAACTTATATGAGTTTCACCTGCTAGGAAGTTCTGAATCCAGTCACAAATCTGAAATGAAGTTTCTGATTTTTGTTCACTAAAATCTGTCAACATGCAACTCAAAAATCTATCATGTCGATAAATGAATAATGCGATTTTCGGTAAGACAATGGAGAATGCTTGAAAACACCGTGACCCTACATTTTTGTAATTATGGTCACACATTGTGCTCGAGAATGATGACCATTTTAGAGGTCCAACGTCTCATTCATAGCAATGAACATCAATAAAGTGGTAATAATGTGGAACTTAAATCATACTTCTTCATTTTCAAAAATTAAAGTTTGTAAATTATGGGCTCATATATGTATCATGTCACATGTCTTCCTGAAAGCCTTTGAAACTATTCGGCTTCCGGGTAAAGGAAACACAATGCTAAATATTGGTGAGGTAACAATTGAAAAATATAATTCGCTGTGAAACAGAAAAGACTTTCTCAGTGTAAAATGACTGTAAAACTGAAAACAGCGCCAGATATTCATCTTGGAACTAGACAGGTCAGTTTCTATTCTACAATACTACAGATACTTACAAACAATTACTTTACAGTGAGTTATTTGCTCCTGGGAAAAGTGTTTCTACATAAATGCCTCCAAGATGTTGCACCATATGTGAAATATCACACTCTGAAATGGGATGGTAGATGAAGTATGTAGCATTTCAAGGCTGTCTGGAGGTGAGACAGCTTGCTTGGAGCTCATATCGTTATTAAATTGTGCTCTCCAGCCAATGAAGCCGTACGACTTTACTTTATTGTTGCTAAATACATGCAGATAATGTCACTGTTCACTTGTTTTGTATTCTGCAAACAACTTTTCTGTCGCTAGATACACAAGGTTCAGTTAATCACATTTAGTGCTGTTTATTGGTGTTTAATTCAATTATATGGTCTTCCACTGAATCAAACACACCATCTATTCTGCATCATAAATAATAACATCCAGTTTCGTAATAAAACGTTCTTTGGCGAGGAACTACATAAGAAACAAGAGTTACTGTGCTTTCAACTACCCAGTTTCAACTTCTTTTATAGGTCCTCAAAACAGCAAATTTCTACTAATTTCTAAATTTTCATTTAAAGGGAGCAAATAGATCATTGCAAACAGTATACTTATTGGGGTCATGAATAAGAAAGCAAATATTCTTGTGGCAAATCATCGTTATTTTCGTACACATATTACACACTAATAAAAGTTCTTCCTTCATGTTTGTTAAGTGTAAGTTGAATAGTATCCATATTCTTGAATACTTATTTGTGTCTAATTTTCTTCCTGTAAACTATCTACTAGTTTTAACTGCTTTTATAGGTTCTCAAAATAGCAAATTTCCACTAATTTCTAAATTGTCATTTAAAGGTAGCACTTAAATCATTGCAAACAGAATACTTATTGGGGTCATGAATAAGAAAGCAAATATCACTGTTCTACAAAAAAAAACCTTTTTTTTCTATTTCTGATAAAAAATATTGTGATCCTAGTTGTATTTTGAATGCTGAATTGAAAACTGTTTTTAGTTTTTTTCTGTCAGGGATAGTTTATGAGTAATCGCAATTTTATTTCTCTTTTCAGTTTCTGATATAGTGCAGCAAACGTGAGGTGAAATTCGACAAACAAATGCACATCTTTATTATGTTATAAGTTCATCACATTAATGGAGGGTGGGATCTAACATATAACACAGTAACCTTTGTGTATACACTTTGAAGCATTTATTTGACATGAGAAATTACAGAAAATCGACAAACAATGAGCCACTGCCTTGTAATGCACATCACTTTTTTCTCTTGTATTGTGAATCTTTCTTCTCTCGAATGATATTCCAGCAATAATCTGCTAACATAGAAGGTGCCCGCTTCCCTTCATAGCGCCTTTCGATGGTAGAAATGTCTTTATAGAATCTTTCCTCATGTTCATCTGATACGTCACTACAACTCTCTGTGAAGTAGTCCAGATGAGAGTTTATCATATGTACCTTCAAAGACATATTGCACCCCAAATCCTGATATGCTTTGATCATGTCCTTCACCATTGCTTTGTAGGTAGTAGCTCTTCTTCTCCCGAGGAAGTTTTCCGACACCATCTTGAAACAGTCCCATGCGGTTTTTTCTTTATCAGTTAAAAATGCAGCTCCCTGATTTGTGGACCCACAAATACACCTTCCTTTATTTTTGCAGCTGAAAGACAGGGGAATTTGGTAGCTAGATATGCAAACCCACAGCCTGTTGGATCCATGGGCTTCACGAATTCTTTCATCAGGCCAAGTTTGATGTGAAGCGGTGGAAGTAGTATATATTCAGGAGCTACCAGACTTTCACGTTGTACATTCTTTTCGCCAACTTTCCATCTTCGCCTAGGCCATTTCTTCTTCATGTAGTGAGAATTTCTGTCTCGACTATCCCACTCGCAAAGAAAACAGGCATACTTTGTGTAGCCTTGTTGCATTCCAAGTGCCATAGCAATTACCTTGAAATCTGCACATATTTTCCATTTGTGTTCATTGTATTTTAATGAATTTAGCATCCTTTGTACGAATTCGTAATTCTGTTTTGTCAAACTAGCGTAAGCTACTGGAACAGAGGGTATTTTATTCCCGTTCTGGAGCAAAACACCCTTCAGGCTTGTTTTCGATGCATCTATGAAAAGTCTCGACTCCTGTGAAATATAAGTGAAGTTCAGCACTTTCATCAGGCCAGCAACGTCACTGCAAAATGTCAGTGCTTCGTCAGTTGAAAAATAAGAAATAAAGGCATGTTCTCTGTGCCTGAACACACTGATTTTAGTACTTTGGTGCAGCAGATTATACTCTTGTAATCTTGAACCAAGCAGCTGCGCCTTTTGTTTACTTAGTCCTAGATCACGTACTAAATCATTTAAATCTGCTTGTGTTAATAAATGTGGCGATGACTCACTTGTGCAGTGATATAAAGAATCATCATCTGTGATTTCTTCAGTACTACTTATTTTACTGTCACTCGGAATATTACCTGGAGCTCTTGAAGGTACTGGAAGGTTGTCGGAATGCTGCACTGGCATTCTCGCTGAAGGCACATCTGGGTAAACAACGTGCCCCTTCGACTTTTTGTTTGTAAAACCCTGAATTTTTGTTAGACAGAAATAACAATCAGTAACATGGTCCTTAGGCTCCCTCCACACCATGGGAACAGCAAACAGTGCCACATTCTCTTTACCTTTCCACCACTGAATTAGTTTGCAGTAACATGTAGCACAACAGAAATGTGGTGCCCATTCTTTATCTTTATCTCCTACCTCTACTCCAAAGTAATGTTTGTATGCTTTCTTTATGACTGAAGAAATTTTCTTCCCATTTCTGGCAAAAGTGAATTTCCCACAGATGTAGCAGAAGTTGTCCGGCTTATGTCGACATGCACGACGATGTGGCATTTCTACAAATTCAAAAATTCCACTTTGGTAATACACCTGTATTAAATTAATAGTAGGGAACTAGAGGAACGCTGATGTGTAAAAACAAGTAGTCGTTTTACCTTCAGCACCAGGCTCAATCAGTTTACACACAGGAACTAAGAAATTTTAACCGTGCTCGGAAATATGACAGACAGTTCTTGACCACTCGTTAAGACTGACACAAATTGCGGCTAACACCACTGTTGTAAACTCGATGCACCTGGCCCTAGGAGGTGTGAAGCTTTACTGCCGAGGCAGCGACCGGCTGTCGCCGTTCGAGTTGATGAGATGTTTCAGGTGGTCTTAATGACATAGGTGTGGCGGGGGATAACCTAATGATGTCTGATTCTTCCCACCTGCTGCTGCACAAGAAATTATTACGTCCTATCACTACTGAATGCGGCAACATACCCGTATTTCTCTATAACGTCTCTGTATTTGCCATGAATTGTGAATATACATATATATACATATTACATAAAAAGTATCCCTGACAACGATATTTTGTTTACGTATTTGAATTTCCCACGGTAATATGGTCTAGAAGCACATACTTTAATATCAGAAATAGAACCAATGTCGAACAGTGTATTCTCGTGCCAAATCATCGTTATTTTCGCACACATATTACACACTAATAAAAGTTCTCCCTTCTTGTTTGTTAAGTGTAATTTGAATAGTATCCGTATGTGTCTAATTTTCTCCTTGTAAACTATCTACCTTATGGCTCCAGTAACTATCTCTGAATTATCTTTCGATTCTACAAGCTGTATTACATCATCGTTCTTGGATGCACATCACCAACTCTACTACTTATCATTATTGCAGAATTTCCATAAAGAACTTTAAGTTTACAACTGTTTCAAATGTATTTTCTCTGCCAGTTTTGAACTACTCAAGCGGATTTCCAGATGCTAGATCCCCAATGCTCACAAGATCAGATTTAGATACAATGATTTACTCATATTGCAACTTCAGTTGCCGAAAAAATTTTAATAATAATCATACTAAAATTTTTATTTCTTATCTAACTTTTGCGTAAAAAGGTACTTTATGTGTCAAAGCCTTGTCAGATGTAGGAAATAACCTCATGCCCCAAACCAGCTTAGTTTAATTTAATAAATAAATAGGTGAATGAGTAAATATAAGCAAAATATCAATGAAGCTCTCCTCAGTTTGTGTAGCTGTAAGAATATACTATCCACTATAAGTGAACCAACAATGAGACAGACATAATCTACAATGTTCAGCTCATGATTTTGCAATATAACATTTTTTTGAGGAGATGCCATTAGAAGAACATAATTTTATTATGCTGCATAACCTTCCCCATTTAAATAAAACATGTAATGAGATGTATTCTAATTGTTTTCCTTTCTTTTATCCACCTGCCTGTCTTGTTTAGAGGGCAAACAATTCATGCTGTCAAAATTACTCTCCTGGATAGATAGCTATTACATTTACCCCAGATCTTCATCATGCCAGAGACATATGTTACTGATACATTATACAATAAAATACCAGAATATTAGATCCAGTTATTTCAAACCAACCCGAAATCAATGGTAATAAAAAAGTATTTCCATTCCCTACAATAGATTTTAGTATACAAAATAATAATAGTTCTTTAAATGTAGAGAGAGCTTAAGAAAATGTCCATTTTTTCTGTTTTTCACCCAATCGTTTCGTTGTTTTATATTTATATGATACATCAAAAATCACTTGTAAGAATTATGCTGTATGCCCTTAACTTTACAACTACTATTGTTATTGTACTGGTGGAGTGTCCATAGCTGCACGCAGGAGATGTGACCTTCTTCATCTAATTTCCCATGATGCAGTTTAAGAAATACCTCTGACGAAGTGATAAATTTAAAGAGACCGAAAGTTAGAGAATTGTTTGAAGAGTTGCACTTCGGTTGTAGTCAGTATGTTGTCACTGTAATACAGGTTCCTTAAAGACAGGTTACACCTGACAGATTTATTAGCGCGTTCCTTTGAAAAATTTTAGCTAATATATAGTTTCTAGCTCAAGATTTTTGCCTGAGAATAAACTCGTAAATACGTCTACAGTGGTTGTCTTTCTGTGTATTTCATCACAGAGCAATCGTAAAAATAAAGCGCTCCTGCATGCGAGAGACACCGATTAAATTCTGCATCAAATCCTAGAGATTAAAAGAAGTCATACTGAGGAAGAAAGATGATATTCTCTTTTTTAAAGTGGGACGTCACTTACTGTAATTGGGTTCCTTACAGCGACTGACGTAGTTTTTAATCAACATCGGCATCCTCTGAAAGAGAAACACATTTCAGCAGCTAACTTTCCATACAAGCAATGGATAAAGTTCCGTAGCATCTGTTCTCTGCACTGTGACAATCTACGTAGCGGGTAGTCAGTCGATAAACACGTTTTCCATTATCTAATTACTCGGATATCGACTGATTGAAGACAATGCAAAACTCGCTCGTTTAGTGTCACAGAATGAATGTCGTGAAATCATTTTTTCCACCATAACACTGACATTAGAGAAAAAAAATTATCTCTCTTTAAGAGCATCAGCCTTTATTTTTAAAACTAGTCTCCTAAAATCAGTGACAAATCTAATGCAGACAAGCTCACAAAACATTACACCTCCTTATATTGTGAAATAGTTATGCCATAGTTCAGAATAAAATTATAATTGTTTGGATTTACAAGAAGACTTATTGGTCTTAAAGGTGTTCAGGAATTCTTAGGGGTGACAAATTAATCTTAAATTTATTACACATAATAATGACAGAGAATTCTTTCCCTAAAGAGACTAAAATAGTTTCTTATTAAGCTTCAGTAGAAGTATGGGCCAAATGGTATAGGAGTAAATGCTGCTGTTTCCTTGTTCTTGTCTCCTATGTAGCATTTTCAGGCCATACTGTTTTCTTAGATTCAGAAATATGTTCAATGGGTATCAGTAAGTCATTAATAGACCAAATATGATATCATTTTAATTCTTAATCAGAGGCACTTTTTGTTTTACGGTGTTTACAGGGAAGTCATTCGACTGTTTGACGTATCAAATTGTCTACATGTAAACCCAAAGTTTTAGTAATCCTTTTGAGCATTTTCAAAGAAGGAAGTAGACTCTTCTGTGGGATTGATGGTACAGCCATCCAATGGATCATGTCATATCTTACCAAAAGAAGGCAGGATATTGTACTTTGTGGCAATTCAACCAACAGAATCCAAGGACTTAATTCTGACTGGGGAGAAATCACATGTGGAGTTCCCCAAGGCTCAATCTTAGGTCCACTACTCTTTCTCATATATGTAAACGATCTACTGCCTAATGTACAACAAGTAGAATTAGTTCTTTTTGCGGATGACACCAGCATTTTAATCACTCACAGTATGCATACAGAAATGGAAGAAGAGTTCTCAAAAGTATCATTGACTGATTTCCCGTGAATAGTCTCACACTGAATTTCACAAGGAACCATCATATTCAGGTCTACACCTCTAGGGCTACTGCACCAGCGATAAGTGTAAAACATTGTGATGAAATAATACATAGGGTGGAAAATTCAAAACTCTTAGGTGTCCATGTTTATGAGAATTTAAATTAGAATAAACACATTTGGAACACCTAAAACTAGTTCAGTCACATTTGCACTTAGAATCATAGCAAATTTTGGGGAGAGAGAAATCAGTAAGTTGACATGTTTTGCTTATTTTCATTCAGTAATGTCATATGGAATAATGTTCTGGAGTAACTCATCTTTAAGAAAGAAGGTCTTCATTGCCCAAAAACGTGCTGCAAGAAAATATGAGGTGCTCGCCTGCGATCATCTTGTAGACATCTGTTTAAGGAGTTGGGCATTTTAATTACTGCTTCACAGTATATTTATTCCCTCATGGAACAATAAGGTACATAATCACAATACTAAAAGAAAAAACATATTCATTACTCAACATTAAGGTTGTCTTTCTCATAGAAAAGGGTGCACGCAGCAACAAAGATTTTTGACCACTTACTGAATAACATAAAATGCCTAACAGACAGCTAGGTAAAATTTAAAAGTAAATTGGAAAAGTTTCTCCTTTTCAACGCCTTCTATTCTGTAGAAGAATTTCTATGTTTGTAATGTGTAATGTGTAATGTGTAAGCTAGAAAAACAGGGCACAGTCGGTGAAGATCAATAAGAACATCAGGAACAGTAATTAAATCTAAATCTTCAACGGAAAGAGAATTCGATGGAGAAAATTAAGAAATCAGGGAAAGAGTCTGAAAAAAATTTAACGCATTATTACATGAAGCCAAATAAATGACAAAAGAGATAGAGACAGGGGTGCAGACACAAGAACGAATATCGAAACCATTAGCAGACAACTAGTTGACGTGGCAGTACAAGCTAAAACCACTGCAGAGGTCAAGCTGTTATGAATAAACAAACTGATCGTCATGTGGCCAGCTTTAAAAAAGAAGCCACTAGAGTTACACACAGTAACATTTCGCAAGCAGATGAGTTCGTCTGAGTGTTAAGTGAGACAACATTACAGCTATTGTGATTCTGTGTCCAAACGAGCTGTAGCAGTTAATATCTGGGTACAAGCTGTAATAAAAGAAGTCAGAAAATCTCAAGAGGACCTTAACCGAAGCTACCAATAAGCGCTGCTACAGCTAGAGAGATGCCAGAAGCTCAGAAGTAAGGTTCATAAAGTTCTACGATCCTTCCACAATCTTCACCAGTTCAGGGGAACTTGCTCCTTCCCACACTTCAAACTATCGCCACCCACAGACCAAGATCAGTTAATTTGGAGATATGTCACTGTCGTCATTGTCAGATACATTAAAAATTCAGTTTGTGTACAGACATTTGTGCAGAGAATCGATGGATCACATGTATTTCATTGTGGAGCATTGTAAAGCACACAAAGAGTTCACGGAGGATTTTCTGTAAGTAAACTGGGTGAAAACTAAACAGGAGCAAGCGAAAGTAAGTACCCTAAATACGTGACTCCCAGTATCTGATACCACTGCCTTACGTTTGAGGTGACCAGCCATTGAACCTGATTCTTAAACATGTCATACATGCCACTGGAACTGATACAAATTTTATGTTGCGAATTTATTGCATTGTGCGCAGCGAGAAATTGCTATGGCTGCAAATTGGATACATGCTGTGAAGACTTCTCGGAAGTTGTTGCTAAATTTGGAGCACGATCGAATTATGGAGGGATAACCATCCAGTCAGATTAAGAAACACAAAATTTCGTCATAAATATCGTGTCATTTTAACCTAAATTAACTTCTAACCGACGAAAACGGAAAATATATGAATGCACCTAATGAAACAGGCAAACGTGAATACTGACGTTTACAAAACGAAGATGTAGAAGCATGTGTAACACACGGAATGGTAGGGAGCACCTACAGGGATATCAAAGAGGTGTTTGAAGGAAAGAGAAGCAGCTATATGAATATTAAGATCTTGGGTGTCAAGCCAGTACGAAGCAAAGAAGGGAAAGGTGAAAACTGGATGAGATATGTAGAAGTGAGGAGAACTTAAACGTCAGTAGTGAGGGAAGGGAAGCGAGGGGTGTCACTTGGCCAGGCTGTGGGAAAATGTCGACATCATTTTTTTTTTTTCAAGAGGAACAGAGATTAGTACGCGAGATGGTCCTACATTTTAGTATACGGCATACAATAGGATCTCATGAGGAAGGTGAACATTTCACCAGCTGTCTGGGGAATCTATGGAGGATTAGTTGAAATGGACCAACTACCAGAATAATAGGAAGAGATCATATCATCTGGTAGGCGATTGAAAGTGGGGAGCGAGCAGTCCGTTCTACTCAAACCCTGATAGTGCACACCTCCCGCTCCTCACTGGAGCCCTATATGAGAATCGAGACCCACTTGAGAATTTTCCTTCAGTTACCATTGGCCACTTAGGTACCACTTGCAAAGCATTCACTGTTAGGAGTACTGGCCAGAAACGCAGGCAGAATTTTGGTACACAAGCCATGGGAACATTTTCCATGACAGCCGATTGTAACAAAAGTGAAAGAAAAAATTTGAAAATCCCATGAATTCATAATAAATTAATCCCATAATCCCCCTAAATAAGCAGCGTGCTGCACAACTCTTCCCTTTTCCTTATATGTGATGACTACAAACCTTACAAGTTTGTCACACACTCCCTTGGGAAGACGAGTTGCCCTTATAAGGGACTTAAAAACCACACCTGGATGAATATGAATTGATTTTTAAAATACCTATACAGGAGTGCAAGAGTACAAAGTATTTCAAATTGATAGCAGGGTAATAAGTTTGAGGGGCATAAAACAGCAAATTTGTCCTGCCCACACAGACAAGGCTTGAAGTCCAATGGTGTTAGTGGAGTTGTGTTGTGAGTCAGAGTGGTGAAATCACTAAGCATGGTGACAGCCCCAACAGATCATTATTTCATGTCTTAGGAAACAGTAGTAGGGATCTACAACGCATGGTATAGTGGGTATTAGACAGTGCCATGAAGATGTGTCATACAATGAAAAGGGTGCATAATTTAAATGGAGCTTTCCTTCCACTAATGACTAAAATCTTTTAAAGAAGACAGTTTGGTCTAGATATTTTAGTAAATTAAACTGTTTAGAAAGAGGGCAATACCAATTTTTATGTTGCAGGTTAATTTGGTTAATAGTCATATTTCATATCCTTGAAATGAACTGATGAAAACTGAAGTTATGTACTTTATTTTCAAGACATTTAATAAAGTAAAGTTCCATACAACAAGATGTGAGACGAGTCATCTTATAGACTTTGTATGTGTGCAATCCTAACCAAGAGAAACATTAAAAAGGGGATCTCTAATTTTTCATAGACCTTCTCATTAACAATTCAAATGGCCCATGTACGAAAGATGGAGTTATTGATCAAAACGCGCAATTACCATAGTGAGTGTAACAGTTGGAGTCAAAAGAATGTGTTGAGGATTAGACATGAGCCAACTTGCAAGGATATAAAACCTGTATTCCTGTGCAACTGGATCACTATATGAACTGCAACAAAATATTTAATTCACTGTAATGATTCTTAGAATATTCCTGACGGCAGTCTAATTTAAACTGTAGTCCACGACAGTGCCAGTAGTAATTGTGCTTCAAACAAAATAGCTGTCAATAAGACATTTGTGATTAGAGAGGGGCAATCGTTAACAGACCAAAAGAAAACTACTAATACCAAATCTAAAGTGACTGAATATTTCCAACAGTTAAGCAGAACAGTTCACAATTACATTTCGATATTTTGTAAGAAAACGTATCCCACATGTTAATGAAGACATATAAATTATATGACACCAGTTAAACAGAATTTGCACAGAGCACCTTACTACGGATAGTGAAGATGTTCTTCACAGCTTGACCCTTTTCCAACGTCATGCTCCCTCCAGGGTTTCATTTAATTGAACGAATATTTTATTTCTATGGTGGGCCACGTTCTGTCCCTCTGCGATATTCCTGGCTGTGGCTACCCATATTTTATTTTGCTAGAAGCTCACCTTGATACAGCTTGATACACGTGAAGTAGCATATGATACAAAAGTGGAGTGAGGTAGAAGCGACAGATGGTACAATATGTACCATTCCTGTGGGGGAGTCCGCCAATTGTACTGGACTTGCTTCTGATTGGTCAACACATTTGGGTGCTAGGAGCCAAAACGCCTAACTTCTCTTATCAATTGTTTATTTACTGTTCATTGTATTTAATCCAGTTTTCAGTATGACGAACTCACATGGTTATCCGGCGGCTCTACCGTTTTCGTTTATTAAATTTCACTAGTTTTGAGAAACGAAAGAGAAACGGTATTGCAACCGAAGTGCTTCTAACACCTTCGGGTAGCTTCGGCGCGCCTCTGAAACGAAGAACTTCGGCAGCGCTAGTCACTCCGTTTCGGTCGTTCTAGAGGCCCGGACATGTCGTATTCTGTATCGGAAGTTGTCAGAAAAGTTACCGTACAATTAAGAATTATGTAGAGTGTTGTATAAGACAGTGTAAAATGGATGAAGATATAAATAAGAATGAAACAAGAAAGATTATAAGTGTCGCCCACCGTCATTGTCAGTACTACAGATCTTACCCTCTTCAGATACAGACACTAACCTGGCAAGTGGTATCCCATAAAAAGCACAATCACAGGTTCGAGATGACAGCATAGTAGCCTCCGCCTAAGAATATCCCACGACCGACGAGCTGTCTTCTGCACTGGGGACACAACTTGAGAAGACGACAGGTTGATGGAAAGAACGGTTAGCGACTGTTATTCAATCTCTCCAGATCTCTCCAGCTTCCAGATCTGACTTCCAAAGGACACGCATAATTTATACATGGCATCCGTAGTGCGGAACGTGCACTTAAAGAGGAGGCTACTAACCGTTAATGAGAATTGTGAAATAGGTTAGCCGGCCACGGTTGCCGAGCGGTTCTAGGCGCTTCAGTCCGGAACCGCCCGACTGCTACGGTCGCATGTTCGAATCCTGCCTCGGGCATGGATGTGTGTGATGTCCTTAGGCTAGTTATGTTTAAGTAGTTCTAAGTTCTAGGGAACTGATGGCCTCAGATGTTAAGTCCTATAGTGCTCAGAGCCATTTGAACCATTTTTTGAACTAGGTGAGACATGAAAATCATAATGTGAACAGTGGACTGTAATAATTATCATAGAACGCCCGAATAAATAGTGTATGAACAGTGAAAAAGATAAAAAGCGACGCTGTGTGAACTGCAAAATTATATCCTGTTTGAACTTTTTTAAGTTTCTTTAACCTGTTAGGCAAAAAAATTATATATGCTAGTAATTAGTCCACGTCGCGTAGTTGAAAGTGAAAACACTAAAACGCAAATGGATGTGTAAAGTTATAAGTGTGTGCGCAGTCCACATGGATTACGTTGTGTGTGCGCGGTCCAATGAGATTACGTTTTATTTCACTTCTACGAAAAACAATGCTTCAGGGAGCAGTTAGCTGAGCAGCGTACATCAGGCGAGGCGAATGACTTGGAAGCAACACCTGTTGCCTCCACCAGCTGAAGACCAACGCCAGAGAGCCGCGAACGGCAAGGATAGGTGTCTGTGGTTGACTCTGACAGCCGAAGACACCCAACACGACAAAACAAATGCGGCGAGCATCAGCATCGTGCTGGAGAAGAAGGTAGCGTGGACGATAAATCATTTTACAGCTAGCGAGAGGAAACTAGTATTGACAGCCACAGCGATTTCTAAGAATATTGTTAAATTGTTTGTTAATTATTTCTCTAATTACAAAATGTTGGAGGAAAGTAAAATGTGGTAAAATCTTAGATGTAGAGAGGCAGTGCAACCTCAGTGTAATGAAATTGAAGAGGCAAGCCAATATTATAGTGGATGTAACATGAAATTAGTGATATAAGTAAAGAGGAAGGTGTACAAAATGGAGGATAGCTATTTACCAGAATCATCTGATGTAGAAACTGAAGTTTTCCAAGAAAACATACTTTCAGATAGTAGCAATAGTGAATTTGGAGAGGTGGATTCTGATGTAGGTGACATGAGTGTTAACGGTATTTAAATAAGGTGATGACTCTGACACTGCCATTGCTAATGAATCATCAAGTAGAACAAATAGATTAAGCCATAGAGCAGCAGCAGTTGATACATTGCCTAAACAACATAATAATAAAAGTATGGTTGAAATATTAATTAAGTTAGTATCTGGGCTAGAAGAAAAGATAGAACAGGGGCATAAAGAGTTTGAAAAGGATTCTAATGAATTAAACACAGGGCAAAAATTACTTGCTGATAAAATAGAATCAACAATCGAGGAGATAGGAAAAATTCATAGTAATTTAGAGTCCAGGGTTGATTATCATGAAGCTAGAATAGGGGCTTGTGAGGAAAGAGTTGAATATGAGAGTAAAGAATGGGGTCAAAAATTAGATATGTGTAAGCTAGAGGTAAGGGAGTGGTAAATTGATGATGAAGTAGCGAAAATAAATGACCTCATGCAAGCTCAAGATACTTTTGTATTGTCAGTTAGGGATGAAGTCATTAAATTACGTAATGATCAGTGTAAAATAAACAAAACTTGCAAAGATCCCATCAAAGTCAAAACAAATAGGTCATAGACATAAACGATGACGATGCAGTCCTTAGCTGTAAATTATCGTGAATAGAATTTGTTTGCAATGGTAAAACAAAGACTATTCAGGATCGAGATATAGAACAAAAGGTAGAAAACATACATCAACTAAGTGAGGTGAGTAAAAATAAAGACAACATGGGAGTTGCTGAAAACAGAAACTCGAAATGTGGGTTGAACAGGAAAAACATAAGGATGTTGTTCATATTAATCAAGTAGTCACTAATGCTAATGCTTACAAATTTCATAACTTTCCTATCAAAGGTAGTATACATCCTGTTGCTTTCATTCGTCAGTTTGAGGGCGTCGTACCTGAAAACATGACAGAACAGCAAAAATTCAAATTTGTAGCCAGTCTTTTTGAAGGGGATGCAATATCATGGGGAACAGGAGCCAGTAATACATGTAAAACATACCAATAATTTGTTACAGCATTCCTAAACCAGTACTGGTCCAGAAGTACAGAAAACAGTACAAAAAGAGAAACATTTGAAGCTAGGACCTTCGAAAACAGTGGCTGCGATAGTTATAAGTTCTTCCAGTACTACTGGAAAAAGAACCAGTATTTAACTGATTCTTAACGTGAATCTGACCTAGCAGAAATAATAGTTCTTAAGTTTCCAGTGCCTGTTCAGGAGAAAGTATTTCATGTCAACAAGAGTGAAGTGAACAACCTCCTGTATATATTAGACCAGGTGGGCGCGCTTTCAGGCAACAGACAAGTGCCAGAATGCTGGCGTAAAACAGGTGTCGTGCAGGCCACCGCAAACGCCATGACTCAAACAGTATTAGCATGTCAAACAATAATAGCGAGCAAGGTGGAAGGGAGGAAAACAGACGTCACGATAGTAACCTTAGTCCATCTAGAAGGGGAAGAAGTGGATTTGGAAGAGGTTTTAAGAGAAGATATAACTATAATGGTAGCAGGGAATGTTATAGTAATAATGATTAATTTCAGGGCAGAGATCCTGTTCCGGAGAGGGAAAGAACTCAAGGTGAGTGTAGACCGTTTGGAGATGGTCTAATCACTACCTGCCAAAATATGTGGACCACTAATGAGATTCTTGGGATATGAGGAGAGGGAACTAACATGCACCGAGATTAGAAAATGTTGCATTGATAATGGCTAGGCACTAGCCGAAATCTGGATTTGCGTAATAAAACCTACAAAAATAGGACGACTGATTGCTGCGCTCAATAATTTATAAAACATATTGATCTGTTTGTAGTTGGGAATATGGTAATAATAACAGAAGAATAAATGCAGATTCTAAAAAACAGCTACATTAGTTACAGAACGGATTAAAGAACGACTCAAACAACAACGACAACGTTCCAGGAACACAGCCACAACAGGAGGATGTGCGTATAGTTTCCCAAAAAACATGGGGGAGGGTAATAAAGAAGGAGAATGACATTAACTTCTCCAGCATGAATCAGTCCCAGTAAATCTGAGAGGAGAACCATAAGAATCAATACGATTTAATGGAGGGATCTATAAATCTAGCAGAAGGGAAGAAAATTTTTTTGTCATTACTATTATTTTTATTACTATCATTGCCATTAGTGGCAGCAGTTGTAGGAGAACAAGCACCACCAGCATTAACTTTATTAGTTTATAGTCAGTATTATTTACTCACATAGCTACTTCAGACATCTAAATAATTTTAAAACTATTTATCTTACTAAAATAGTTATTTCTCAGGTAACTATGATGTGACAAAGTACTGTATGTGTGAAACCCTTGTCGGATGTAGGAAAGAGGCTGACGTCCTTAACCAGATTGCGTTAAATAAATAAATAGATAAATAAGTCAATGTGAGTATGATATCAAAGAATGCCTCTTCAGTGTGTGTTCCCCCGTTAAAGAAAGCCTGTAATAACATATATTGTCATTTTTTCATTTTTTTATCCATCTGACTGTCTTCTTCACAGGACACACAATTCATGTTTATGCAATTACACTACTGGATAAATAGCTACCAAACTTTCCACAGAAACATATAAATTATATTACTGCCACATTATACAATAAAATACCAGAATATCAGTTCCAGTAATTTCAAACCAATATAAAACCATTGGCAATAAAAAACTGTTTCTATTGTTTACAATAATTTTTTAACATACAAAACAGTTCTTTAAATGTACAGAGATTTTAAGAAACGTGTATTTTTTTATATTTCGCCCACTCGCTTCGTTTATTTATGGTCATCTGATTCGTAAAAATCACATGTAAACATTATTGTGTTTTGGCCATGAAATTCAGAACTACCGATTTCATTATAATGGTGCAGCGTCCACAGCTACGAAAGGGAGATATTAGCTTCCTCACCTAGTTTCCCATTATACTGTTGAAAGAATACCTCTGAGGCAGCGAAAAATTTAGACAGACCGGAAGTTACAAAATTGTGAAGGTGTTGTAAAGCAGTTGTAGTCAGTCAGTTTTCACTGTAATACAGGTTCCCTAAAGGACGACTTTACCTTTGAGATTTATTACCATGTCCCTGTGAAAAGGTTTAACTGATTTATAGTTTCTAGCTCAAGATCTTTGTCTGAAGATGCATTTATAAATATGCCTGTAGGTGTTGTCATTTTATCATAGAGGCTTTGTGAGAATGAAGTTGCTCCTGTATGCAGACAACGATTAGATTATGCGTCACGTCCTATGGATCAAAAAAAAATCTTATTAAGTAGGAGAGATGAAACTTTCTTTTCTTTTTTTAAAAAAAAGCGGGATATCACTTACGCTAATTGGCTTCCTTACACAAATTGACGTAGTTGTTAATCACGACCTGCATCCGACGTAAGAGAAACACATTTCCACAACTAACTTTCCATACAAGCAATGAATAAAGTTCCGTATCGTAGGTTCTCTGCACTGTGAAAAACCACGTAACGGAAAGGCAGTCGATAAGCATCTCTTCCATTATCTAATTACTTGGACTTCGACCGCCTGAAGACAATGCGGAACAGGCTCTAACTTCACAGAATGGATATCGTGACACCATTTTCACCACCACAACACTAACATCTCCAGAAAAAAATTCTCTCTCTCAGTGCATAAGCCTTTATTTTTAGAACTATGCCCCTGAAATAAGTAACACATTTAAAGTAGACGTTCTGAAAAAGCATTACGTCATTTAATACGGTAAAATAGCTACGCCATAGATCAGAATAAAACGATAATTGCTCGGATTTACACGAAGACTTTTTGGCCTTACAGGTGTTCAGGAATTCTTACAGGGTGATAAGCTGATCTTAAAAACCTCGGAGAGTTCTTTTTTTCAAAGACACTAAAATAGTTTGTTACTAAGCTTTCGTAAAGGTATGTGACAAATGGTACATGAGTAAATACGGCTGTTTCTTCACTGTTGTCTCCTGTATAGAATTTTCAGAAAATAATGTATTCTTAGATTCAGAACAATGCTTAATGGATATCAGTAAGATATTAACAGCAAAAATATTAGATCAGTTTAATTCTTAATCAGCCGCAGTTGAAGATTTATGGTGTTTGCAAGGAAGACGTTTGGCTGCCTGACGTACCCAGTTGCCCACATCTAAACCCAAGGTGTTAATAAGCCTTTACAGCATTTCTAAAAGAAGGAAGTACACTCATATTAACTCAATGAGTTTGGAAGTACCTGTTGCTGAGATGGTGGACGTTTTATGCTGTCCATATGACAGCATCTCATCTTTCCTCATGTATGCCATATTTAGCTGAAGCCACACACTGATACTCAGATCCCGGAGGGATAACTTACGTAGAGCAATTTAAAGAGAATGCCGAGTGTTTCCCAAATTTGTACAGAGAGAATTACACAGTAGGTAGGAAAAGTGGCGAGCAAAGCAGCCAAATACAAGAAACATAAGCAGAGAAGGTCAAGACAGTTCCAAAGTCTACAAAAGCTTGTAAAGGAGAGTAGAATTACCACAGTTACTGTCCACGAGGAATCGAAGTACAGCCAGTGGTTTGAGAATCGTAAACTCATACACAACCTGCATTTGATCTTTCCACTCTTCTGGGAGTCTTAGTACACATCAATAAAGGATTGACAGGCAGCATAAAAAGTATGAGCAATAGAACACGAAGACTGATGAACACTTAAAAATTTAAATAAAAGTGGTGATGAAGTGTTCGAAGATCCCAGCAAGGAAAACAGGGTACCATTCGTAAAGATCAATAAGACGTTTGAAGCACAAAACAAAGAACATGAGAAACAGTTATTCAATCTGAGTCGCCAATCCAAGGTAACTCGATGGAGAATATTAAGGAATCAGGGAAAGAGTTTAATAAAAAATTTAACTCGATGGTAGATGGAAGAAAGAAGTAACAGAAGAAATTAAGACAGGGGCGCAGACGTAATAACGTATGTTGAAAACATTAGTAGACGACATAGGAAGTACAAGCGAAAACCGACTGCAGAGGTCAAGATACAAAGAATAAACACACTGATCGTCGTGTGACCACGTTTTAAAAAGGCTCTATAGTTCTACCCAATAAGATTTCGAAAGTAGACAAACAGGTCCGAGTGTTAAGTGCGACGACAGAACAACTATTGTGATTATGTGTCTAATCCAGGGCCGGCCAGAAATTCTGCACGCGTGCGGTGCTCTTGCACATGTATAACTTCCGGATCACAGCGTGCACGCCGCAGCCGTCAGCGTTCATGTAGTGCATGTTTCTACACACAAATGTCGCTCCTCTGTTACACAAAGTGCGTTCTCGACATCTCGTATGTATATCACAACCTGGGCTGTATCTGTAAGATCTTTTCTTTCATCGAGCGCAACAGAGAAAGCAACAAAGTATTTAGCCTTATTTATTAGCTGCCTGTGCAGATCGCCGGCCATAGCACTGATACGTCTTGTCACTGTTTGTTTGGATAGACTGATTTCTTGAAACCTGCTAACGTTCGTGGGACACACAAGTCCTGCAGCATCAATCAGACACCCTTTAACAAACTCCCATTCGGAAAAGGGTTTCCCAGATTGTGCAATTCTTAATGCGATTTTAAAACTTGCTCGCAGTGAAGATTTACTGTGGTTGTCATTCTGGAAAATTGAAAACAGTACATTGTACAGCGTACAGTAAAACAGACATAAATGTAACACAAGAAACTAAGAGTTCAAGAAGTATCAGTTACTTTGACGTACAGTAAAATCGAGTTGATGTGCCTCATCCATTTTCTTAAGGACATTAAATTTTGCTTGCCGTTCTTCACTGTTGAGTACGCTACACTCGTCTTTGTGATATGTATTGTAATGTCTTTCAATTGAAAACTTACGCTGGCCGCCTATTATTCGGCGGCACAGCAAACACTGTGAGTTTTCACCAACGGCTACAAAAAGAATTGCAGTTCCCAGTCATTTTTAAACGACTGAGAACATAGATCTCCCGTCCTTTGCTTTTTCACAGTACTTGCCATTTCTCAGTACTTCTCTGTTAAGGTTACGGTCACCAGGGGTAAACGAGACCGGATATGTTGCGCTCTTGCTTGTACCACAGGGAAGTGGAGCCGCCGCCGTTCATTTAGGACACTTGTCTAATAATAGATGTCGCTGTCGCTCGCTGTCGCACACTTGCGCACATGTGCAGCACTTCCGCACGTCTGCACACTGTGCAGCGTTTGGCCGGCCCTCGTCTAATCAAACAATACCAGTCAATATCTGGGAACGTGATGTAATAAGAGAATTGCAAAAAGTCAGGGTTCTCGAGAGGACTTTAACCAGAGGTACCAAGAAGCGCTGCTAAAGATAAAGAGAGGCCAGGAGCGTACTTGGTCCTTCCTGACCCTCAAACGATCTCCACCCAAAGACCAGGATCAGTCAGTTTGAGGGGTGTTGCCCCATCATGGTCAGATACACTAAAAATACAGTTTGTGTAGAGATATTTGCATGGAGAATCCGTGGTGCACATATTTTTATTATGGTTCAATGCAAAACATGTGAAGAGTTCAAGGAGGAATTTCTGGAAGAAAATTGTCTGAAGGCGAAGTAAGAGCAAGTGCAATTACGTATGGTAAGAGTATACTATATACTGTACATCCAAGTATCGAAGACCAGCACTTTACTTTTGAGGAGACTTTGCATCGTCATCGATTCTTAAACGAGGCATACCTGCCATTCGAACTGATACAAGTTTGATGTTGCTGATTTACTGCATTATCTACAATGACAAACTGCTATGGTAAAAAGTGGGATGCATGATGTGAAGACTTTCCGGGAGTTGTTGCTAAATTTGGAGTGCGATTGGGTTATGGAGGAGTAAGAACCCTGCAACCTAAGAGACACAAAATTTCTCCCAAAACCGACGAAAAGAAAAAATATATAAATTCAACTAACGAGGCAGGCAAAAGGGAATACAGGGATGTAGAATCTTGCATAGTACACTAAAAGGTAGAGACCACCTATAGAAAAAATTAAGGAGACGTTCTAAGAAACGCGACGCAGCTTTACGAACATCGAGACCTCAGAACGCAAGCAATACTAAAGAAGGGAAAGCTGAAAATTGGACTGAATATGTAGAGGAGATGTGAATTGGAAGAGGTGTAGTGAGGGAAGGGGATTGAAGACAATATTGAGACCTAAAAGCTACCAATATACACATGAGTTTCCAAATTCTAAGAAAATACATATTGAATGAGTTTTCTTTGCACTGTAGCCGTTGTCTAAGACAATGACAAACATAACTACTTTTTTTTACTGTCTATAACCACAGCTTCACCTTCGGATAACCCAAGGTAGTGGTAATTTGTCACTGAAGACACTCATCAGTACGGTAGTTATCACATTTCACAATGAATTCGATAGTGACAAACGATATAGTTTGAAAAAAGGAAAAAGGCTCACAACAAGGATGTGTGTCCACTGGTTTGCTAACACCGTAGTTAATATTACGAAAAAAAACACGACTTAAAGACGGTGAAAACAGAACTATATTTCCTTGTGGAAAGTTATAGGCGTGGGCGTCTGTCAATGTACATATACACGGGGTGATTCCGTGATGATGTCACAGACTTTCTAGGATGATGGAAAGCGATAAATGTATTAATTTGAAGTAAGGGTCCCTGTACCGGAAAGGAACGAGTCGAAAGTCATAAATGAAAGCCGTTCTGATACCTCTGACAGTTCAATACATATACCGGTTCTTGTGTTGCGAAGAGTGTAGGGTTGGTAACTTTCAGAGGTGGTAGTATGGACCAAAACAAGAAAAATGTCCAAAGTACGTGGGCCCTAACCTGAGGAGTTATGACCATTCGTTCATCTTGACTAACGTGAAACACATCTCCTCTATTGAGCAAGTGTTCATAGCTGTTAAGGTACGCAGATTGATAGAATCAGTCTAACACTTGTGGTGAAATGGGCTATCGTTGGTAATACAGTGCGAAGCAATAGTCAATAGATACTCTTCGTCGTAGAATCGTTCAGAGACAAAGTTCACAAAGGTAGCACGGACTTGAAGATTAAGCAGATTAACTTGAAGAGTCTAGCTGCTGGTCTCTAACTCTGTTGTCACTGGATACAGTACTCCTCTTGCTGCTTGATGTGGTCTGGGCACTGACCTGGCGCAGAACAGATCTTGCGTCCATGTGTCGATCTATTTCAAGACCAGTCCCTGACGGTGGTGCATAGAACGTCTATGTACTTGTCTTGCTAGTTCGGTCTCATTGGTGTGGCCTGCGATGATCGATAGCACAGAGTGTGTCTGAGCTGCTGGCAGCAGGTGCCAGTACTACCCCTATGGAGTGCACCACAAGTGCAAAGTCCTGCTCCACGTCATAACGATAGGACCAGTCTTCTGAGGAAGGGAGGGAGGGACCTCATGATGTCATGATGGTATGGCAGCTTGATCTGCAGAACAGGTGAGGACAGTAAAAGGGGTACAGAGGGACAGCTAGCTCTATGCTATATGGTTCACTTATCCACTAAATGTACTGGCGGAGGGGGGTGGGGGTCGGGGAGGGGAGGGGAGGGGAAGTGGCTATGTTAGTTCTGCTATCAACCACAGTGCAGTTTGCTTGCATCATATACAATACAGGCAGTGCAGTATTGTATTTATCCACCATCACTAGGCAAGTGACTTTTAATTAATATGTCTCCCCACTATGGGAATATACATAATTATCTACCAACCTAGGCTGTAGACACATAGTTGATGACATATGGAAGTTTAATTTTGGCTGTAATCGTGCTTAGATAGCTTAATGGGAAGGCAACTGCCCACAATAACTGGGAAATTTGGATTCTAGTCAAGAACTGGCACAAATTTTTATTGTCATTCCATTTTATTGCTGATGGTTGCCCATATTCGTAGTTGTAAATAAATTTCATGTACAGATAACAGGGGTTAACAACGGCTGTGGAGATGTGTGCTGGTGATTCGATGTGCAGCTGCTGCGAAACCGACAGCCCAGATGGACCAAGGGGCAAAAAACAGTGCCTCCGCAACGAGCGTTCAGCGAATGTTGCTCGCAAGTTCCCCCACAGCAGACGCCAAGTGGATGCACCCATGCTGAGTGCCGTTCATCAGTGACGAAGGCTGGAATCTGTACACCAGTATTGCGACTGGACTTTCACTGAATGGCGGCAGGTCGACACTTCAAATTAATCACGTTTTGTGTTCCATCGAAGAGATGGCCGTTGGCGTGTACAGCGTGGAACATCTGAAAGCAAACACCCTCCAACGATCATCCGGAGGGTCCACGCCGGAGCAGGCAGAGATATGGTCTGGGGAATGTTTTCGTGCCATTCCCTGAGTGATCTCATCATTTTCGAAGGTACAGTGGATTAACATAGCTATGTGTTTATCCTTACTGACAATGTCCACTCCAACATGTAGCTTGTTTTTCTCGGCACGATAGCATCTACCAAAAGCAAAATGAAATGCTTACACAGCTTGAAGTATATGTCCGTTGTTCAAAAAGCATGAGGATAAGTTTACCGTACTCCCTTGGCAACCACATTTCTCGGATTTAAACTTAATCGAGAATGTATGGGACCAATTCGATTGGGCTGTTTGCGCCATGAATCACCAACGAAGAAACCTAACACAGCTGGCCACGGCCTGGAATTGACAAGGCTCCGCAGCCTCTTTGGTACCTTCTAAAATCTCGTCGTCTCTTTACCTGCATTTCATGGTAAGCAAGAGACTCCTGCAAAACATTGTCACGCTTGTAGCTTTAATTTCATCAACGGTATGCTCACAAAAGGACTTGACAGAACAGGTTATGTGCCAAGATTGCAGATGACATCATAATTATCTTGGTTGAAGTTTTAAACGGGTGGTATTACTGCAAGATACGAAAGAAGAAAAGAGAGACGTGGCAGGAAAGAAAAATCGACGTGGAACAACAACGATTTACTTTTACAGGGTGTTTCAAAAATGACCGGTATATTTGAAACGGCAATAAAAACTAAACGAGCAGCGATAGAAATACACCGTTTGTTGCAATATGCTTGGTACAACAGTACATTTTCAGGCAGACAAACTTTCGAAATTACAGTAGTTACAATTTTCAACAACAGATGGCGCTGCGGTCTGGGAAACTCTATAGTACGATATTTTCCACATATCCACCATGCGTAGCAATAATATGGCGTAGTCTCTGAATGAAATTACCCGAAACCTTTGACAACGTGTCTGGCGGAATGGCTTCACATGCAGATGAGATGTACTGCTTCAGCTGTTCAATTGTTTCTGGATTCTGGTGGTACACCTGGTCTTTCAAGTGTCCCCACAGAAAGAAGTCACAGGGGTTCATGTCTGGCGAATAGGGAGGCCAATCCACGCCGCCTCCTGTATGTTTCGGATAGCCCAAAGCAATCACACGATCATCGAAATATTCATTCAGGAAATTAAAGACGTCGGCCGTGCGATGTGGCCGGGCACCATCTTGCATAAACCACGAGGTGTTCGCAGTGTCGTCTAAGGCAGTTTGTACCGCCACAAATTCACGAAGAATGTCCAGATAGCGTGATGCAGTAATCGTTTCGGATCTGAAAAATGGGCCAATGATTCCTTTGGAAGAAATGGCGGCCCAGACCAGTACTTTTTGAGGATGCAGGGACGATGGGACTACAACATGGGGCTTTACGGTTCCCCATATGCGCCATTTCTGTTTATTGACGAAGCCGTCCAGGTAAAAATAAGCTTCGTCAGTAAACCAAATGCTGCCCACATGCATATCGCCGTCATCAATCCTGTGCACTATATCGTTAGCGAATGTCTCTCGTGCAGCAATGGTAGCGGCGCTGAGGGGTTGCCGCGTTTGAATTTTGTATGGATAGAGGTGTAAACTCTGGCGCATGAGACGATACGTGGACGTTGGCGTCATTTGGACCGCAGCTGCAACACGGCGAACGGAAACCCGAGGCCGCTGTTGGATCACCTGCTGCACTAGCTGCACGTTGCCCTCTGTGGTTGCCGTACGCAGTCGCCCTACCTTTCCAGCACGTTCATCCGTCACGTTCCCAGTCCGTTGAAATTTTTCAAACAGATCCTTTATTGTATCGCTTTTCGGTCCTTTGGTTACATTAAACCTCCGTTGAAAACTTCGTCTTGTTGCAACAACACTGTGTTCTAGGCGGTGGAATTCCAACACCAGAAAAATCCTCTGTTCTAAGGAATAAACCATGTTGTCTACAGCACACTTGCACGTTGTGAACAGCACACACTTACAGCAGACAGACGACGTACAGAATGGCGCACCCACAGACTGCGTTGTCTTCTGTATCTTTCACATCACTTGCAGCGCCATCTGTTGTTGAAAATTGTAACTACCGTAATTTCGAAAGTTTGTCTGCCTGAAAATGTACTGTTGTCCCAAGCATATTGCAACAAACGGTGTATTTCTATCGCTGCTCGTTTAGTTTTTATTGCCGTTTCAAATATACCGGTCTTTTTTGAAACACCCTGTATGTGAATTTATAACATACCATATCAGAACTTTTTACTAACTGCGCCAAATGTATCTATTCGCGAGTACATTATTATACGTCGACGTCCTTCCCTATTATACGTGGAACACAACAAGAAGGTTCTTTCAACGACGAAAACAAGGAATTCGAGGAGAGGATCATTCAGGAATCATGAAAACTAGCGTTCTAGGCTGATTATACACCGTACATCCGGACAACGCCGATTGTTTCCAGCTTCGGATGTTTGCTACAGTAAATATGGGGACCAGACTGTCGACTGTTGACAGTTACCTATGCCACAAGTACAGAGCAGCATGCCGACGATTACGACTACTGGAAAACGAAAACGACTGAGAATTAGCGTTACAAAAAGCCTCACTCGCAACCTCAACTGAGCAATTGAGAAATTTATTCGTCTTAATTCCAACAACATGTAACCCATTTAATCCAAAACAGCTATGAGACTCCTTAAAAGAGAGTATGAGTGATGACAAACTGTACCAAATCTGACAGGATCATCAACTGACCATCGAATTCAACTTCGACATCTGCACTACTGGCCATTAAAATTGCTACACCAAGAAGAAATTCAGATGATGAACGGGTACTCATTGCACAAATATATTATACTAGAACTGACACGTCATTACATTTTCACACAGTTTGGGTGCATAGATCCTGAGAAATCAGTACCCACAACAACCACCTCTGGCAGTAATAACGGCCTTGATACGCCTGGGCATTGAGTCAAACAGAGCTTGGATGGCGTGTATAGGTACAGCTGCCCATGCACATTCAACACCATATCACAGTTCATCAAGAGTAGCGACTGGCGTATTGTGATGAGCCATTGACCAGATGTTTTCAGTTGGTGAGAGATCTGGAGAATGCGCTGGCCAGGGCAGCAGTCGAACATTTTCTGTATACAGAAAGGCCCGTACAGCACCTGCAACATGCGGTCGTGCATTATCCTGCTGAAATGTAGGGTTTCGCAGGGATCGAATGAAGGGTAGAACCACGGGTCGTAACATATCTGAAATGTAACGTCCACTGTTCAAAGTGCCGTCAATGCGAACAAGAGGTGACAGAAACGTGTAACCTAAGACACCCCATACCATCTCGCCGGGTGATACGCCAGTATGGCGATGACGAATACACGCTTTCAATGTGCGTTCACCGCGATGTCGCCAAACACGGATGCTACCATGATGATGCTGTAAACAGAACCTGGATTCATCCAAAAAAATGACGTTTTGCCATTCGTGCACCCAGGTTCGTCGTTGAGTACACTATCGCAGGCGCTCCTGCCTGTGATGCAGCGTAAAGGGTAACCGCAGCCATGGTCTTCGAGCCGATAGTCCATGCTACTGCAAACGTCGTCGAACTGTCCCGGATGTTGTTGTCTGGCAAACGTCTTCATCTGTTGACTCAGGGATCGAGACGTGGCTGCACGATCCGTTACAGCCATGCAGATAAGATGCCTGTGATCTCTACTGCTAGTGATTCAAGGCCGTTGGGATCCAGCACAGCGTTCCGTATTACCATCGTCAACCCACCGATTCCATATTCTGCTAACAGTCATTGGATCTCGACCAACGCGAGCAGCAATGTCGCGATACAATAAACCGCAATCGCGATAGGCTAAAATCCGACCTTTATCAAAATCGGAAACGTGATGGTACGCATTTCCCCTCCTTACACGAGGTATCACAACAACGTTTCACCAGGCAACGCCGGTCAACTGCTCATGTGTATGAGAAATCGCTTGGAAAATTTCCTCATGTCAGCACGTCGTAGGCGTCGCCACCGGCGCTAACCTTGTGTCAATGCTCTGAAAAGCTAATCATTTGCATATCACAGCACCTTCTTCCTGTTGGTTAAATTTGGCGTCTTTAACACGTCATCTTCATGGTATAGCAATTTTAATGGCAAGTAGTGTAGAATGAAACACTCATTCGCCTAGAAGTTAAAAGCTTAGCAGTAAACAACCAGATCTTAGTACCGCTTGAGATGCAAGCACTACGAAAAGATGCTATTAGTGTGCTAAACTTCGAGATTACAAAGGAAAAAAGCTACAGCATCAACGAACTACTTCGATACATTGGCCACAACAAACCACTCATCAGTGACAATCAAAAGGAGATTTACATATCTGACATTGATTGAATCGACAACAACGTTGGCGGTATTATTTACTTGGACGCAGCAAGCGGAACAGCTTAAACGTTTGTAATAAATCCACTGCTGACGAAAAAACGTGCTAAACAATACATCGCACTTTCACTGCGATCATCCGGCATTGCAGCCACACTGGTGGATGGAGGACGAACTGCCCATTGCGAGCTACAATTATCGTTGAAGATAACCGAAAAACAATTACCGGTTTGTGAAATCTCAAGAGCATCTGTACCGGGTGGACTTCTAAAGGAAGCTAAGATCATCTCCTGAGACGAATCTTCAGTGGCACATAAAAAACCACTCGAAGCCGTGGAAAAGAACATTACAAGAGTTGTGATGAAATTTTGAAGTGATGGGTGGAGCGCTACTCATACTCTCGGGAGATTTTCGACAAACACTTCCAGTTATCAACAAGTCAATAGAAGCATACGAGATCAATGCATGCTTAAAAAATCACATCCCTGGCCACACATACAAATACTGCGACAAATAAAAAAATATGAGATTTGAACTATCGAAAGACGAAACAACAGTGCATTTTCATCAAACTTTTACAAATAAGCGAAGGAACATATCCACTTAGCAGACGACCGGCCTCGTTAAATTAAACAGTGATTTCTGCAACTTAGCCACAGCTGGAAACGAACTGGTCGACAGAATTTATCCAGGCATTGTTCACAACTTTAAAAAACCGGACTGGCTATTTGAAAGAGCAATTTTTGCAACTACGACATCATCTTTAACATTAAAAAGAAAATTCCCAAAGATGAGAGAATATACAATTCGATCGACACGATTGTAAGCGTTGCAGAAAGTGGGAACTTCCCTACAGAAGTTCTAAACTCGTTGCAAGTAGTAGGAAAGCCATTACACTGCCTTCGACTTAAAATCCGATTATACTACTCAGAAATATCAACTCACCTGAACTGCGTAATGAAACAAGGATGATCGTCAAACGGTTATCAAACAACATCATCGAAGCCGGAATTCTGACTGGAAAATAAGAAGGACACACACTCTTTATCCTCAGAGTACCACTAATCTCTGCTTAACTGCCATTCAAATTTAAAAGATTGCAATTGCCAATAAAATTAGCCTAGTTTTACAATTAACAAAACGCAAGAACGAATTTAAAATACTGTGGCATCAACCTCATAGACTCCTGCTTCTCTCATGGTCAATTACATGTAGCTTGCTCTCGAGTAGTAAACTCGAAATTTTTTTACATATGTACCCTGGATAAAAAAATGAAAAATTTTATTTATAAACAGGTATTGTAAAGAGTTAGAATATGTTTCCAATAACTTTAACGTTAATGCTTTTATTCCAGCTACCACACAATCTCGTATCAACTCCCTGAGTGAAGCCGAGTACCCCAGCTACTAAAACATAAAACTAGGTGTTATCAGTGAACGTAATAATAAAAATGTCATTGTAGACGGTAAATATGACTTACCAGTTTGCATGGAGAAGCTTTCGCAGGTATTTTGTCGTGGTAACAAGTCCTACTAACGGTACTTCCAAACCAATAACACAGTTATGAAATGAAATGATAATTAAATGGACACCCTAGCTGCAAACAGGCATTGATGTACTTCATTGGGGACATGTTGAAAATGTGTGCCCCGAACGGGACTCGACCCCTAGATTTCCTGCTTACATGGAAGACGCTCTATCCATCTGAGCCACTGCGGGCACAGAGGATCGTGCGTCTGCAGGGACTTATCCCTTGGACGCTCCCCGTGAGATCCACATTCCCAACATGTCCACACCACTACATTCGTAGTGCGCCTAATAGATGTTTGCCCATCATACTCATTACTCGTGGCAGATTAATCTACCAAGTCCCGTAATCTGCCCGCAGTGGCTCAGATGGATAGAGCGTCTGCCATGTAAGTAGGAGATCTCGGGTTCGAGTCCCGGTCGGGGCACACATTTTCAACATGTCCCCAATGAAGTACATCAATGCCTGTTTGCAGCTAGGGTGTCCATTTAATTATCATTTCATTTCTAGCAAAGCTGCATGGTCATCCACGGTAACTGTTCTTTCGGGAACAGATACTACCGTCATATACAGTTATGAAAGGTTGGCCATAGGGTCTAAGCTACTAACTCCGGGGTTTGTTGATTTTCTCGCACATCCATCCCAGCTCGCGTGATGTTACTGCAAGTTCAATCTTGTGTCATTTGTAAGAACGCAGCCGCTCACTGTTTTGACTTTCTGTAAGGAACTTCTACGCCACTGGCGACATGTGTTACAACCTTTTCGATAAAAAATCTGAAAATGATTTATTTTGATTCACTACCTTTCCCAAGTCAATGCCTCAATTAATCTTAAAGTTCTCTCTCTTTAAGCAGTGAAGTTCCTTGTTGTTTTCACACCACCAGGACTTACATTATTTAGTCCAAAATGTTACGGCAGCAGGGCCACTAATAGCTGTATGATCGTTAATAGTGGAGTTCTCAGTTATGTGGAACTACGTGTTGTTGTTCTTACATGTAACAAAGGATTCCCTCAGATTAAAACTTCCCTGAATGAAAAACGGCACCACGGTGTGTCAGTGTTTGCGTATAACCCGTAGTTTTCTGAAGAAGAAGTTGAAACCACTTACAAAATAGCTTCTGTGCCTATTCGTGTGGAAGTTAACATAAACTAGTCTTGTAGTGTTGGACGCCTTACCCAAGACATTCACTGGAGTACAGCTGATTTCACCTCTCACCAATAACTTCTTTTACGCATCTAGATCTACATCTACATGACTACTCTTCAATTCACATTTAAGTGCTTGGCAGAGGGTTCATCGAACCACAATCATACTATCTCTCTACCATTCCACTCCCGAACAGCGCACGGGGAAAACGAACACGTAAACCTTTCTGTTCGAGCTCTGATTTCTCATTTTTTATTTTGATGATCATTCCTACCCATGTAAGTTGAGCTCAGCAAAATACACTCCTGGAAATTGAAATAAGAACACCGTGAATTCATTGTCCCAGGAAGGGGAAACTTTATTGACACATTCCTGGGGTCAGATACATCACATGATCACACTGACAGAACCACAGGCACATAGACACAGGCAACAGAGCATGCACAATGTCGGCACTAGTACAGTGTACATCCACCTTTCGCAGCAATGCAGGCTGCTATTCTCCCATGGAGACGATCGTAGAGATGCTGGATGTAGTCCTGTGGAACGGCTTGCCATGCCATTTCCACCTGGCGCCTCAGTTGGACCAGCGTTCGTGCTGGACGTGCAGACCGCGTGAGACGACGCTTCATCCAGTCCCAAACATGCTCAATGGGGGACAGATCCGGAGATCTTGCTGGCCAGGGTAGTTGACTTACACCTTCTAGAGCACGTTGGGTGGCACGGGATACATGCGGACGTGCATTGTCCTGTCGGAACAGCAAGTTCCCTTGCCGGTCTAGGAATGGTAGAACGATGGGTTCGATGACTGTTTGGATGTACCGTGCACTATTCAGTGTCCCCTCGACGATCACCAGTGGTGTACGGCCAGTGTAGGAGATCGCTCCCCACACCATGATGCCGGGTGTTGGCCCTGTGTGCCTCGGTCGTATGCAGTCCCGATTGTGGCGCTCACCTGCACGGCGCCAAACACGCATACGACCATCATTGGCACCAAGGCAGAAGCGACTCTCATCGCTGAAGACGACACGTCTCCATTCGTCCCTCCATTCACGCCTGTCGCGACACCACTGGAGGCGGGCTGCACGATGTTGGGGCGTGAGCGGAAGACGGCCTAACGGTGTGCGGGACCGTAGCCCAGCTTCATGGAGACGGTTGCGAATGGTCCTCGCCGATACCCCAGGAGCAACAGTGTCCCTAATTTGCTGGGAAGTGGCGGTGCGGTCCCCTACGGCACTGCATAGGATCCTACGGTCTTGGCGTGCATCCGTGCGTCGCTGCGGTCCGGTCCCAGGTCGACGGGCACGTGCACCTTCTGCCGACCACTGGCGACAACATCGATGTACTGTGGAGACCTCACGCCCCACGTGTTGAGCAATTCGGCGGGACGACCACCCGGCCTCCCGCATGCCCACTATACGCCCTCGCTCAAAGTCCGTCAACTGCACATACGGTTCACGTCCACGCTGTCGCGGCATGCTACCAGTGTTAAAGACTGCGATGGAGCTCCGTATGCCACGGCAAACTGGCTGACACTGACGGCGGCGGTGCACAAATGCTGCGCAGCTAGCGCCATTCGACGGCCAACACCGCGGTTCCTGGTGTGTCCGCTGTGCCGTGCGTGTGATCATTGCTTGTACAGCCCTCTCGCAGTGTCCGGAGCAAGTATGGTGGGTCTGACACACCGGTGTCAATGTGTTCTTTTTTCTATTTCCAGGAGTGTATTTTCGCGTTCGGAAGAGAAAGTTAGTGACTGAAATTTCGTAAATAGCTCCCGCCGCGACGAAAAACGTCTTTGCTTTAATGACTTCCATCCCAACTCGCGTATCATATCTGCCACACTCTCTCCTCTATTACGTCATAATACAAAACGTGCTGCCCTTTTTTGCACCCTTTCGATGTCCTCCGTCAATCCCAGCTGGTAAGGATCCCACACCGCGCAGCAATATTCTAATAGAGGACGAACGAGTGTAAAGTAAGCTGTCCTGCCAATGAAACGCAACCTTTGGCTCGCCTTCCCCACAATATTATCTATGTGGTCTTTCCAACTGAAGTTGTCCGTGATTTTAACACCCAGGTACTTGGTTGAATTGACAACCTTGAGAATTGTACTATTTATCGAGTAATCAAATTCCAACGGATTTCTTTTGGAACTCATGTGCATCACTTCACACTTTTCGTTATTTAGCGTCAACTGCCACCTGGCACACCATACAGCAATCTTTTCTAAATCGCTTTGCAACTGATACTGGTCTTCGGATGACCTTACTAGACGGTAAATTACAGCATCATCTGCGAACAACCTAAGAGAACTGCTCAGATTGTCACCCAGGTCATTTATATAGATCAGGAACAGCAGAGGTCCCAGGACGCTTCCCTGGGGAACACTTGATATCACTTCAGTTTTACTCGATGATTTGTCGTCTATTACTATGAACTGCGACCTTCCTGACAGGAAATCACGAATCCAGTCGCACAACTGAGACGATACCCTATAGGCCCGCAGCTTGATTAGAAGTCGCTTGTGAGGAACGGTGTCAAAAGCTTTCCGGAAATCCAGAAATACGGAATCAACCTAAGATCCCCTGTCGATAGCGGCCATTACTTCGTGAGAATAAAGAGCTATCTGCGTTGCACAAGAACGATGTTTTCTGAAACCATGCTGATTACGTATGAATAAATCGTTCCCTTCGAGGTGATTCATAATGTTTGAATACAGTATATGCTCCAAAATCCTACTGCAAACCGATGTCAATGATATAGGTCTGTAGTTCGATGGATTACTCCTACCACTCTTCTTAAACACTGGTGCGACCTGCGCAATTTTCCAATCTGTAGGTACAGATCTATCGGTGAGCGAGCGGTTGTATATGAGTGCTAAGTAGGGAGCTGTTGTATCAGCGTAATATGAAAGGAACCTAATCGGTATACAATCTGGACCTGAAGACTTGCCCGTATCAAGCGATTTGAGTTGCTTCGCAACCCCTAAGGTATCTACTTCTAAGAAACTCATGCTAGCAGCTGTTCGTGTTTCAAATTCTGGAATATTCCATTCGTTTTCCCTGGTGAAGGAATTTCGGAAAACTGCGCTCAAGAACTCCGCTTTAAAGGCACAGTCGTCGGTAACAGTACCATCGGCACTGCGCAGCGAAGGTATTAACTGCGTCTTGCCGCTTATGTACTTTACATACGACCAGAATTTCTTCGGATTTTATACCAAATTTTGAGACAGTGTTTCATTGTGGAACCTATTAAAGGCATCTCGCATTGAAGTCCGTGCCAAATTTCGCGCGTCTGTAAATTTTAGCCAATCATCGGGATTTCGCGTTCTTCTGAACTTCGCATGCTCTTTCCGTTGCCTCTGCAACAGCGTTCGGACTTGTTTTGTGTACCATGGGGGATCAGTTCCATCTCTTACCAATTTATGAGGTATGAATCTCTCAATTGCTGTTGCTACTATATCTTTGAATTTGAGCCACATCTCGTCTACATTTGCATAGTTAGTTCGGAAGGAATGGAGATTGTCTCTTAGGAAGGCTTGTAGTGACACTTTATCCGCTTTTTTAAATAAAATTATTTTGCGTTTGTTTCTGGTGGATTTGGAAGAGACGGTATTGAGCCTAGCTACAACGACCTTGTGATCACTAATCCCTGTATCAGTCATGATGCTCTCTATTAGCTCTGGATTGTGCTAGAGGCACTAGCGGTCACAAATGTTGCATTCGCACGTTCCCTTGAGGCGTGCAACGTGTTCATACTTCAGCTCTCTTAACGGAGAAATACGGTATGGCTGGAATTCTCCTCATTCCTCTGCCTAGGAAAAGGAGTACTCAGCCGGAAATAACGTTCCATTGCCTTCCCTTTTTGGACCTTTCGTCAGTTAAATCCAATACATCGCGTGTTATCCGAGGATTTCTATTGGTCCCTGTCTTTTTGCTTGTCTCATTCGCAGCGGCTTCCAATGTACCATTTTTCAAAGGTTTCTATTCGCCTTCAGTATTCTCCCTGTCCCTATTTCATATTACTGTTGTCTAATGCTCCCTTTCATACTGCTCTGGATGTTTTATCTTATACAGGCCCCACATTCTTAATTTTCCACTTTTCTGCCAAGTTAGAAAATTCTTTCAAAATTTTCAGACCAAGTCCTATTGTTACCAACGTTTAACCTGTGCTCCACGCAACATAAAATGAGGTGTTTTCTCCTTTAATTCCTGTAACATACGTATGATAGTATCAAAGTTTCAAGCCGTACAGTTATATTATAGTTGTAATATGTGTTTATTATTATTTTGCTTCTGTAATAAAATTACTGTAAAAGAAATCTGACTTTATACAAATTTACAGATTCAGTATTTTCGAATTTTAATGTTCATGTTATTGTGAAATTACATACAGGGTGAACACTAATAAAAAACCGACAAACTATCGAGACAGATTCCTGACTGGAAACGGAGGAAATTAGGTCCTAGGAACATGTGTCCGACAATGCACAGTTGCCACGATAGATGGCGCTGGCGAAGGCAAGTTCTTCTGACCACATGCCGAGTATTCCTTATGTGTTGCAGGCTTCGTGATTGACGCAGCACACTGTAGGCAGTAGAATGGTCAGGTGTTCACGTCGGGTACAAGCCGAGATGGTATTTGTGTACGGCCAGACAGATGAAGACGGTCGAGAGGCAGTACAGTCAGATCAAAACAAGTACCCTCACAGCCATCAACCACGTTATAGAACATTTAAATCCCTTTTTGGCCGTTTGGGTGCTCATGGGTCTTCTCAGACAGATGAACGGCTGCGAACTGTGCGCTCACCAGTTTTGGGGGATCGGGTTCTATGCGATATTGAAGCGAACTCCATGCAAGTGACCCGCCAAAGTAGTGTAAACCGAATTATAATTATATGTATCCTGTATGACAACCGCTGCTGTCCCTACCACCTGCAGTCCCATGGAGGCCACTCTCAACCTATGTTCTGACGTGAATGGGAAGTAGCTCTGCAATGTATTCTGGACGATTTGTTGTCATTGCAAGCTTACCATCCACTTCTGTGCACATGTTCATAGGATATTTTTCCCTCCATTTCCATTCAAGAATCTATCACTGAAGTTTGTCTGTTTTATTAGCATTCACCCCGCATACACTGACCGAAAAAAATACGCAACACCGAAACATAATTAAGGTAGAGTTATGAAATATCGGGAATATGTTTGTTTCGGTAACATACTTAAGTCATTAACACTGCAAGATCACAGGTCCATGTAAGTGCGAAGTAAGCCACTGCAAATGTGAATACTGGCATATTAATAACCGCTGTAACACAAGAATGTGCATGCTTTGTGTTGTACAGGTGCCGAACGTTAGATGATGTCCTACATGTACTGCTGCGCTAGTATTAGTCGTAGGAAGGGGGAATTTCGTTAAAAGTTCAGTAAAGGCGCGGTTGGGCGATGAAGTATGGGGCTGCTGACAGTGTGTGGCACTAGTCGGCAGCCAGTAGGTCAGACAGAGTAAACATGGCGTGAAGCTGCAGCGGTGTATTGCATGTACGATGTGTTTGGAGTGAAGCAACAGCGAGGCATGGAACTGCGGCGTTGCTTTAAGTTATTTCGATGTGTGAGGTGAGGCAGTAAGCCCCAGCCAGGAGTGGCGATGTGGAAGGGGCTGACGTATGGGAATTTACCCCTGCCATCGTTTCTGTCTCTCTCTGACACTACGTCAGAAGCGACGGGAAAAGCAGTATAAATAGTCGGGCACTTTTAGCTTGAGACGTGTCCCAGGTCAGTCGAAAGTCGGGTCGGACCTGTGCTGGTGTACGCTTATAGGGGCCAGTCTGGCAGCGATGTTGTAAATATCCTGTGTAAACCTGCACTTCATTTCTATGTACTTGTTCGGGTTGCATTCTGCCTCCGCGGACACAGCACCGGGGTGGGACGGAACGGCAGCCAGGTACTTGGAGATTGCACGGTCTGCCCGAAGGAGGGCAGTGACAGCGGTCTGCAGCCGGTCCAGGGCAGACCACTTTCGCTTCCCACCTGGCGTACTGGGGCCTGGGCGAGGCGTACGCTGCGGGAGGTGCGACAGCGCTACAGCAGCGTAGGGGACGGCGGCAGGTGTTGCCATCTGGCAAGCACCACTAGGGCAAGTTGCGGCACCGCAACCAGGAGGTCGCGGGTTCGAGCCCAGTCCTGTCCTGGGAGCAGCAGTGGCCGTGGGCCATGGGTGACCAGTACAGCCACCTTCATCCCATGGTCGGACAGAGCAGGCCAAAGGGGACCAGGGTCTGTAACAGTCTCCGGAATAGCGGGCAGCTACGCGACGCAAGACGCGTCGCCTCGCGGGTGGCGATTGGGGAGAGCGCGGCCGGCTTCCAGCTGAGCGGCCTTGATGACGGCAGCAGAGGTTTCGGTATCCCAGAAGTTGCTGAGCCGGCTGTACTCGCGGGACAACGCTGCGGGCGGCACGCCAACACTACGCTGCACCCATCGTAGTACTGTAAATTACCGGATGATCAAAAAGTCAGTATAAATTTGAAAACTTAATAAACCACGGAATAACGTAGATAGCGTGGTAAAAATTGATACACATGCTTGGAATGACATGGGGTTTTATTAGAACTAAAAAAAAAAACACCCCATATTGCTAGAAGCCTCAAAGATCTCTTGCGCGCGTCGTTTGGTAATGATCGTGTGCTCAGCCGCCACTTTCGTCATGCTTGGCCTCCCAGGTCCCCAGACCTCAGTCTGTGCGATTATTGGCTTTGGGGTTACCTGAAGTCGAAAGTGTATCGTGATCGACCGACATCTCTAGGGATGCTGAAAGACAACATCCGACGCCAATGCCTCACCATAACTCCGGACATGCTTTACAGAGCTGTTCACAACATTATTCCTCGACTACGGCTATTGTTGAGGAATGATGGTGGACATATTGAGTATTTCCTGTAAAGAACATCATCTTTGCTTTGTCTTACTTTGTTATGCTAAATATTGCTATTCTGATCAGTAGAAGCCCCATCTGTCGGACATTTTTTCAACGTTTGTATTTTTTTGGTTATAATAAAACCCCATGTCATTTCAAGCAAGTGTGTCAATTTGTACCTCTCTATCTACATTATTCCGTGATTTATTCAGTTTTCAAATTTATACTGACTTTTTGATCACCCGGTATTTGAATAAAGGAATAGTTCCGAATACCGCTGTATCAGTCTGCACTGCCCCTTGAGGCTATTGAACTTTCTCGGCCTCCTGACGAAATACGGCGCGCTGGGCCCCGGCTTCAGTTCGGCCACCTGGAGTTCCAGGTTCGGCCATCGACGGGCCACAATTAATACTCGACTGGAGACAGAATTGGTGATCCGGCAGGCGACGGCAACATATCGACGTTCTGTTGAGCATGTTGGGTTATAACATCCGTATGTGAATGTGTGTTATCCTGTCGAATCGACCCCTGGGAATGCTCTTCTTGAATGGCAACCCAAGTCGAATCACAAGAGTGGAGTACAAATTTGCAGTCAGAGTGAGCGAGATGACGACGAGAGTGCTCCTGCTGTCATACGAAATAGCTCCCCTGACTGTAACTTCACTTTTAGGTCCACTCTATCTAGCACTTAGATAGGTATTGTATTTTAGAAGCGGAAAAATTTACTTTAATCTCTATAGAACTTGCATCTGTTTTACCTTACATATAACAGAATAAGTAATGAATAATTTTATTTGTTTTCGAGATATGGACTCTGTCATATTTTTGGGAGTTGTCACATGTCTCCCTGTTACCGTATTCTGTCGTCTCGTGAGTGTGCATAAATATAGCAACTCGCTCTGTAATTGAAATGACGTAATAAACAGCCTTCTGTCTTCTTAATATTGAACACTTGCTTCTTTCCATCCTTCCTAACAGGATGTTTGTAAGTCTTTTATGTTACGTGTGTCACGTATTTTTATAAGATCATGATGTTATTTAATAGTTGATTACAGAAAATACAGCTCTTGAGCACATGCCCGCAAAAGGCAAAGATCCCGAGTTCGAGTCTAGGTCTGGCACACAGTTTTAATCGGCCAGGAAGTTTCACAGTCTATAAAGCTTTTAGAGAGCTATAGTTCCGATTGGAAACTTCGTCAATAGTAGTTATTATACATAACCTCGAGCAGGCATGCTATGTTTGTAATAATTGCAGTAATTGTCATCAAATGTCACAGATTAAATTTATCTCGTGTATAGCAAGCTGCGTTACATTTATTCCTCATAAAATAGTGCTTGAGAATCATCTACACGTTGAAATATTTAATTTGAGGGCGCGTTATGATTTATATCAAAATTATGGAGTAATTACTTCTGTTCAGCCGCTCAATCTGCTTGAGTATTTGCCTGCTTGAAACAGAATTTTCTGCAGGTATAAGCTTAGTTGAGTTAGTTTCACGACATCGAATTCGTAGACGTAACTTTTAAAATGTCAACTACTATGTGTGACTGTTTAGGCATCTAAATTAAAACTATGATACTTCACGTACACATCGCACTTTCTTTGCCTCGCAGAGGTATTTTTACAAACATTTCACAACATTGTGACACTTGACAAGTATCGTAGAAGCAGAAAATGGTGAACTGTTAATTAGGTATAGAAATAGTATTTGAATACTTCCTTCAGAGTTTTACATACTAATTTGACTACTCTGTGTGTGTATATGCGGAAAATGACATTATAATAATGGGCATAAACGTATCATTTTCTTCCGTTGCAGATGTATTTTTGCAGACTTTTATATTTGACAAGAATAATGTGATCTTTGACAAGCATCATAGACGTCGGAAATAATTAATTTAAGGCTCTGTTGCCTCTTACTCCAAGTATTGTGAGTAGAACGAACAATTATCGTTTTTACCTCTGCAGACATCTGTTTGTGACAGTAAGAACTTCGTGGTAGGAAGATTGGATAATGCACATTTTCAACAGTGCAACCATCCCTTGGTAACACTAACCCATTTTTGGTACGAAGAATGAACAACTGATGTTTTCGACAGTGCAGCCATCTCTTGGTGACAGTCAGCAACTGTGGCATAAAGCAGGAGTTGCTTTTATTTCCCTGATTTCAGAGCATGCGGAATAGTTTTTAAACTGAAATTCTTTTCCTACATTTATATATTACTAATCTGTTAATTATATTTTATAAGCAAATGTTTGTATTTAGTTATTTCTAGAGTTCATGTGAATACTCGTTCCAATACTCTGTAGAGATTGGTAAATAGCTTTCGATGAAATTTACCAATTTGAATAGTGAGCCAGACCACAAACAACTTTTTAGAAGTCAGTAATGCTAACATAGTTATTCATTTTTATGCCATTGAAATAGTTTGAAGTACATTTTCGATATTTTTTTTATTTTGGCGAGACATAGAGCCTGGTTCCTGCTGTTGGCAGACCCTGACTAAGGGGTTCCACGTAATTAGATTTTTATAGTGAAAAAGGGGAGTGTGAGGGAATTTGATTCCTATTGGCCAAGAGCATGATGATGCTTTAGTGTGATGTGCTGAGAGGAAAGAGGAGGAGGGGAAGGGGATGGAGGGGAAGGAGGAGGGGTAGAGAGAGGGATGCAGATTGGTGAATTTGATAATAACTCATGCAATTACATCAGCTGTAATGTGTCACTAGTGACCTTGAAGATTGCAAACACAATTGCGCCTACTCTAACCTGACACTGTATGTGGTGACACTGTGATTTGATCCGGAATATGCACTGCCAGCATCGTGCAATCTCTATTATAAGTCTGATTCCATTGCTCTGTCAGTGTACGAATTACTCTTTGTTACTGATCTGTATTTCAAAACCATGCTGGGATGTAAGTGCTGCAGATTTAACAAAACATTCAGTAACGACTGTAGGAAATATCACACTCTATTTAAGAAGGAGGACTGATGTGCATATTCTAATCCATTTCTTGGTGCTAATCTTTCTTCTGAATATTATTCCATTGCTGTGATGGAGTACTGACTACTTTCCACAAGCAAACTGCATTTCAAAATCAGTATGGCATATACGTGCTCTAGTTTTAAAGGAATATTAGGTAATGGTGGGATGCAGTAGGACACATACACACACAGAGATACAGACACAGTATTACTCTACTCAAAATAGAGGACTGACTGGCATATTGTAAACTATCTTTTGATTGTAATCTTAGTTATGAATCCATTGCTGTGCTGACGTATTGGCTATACATCACAAGCAGAGTACATTTCAAAATCAGTATGCCTGTATAAGTGATAGTGTTAGTGGAACAGTTAGTAATGGTGGGGAACTGCACCATACATTAATACTCTGCTTAAAAACGTGGAGTGGGGCACACACTCTGTACACGATTTTTACTAACATAAACTCAAACACAGATAATATAGCAATTAAACAAGGGAAAACATTTTTTTCAGAATCTAGAAACTTATTAAAGTAATATACCACACATCAAACATAATACTGAGCAGACTTAAGCTACCCCCTGTTAAAGAATTCCAGCATACGTTACATAAGTGACAAGACAGTCGCTCTGCAGTTTTGTCTGCTAGGGGAATTCACTGTCTGCTTATGGTCTTTTTGTATATATATACCTACAACCAGGAGGAGACGATTGTTAGTAAAGGTAAAATAGATATAAATGATTGGCAGACAAATGAGACTCAAACATCCGCCACGACACGACGATGCAATATTTGTATTGAAAAGTCATCTCCTCATGGGTTAAGAATGTATCCAACTGGGGGGATGAGACATCAGTTCCTGTTTTGTTGAACGTGGTAGGCCGCTAATAGATCCACAGCTGCTGCTGCTCTTACACTTCCTCCTCCGACTGAAACCGACATCTATGTATGTCTTCCCTCAAGTCACCAAAGACGTGAAAGATCTGGACTGTTTGCAGGATGTTGTGGTATTTCCCAAACAAATTGCTGATGGGTAGCCTTCATCTGATTGGTAGTGGGGGGATCTTAGCATGCAAGGGGATGATTCAGTCTGACAGCACTCTGACAGCCCTAGGACAAATGGTAGAATCAGAAGTGGAAACCTCCCACATCTCCCCCACCAAATAAATCCAAAGCAGTTCGCACAAGTTCTGGTACGGTCGTGATGACCTCCTTCTTGAATGCTATGGCCCTTTGTTTGTCGAGTTCCTTGTGAGTGGAACCACAGTGAATGAGCAGTGCCATGAAGCCACTTTGAGGAAACTGTGATGCGCAATAAAGCCAAAACGCACAAGATGTCAGTTGCCATCATCATGTTGCACGATAATGATGAAAGTGCATATATCTAAAGAAAGAACAGCATTATTGATTCGTAATTCCAGTGAAAACAAGAAATAAAACTATTATTCTCTACATCGGACAGTGTTTGACTTGCATTGAAAAGTAAGTATACTGATTAGTCCTAATAGGTCCACGGATGTACTTGCATAATAAGTCACATTTATTCATCAAGCAGTAGAGAGAAGCATAGTGTCATCTGCAGTTAAGAGCTTCCAGGATCTGTCGACATGGCTGGAGTAAAGGTGCAACAAGTCACATTGGGTACTGAAAGGTATTTCCATACATTCCAAATTGCACAAAACCGATGTGTTATGCGAACAAAAAAATTACCATCACAATCAAGTTACTGTCCGTGTGCCTCTAATAACGCTGCTCACTCCAGATGCGAACTTCCTCTAGGCTAGGCTGGCGTCAGAAAAATTCCACATTTACCGAAAAATTAAAAATTACAATTTCAGGCAAAAAGATCGTTGCCTCACTATTTTGGGACCGTAAAGGCATCATTTTGGTCGAATTTCTGCTTAAGGGGGACACCACCAATCTACACTGATATTTTGAGATCCTAAAAAGCTTGAAAGGAGCATTTTTAACATCGTGCAGCCCATTGGCTGGTGAGAAAACTCAACACCTGAGAGGAGATAACAGACTCAACAGTTAAGAACTGTGTCCTTCTACAAGTTAATACTGCAAAACAGTTGCTTACTCAGAAATTCTTCGTTTATTTATTTAGTGTAGCAATATTCAGAACATCGAAAAGTCATCTCATTGGCGCACAGAAACTTCTGCATTCGAAGCTTAGTCTGAAGAGCAAGCTGGAATCTCTTCTTCGTCAGCAATAAGCAGTGAGTAGAGACTTCTCTGACAGTGGACAACGAGCTATGACTTCTTCTTTTCTGGTGGACGAAGACAAAGCACTTCCTCTCAAACAGCAGGCATCAGCAGAAGGTTATGTGACACACAATCTTCAGTTCACTGACTTACAGAATTTGGTGAGGTTTGCAAGCACAGGGAAGTGGGTGACGAGCCTATTTGTAGACTAGATGGTAGGAATGAGTAATGTTGGGAACCCTCTAATTTCATGTATAATTTGAGGGTTCATTCAAAGTATCTTTCATTAATATAGTACGCATGTATTAGCTAACTACTCTTTTACTGTAATCACTCAATCTCTGAAAAGGCACCGCGAGTTTGTGCTTTCACAACTGATTTCTTATATGATAATCTCACATATTCTCATTACTTTCTGCTCTTTGACAAGACTTTCGAATCTGTCCTGCTAAAATATTGCACATTCTTTGTTGTTCTCAACGTTTCTGGACTTGTGTTAGATGTTCTGATCAAATGTGTATTCGCGTATTTAAACAATATAACTTTTGGAAGAATCTAATTTCATTTAAAGTTGTATTTCATTTCGTTGTTGGTTAACCGTATATATTGCTGTGTAATTGATCCTTGTCTCATGTTTTATCAGGGCCATTCTTTTCCAGTTAATATTACCTGTTGCATTTGGTTTTAATTAGTGTATGTGGTTCTATGATAGCTTACAAATTTCATATAATCACTAGCATATTTCTACGTAGTGTTCAGTTTAGTGGTCGGCCGTACAGGGTCGACCAACATCCTCGTTCGTAAGATGTGGAGAGCTCATCCCCACATACCTTAAAGTATTTTGGCTGGGCTGTTCACAGACACAGTTCCTTTCTGGGGAGTCATTAACTCCACGAAAATTAGCTAATCAATTACCATCAAGTTCCATCAGCATATAGAGGGAATTAAGATATTAATTTATGTCCTAATCTCTGCACTCACTAAGGTTCCTTCCCATAAACGTAAGCGCTCATCAACTGACAGTGACTCAACTTAGACTAAATGAATAATATGAAAATGAAATAAGAGACATGTCACTCCAGCAATAGACTGTCACGTATCATCATACCTATGCTCGTGGGAAAATTCACAACGACTGTGAATCACTGAGAGTGCTCATAGAGTGACAGCATCACACAAATTTTGTTATTTTGATCTGCCAACCTCGATTACAATGAACTAACTACAATTTCTCACACATTCCTATAGCCACTACATCCAATCATTGCAAGCACTGGTGTGGATATAAAATCTTTGAGGGCGCAAACACTATAAGTGGAAAACCTCACACAAACCTCCACTCATTATCATTATGTAAAAACATTAATATTTTCAAATATTAATGAAAATTCTAATTAATTCCGCATAATTCTATAAATTCCTTTTCTTACTAACTCATTTCTACATTCATATCAGTGATGCCTTGTCATGTAATTACAGTCATTACATTACTGTAATAATTAATGACTAACTGTATTCCGTCATTACTAAGACAATTCATTGTGTTTAGCCAATTTCACACACATCCATATACACTCCTGGAAATGGAAAAAAGAACACATTGACACCAGTGCGTCAGACCCACCATACTTGCTCCGGACACTGCGAGAGGGCTGTACAAGCAATGATCACACGCACGGCACAGCGGACACACCAGGAACCACGGTGTTGGCCGTCGAATGGCGCTAGCTGCGCAGCATTTGTGCACCGCCGCCGTCAGTGTCAGCCAGTTTGCCGTGGCATACGGAGCTCCATCGCAGTCTTTAACACTGGTAGCATGCCGCGACAGCGTGGACGTGAACCGTATGTGCAGTTGACGGACTTTGAGCGAGGGCGTATAGTGGGCATGCGGGAGGCCGGGTGGACGTACCGCCGAATTGCTCAACACGTGGGGCGTGAGGTCTCCACAGTACATCGATGTTGTCACCAGTGTGGTCGGCGGAAGGTGCACGTGCCGGTCGACCTGGGACCGGACCGCAGCGACGCACGGATGCACGCCAAGATCGTAGGATCCTACACAGTGCCGTAGGGGACCGCACCGCCACTTCCCAGCAAATTAGGGACACTGTTGCTCCTGGGGTATCGGCGAGGACCATTCGCAACCGTCTCCATGAAGCTGGGCTACGGTCCCGCACACCGTTAGGCCGTCTTCCGCCCACGCCCCAACATCGTGCAGCCCGCCTCCAGTGGTGTCGCGACAGGCGTGAATGGAGGGACGAATGGAGACGTGTCGTCTTCAGCGATGAGAGTCGCTTCTGCCTTGGTGCCAATGATGGTCGTATGCGTGTTTGGCGCCGTGCAGGTGAGCGCCACAATCAGGACTGCATACGACCGAGGCACACAGGGCCAACACCCGGCATCATGATGTGGGGAGCGACCTCCTACACTGGCCGTACACCACTGGTGATCGTCGAGGGGACACTGAATAGTGCACGGTACATCCACACCGTCATCGAACCCATCGTTCTACCATTCCTAGACCGGCAAGGGAACTTGCTGTTCCAACAGGACAATGCACGTCCGCATGTATCCCGTGCCGCCCAACGTGCTCTAGAAGGTGTAAGTCAACCATCCTGGTCAGCAAGATCTCCGGATCTGTCCCCCATTGAGCATGTTTGGGACTGGATGAAGCGTCGTCTCACGCGGTCTGCACGCCCAGCACGAACGCTGGTCCAACTGAGGCGCCAGGTGGAAATGGCATGGCAAGCCGTTCCACAGGACTACATCCAGTATCTCTACGATCGTCTCCATGGGAGAATAGCAGCCTGCATTGCTGCGAAAGGTGGATATACACTGTACTAGTGCCGACATTGTGCATGCTCTGTTGCCTGTGTCTATGTGCCTGTGGTTCTGTCAGTGTGATCATGTGATGTATCTGACCCCAGGAATGTGTCAATAAAGTTTCCCCTTCCTGGGACAATGAATTCACGGTGTTCTTATTTCAATTTCTAGGAGTGTAATACAAAACAAAACTGATCATAAAATTTAGAAAATTTACCTCACATGGATAATAAATAATATAAAAAAACATATCTCGAAATGCTGATAATAAATTAAACTTTATCAAATTTGCATCATGACTAAGAATTATTTTACGATTTGCAGACATTTCATCATGCATTTGTTGTGCACAGATAAGTAGTAGCACAAAGTTATAAATTCACCGAAAAATGTGAAATAATTACAAATGTGCATAAAACTTAAGGTTAATTAATTTTGTATACAAACACTGACAAAATTACAAAATTATAGACACATTTTACAAGCCACACTGAATTGAAAGGTACTTAATTGTATATGCACCATCCTCAGCGTTACTAAAAATGTACTACTTGTTTGTCATGATTGTTATTGTTTTTAACCGAATAGATAGACCCATTACTGTTACAAGTACGAAAAAAATCACATTAATTAAAGCTGAAAAATAAGGCAACAAAATACATTGTAAATGCCTACTAGATGTCCTCTGATTGTCACTCAACACACAATTCGTAGCAATTCAGCTAGTTTGTATGAGAACACTTGTTTTGACGCAGGCAGCGGACAGGGTTTCACAAATAATGCGTAATGGTGTACAATATGTAAGAGAATGGTGATGAGATTTTGATACGATTCAGCTCAGATCTTTCACATCTACATCTTTCGGAATCCGCTGATGCAATGTGTGGAGTGCATCAACTGGCCAGTGGGCATTTAAGCAGCCGTGGATGAATAGTGTAGTTCAGACTGGAGCTGGTCGTGTGATGTGTCTGGGTTAATTTTTTGTACCACAGCTTGTGCCAACTCATTGGATTTCCAGGGAGCATGGATCATTATGTTTATTTTAGGGTTTCTCTTCATCTCGGTCATGAGCGCTGAAATTAGATGCTCTCAAACACGCTGATGTACTGAGAGTGTTTTTCCTTCTTTTAGAAATGTTAGAAAGGCTTACTACAGTCTCAAATTCCTTCCTTGCACACGCCATAAAATAACAAGTGCAGCCGATTAGGAATTAAACTGTTCTCGTATTTTATCCAGTAATTATTATGTGTTGCGCAATTATTCTGAGTCTGAAACTACATTATTTCCTAAAAACGCTGTACAGGAGACAACAACAACGAAATATCAGTAGTTACTCTCGTACCGCCTGTCATGTTCTTTTACAGACGTTTCAGAACAAACCACGCTAATCTCTTTGAAAACGAAATTTCTCTGAGATGATGTGTAATGAATTAAAATCAGGTTATCGACCTGTATGGATTCCCGAATATCCTTAAAACAGATGAGTCTTTGTATAAATCCAAACTATTATCATTTTATTCTGTACCGCGGCGTAAGTTTTTCACTGTTTTAAGTGGTGTGATATTTCGCGACAGTTTCTGCGTTAGATGTGTTATTAATTTTACGTGAGTAGTTTAAAAATAACGGCTGATGCACTGAGAGAAAGAAAAATTTTTCTGGATGATGTTAGTGTTGTTGTGGTGAATGACCCGACATTCACTCTGTGATAGTAAAATAAGAGCGTGTTTAGCGTTGTCTCCCAGCGTTCAATGTCCGACTAATTAAGTAATGGAAGACAGGTTTATCGACTTACTTTCCGTTACGTGGGTTGTTACAGTACAGAGAAGGGGCACTACGGAACTTCATTCATTCGTTCTGTGGAAAGTTACTTGGTGAAATGTGCTTTTCTTTTGGCGGATTCCGCGGTTGATTAACAACTAGGTCAATCGGTGTACGGAAGCCAATTACGGTAAGTGAGATCCCACGTTCTTTTAAAAATACTTTTTCTTTCTTTCCTTTACTCTGCTTTATAAGACTCAGAATTTAATCGGTGTTTGTCTCGTAGAGGAGAAGGTTTATTTTCAGAATTACGCTGTGATGAGATATTCAGAGTGACAAACATTATACGCACTTTGACGAGTACATCCTATGACATAGTTCCTGAATCGTGAACTATAGATTAGCAAAAATTTTTGAAAGGCACACGTTAATAAACCTCACAGGTAAACTCTGCTTTTAAGGGAAGTCAGAACAGAAAAAAGTGACGTTTTCGGATTTTTATCTCATTATTAAATACTCAATTTTCCATATAAAATGATATAAATTTCACTTATAACCCCATATGGGAAATATTTTATTTTATTTTTTAAATACAATCTACACCGGTTGAAAATGTTAGCATTTTTACGTGTATTACCTCAAGATCCAATAAAATGTGTAATTTTTTATATGGGTGCCTGTGGATTGCTGTGTTATAAAGGTAGAACTGTCAGAAACAGTATCGTATCGTTTCATAGTTGTATGTCAAATTGCTAACATTTTTCCTAGGAAAAGTGATGAATAGACTGGTAAAACACTCAAGAAGTAAAGTATAGCGCCAAAACGAAGTTTTTTTTAAGAAACGCAGGTTTCATGGTAATAGATTTTCGAGTAAAGGGCAACACTGTGTTGAACATGTGGCATGTGAAGTTATAGACAATGAAATAAAGGCAAACTCGTCAGCATCTAGAGAAACACCCATTAGCGATTCGAAGATTAAAATAGAACGTTGTGATACACAGTTTCCTGAAAACGAAAGTGATGTAAATGGTAGGTTAGGTTATATTCTGATAGATTTACAAATCTTAACAAGGGTGTTAGGTGAATGTGTGTGTTGTAAAATATGTGGAGGGGCAGTTAGTTTACATGAAGACAGTGAAGTGTCAAATGGATTAGCCAGGAAAATTACCATTAATTGTGTCAGTTGCAAATATACTCATTCATTTTGGAACTCTGATTAGTGGAAAGATCATTATTTTGAAGTAAATATTAGGTGATTTTATACATTGAGAGCTATTGGCAAAGGACACACTGCCGTGATGAATATGCCACGCCCACCTTGTAAAGTATGCAGGATTTATTGGAGCTGCTGTGGAATCTGTTGCATGTGAGTCAATAAAGGGTGGTGCAAACGAAGCTGTTGAAATAAATGATGGTGTGACTGACGCACCAGTAGCTTTTGATGGCACTTACCAGAAGTGGCGGTACAGTTCTAAGAATTCTGTTGCAACAATGACCAATATGGCTGCTGGATAGGGAATAAATTCCCAGATTTTGAACAAACACTGTTATAAGTGTAAATCAGGGAATGAAGAAGGGCTTATCTCTGACAGAAATAATGAAGGAACAAGTTGTGGTATGGAGGCTTCTGCAGATATTGAAATTTTTAGTCGATCTGTGAACGAAAGGGGAGTGCATTACACTAAGTTCTTAGGTGATGGAGACTCAAAAGCATATAACAGTGTGCTAGCACAAATTTGGAATGTGTTGGTCATGTCCAGAAGAGGATGGCTACCAGGTTGAGGAAATTGAAACGAAGTTTGAGATGGTAAAACCATAAGAAGGAGGCTGACAGACAAAATGATTGTTAAACTACAAAAGTATTATGGGATGACCATTAGAAATAATACTGAGGATTTGTTGATAATGAAGCAGGCACGATGGGCTACCTTCTTCCACAGAATGTCAACTGATGACAAGCCAGTACACCACCTCCACCATCCTGGACCTGATTCATGGTGCAATTACCACAATGCCCAGTACTCAAACAGTTCATACAGCCATAAACATTCCATCCCAGCAGCAGTCATGGATATCATAAAACCTATTTACGGAGACCTGGCAAATCCTGAATTACTGAAGAAGTGTCTGCATGGTCAGACTCAAAATCACAACGAGTCGTTCAATAATCTTATATGGACTCGCTTACCAAAAACTATTTTTGTTGGAATGAAGACACTTAAGTGGGGCGTCAGAGATGCTGTTATTGTTTTTAATGATGGCAACATCGGTAGTCTGAAAGTGCTACAGCATGTGGGAATTAATCCTAGAGTAAACTGCATGGACAAGGCTTGTATTGATAAAGCAGAGTACGTAGCACAGTTGGCCACTAAGGGGTCCAGAAAGAAGAAAAGAAGAAAAAACTGGGAAAAAGAACAAGACGATATATACATTACGGTGCAGGGTGCTTCGGAGTGACTAAAAATAAAAAATTGAGTTACAGTCGTTTAAAACTTTAGGAGCCGTTCCTGAAACATTACATTTTCTATTGCATTTTTCCATGAATCTCAGAAACCACTTCAAGTAGAGTATTCACATTTTCAAGGAGTAATAACATACATATCCTGAGTATACTGAACTAAGAGAAGAACATAATGTTATGCATAATTAAAAATATTTAGAATAACGTACAAAAACGTACACAAAATATTAACCGTGTAATTAAAAAATTGTATTTCCCAAAGCAGTGGCTGAAATGCAATTATTGTAGTTCAGTAGACTCCGAACATACAGTTAATGTCCTGTAAGAGTTTCATGTCAATGACTACCCTGGTTCCTGAACTACAGCGAAGCCAAGTCACTAAATTTACATTGCCGGGTAGGGCGTTCCAACTCCCCTTAAGGAACCTTTATGACAGCGACAACTAACGGATTACAACTGCTGCGCAACACGTTACACAGTTTTGTAACTTTCGATCAGTCTACGATTTACACTGCCTCAGAGGTACTTTTTAAACTCTATCATGGTAAACTAGATGAAGAAGCTCACATCTCCCGTTCGCAAATACAGATACTCTAACAAATAATAAAAATAATAGTTGTAAATTTACGGGTGATACAGCGTAAATTTTACTAGTGGTATCTAACGAATCAGACGAACGTAAAACAACGACACGATTGGGCGAAAAGCACAAAAATGCACGTTCCCTTAAGATCTCTTTACTTTTAAAGAACTGTTATTGTCTTGATGCTAAGATGTTATTGTACAGATTAGAAACAGTTCTTTATTGCCAATGGTTTTGTGTTAGTTTGAAACTACTAGGTTAGATACGTCTTTTGTTGTCCTGTGGCACAGGACAAGTTATATTCATTGGCACGATGAAGACGTGGGAAAAATTTGTCAGATATTTACCTGCCAGTATAATTGTTTATGTATGAATTGTCTGTCCTTTGAAGAAGGCAGTCTGATGGATGGAAAAGTGAAATAGAATACACTTCATTATAGAGCCTTTAAGAAGGAATATTATACAGACTAACAAAATTCTGTTCTACTAATGACATTTCCCCAGAGATTTCTTACATGACAAAACTGTGAAATAATTTTGTAGGCTATGTACGTCTCATAGCTGGCTTACTTGTTGTAGATGCTAGTATTCTTACAGCAGTGCATGCTGAGGAGAGATTCTTTGATAGTGCATTGACTGATTGTTCCATCTGTTCTTGTTATAACTCTCTATACACTATGAATGAAAGCACACATAACACTGGTGTAATATTCTACAACATTTATTACTTAAGACAGCACTCAAGTTTTTGAAGAGAGAGGAATATACATAGTTACTTACAATAATAGCAAATTCTATGCTGTTGAGTCTGCTTGAACGTACACCATTAAAGTTGCAAACGTAGAAAAGCATACTACTTTTCAGACCACCTGCTTTAAGAAGGCCATAGATACAAGGTACAAAATGAATTATTACATCATGTACATAAAGGAACGAAGATGAATTACCTTGAAAACGTAGAAATTAATAAAGCTTAACGCTGAATAACCATACACAGTTCTCTTGCTCGCCACATCTAACTGCACATACTGCTCTTAATGCCATCCAGAGCATGTTGTACATTACCACTTTTACTCACATGCCCTCCAGTTCTTTTTTTTTCAGTTACTGTAATTTCTCGTAACCTGGTCAAAAATTTTACTTTGTCGCTTCAGTTTTGTGCATAGTCTCATTACTATAGAGAAGTGAAGCGCCAAAGTTATACTGTTTGCAAGTTACGTCCTGTTGAAGACAAGATTATTTTGTTCAGCCATGTCTTGGGAACATGTTACCAAAGTTTGTAGTTCAGCTTAGTTTCTTCTAAGATCATTTACTGTGAGTTGCCTATAGATCATTCGTGAATGTGTTACACATTTCATCTTAGTCAGATAAACTTACATCGCATTGTCTCTCACATAATTACTGTCGTTTTATTCCTAAATCTAACATCAACATTAACATTTTTCACCTCTGGAAATGGAGATCCTGTTTAACCACACCAGTTTAAAATCTTGAATACTGCAAAAATTTCACCGCACCATTTATTTATATTTGTAGCCGATGTTTTCGTAACAGCAGAAAACCGGTTTCTGAAATAAACAATAAATATTTTAGAATATGACACCAGTGTCAGACGTGTTTTCAATCTTAATGTATTCCTTTATATGTTGTTTTGATGGGTATCCTGTTTCATATCCTTCTCTTGGATCCAGCAAACATGTTACTTTTGCAGTTAAGAAAATTAATTTTTTATCTAACTGTATTTTCAGTATGTATAATTTGTTCTTAACATCGTTCCAGAGATTTATTTCTCATTGACGGCAACCATTCTCGCCCACGCACAATACATAATGGCCTGATGCCTGCAGTATGTAGGCTTTTCTGATTACTGATACAAGAATGTGTACAGAAGTCTTCTACATAAATCGGAATGAACACGAGTCTTAGGCTTACGACCAGAGGGACCCAAAAGGAAAATTTCATTTTTGATTTGGTTCTTACAGTTGGATAAACACAGATACCTTATGTTCTCGTTTTCCTAATGTCCAAAGAACATAACAATTTTTCGCTACAAACCCAATGCTTTTCTGATTATTCACAAAAAAATTATTAGAGCTGGGGCATATAATACATTTTATAACTTAAAAAACATCTGGGATTAACATAGTCTTCGGCAACATATACTACTGATGGGTAGCTCTTTCGTTTTGGGCCAGGTGGCAGTGTAAAAAATAAAACATTTTGAAGAATGTCACACTAATCTCTTTCTGGTGAAGTCCCGGGATATTGCGGATGCTAAATCTGCTGAGTTCTTCTCATGCTGATTACTGTGTCCCGCAAGGAATTCTAGAAGCATCGCCTGATATTTGGCCCGTCTGTAACTGCGTGACTTCATGGTGCCAAGCACTGGCCACAAAGGCACCCCAGACTTGTAGATTTTGAAAAGACCGCACTGGTGCACTGTCGCTGACGCCCTGGCTTACAGCCGTATCTTCACTGCCTTTGGTAGACCTGAGCTCTTCAACAGAGCTGCAATTTCCCTGCTCATCGTCTGCTGGAAGAACCACCGTGTCAGCATCATCACTGCAATTGCAGAGCCCTCTGATCCGATGCATTCATATTCGCTTTCGGATGTACCGAAATGTTTATTTCTTCCAGCAGACAACTGGAAAGCAACCCTACTGATATGCGCTGGCGAATATCAATAGAATATTTCTGCAGTGGATATTCTGTGGGACCAACTGCCTGAAAAATTGCAGAAGCTCGTGTAGACGACTATTAACTTAAGCATCTGGATACAGAGCGAGATACTGCTGCGATTTTTAACAAAATGGAGATGTGTGATTATCAAGCATCAAACCACGACTTCTGTTTGCGAGAAGTCTACCAAATGTGATTATCAACAACGATCAGACAGCTGAAATAGCCTGTTTAATGTGGATGAGCTCCAATTGCAGAATAGCGACGTACAGTGTAACAAATTTATATGTCAAATCACGATCCATGGAGTGAATAAAATTGTAAGTAACCCTCTAACCCATTTCATACTTTGCCCTTCCTGGCACGTCTACAGGAAATGTTTATGTCTTATTTGGTTAACGAATATCGTATTACCAGTCAGAATGCTATGAGTTAGAGCAGGAGAATCGATTATGTTTTGAACCTGTGGAGGACTGTTTAACGATTTTAAATGCCAGTAACAATTATTTACAATGTACTCTACTCTGTGTCAATCTCTTCTATATGTTTTAAATTATCAGACAGCTTACAGAACAGAAGCTGTGTTGCGTTTAACAGCGCTCTGCAATTTGTCAACTGTGACAATAAGAATTCCTGAAAGTTGGCTCCTATAAGAGTAAATCGTCAGAACAATGAAGGCCAAGAAAGATTATATTATATGATCTGCTGCCCATAATTTTAATTATTTTCCTGCAACCTATGTGCAAATGGTTAATAAAGACTCTAACAAAGACAATGTATGTATTATGTACAGCCGATATATTACAGCTGGAAAAAAAATCTTTTCTATATCTAGGTCATTGATATGTACAATATCACCAAATATAAATACTTCCAAATCAGGATAAATGTAGCACAGATGTATCACACAGATATAAACCATTCCCTTTTAAAGAAATTGTTCCTTTAAGTGCAGTTAATCTGTCAAGCGTATGAAAAACAAAACTAGAAACATTTGAGATCGAAGTCAAAAACGAAACCTGGAATGGCGAAATACAAAGACAGAATATTGCTGGAAAAAGAATAAGTTATTCCAGAAGTGCAAACGAGGCTTACAAATTACTTCAAACATTGTGTATGGGAAAATCTGAATACAACTGGAGAAAAGATATTGACTTTTACTGTAAATAGCAATGGTTCAAATGGCTCTGAGCACTATGGGACCTAATATCTGAGGTCATCAGTCCCCTAGAACTTAGAACTACTTAAACCTAGCTAACCTAAATACATCACACACATCTATGCCCGAGCAGGATTCGAACCTGCGACCGTAGCAGTCGCGCGGTTCAGGACTGAAGCGCCTAGAACCGCTCGGACGCCGTGGCCGGCAAATGGCAATATTGTGAGATATATGAATAATCTGTTTCTAGAGCTCCAATCGCTGTTGTATCAGTCTAGATTGTATCTAAATGTGGTAGACTGGATATTGCGCATCTAGCAAGTGAAAAGACGTTTTCATAGCTTAAAACTGGCAGGATAGCTACATTTAATGGACTGTGATTTCCTAGAGCTGTAAACTTGAAGTTATGTATGGACGTTCCAAGATAATGTGAAGTAGGAGATTTGGTAATGCAGATCCAAGAAGATGTGGAAAATTTAAACTTTGGAATTCTCTCAGGTATGAGTAATGCATGAAGGTGTGGAGCTAATTATTAAGGCCATAGGAGAGGTAGTTTACAGGAAACAGATACATATTAGAATTCTAGAACATATTTTCTTAGTATTTGCTGAATTACTGGTTAGAGAAAGAATTAGATGATTCAGATACATATCAAAATTACAAGACGAGATTAAGCTGGAGGCTGTTGAAACTACAACAAACAAATGTAAAGAAAGGATTGTTAGCAGTGTGTAATAAAAACACAAAAATTAATAAAAAATGTCTGATTTGATGTGTGGTTCTGAGGAGAAAAGATGGGTTGCTGACGCAACTACTTAGATCTGAAGATGATCCCTAGTGATCAAAACATGCAATCCCATTAAAAATGTGCAACTGAGATGGAACAACAGGTGAGAATTATCTGAAGTATCTACACAGTTGCTAAATCTCTCAAGACTATTAAGTCGACTATAGAGAAGATTATTGACCTGCATCTGACGTTGTTTTCACTTTTTACACGGACTTTCCATTGAGAAAGCCTACTGTTTTCCCAAGGAAGTCATATTTTTCAGTTGTAACACTACCAACACTAAACGCCATGTTTCGTTGACTAGGCAGCAGAGCTGTTCCAAAGGCTTTCAGAAACCCAAACAACGTGGTCCATATCTGAGTCCCAATACTTACAGACATGGTTTCTTGGAAGCAAAAAAGGTAAGCGAAGTTCCACATTATCAGCACTTCTTGAATATTCATTCTTGTAAAGGAGATGTTTGATCTACAAAATGGCTATCATTTTCGAGCACAGCGTGTGACCGTTATTTGAGAACTGTGGAGTCAAAGTATTTCCTAATATTGCCTATTGTCCTCCCAAAAATTGCTTATACAGTTTTCGAAATAATTATAATGCACGGTGTGAGCTGTTATCCGAGTTGCTTGTTAACCAGAGTAACGTTCAGTGGACAATTTGCTCACTCACGCAAGGTCGTGTAGTGAACAAGATATACTACCTCAGGTCAGATTTATGACTGGATTTAGAACTTCCTAGCAGATGGAACTCCCATATGTTGTTCTTAATTCAGACGAAATCAACAGATGCAACAGTATTTTCAGGCTAAAGAATTGTATTAAAAACGCACTCTGTTTTAAATGATTAACTGGTCCTAAGTACGAACTGTGCTGTCATTTGCACTGGACACAGAAATTCATTGTAGGTGGTGAGACAGGACTAGTGCAGGCACCACGATTGCCTCTCTCCATGTGGTGCTAGTACTAGAAGGCCGCTCCCCCCTCTCTCCTCCTCACCAACCACACCCTCCCCCAAGCTGTACGTGTGGGGAACTCTATTACACATTTGCACCATGGTGATATAATTTTAAGGATTTAACAGGTTTATGTTTGATACACAACAGGCCATACATTTCTGTTTATGAAATGTAGCTAAGCACACTTCAGGCCACTAAAATTGCAGCAGCAAGAAGGATAGCAACTGTGCCTGTACAGTAAAGTAGGAAGAATACATAATGTTATTTTTAGGTGAGTGAAGGGTACAGAGAGAGTGGCTATGCAAAAGCACTAATTGCTCTTGAAACTATAGTCCGTTGTAGATCGTCCAGTGTGGTTGGTAAAAATGCAAGGGGTTCCACCTTTTTGGAAAGCTGGTGAGATACATCAAGCCAAATACATGTCTTATTTTTTTAATATGGCTCTTCTGCGTAATACCTATGCTGTTGGGGCCTTTCTTCAGCAATTTTCACGTAGGTAGATGATTAAATCACTTCTACACGACTACTATGCAGTTCACATCCAAGAACCTGGTGCATGGTTCACACAACCAGTTTCAGCCATTTCGCTCTTGAACAGCGTGTGGGAAAAATGAGTACATAAATCTGTCTATGGGAGCTCATCTTTCTATGAGTTTACTGTGGTACTCGTTTCTCCCTATATAGGAGGGGAAAAAATGTGAATGCGTACATATGAGACATTTGTTGATTGAAATTTTGTGAAAAGGTCTCACTGTAACGAAAAATGCAATTATCTTATTGATTGCCACCCCAACTTGGGCATGATACCCACGACACTTGGTCGCCTATTTCACTGTAACACTAAATGAGCTGCCCTTCTGTAAACCTTCTGGATATCTTCTATCAGTCTTATATTATAAGGAGTCCATATTTCAAGGCAACACTCTGGAAGAGCATGGACAAGTATAGTGTAGGGAATTATTGTCATGAGGTATCAATGCACTTCTGAAGCAGTGTAATGCACGCATTCACTGTCATGGTGACTATGTTAAAAATTATGTATGTGTAATTCTCCTCCATTACGTCACTTGTTTTGTAATAGATAATGAGGTTTTAATTCTTATCACCTTCATTACTATTAGATTGCATTAAATCATCTAGTTTACATGTGGGCCAGCATAAATGCAAACAGACAAGATCGCAATACATTAGCCCTGGTTGCACACAAATGCACACGTACACACATACACACACATACACACACACACACACACACACACACACACACACACATTTGGGTAACCCTATATTTTACGGTCAGTTGGGCTGGATAATTTTCCAGAACATAATGTAATGTTAAGGTGCAGACTAGTATTTCAAAGAACCAGTCGCTGTTACTTACTTTACCTCTACAGCCCTGTGCCTTCAATGTGAAAACTCGACAACATCATTTATAATACTAAGAGACAGAGGCTCTTGTTGCATGCAGTCTTCCAGTATTCAAGTTATAGAGTAATGCATATATGGTTTTATTTGTTACCTGGTTGCTTGGTAGGTTAGAGGTTAAGGGAACAAGCAGTAGGGTCATGAGTCCCATATATGGTTGAGATGCAAATGGTACGCTTTGACACATGGGCAAACACCACATATCATGGATGACTCACTGTCAGTATGTAACAAAAAGCGTTGTAATAATCACGGTTTCATTGATGTATAAGTATCATTGGGAGGGTTCCCAATTGAACAGGACAACTAATCGCTAACACGCATTATCAAGAGCAGCGCTTCTTATAGACTTAACGTAACTAATGAGGAACTACTGAATAGAATAGAGGAGAAGAGGAATCTGTGGTACGACTTGACTAGACAAAGGGATCGGTTGGTAGGACACCTTCTGAGGCATCAAGGGATCACCCGTTTAGTACTGGAGGGAAGCGTGTGGGGGGGGGGGGGGGGGGTGAAATCGTAGAGGGAAACCAAGAGATGACTACACGAAGCAGATTCAGAGTGATGTAAAATGCAGTGGTTATTCGGAGAAGAAGAGGCTTGCACAGGATAGAGTAGCATGGAGAGCTGCATCAAACCAGTCTGTGGACAATAACAACGTTTTCGAACTAACGATGTGGTTAATTTGTTTTTTATATGAAAAGAACGACTACTCAATCTACCATGACTCAATACAATGCTCAAAATACGAGTGGACCACTTGTAATTACGTAAATATTCTTTCATGCTGCATTAAAGGATCGTAAGAAAAGAATGTCGAAAAAATATTGTTACTTTCATATCTTGATAGACAGAAAACGTTTAGAGCATTAGTCATATGAAAAAATACGATGCTATCATGTGCCAAAATCATATCATTCCAACATATTCAGGGTTTACAAAATACGACGATTGTTACAAGCACTTCATCCGTTGTGTGTATGAATTGAACTGGGTGCATCCACGCATCACCTCTCCACCAGACATAGAAACCAGTGTGTTAAGAACAAAAGTAGCTATCTTTCCTCTCTGAGCTTTAAATCTAATTGCAATATGCTTACCACATAGCATACTCAACGGCGTATGGCCTAAAAGTGTGTCAAATGTGAACTGAGGACCAACCCTAACAACTAATCGGGAAACTGAATTTTAAGAAGCATTTATCAGAAAGGAATTTGATTGATTTATGATGTCCTTGTTTATCCAAGGGGGCTGCAACCATGTGCACCCTTCGCTACCATCTGTATATAAGCAAGAACGTCATTCCTCGTTCTTCTATGACGATGAGGGAGGAAGAGGGGAGGTGTCATAGTGCAGAGTGGTAGTCGCCTTCCGGGAGGCGAGTAGTACAAACGGCTGTGCTATTTTTCCTTGTGACCAAACCTTATAAAGCAACTGAGCCGTTCGTGTGTCTGAACGGGGCCGGCGCGACATGACCAACTTGCACGCGTGCGACACTTGGGTCTTTGTTTGAGCACAAAATTGTTTAAATATTTATGTCATAATGTGCCTCCTGCAACAAACAAATGTGACGCTGACATACTATTTAAAACACTTCGCACAGACCTGGGGATGGCAGCAATTGCTTATAATAATAAAACATGGTAGACCATTGCTTAAAAAATATAACTGTTCATTGTTGTTCCAGTGAAGTTGTTTCAAATAACGAAATGAACACCTCCACAGTGTAGTTGTTATACAAAAAGAGTGTAATTCGTTAAAATATTGAAACAACAATAGTAACATCCGAACGATGAAAGCCTGAAAAGACACAATACATTTAAAGTCCGAAAATCCAATGTACATAAACTAAACATGCCACAATCAAAATTTGGAAGGAACATCCAAAATTTAAAGTCCCGAACAGACAAGCGAAAGTTAAAGTCCTGGTGAGATGCACCGATTTTAAGCCTGATGTATTGCCAATGAAAAATGCAGACAATTGTTACAAAGTCCAATTGCTCATTACGGTGTCGGAGGCCATGTCACTTTATTGTAGAGGCAGCAGATCATGTAGTACATAGGTGGCAGCTCCTGGAGGCGAAGGTCGAGGTGGATGGAGGCAGCATCGTGCGGTGCCTCCGGAGTTGGATTCTGATTAAGGGAATGCTGTTGTAATCTACATCATACTCCCCAAGCCACCTAATGGTGTGTGGCGGAGGGTACTTTCGGTACCATTATCTGATCCCTCCAATCCCGTTCCAGTTGCGAATAGTGCGTGGGAAGAATGATTGTCGATAAGCCTCTGTATTGGCTCTAATTTCTCGAATTTTCTCCTTGGGGCCAATACGCATGATTTATGTGGGGGAAAGAAATATGTCGTACGACTCCTTCTGAAAAGTGCTGTTCCGAAATTTCAATAGTAAATCATTCCGTGATGCACAATGCCTCTCTTGTAACGTCTGCCAGTGGAGTTTGTTAAGCATCTCGTAACGCTCTCTCGTCCTTCGTTGGATCTTCTCTATCACTCCTATCAGCCCTACGTGACAGGGATCCCAGATGGATGAACAATACTCAAGAATCGCGCGAACAAGCGCCTTATAAGCCACTTCTTTCTTTGGATGAGTTACATTTCCGTAAGATTCTTCCTATGAATCTGAGTCTGGAGTTTACTTTTCCCACTATCTGTTTTATGTGTTCATTCCACTTAAGGTCGCTCTGGATAGTTACGCCTAGATATTTTACAGCAGACGCTGTCTCCAGCTGTTTGTCATCAATAGTGTAGCTGTACAGTAGTGGACTTCTTTTCCTATGTATTCGCAGCATGTTACATTTGTTTACGTTCAGGAACAACTGCCAGAGCTTGCACCATTCATTAATTCTCTGCAGGTCGTTCTGCAGATTCTTACTATCTTTTGACGTAGCCACTTTGGTATAGACAACTGCATCATCTGCGAATAGCGTTCAAGAGCATCCGACGCTTTCTACTAGATCATATTTATATATACTGCAAACAGCAACGGTCCTATCATACTTCCTTGTGGTACTCCGGGTATTACCTTTACATCTGTCGATTTGGATCCGTTAAGAGCGACGTGTTGAGTTCTATCTGCAAGAAAGTCTTGAATCCAATCGCAAGTCTGCTCCGATACTTCGTAAGCTCGTATTTTTTTCATTAAACTGCAGTGCGGGACGGTGTCAAATGGGTTACTGAAATCAAGGAACACGGCATTGACCTGAGCACCGTTGGACGCTGTGTTGTGGATCTCGTGGAGGAACAGGGCCAGCTAAGTTTTGCAGAATCTTTGATTGCGGAATCCATGATGATTTATATAGAGGAGTCGTTTATTTTACAAAAACATCATATTTATCGAGCATAAACATGTTCCGTAATTGCACAAGAGATTGACGTCAAGGATATAGGTCTATAATTCTGTGGATCTGCCTAACGGCCTTTCTTGAAAATGGGAATGATCTGCGCTTTTTTCCAGTCGTTTCCTTTCGTTGCTCAAGCGACCTACGATAAATTATTGCTACAAGGGGAGCAAGTTATTTCGCATAATCTTTACAGAATCTTATAGGTATCTCATCTGGTTCTGATGCCTTTAGACTAGTAAGCGATTGTAGATGCTTTTCAATTCCGCGATCGGTTAACTCAATATCTGTCGTTTCGATGTTTGTTCGACGATTGAAAGGGGGGTCAGTGTTACGATATTCCGCGGTGAAACAATTTCGGAAGAGGGAATTCACTACTTCGGGCTTCTCTCTGTTACTTTCCGCTTCTGTACCAGTGTAACCGCTGAGAACGGACAGATGATCCTGACCCACTTACTGTCTTACGTATGGTCAAAATTTCTTAGGGTTTTTACTGAGGTCGGGTGACAATGTCTTACTTTCAGAATCATTGAACGCTCCTCTCATTGCTCTCCTTACGCTCATTTTCACTTCGTTCAGCTTTTATTTGTCATCTAGGTTTTTACTTCTCTTGAATCTGAGATGAAGTGCTCTTTGTTTACGTAGGGCTTTTCTAACAGGGCTATAAAACCATCGTGGATCTTTCCCATCCCTTAAAACCTTACTCGGAACATACTTGTCTATGGCATATTGAACGATGCCTTTTAATTTTTTCCATTTGTTCTCCGCATCTTCGTCCTCATCACCGATTATTTGATGCTGACTGCTGAGATATTCTGAAATTTGTATCCTACCTTTCTTAATATTCCTTGTAGTACTTCTCGTCATAGATGCTGTCACAGCCTTATGATCATTGATACCATACTCTACGTTAACTATTTCGATAAGTTCATGTCTGTTTGTTTCCAGTAGGTCTAAGATGTTATCCTCACGAGTTGGTTCTCTAACTACCTGCTCAAGGTAATTTTCGGACACGACCTCCAGAGCAATGCCACACCACTTAGGCACCAATTTTGACAGCATAACACTCCCAAAGTATACCTGTCAAATTGAAGTCACCCCCTATTACAACGGCATTACTGATGATATTCTGCAAGCCCTTTCTGAAGCAGATCCTGACTCAGGTGGTCTATAAAAGCATCCGATCACCATTTTGACCGTTCTTTGGTACTCAGTTTCACCTAGGTTAGTGCACGTTCGGAATCCGTGATAACCTCACTATAGATTTTATCAATTTTTTTACTGCAAAAAAACACGCCGCCACCACTGGCGGCTAACCTACCCTTACGATAAATATTCCAGTCTGAACACGGGATTTCGTTGTTACTGACGTCTGGTTTCATCCACAAATAACCAAATTATCGAAGCTCATTAGAAATCAATGTATAATTCACAAAATACTGATTTTGATGTAAGAAAGTAAAAATGTAAATATTGCAACAAATAAAACACTGAAACAACAATACAAACATAAAAATGATGGCGATAGAAAATGCAAAATAGTTAAGCAGGTACAACTAGAGGACAAATGTGTCTTAGGTTCGCCTTAAAGGTAGCCTTGATGGGCGAAATACTCATTCACAGTGACCAAAGAGATACTGCTACATGTTAAACTTTCTCATCGCTTCCAAAATCTAGGCTACTTCTCCACATCTCCTCAGAAGGGATTTAATTTACTAGATAGTTATTTCGACGTCATAACAAACACACTGGAGAGTGAGACCACATCCTTTGTGCTTGAAGGTGGCATGGATTCAGACTGTTTCATTTTGATACTGTCCGACGCCATGAAAACGGTGCGTCTTGCTTGCCACAATCACGTAATTATATTATTATTGTAACACTCCTTTGACGGAAGGTCGTGTGTGTGATCGTCCATTAGTACAACAAATGACGGCGTGTCCTACAAACGAGGCTTTCAGGCACTGAATTCGTTGAGCGATGCCTCAAATGAGAATTCTCCGATGGTGGTGACAAATCTGATAATACTTGACAGATTAGCTATACAAACTTAAAAAAAAAAATCCCTGAGAATTCTAGGTTGATGATGTCATAAGAAGCTCTGAATAAATTAACGGTGGGGGAGGGGTCAGTACTTCACATTACATAACGACTTAGACCTTTCTTTCCCTCACAGCTGAGACACACTAGCCAATAAGCAGTAGTTTAACAGCGGTTTTCAAACAGCATTAATCTATATTGAATAATATCCTTAAAATTTACTCTATTTGGAATATTAAGTATTTTAAAATATGTGATTTATAAATTTCCATAAAAACAAATTATAATGCTAGCTTAAAACACAGAATTGCCTGAGATTTCTATGACGTTGTCTTGATTTTTCCAGGCAAAACGTAATTCCTTGGGAATTCTAGATTTTCCAGGTTTTCCAGAAAAACCACTACCTGTCATGTTCTATGATGAGTCAGCTTTCTTCTCAGAATATGTTGTTTTCCTGCAGACACCACTAGGTTACTGACAGAATCGAATAATCTCAGAAGATAGTTGTTGTAGTCAAATCAAAAATAGGAAGACAGGTGCTGATAATCAATATGACTCGCTCATCAACCACAGACCACATCAGTTGCGTGATAACCCTATCTTCAGTACACCAAGGTTTGCAGTAACTGTCCTACACGAGTATTGACAGCTGTTATTGTAAGGCTAGTAATTTTACTCTACAAAGCACTCTAGGGCAAAGAGTAAAACAGGCACGAAAGCGTCACGTCCCATGAGCTTGAGTCTTACTGCGTAACGTTTCTCGTTGCGATTGCTTTTAACATCAGCAATGGAGAATGAAATACAGTGAGCCATATGAAGACATGAAAGCTTCACATAATGTCCATTGGAGACATAAAATGGTGTACAAAACTTTAAGTCGAAAGCATGTTTCGCCTGATGCGTCACTCTCAAGTAACACAGCTCGATAAAACTTGGACCATACATAGAAGGAACTGTTGCAGTATACTGCCTATGAAGGCATTTGAAAGAAATACGCGATACGACGAACATTTTTATTGAAACACAATAATTGCGAGTTTTGTAATGGCCCTCTGGACTTCACAAAGGCGTGACAGGGTTCTTAATAAGGGGGTTTTATCACCACTGACGGCAGTGCACACTGTGAATCGTGTTCCCGTGCTGGCCACAAGGCCACTGAGGAGTTCTTGTGGTAGGGCGTTGTAGTCGTCCACCAGCGTGATTGACAAATGATGGATGCCCGTTGGTGCCTGTGAACATGGTTCAGCACTTCTTCCAAACGCGTCCCACAGGTGGACGATGGGATAAAATTCTGGGGAGTGGGCCGGCCAGCCCATTCGCCGAATATCTTCTCATTCCGAAAGCTCCTTCACCTGGGCAGTTGGATGTAATCACTCATTGTCACCTGCAAAAATGATGTCAAAACCGAGTGCACCCCAGATAACACACACGTGGGTGAGGAGTACAGTGTCACGTAGACGTTGACCCGTGAGTATGCTATGTTCAAAAATATGAAGTTCAGTACTCCAATGCAAATTTATGCACATCTGCATCATAAAATTTGGACCCCCAAGACGATCATGTTCGACAATATGCCTGGGTGCACAAAGTACGTTAATGTGGCGAGAGGTAGGTACACGTAAGGCCCCTGGGAATATTCTCTGGTGTGAGGACTCACCCATGTCACAGAAAAGGAGTAAATGCCTCGACAGATGTTAGAAGCACCTTCCTACCTTTGGGGTAGGAAATTGCCCACAAAGGGCTGAAGATTCAGCAAAGATCAAAGGCATGAGAGGGCGGTAGACAGTGGAAAACACTGTATTGACATGCATAATGAGAATCCCCAAGATATGTAGCCTCTTACATAAGTGCCATGACCTCTCCATTGGCAAAAGATTCTGTACCAGTCCCACATTCGTGTTTACAGGAGAGGAGTGCCAAATGGAAGGCTGAAAAGCAGCTCCTGTATTAAAAATTTGACTACCGATGTAAGTACCATAATTAAAACCTGATTTAATGAAATTATGCTCTGCTATAAAGAAATTCTTGATCCAATAAACAATTTTGTAGTGCTATTTGACTGCAGATATGTATGAAAAATTTACGGAAGCGCTCATACTTGCAATAAAGTTCTCAACTAATGAAGGCAGCCGTAGCTTGTATAAATGAAGGTCAAACAATACTTCAATCACTCCCAAGGTACTATAAAAATTACAGGAGCATAATAATGACCAAATAGTCGTTGAATAGTGTGCAATGGTGACCGTGGTACGTGTTTGTGGTCACAATAGAGAGAATGTTGTAGCTGGAGGAACGTTTACCTACGAACATATGTGTTTCCTGGTCGGCCTTTCAGTCTATTGACACTCTATACATTTAAGAGCTGGATAGTATGTTAAAGCTATTTGCAATATATTGTTGATTGTTCACATACAGAACTTCATGGCGAGTAAAATGTATTGATCTGATTTGATTTTATCAGGGACGCAAAAACAACATTGGTCAAGCCCGCTGCTGCCCGCAACGAAACAGGCTTTATTGTGCGTTATCGTTCCCTGTGTCTCTAGTAAAGTCAACAATACCCCTGAACAGTGCGAGGAGATCCTTTACCAGCGCTTTGCTAGACGCAATTTCTTCAGGTCTGGTGGACTAGAATATTCTGTGTCTTTTAATCTAAAATGCCTTGCATTCGAAGATCAAATGTGATGCGGATTCCTCGCCCACACCACACATCCTACATTTTGCGACTTCTTCTATTATCCCCAGTGTATGTAGGTGTTTTTTGAAGTTCCCATGGCCTGTCAATTGCCCTCCGTGAGTTTCATTTTTCTCCTGTTCAAGCCCAGAATTGAGAGACTTCTCTTACAAGGGAACCTCCCCATCGCACCCCCCTCAGATTTAGTTATAAGTTGTCACAGTCGATAGACCTTGAAAAACTGAATACAGATAAATCGAGAAAACAGGAAGAAGTTGTGTGGAACTACGAAAAAAAATAAGCAAAATATACAAACTGAGTAGTCCATGCGCAACATAGGCAACATCAAGGAAAATGTGAGCTCAGGAGCGCCGTGGTGCCGTGGTTAGCGTGAGCAGCTACGGAACAAGAAGTCCGTGGTTCAAGTCCTCCCTCGAGCGAAAAGTTTGATTTTTTATTTTCAGACAATTATCAAAGTTCAGGCACTCACACATAATCAACTTCGCTCTCCAAAATTCCAGGACATGTTCAGATTTGCTTGGACATATGCAGGATTTGACGGTCTACACACGGAAAAATTTGAAAACGTTAAAAACATATGTTTTGCCAGAGCACAGAGAAAACTGTCGGACCGTGAAACTTTTGCATTCATTTGTTGCAGTTTATGTGACAAACTCTTATGCTTTCAGCACTTTTTTGGGAGTGATTATCACATCCACAAGAAAACCTAAATCGGGCAAGGTAGAAGAATCTTTTTACCCATTCCCCAAGTGTATAAGTTAGGTGGGTCGACAACATATTCCTGTCATGTGATGCACATGCCGTCACCAGTGTCGTATAGAATATATCAGACGGTTTTCCTATGGAGGAATCGGTTGACCTATGACCTTGCGATCAAATGTTTTCGGTTCCCATTGGAGAGGCACGTCCTTTCGTCTACTAATCGCAAGGTTTTGCGGTGCGGTCGCAAAACACAGACACTAAACTTATTACAGTGAACAGAGATGTCAATGAACGAACGGACAGATCACAACTTTGCGAAAATAGAGAAAACTTTTCACTCGAGAGAAGACTTGAACCAAGGACCTCTTGTTCCGCAGTCGTTTACGCTAACCACGTGACCACGGCGCTCATGTGCTCACACTGGCCTTGATGTTGCCTATCTTGGCATGGGCTACTCAGTTTGCATATTTTGCTTATTTTTTCATAGTTTCACACAACTTCTTCCTGTTTTCTCGATTGATCTGTGTTCAGTTTTCCAAGGCCTATCCACTGTGCCAACTTATAACTAAATCTGAGGGGGGTGCGATGGGGAGGTTCCCTTGTTAGAACATGGCTTCGGCATCAATACCTAGCCATGTTATTGCTTTTGGACCTTAGCCCAATATTCTACGTGCTGTCTCTCTGTCTACTCCCGTAGTTCTATATTGTTCATCGCCTTGGTGATTGTCAGGATAGGTTCCGGTCCAATAAATGGTGTCATCGCCCCCTATCCTGGCCAACCTATCGGCTTTCTCATTACTGTTAATCACTGAGTGACCAGGGACCCATAATAGGTTTACCCTATTGCTTCCCCTAGCTAGTGGCATTCCGCCACGATCTTTGATGTTGGTGCAGAGGCTGCCAGTGGTTTCAGGGCTGCTTGGCTATCTGAATAAATGAAAATGCTACAACCTCTTTAGCACCTCCACGCAGGCCCTGAGAGCAGATATTTCTGCTTGAAACACAGTGGCCGTCTTCCCTAGAGAGAATGCACTCTTCAACCTTGGCTGCACTCCGTAAGCTCCAGCTACAACACCTTGGTCTGTTTTCGAGCTGTCAGTGATCCAGACTATGTCCCCAGTACAGGATCGAAATTTGTTCTCCCAGAGCTCTCTACTGCCCATTACTACAATGAAAGGCTTGTTGAAGCAGCTGGGAGTTATTATAAAATCGGCCGGCATTTCTCAAACCATACCTATGACTACCTCACTCAGTATCTTTGTTGAGATCCTGGATACCCCAGTGAGTTCCAGTTTTTGCCAGTCTTTAACCTGTGTGCTGCAGCTGCTACCATCATTTTTACCCACAGGTGTAATGGGGTTTTGTCCAGCATCGTTGCCGTACCAGCAGTGACTGTGCTGCTGATCCCGCCTGTAATGGCTAAGCAGGTCAATCTCTGCACCTCAGCAAAGTCCTTATCAGCTACCTGCTGTTCTGCCTTTTTCCAGCACCCTGTAGCCCCATACGTGATCATAGGTCCTACTCTTCTGGTACTCATTAGAGTGCATTTCGAATTAGAACAGGTACTCCGTATGTGAGGGGTTACCCCTAGATACTTCACTATCCCCTTCACTGGAAGTGTTTCATCAAGAACCTTGAGATTCCAATATGCGTGTTGGATTTACTTCCTTGTAAATGGTACTACAACAATCTTCTTAGGACTGACCCATAGATCCTGTTTCCTGCACAAACTTCACACGTTGTTAATGCTGCTTGTGCTATAGCTCTGACTGTACTTGGAAATTTGCCCAAGTATTACTATGACAAGATCGTCTGCATATTCCTGGCAAAAGTACTGTCTAGAGTTTAATTCTACAATGAGTTCAATCGCCATAAGGCTACACAGGAGGGGGAACAGGACTCCTCCTTGTGGACAGCCTCTGGTACTGTTGATTACCATTTTTCTTGCATTATGGTGGCTTTTACCTTTCTGCCACTAAGCATGTCTCTAATCCACCTGCAAATAGTGGTCTCCAAACCATGCACCTCTGCCGCCTTAACCATGGATTCCAAGGTCGTGTTGCTAAAAGCCCCTTTGATGTCCAAGAAGATGCAGAGGACTATTTCCTGAAGATGTAGTGGTTTCTCCACCTTCCCTACAAGTTGGTGGAGTGCATTTTCACACGATTTTCCCGGTTGGTATACATGTTGGTTTATGTGTAGAGGGACCCTAGTTGATCTCCTCTCCCTAACATGCACGTCGACCAGTTTTTCTAATGTTTTAAGAAAAGGGAGGACAGACTGATTGGTCTCATATCCTCGGTCTTGGTATTATCAATTTTCCCTGACTTTGGAATGAAGAAATGTTGTATATTGTTAGAACTAATTATGTAACTTGCGGACAGTTAAGTCATACTCGGTCGTCGTGCACCGTTTTGACCTTGTAACAGAAGAAACCATATGGTACATGTGATACTTGCAAATGAGCTATGTGTATTTAATCTCTTAATAACTTTCCCACTCTTGGAAAAGGAAATTTTGCGTTGGTTACCATTGACTTTTATTACTTTTATTACACGTGCAGATTATTGGTGTGTAGTAGAGTAATAATGTAATACATAGACTATTAAGTACAGTAACGAAGAGATTTTTTTTTAACTGCAACAGTTTTAAATTTGAATAGTATATTTGTTGACAGGTACATGACAATGTCGTACCTTGGAACAGTTTTTCACATTTGGAGAAACCTCATTGTTCTGGAATAACTTCCGTAATTTACGAAGGAGACTGCAACACACATAAAGTGGATGTTACCACTTCAATTACAGTACTGTCAAGAGGCGATACTTTGAAAAATGTTCTGAGGTGCAGTTCCCATTCACCTACTTAGCTGTGAAACTGTCTGACTGCTGACAATACCTCTCGAACGTTTACTGAATGCTGCAACACATCAGTACACTGATCTAAGCAAGTACTTTCTCGGAAGATGAAAAGATATTCTGCAGAAAATTCTCCACAGTAATTCTGCATGCAGTAGCCGATGACAAAACTTAACTCCACACCTGAAAATGTGTGTGCAGAGAACAGGGTGTTTATCGCTATTAATAGGGAAAACTAAGACACAACGGAAATTCTTCATTATGTGCACTATGCCGAACCATTATTTAGACACAAGGGGTGCTTTCCAACATATAGTGTACTATATACAGTCGGACGCAACATGCTCCAGAAATAAATGTAAATAGTGGTTTTAATGGCTTAGAACAGCAGAGATGAGTGACATGAACAGCAAGTAAATGATACACTAAGTTCAAATCTAGCAAACGAAGCACACGATCCACGTGGCTTTCAACGTACGCGTGGAGCATAATTCTAGCACTGCAGTAATCACGCAGAATCAAATTAATAAATGGGTCTGAGTACTACGAGACTTAATTTCTGAGGTCATCAGTCCCCTAGAACTACTTAAACCTAACAAACCTAAGGACATCACACACATCCATGCCCGAGGAAGGATTCGAACCTGCGACCGTAGCGGTCACGTGGTTCCAGACTGTAGCGCCTAGAACCGCTCGGCCAATCCGGCCGGTCATCAAATTTATATTTACAACTTACAGGAAAATTAGGATAGCATGACAAAATTTAGTGCATAATTATTCGAACTGAGTGAACAAAACTCGATCTCTCAACAAGCTTCAAGTTATCGTAAAACACAAAGACTGAACTTCTCTTATGTCTCGTGGCTAAATACACTGCCGGGAAAAAAAGTGAATGCACGTGAAAAGGCGACGTAGATTTTGATGTGATGAGAGCATATGCTACCTGTGGGATATTAGATGTTCTGGTTATGTTTACAATGGACATCCTAACGGCATCGCTACGAGAGTGCCATCTATGTCTGGCTGTTAGTAGGGAACGCTCACAGGCAGAAGGCTCAGTGTGGTGCAGAAGTATGAAGCATGTGGGCAGTTATGCCAAGGCTACACGCCCGTGCTTATTATAGCGAAGTGAGCGAGTTTGGAAGGTGTCAAGTTGTCGCCTTCGAAAGGTGTCAAGTTGTCGCCTTCCGAGTGACGGAGTAGTCCTTTCAGAGAATTGTGACCCAAGTTGGACGTGCTGCATTAGCTGTGGAACAGTGCTGATTTCAATCGTTACCTCAACATTCTCACCCCGTAGATGAGGTTCTGGACGTCCACGCACCACAGTCGCCAGCCAGGATCGTCATATTCTAAGGGCAGCAGAGTCAGGCTACACAGCTACCACATCACGGATAGAGTGCTTGCGATCCCAGACGTGTCAACACGAACTTTTGCGAAATGGTTATTAGCAGTGGGACTGCGGCCAGGCACACCCCTCACCCCTCTTCAACTCACGTCACAGTATCGACTTGCACGGCTCAACTGGTGCCGTCAGAGGATCACTTGGAAGATGTAATGGCGCGCCGTGGTCGTCAGCGATAAAAGGAAATTCTGCCTGCATCAGCGAGAAGAGCAGATTCTGGTCGTTTGGACGTACAATGTAGACCTGGTGAGCACCGTCTCGCAGAGTGCATTCGTCCAAGATAGACAGGCTCCATCCCAGGCCTTATGGTCTGGGGTGCGATAAGCTACAACTCTCGTTCACTTTTGGTCTTTCTGGAGGGGGCGCTAACCAGTACATGCAGAGCGTTGTTAGCCCAGTTATTTCAGCAGGAAAGTGGTGTGCTCTTCCCACAGAATAATGCAGGCCCACACGCTGCCCGTTAAACTCAATTTGTTCTGCAAAACGTGCTGCTAGTTCTCTGGCCAGCATAATCTCCAAACGTGTCTCCAATCGAGCACGTGTTGGTCTATGATGGGACTACAAGTGACTCATGCGACTCGTCAACCAATAAGTATTACAGAACTACACTGACAGGTAGAGGAGGAGTGGCAAAACGTATTCCAGGACAGTATTCACCGTCTATATGATAGACTGGATGCTGGAGCCAGGGCATGCATGGAGGCTACACCACATACTAACATCGGTGTTTCAGCATGGGTTGGTACTTGATACCTCCGAACCGGTTGTGCTATTAATCTGTTAATGTAATCATTGAATAGGTCTACATGCACTGTTGTAACAATAAATCTGGATTGAACAGGAAACTGCTAAAATGCTGTACTAATTTTTTACCTGCAGTGTATCACCTCTTCTTTGCAGTTCATCATAGTTTCGGCACAAAAAATTTGTGAAAAATAAACTGTGCGATACGAATACGACTCGAATGAACTGAATGAAGAAACTTCTCAACTATCAAGCACTATGAATAAACGACACGTTCTCACCAAAACAGCAGAGCTGCTGCAGCCCCCTACATCCTTCGTCCACTCCTAGCACACCTCCAGTAAAAAGTGCCTTTCACCCTTACTTGCAAGCACGTCCCGGCTAATCGCCAATGATATGATTGGTTGGGAAGCCGCGGAAACGACCAGAGGTAACCATGTTTCCACCACAACACGTCCGAGCGAGGCGATTGGAAGAACACCGTTACATAATGTCCTTGTAATACATTATGGAAGACCAATTCGCGAGCTATTGAAAGCAAAGCTCTTGAAAAATTTAAAGTGTAGTTTACCACGCAACGTTCAATGTGAGTATGAGAAAATGTGTGAATAACCAACGAAAGCATAACTTTCAGCCAGTCTGTGTGGCAGAGGTCTGAATGTGTTAGAGAAGCTAAAACAATGGAAAAGCGAATTGCAAAGGCCCAGTCTACATATAGTGGGGTCAGCAAAGTGAAATGGAAAGAAGATAACTATTTGTGGCAAGACAAATATTGGGTAATATCAACAGAATTCTGTGATATGTGAGTAGGATTCCTCAGGAATAGGAAGTTGGACCAGGGAGTGAGTTACTGTGAACAGTTCAGAGTTTGGATTATTTTCGCACGATATGACTGCAATGCAACGCCAAATACACGCGTATGTGGCAAGCAGAATGTAGATTGTGTAAATATATGAGGCTAATGAACATGTAATTCAGCATGTAAAGGGAGGTGAAAACCTAATACTCATTAATTAAAGGAATGCCATAGTAGGGGATGAGACAGAAGACAGAATTATGAGAGATAATAGGATTGGCAGTAGGAATGAGAGAGGAGAAACACTAACTGAGCTGTGTAATGAATTTCACCTAATAATTGCAAAGGCATTGTTCAAGAATCACTATAAGAGGAAGTATTCCTGGAAAAACCCTGGAGAAATGGGAAGATTCCAGATGGATTACATCTTCGTGATGCAGATACTGCATTTTAAAGTTTTCAAAAGAGTAAGAGCTATAACGAATCATCCAGCAGAATGAGTGAGGAAAACTGAACTGTACTGAAGTACTGAGGAATGGTGGGTTCCGCTTGAATGACCGATTCAATATATATAAAAGCCAAAGCAAAATTCAGTGAAATTAAAATCAAGGCTGCAACCACAATTCTATATTTGAACGCAGAGAACAGAGCATGTAGGTGTAAAAAGTACATTGAAGGCATCAACGACGGGTAGCAACTACGTGATGACGATTTAGAAGAAGAAATGGGAGTCTACATGAAAGACATAGGGGATCAAGTGTTAGACACGGAGTTTATAAGAACTTTGGAATGCTTGTGGTCAAATAAGGCGGAAGACAGGATAATATTGTTTCAGAATTACTAAAATATTTCATTGCCAGTGAGAACGCAATTAGTTTCTACTGGCGCAATTTCCCTCCAGCACTGTATCAACATAGCAGGATGTATGGTAGGTGCTTCGCTAGACTCAGGTGAAAACTTTAGCAATAAGGCGAAGTCTCCAGTATAAAGAGATGTTACAAAGTGAATCATGATCTATGGGATACCAGGAAAGAAGACAATTGGAGTATTTAAGAATGGTGCTATAGAAGGATGTGACCTTTATTGTTTACAATATACATAAACGACTTAGTTGACAACATCGGTAGCTCCGTGAGGCTATTTGCAGATGACACGGTTGTCTACAAGAAAGTAGCAACATCAGAAGCCTCGTACGTACTCCAGGAGGACCTGCAGAGGATTAATGCATGGTGCGACAGCTGGCAGCTTTCCCTAAACGTAGATAAATGTAATATAATGCGCATACATAGGGGCAGAAATCCATTCCAGTACGATTATGCCATAGGTGGTAAATCATTGGAAGCGGTAACGACCGTAAAATACTTAGGAGTTACTATCCGGAGCGATCTGAAGTGGAATGATCACATAAAACAAATAGTGGGAAAATCAGGCGCCAAGTTGAGATTCATAGGAAGAATTCTAAGAAAATGTGACTCATCGACGAAAGAAGTAGCTTACAAAACGCTTGTTCGTCCGATTCTTGAGTATTGCTCATCAGTATGGGACCCTTACCAGGTTGGATTAATAGAAGAGATAGACATGATCCAGCGAAAAGCAGTGCGATTCGTCATGGGGACATTTAGTCAGCGCGAGAGCGTTACGGAGATGCTGAACAAGCTCCAGTGGCGGACACTTCAAGAAAGGCGTTACGCAATACGGAGAGGTTTATTATCGAAATTACGAGAGAGCACATTCCGGGAAGAGATGGGCAACATATTACTACCGCCCACATATATCTCGCGTAATGATCACAACGAAAAGATCCGAGAAATTAGAGCAAATACGGAGACTTACAAGCAGTCGTTCTTCCCACGCACAATTCGTGAATGGAACAGGGAAGGGGGGATCAGATAGTGGTACAATAAGTACCCTCCGCCACACACCGTAAGGTGGCTCGCGGAGTATAGATGTAGATGTAGATGTAGATGTTTGAAATAAGACGAACTGATAGGACAAGAAACAAGGAGTTTCTTCGCAAAATCTGTACGACGAGGAACGAGTAGAAGGAAAAGGATGACATGGCCTGTCTTACGACGTCAAGAAAACTTTCATGGTACTTGAGACAGCTATAGAGGGTAAAAACTGTATGTGAAACGGAGATCAGAATATTTCTAGGAAATTTAAAATGAACATAAACAGTCTCAACAAAAAGAAACCTTAATTTTTTATATTTCTATGGTTACCGGTGTCGGTCAGTTCCTGACAAACATCTTCAGACCTCATACCATGTTGGTAACCGGTATTGGTGAACGGAGCAGGCGCTACGAACTCCATAAACGTCAGCTGCTTAGTCGACGCTCATGGGATTCGCAACGCCTGCTCCCTTCGCCGACACCGGCTACCGATGTTGTATGAGGTCCGATGCCGTTCAGTAACTGTCCTAAACCGGTAACCACAAAAATAAAGGTTTCTTGTGGTCGGGTCTGTTTATGATCATTTTAAATTACTAAGGAGAACTGCTGTTCTCCGGGAAAAATGTTCTCAAAAGTTATCTTCTAATAAATAATTGAGGATATTTGACGTAAAGGTTGCTCTGAAATGAAGCGGTAGCCGCAGGAGTGGAATTTGCGGTGGACGGCATCAAACTAGTAAAAAGGCTAATGACCTCCTTCCACCCTCCCACCATAAAAGTTCCCTTTACCCTCTACGAAGGCCGGCCGCTGTGGCCGAGGGGCTCTAGGCGCTTCAGTCCGGAACCGCGCTGCTGCTACGACCGCAGGTTCGAATCCTGCCTCCAGCATGGATGTGTATGATGTCCTTAGGTTTTAAGTAGTTCTAAGTCTAGGGGACTGATGACTTCAGATGTTAAGTCCCATAGCGTTTAGAACCATTTGAACCTCTATGAAGCTTCGTGTTTACTGACTTCCCAATGTCGAACTCACAACCACTGTTGCATCATAGTCAGTCGTATTTGTTCGACACTGACTTCAAATCATCGACTGCACCAAGTTCTTAATTCTCTTCCATCAATTAGAAATGAGTAATGCTCCATTATTTCTGTCAAAATAACTTAATAAACCCATCAACACATCACTGTCATGAGATGACGACACATAAATGGTAATCAACGACTAAACACGGATAAATCACATTGGTCTCATTTTTAGTAGTCAGATACATAACTAGACAACATGCAACATACGCTCAGGCCCTGTATTTGTAAGTTTACTGCTGTCTACAGATATTCTTGTAACTGCACCTTTCTATTAAGCTATGCGTCAGTTGTTCACGGAGTTCTGGTTGAGGCTGAGTTTTGTACCTGGCACTAGTAAAACGCCTAATGACCTCCTTCCACCCTCCCACCATAAAAGTTCCCTTTACGCTCTACGAAGGCCAGCCGCTGTGGCCGAGGGGCTCTAGGCGCTTCAGTCCGGAAACGCGCTGCTGCTACGGCCACAGGTTCGAATCCTGCCTCGGGCATGGATGTGTACGATGTCCTTAGGCTTTAAGTAGTTTTAAGTCTAGGGGACTGATGACTTCAGATGTTACGTCCCATAGCTTTTAGAGCCATTTGAACCTCTATGAAGCTTCCTGTTTACTGACTTCCCAGTGTCGAACTCACAACTACTGCTGCATCCTATACAGTCGTATTTGTTCGACACTGACTTCAAATCATCGACTGCACCAAGTTCTTAATTCTCTTCCATCGATTAAAAATGAGTAATACTCCATTATTTCTGTCAAAATAACTTAATAAACCCATCAACACGTCACTGTCATGAGATGACGACACATAACAAATGGTAATCAACGACTAAACACGGATAAATCACATTGGTCTCATTTTTAGTAGTCAGATGCATAACTAGGCAACATACAACATACGCTCATGCACTGTATTTGTAAGTTTACTCTAATGTACAGACATTCTTGTAACTTTACCTTTCTCTTAACTTATGTGTCAGTTGTTGAGCGAGTTCTGGTTGAGGCTGAGTTTTGTACCTGGTCTCCAGATGAGCCGGCACTGTGGTCCAGTGCCAGACTCCACTGTGCAGCTGCTGGTGGCGGGCAGACCCCTCCACGTGGCGTGCAAGCTGTTCGGCCTGACGCCTTTCACAGTGGAAGCGGAGAACGCCTGTCTGAAGCAGACCGCAGCTGACGTCGGCCTCTTCCTCCTCGCCAGTGCACTCCAGCTGACTTCTGCGTGTGGTCTTCTGTATTTTCTAATAGCTTCTCCACGCAAAATGTCAGTACTCGTTTTTATTGAAGTTTCATTATCTATTGAGCTTGTAGTTCTGTCGATGTTTGCCATGGCTGCTGATTTCTTTTGCAACACCGAAAAGTACAAAATTATTATTCAGTTAATAACAAGATGTGATAAGATTTTAATGTCTTATCTTGGACCTGTTAATTCATCATCAACCATGTTCGTCAAGATTCAACTCTTTTTGGCATCTTATTTCTATTTTGTAGTTGCTGCCTACACATGTAGCCTTCCCGATGAGGGACACATGAGGCTGTACATTTTACTCCTAATGTACTGTGAAATACCATGTACAATGTCACTGCTGAAATTTGTGGATCTGCTGTTACTTACAATGCAGAGAGTTAGGCTTGTAAATGGATGCCTCGAATATATGCAACGTGAAATGCTAGGAGGGAGATACAAAAGCACAATAGTGACTGAAAATCCCACTGTTTCAAGAATCATAAATGACACACATACAGATACACGTGTGAGACAGCCATCTGTACAGGGTTTGAGGAGAGCATACATTACCCTGTGTGAACTATCGACTGCAGTCACAGCTGTTCACGAAACTTTCGTGGTATTTTACTTTATATCAGCAGTGACACAGGCTGTTGCGATCATTTACCTGATGGCTACAGCTGCCTCTGATGTGTCAGTCACTTACACAATGACATATCTATGGTTTTCACTGATGCTTAATGTTTGGCTACCGGTTGTCATTCTGACGCCTGCCCACTTGCTGGCAACTGAGGCAGACAGGACCACTAGGCTGACGTCACAGCTGCTGTCACAGAGCCGGCCCCACACTGCCCGCCACGAGTTGCAGCTGCTGCGCCTGCAGGTGAGCTGCACAACACCAGCACCAAACTTGCTGGGCGTCCTGCCACTGCGGCTGAGACTCGTAACCACATATGTGTCCATTGTGACCACCTACACCACGCTGTCACTTACGTTCGGTGCTCCAGATAAACCGTGAAGTGTCCTTTGTGCAAGATGTCCATTCCACTAATCAGCAACATGAAAAATTCGCTCAAATACACCATCCATTGACAATTCAGGTTAATGTACAATATGTTCAGCAAAACAAAAATACAAGTACAGTTAAGAAACTACCACAGCAACATTTGTTGTTTGCATGTCACCAAGTAACCATACGAGGTAATAGTGGATACCACTAATATGGGGGTCCAGGGGTGGAAAAGAGCAGCAAATAACCGAGAAGTGTGGAGGAAGATTGTTGAAGAAGCCAAGGCTCACCAAGGGCTGTAGCGCTACTGAAGAAGAAGAAGAGTATATGACCATACGATGTATGGTGGAAACTGCAAGGAGTATCGCAATCAGTTCTCAGAACTTCTCCCATTTCCCTCTCTTCCCCCACCCCCCCACCCCCCTCTCAATCCTCCACGCCAACGTCACTCCTTTACTGCTGTATTTGTGAATTGCCCCATGCTATAGTCATGCAAGCAAGATAGCTGTCATGTGCTACCAAATATATTACTGTTTACACGTCAGTGGAATATGTGCACTGTGCAACAGAATAAGAGACTAGTAAATTACTATTATGTGGATACATATATCATTATCTGTGGCCTGAAGCAATGACAGTGCCACACACTCCCCAAGTATGTGAATGTGTCATCAATCTTTCACAGGATGTGTCTCACAGTGTGTGCTAATATTTCAACAAGTTGTCAAATGTCACTTCATTTGTCAGAAAGCCCTAGTGAAAGCGATAATCATAATGCTCAATGTCAAGAGAGACTGGCAGCGTATATGTCATGTACTACAAGTCACTGGGAACTATGGTACAAATCATTCAGTAAATACCAGGGCTTCAGTAGTTCAGCCGTGTGTCATTTAACTGCGAGAATTCATGTAGGGTGGGACATGAGATGGTCTGCATGTGGCAACAGCGTATTTCTGTAGCAACTATGGCAGCATAATTGCATTGTGAAGGAGAAGAAAATAAGCAGCCTATGCCTTAGAACTTTGACAACACCTGTTTAATTCTTGGCGCAGACAGTAAAATTTTTGTTCTTTTTCTATGTTTTTTTCTACAATATATACAATCGCATTTATGGAACTTTAAAAGGAAGAAAATACCTGTAGTGTTCCTTCTCTACTGCTGGCATCTGCTTCTTTCAATATTTATCTATTTATATGATTTATTTTGTAAAGCACTTGCGAAATGTCTGAAATATAAAACATACAAATGTATATTGGCAACAGATGCCAATCACTAAATCTCATACTCCTTGGTGTTATTAGACTGTGCCTAATGCATAAAAATAAAATTTTGTTATTTTTCGAGTGTTCTGATGATGTTAATATCTGACTGCCGTTTTTCAAAAACAAATGTAAGGTCATAGTTTTTTACAGGTGCTATTTTCGAGCAAATTCCACATAATCCGTCAAGGTTCGCCGAAATCTTAGGTTTGCGACAGTAGTCCCTCTTCATCAGTTACATGAAGCAGAAGCAGCACGCTCTTCAAACGGCAGAGTGAATGAAAATGTAGCCTTATTATTATATGAAATTGAATCGACAGGAAAAGTAAAAGATATTGAACTGTTTGTTGGAGAGAATGTGATAATAAACCATACATTATGAAGGAATATGACAATACACTATATATATATATATATATATATATATATATATATATATATATGTATATACTAAACCACTGGACCGATTTCACCCAACTTGATGCACATATGACTTATTGTCTCGAATGACCCGCTTTGGGGGGAGGGGATACGAACCACTTACCTCTTAAAGCGATGGGGAGCAAGCGAGAAAATAGTGTAGCCCACAACGCTCGAATACCCTTACTTTAGTCAACCCGCACTTGAGAAGGAGAACACTTAGTGATCTGCAACAAACTTTACACAAAATTTCCCACCTTCAAGGGGGGTAGGACGTCAAACGGGCCGACTTGCGGCAGGAGAGGCACCACAGGACATTTTAAATTCCACTGTCTATACTTTTACAAGTAAATTCACAAAACGTTGTCAGCATGACCAGGAAGGATTCAGAATTCACACTCGTAGCAGCGCAAGTTCAATAACATAACAAAATAGTTTTTTAAGTAAGAGAAACTGTTCGATGAATTTTGCACAGCATACAAACCATACTTACAGGTGTCTGAAACTGTAGAATCTATTTAATTTATGAAAAAATGATTAAGCTGTTACGTTTTAAACTTCATGTTCAGAAAAAAATCGAATTTTGTAGTTAATTCTCTCAATTTTTACCAGAGTTTTTAATAGATTTGGAAAATTCTAGAGTTTCATACACCTATAAGTATTGTTTGTATGCTGTGCAAAATTCATCAAAGAATTTTTCTTACTTGTGAAGAAAAATGTACCTATAGCAACAAATGTAGCCAATAGTAAGCGAAAAAATGATGAAATTTCACATGTAAAAAATTTATTTTGCTATGTTTTTGAACTTCCACTGCTATGAGTGTGAATCCCAAATCCTTCCTGGTAATGCTGACGAAGTTTTATGAATTTATTTGTAAAAGTATAGACAGTGGAAATTGAAATGTCCTGTAGTGCCTCTCCTGCTCCAAGTCGGTCGGTTTGACGTCCTACCCCTCTTAAGAAAGTTTTCTCCTTGACAATCTTCACGAAATGGTGGACGAGGAAAGGTTCATGGCTTACTACACCTTCACTGTTCATACAGCAGAACTGCCACATGAAGCATGACGTTTTAATTTATTAGTCTTTACAAGTAACTGCGTTCATGACATATTTTCCTGGCAGTATTCACAAAAGCCACTGAATGTGCCAGCAATATTATATCATTGTATGACACATAGTTCAGGAGTTACGACGTCAAATACTGAGATACACGAAAAACTGCAGCATTATGTATGACGTTTTATTCCTTATATACTATTAAGTCTATTCACAAAACATTTCCCATACGACACCCAAATATGTTGCTGGATGTACCTACAAAGATATATACGACACACAGAGTTCAGAAGATACGATGGCATAAACATTGAGCTTCTTGGAAACTATCTGTAGGGTGATATTCGTTAGATATAGAGGTGAAGTAAGTGTACAAACAAGTGTGAAATATGTTAAACATGTGTGAAACGCATTTTACATGCGTGTACACCGGCAAAGCCAGAAGTAAAAATCTATTCCATAATCCCTGGAATAAATTCAACCAAATTTGGTACGCGTACTAGTTACCATCTGGAAAGAAATACTGTGGGGGCAAGAATCAACAACCTCCTATTGGGATGAATGTGATGAAATGGAGAAAGAAGGGTGGAGGAAGAGATGGACAGAAAGAGAGGAGAAGGAGGAGTGGGCCTCAGACTGGGAGGAAGAGGAGTAGATTTGGACAAAGAGAGAAGGAGTAGGAGGTGGGATTAGGGAACTGGAAGAGGAGATGGGCAGAGGTGGATTGAGTAGATTGAGGGAGGTGTAGGAATCAGAGGCTCAGACGGTTCTGCGACCGTGTAGGCTGCAGATTCCTCGACTTGTGCCAAAGGGTGGTACACGTACTAGTTACCATCTGGAAAGAAATACTGTGGGGGCAAGAATCAACAACCTCCTATTGAGATGAATGTGATGAAATGGAGAAAGAAGGGTGGAGGAAGAGATGGACAGAAAGAGAGGAGAAGGAGGAGTGGGCCTCAGACTGGGAGGAAGAGGAGTAGATTTGGACAAAGAGAGAAGGAGTAGGAGGTGGGATTAGGGAACTGGAAGAGGAGATGGGCAGAGGTGGATTGAGTAGATTGAGGGAGGTGTAGGAATCAGAGGCTCAGACGGTTCTGCGACCGTGTAGGCTGCAGATTCCTCGACTTGTGCCAAAGGGTGGTTGGTTTTCGGGTTCCGCTGAAAATGTCAGGTGTCCACTATACAGGAGTCGGCTACACGGATAGCAGCGGCTGTGTGGCGTGGACTGGGCGGTTTTTTAAGTTAGAGGGTCTCGGGAAAACGCAAGAAAGGCTTCAATCACAAAGGATGCAGGTCGAACACAGGAGGAACTTAGATACAGGAACCATTGGTATAACAGTCGTAAATTGTCGTAGCTGTGGTGGCAAAGTACCAGAGCTCCAAGGGCTAACAGAAAGCACTGATACTCAGAACGTTACAGGCACTGAAAGCTGGCTAAAGCCGGAGATAAGCTGAGACGAAATTTTTGGGAAGAACCTAGCTGTGTTCCGAAACGATAGGCTAAACACGGTTGAGGGTGGCGTGTTTGTTGCTGTTAAAAAAAGTTCATCTTGTCCTGAGACTGAAGTGAATAGTTCCTGTGAGCTAGTATGGGCAGAGGTCATTTTTGACAACCGGAATAAAATAATAATTGGATCGTTTTACCGACCTCCCAACTCAGATGATATAGTTGCTGAAAGGTTCAAAGAAAACTTGAGTTTGTTTTCAATCGCGTACCCGACTCATACGATTATAGTTGGTGGTGACTTTAATTTACCCTCCATATGTTGGCAAAAGATACATGTTTAACTACGGAGGTACGCATAAAGTGTCATCCGAAATTGTGCTAAACGCATTCTCTGAAAATTGTTTCAAGCAGTTAGTTCACGAGCCCACGTTAGTAGTAATCGATTGTGAAAACACATTTGATCTCTTCGCAACATATAATCCTGAGTTAATAACGAGCATCAAAAGGGATACAGGGATTAATGAACACAGGGTCGTCGTAGCGAGACTGAATATTGTACCCCAAAATCCTCCAAAAATAAACGAAAAATATACTGTTCAAAAAATCAGATAAAAATTCACTTGACGCCTTCCTGAGAAACAGTCTCCACTCCTTCCAAATCAATGATATAAGTGTACACCAGATGTGGCTTGAATTCAAAGTAATAGTATCGGCAGCAATTGAGTGATTTATACCAAATAAATTAACAAACGACGAAGTTGATCCTCCTTGGTACACAAAACGGGTTATAACACTGTTGCAAAAACAACTAAACAAACATGTCAAATTTAAACAGACGCTAAATCCCCAAGATTGGCGATATTTTACAGAAGCTCGAAATTTAGCGCGGACTTCAATGTAAGATGCTTATAACAGTTTCCAAAGAGATTCTGGTAGTATGTGAAGTACGTTAGCGGCAATGCGTTTCATTTTTGGAACACAACCTACGACCAGCCTAGGGACAGAAGTGATGACACTTTCTGCAAGATCTGGCCATCATTTTGCAGGACAGTGCTCAAGCACGTACAGTGCAAGCTGTTACTGATTTGTCTGACTGATGGGGCTGCTAAGTGCTATACCACCTACTGCACTCCCCTGACCTAAGCCCTCGTGAGTTAACTCGATTTCTAAACTGAAGGAAACACTTCACGACGTACGCTTCAGAACTGCTGCAAATCCGTCGGGCAATAAACCGCGCCGCTCGAACTGTCTACACAACTGGCACTGCTAAGAGCATCCTAAGACTTCCACATCGCTGGCAACGGCTTATGCTCAGTGCTGGTGACTAGTCTGAAGGTCAGTAAAACTTTGAAACACGTATCTATTTTGTACGAGCTGTAAATAAATAGTTGCTACTATTAAAGTTCCAACCCTCGTAATTATGCCATATCACTTGCAAATAAGACAACTGTAGAATTCAGTTCTACAAATGAAGGTAACTTTTTAAATAGTTCTTGCAACAGAAGGATCCCACGAACTACCATTTCTAATAAAGTAGATGGGTGAAATATATATTGAATAGTAGGAATGATCAGTTTGTGGTACTGCCAATGTCAGAGAACGCTCCACTATTCTAGAATGTTTTAATTTATGTATGGGGAAAGCTATGGGTGAAAAGAATGATCAATTAGAAAGAGAAATAAAAGGCGTATAGGTACTAATGCTAAAACTTGCAGATGACACAGTAGCCTGTTTTGGCGAAAATTAAGAAGCCAAGTTGAGTACGTTTTGCACGAAGCGGACACTTACTTTAGTCCAGGTTGATAATTAGTATAAACTGAAGTAAAGTTAACGGGATGAGGAGCAGTAAAGATGCTAATAGTGAGTTTCCCATTATAATAAAATGTCGAAGATGCACTAACAGAAAATATATTTTGCACTCTCGGAAGTTAGACTGCACAGTGTGGCTGAAATGACGTAAACATTGCTTCCTGAATATGAAATGACAAGCACGGCTGTTGGGCACGAAAGTTTAGCAGACTGAGCAGAATATGTTAGGAGGTAGCATGCCGAAATGTTCGAGCGGGTGGCCGGCACTTAGAGCTAGTGCCGTTAGATGACTGTACCACACACGAAGTGAATAGGGTTATGAGAAAGACGGCAGGTAGACTAAAACGTTACTTGGAGCGAATTTTCTCAAGCAAGTAGACATTCGAAGGCTGAGCATGGCATTAGGGTCATAACGTGGTGAACCAGAACTGGATGTGACTTACTTCGCGGCTACAGCAATAACAAACACAGAGTGGTTAAGTTACTAAACGGATAGTAGCAGTTGGGACAGTAAACGCACTTTCGTATTGTTGTTTTGTGGGTCGAGACAGGCAGCCGTGAGTTTCAGACATGCAACAACCTGTGATACAGGCGGGAACAGTGCTTCTGTTCCATCTATCGGTCGATTTTCGAAAACGTTTCAAAACTTTCGTATGACGGTAATGTTGGAGGCTTTGAAAGTTCACCCATGTGTGTGAGAACAATAAGCATTTTTGTAATGGCTTTAGAGACCTTTGAGTTGGGAACTGTGTGTGTGATGGGAAGGACTTGTGATTATTCTGCAGTGTAAGGTGAGAGGTCGAAATTAATTGTTTTAGAAAATAGTGCATCATGAACCAGCACACAAATTGTTTATCACGAGGAATTTCAATCAGTATTATATTCACATCTGCCTTACTGCTCGTACAGAGAAACAGTAAGGACTTCACATTGCACTACAGAGGTGAACACTGAATGTTCACATATGCCGTTTGTTGGCTACGCCGGTTTCGACATCCATGGCTCTCTCAGTAGCCCTATGAATCGAGAAAAACATGTACCGCGTCAACATTACCTTAAATAAACACGTAAGTACGATACATAAGTGAAAACGGATACCATATTGCGTCCTCCATGTTGCCTGCGTGGTGTCGTGTTGCTAAGCGACGGTAGCGTGAAGGATAATTGCAGACATGCCAACAAGTAGTCGTGGACGCCTCTGGCGTCGGTTGCCGTGCGACCACCGTTGCTATGGTCTGCAGAGCGTTGCTAGGCAACGGCAGTACGTACCGAGCTGAGGAGGTGGGGTTGTAATATGTTTTAATGTTGGAAAATGATCGATGCGTACCTTAGTGGTACACAAGATGGTTTTCGATGATAACAATAATAATGATAATAGTAAAACATAAAAGCAGTCATGGGTTTGTAAATGTATACTATAGTCACTGATATGTAAAAACATGTAGAAGTTGTATAGCAGTTTCAAAGAAGGTAATAAAGTAACTGTCAGCCTATTGAGTAAAGGTGCTGTAAATTTCAAGAACCTTAAAATTGTTCAACAACTTCACCTTCCCAACACGATGGATGGTATACAAATTGCAATTAATGTCATCTCACGTTATTTCAAATCTACTAAGTGGGATGTAGGCAAACAGCGACCCGCGGTCAACGTGCGGCCCGCTAATGGTTTTTGTGCTTCGTGCCGTGATACGCCTTGAACTCACATTTCGATTCCCAGCGCTCCCTAAGATTTCCGCCATACGCTTGCACAGTATAGATACGGTATATGCATACTAAATGGACACTCCGCGCGGTGGCTGATAGGTGCAACTGTAAAGACATTTCCTATTTACAGACGATCGTATCAACTTAGTTTGTGCGTGTAATACTATTTGCACAAACCTAGTTCCTCCCATCAGCTACTGCGTCAATCGTCAACTTATTTTGTGCACAGTGTTCCTCCGGTTAATCTGGTTTATTTCCTTTTTATTTGTGCAACAGTAAATAAATAAGTTTCCAAAATTAGTGGAACCATAAGCACTTCAAAGAAATGTAAAATCAACTGCGAAAGACGTTTGTTTAATGAAGAACGGACAGAGATATACTTCTTTGTTGACAGGAAGTAAAGCAGTTTGTTTATTGTGTCATTAAACCACAGACGCTATTTTTGGAGTACAGGGTGAAACGATGCTAGCAAATGAAACAAACCGAATTTAGCTGCAAACGTTTGGAAGAAGAACGCAAAATAAGTGTTACTGAGTATGAGAAAAGGCTGAAGAAGCAACAAATATTTTTTTACAAAGAATCAGCACTTCAAAGCAGCGCTACAGAAGTGACTTTCAGGGTGGCCTATAACCTGCTGAATGCAACAAGTCTTTGTCGGATGGCGAGTTTATCAAGCAGTGTATGGTAGAGAGTGCAACCAAGCTGAGTGCTGATATTAAAATCAAATTTGAAAGCATTTCATTGTCAAGAAGTCTAGAGTACAGAGCATTGCCATAACTAACGACGAACTCACAGAACAGCTGAAAACTGCTAGCAACGATTTCGGTTTGTTTTCCTTGGCAATTGGAGAGAGCACGAATAATGATGTGACTGCACAATTGCTCATCTTTATCCGTTTCGTTTTCGCAGAGGAGTTACTTTGTCTACAATCGCCGAAAAATCGAACCACTGGTCACGACTTGCTTCAGTGTGCTGAGAATTGTGTGGAGAAGAGCGGCTTGTCGTGGAGCAAAATAGCATTACAACAGATGGGACCAGAACTTTCGGTGGGGAAAAATGTAGGTATGGTAAGGCTTTAACAAATAAATTACAAGCATAACGCACAGACAATGATATATTGTCTTTTTTTGTATTTTGCATCAGGAGATCCTTTGTAAAGCTGCACTGAAATTAAAGCAAGTGGTGGATCATGTTGTTGTTGTTGTGAACACAGAGCAACGGCACACCATCATCAAAAATTAAATTCTTTTTATGAAGATGTGTGGGCAGAGTGTGAAGGCACAGATAAACACAACAATGTGAGATGGCTGAGCATGGCCAAAGTGTTAAAAAGAGATGAGGCATTGCAGAATGAAATCCTCTTATTTCTGGACACGAAGGAAGTACTGCATGATTTTGCAACAAAAATAAAATGTGAGAAGTGGACATATGAGGCTATGTTTGCAGATGATATACAGGGTGTTTCAGAAGTGATGGTCAATACTTCACACATGGAAAGTAAAGGCCAAAAGTAGCTAAAAAGCTCCAATAAACATGGGTCCTCAAATCAACCGTTGCCGAGGTATCGCATTAATTCGTATTGAGAACCACCTGTGAACGCCACAGGATTCCGCGGTATTTACGTTGGTACCTCAAGGTTTGGGATCGACTCTTTCTTTACGCATCCGCATCTACTTCCCTTTCCCCCTCGGTGCAATGTGCCGTATCGGCCTCAGAATCAGTTACGAACGTGAAGGTACCATGGACAGAGGTTACACCAAACAAAAACAACGCTGACGTGCATTTAATGTGTGGCAAAGCGAATGGAAATGCCCTTGAGGCTGCATATTTCTATGAAGAAGCTATACCTCTCCGCACGACCGGCGTACGTTTCGTCGGTTACATCAGTGTCTTAGAGAAACTTGGAGCTTCGCACACCATGTACGAGGAGGTTGACCCTCGTCCATAATACCCGGTGTTGAGGAAAGAGTGTTAAGCATTGTACACCAACGTCTGAGTACTTTAACGAGGAGAATTGCTACCCAAGAGCGTGTTCTAAGTCATAGCAGTGTGTGGCGGAGTTTACATCGGCAAGTACTCTATCCGTGTCATCACCAGCGATTGCAAGCACTCAACAACGCAGACTTCCAACCCAGTGAGAATATCTGCCAATATGTGTAACAAAAGTATACCCTGAACCCCTGTTTGTAAGCAGTATTCTGTTCACGGATGAGGCTCGATTTACACGTGACGGTATTTTTAACTGCCATACGTGTCACATTTTGGCCGATGTCAGTCGTCATACAACACATATCTCGACATCAGCAGATCACACTTCCTACTCCAGAGGCTATCTGGCCAGCAGTACAAGCGGTTTCTGCGGACTGTACCTCCAGATGTACATGACGATGTCGCACTGAACCAACACCTGAACATGTGGTTCATGCATGAGGGTGCTCCAGCACACTTTCACTGACAAATGCGCCGGCTTCTAACACAGACGTATGGTCAAAATTGGATAGGTAGAGGGCCTGTGTCATGGACTCCAAAGTCTCCAGATTTAATTCCCTTGGATTTCTGTGTGTGGGGTCATGTCAAACCCCTGGTCTGCTCACCTTTGCAGCTCGACGAATATGGGAAGAATGTACGATAACATAGCAACTTCTGTTTTGGGAAATTTGACTCTAAGTACCGTTTCTGTGTTAACATATGTCGTTTCAAGGAATCTTTATCATTCTGCTATATAATACGAGCAAGACTTTTGTGACCTGGTCATAACTGTCGGTTACACTATATTGCATCTTCGGCGTCTTGTGCTGCCGCAGATTTAGATCGCTTGACATCCAAACTTCGATTTCTACAAACAAATGAGCGGGACTGATGGTAGAACAGACACATCTCCTTATTTTAAAATAATACTTATTCTGTTTTGGGTGATGCAGATGAGGTATTTCCCTTGTAAGTGGAGATCTGCCCTCTGTTTTAGCCAACAATGAAGCGACAGAAGGACATGTTTCAAAATTTTGTGATTTGTCCGCACTCTGTTTATCTCATAGGTTGGTGGTTTTAGTGTATCGCAGAGTGCGTGGTTCATCCTAGTTCTGTCCAGCGATCAGTTAACTAAATGAGTATTCGTATCTTAGTCTCCTCTTGACTGAGCTCTGCCTCTACTTAATTGAAATTTCTTCATGACGTGACATAGGACAAAGATTCATTGTGTGTTTGTGTCTGTATGTGGGTGGGTGTTGCTTAAAGCGCGTCCGCTCCTGGGTTTATATTTCTGCACACATGAACTTAGTTCTTCAAATTAGATTTTAAAATGGCAGATAAGAACCTCCACGTTGTACACTCAAGCAACCATCATCATCAAATCGGGCCTGAAGGTCTAGTGGTGAAACGTGTGCCTGGAAACAGAAAGATCGTCGGGCAGAATCCAAGTTGGACCGCTGAATATTTCTATCGTCCTAAAATCTTGCCTTTATGTCTCAGGGGCGCGAAAATTCGCCAGAAACAACACGTGGTTCGGATTAAACAGAAGGTCTCATATCATTGATACGGTAAATAGAATAATGTAGGGACATGTAAGGTGACGAAGTGGGATCGAGTTGAAAGATTTTCACCAGCCCATTGAGTCAGAAAAATATTATTGTTTCTGTTATCATTACCAAACAATGTGCACCTGTTGTGGTATTTGTGTATTTTTACATGTACTGACGTATAGTAATTATGGAAACGTAAACTTTTCTTTCACCCTGATATGAATAAAGATATTTCAGGCTTAACTAATTTTTTCATTTGCTATTTTCAAGAAAATTAAAGAGTGTACAATCTGCCGGTAACGATTAATAACAGTAACATACTTCATTACTTCAAGTTGTCTCTCGAACGTCACTTCCTTACAATTCTTGACATTAGAATGTCTTTTGCTTCATAATGTTAATTCTGTGGCTAAGAAATGATTACGTTGAACTGTGAAACAGTTGTATCCCGTAAATTGTTAGGATAAACTGGAAAAAATTATGCTTCTTGGCATTTAATCACGTCGACGATCTCATCGTATGTGAAGAAAATTCACCGAGCGCCAATCACATAACGGCGTACCCGCTTATTTATTGGGAGGTTGTAAACCGTGTGTCAGGACACTGGTCTACTGCGGCAGTAGGAGAGTTTTGGACTTCATATGAAAATCAGCACAGAACAGCCGCAACTCAGGGATCAATGCCCATCTCTCGTAAGTAGAACAGTTATGTGTTTTGGTGTGTCTTTCTATTTAAGATATTGGAGAAGCGAATGAATACACCTAGACTGCAGTAAAAGCATGAGAATAACGGATACCAGTGGCAGCGTATGGATGATCGGCTGATAAAATAAGGTCTAGTGCGCTTGTTATTTGGTGAAAAGTTCAAGTTAAAAGTACATATTATCACCATGTAATGTCTCTTGCAGCGGTCTCTCCGCGATATTTTCAGAAATTTTATAAATTATATAACTCAGTACATATCTCGAAATATCTCTTCTTATCTTACCGATTATCAATGCAAAGTAGTTTCAAGCCCAATTATTCCTTGGAGCGTCCATTTACTCCATGGAATACCTTCTCTGCTATCTATGTTTTCTCTTATGAAAAGAATAGGGACTTCTTGCCGATTAGTCGTGAAAGGAAGATGTATATGTATGTATTGTTGAGCTAGTCGCCATCTTGATGAGATTCTGTATGAGAAGGAATTTAATACATGAACTAAATAAAGTAAGTGTGTTCGCGTATTATTTAACTGTTTATTATTAACAGTGTCCGCTTACTACACTGTGTTGCACGGGATCAGTGGGGAAAGTCTGATTTACACTGGACGAACCTGCCGTTTTGTATGCTCAAGATATCCAGTTACTTCAAATAAATAGGCTAACACGGTCTTACCAGCAGATCTCCGGTCTTCCCCATGTGATCACCGAAAGTTAATAATTATTACAAATGTTTCCAGGAGATCGACTGACAATTTTCGTCGCACCGAGACTTCGAAATTGCTTCACTGCCTTATGGAATTTAAGTTAAGCTCAATTTAATCAGGATAGAACAGTATTGAACTATGTGAATGTGATAAGCCTGCTCTGTCAATGAAAATTCCCTTAATATACGCATGTTTTTACTATCCTGATCAGTGAAGCTAAATCAGGCCGGTGTGAGAGAGGTTTTTAAATTTTAGAAATATTAAAACCAGATAAGTAATAAGCACATTGATAAATTATAGTATCAACAATGTTCAGGTATTGGGATATTAAAACCGAATATCAGGGAGGAAAAATACACTGACGGAAAAATATGGCAACACAAAGAATTAAATAATGTAGAATAATAAAATTTCGGGAATATATTCGTCTAGGTAAGATATTTAAGTGATTATTATTGTTAAATCAAAGGTTAACGAAAGCGTGAGAAGGCCACTACAAATGAGAAATGCTGGTACATCAATACCTGTGTAGTCATCAGTATACAAACGTGCATGCTCTGTGTTGCACAGATGCACCACGTCAGTTTGTGGGATACAGTTCCATGACTGTTTGGTCAATCTACACAGGGACGGTTAATGCAGTTTGTTGTTGACGCTGGGGTTGTCTTCCGATTATGTCCCGTATTTGCTCGATTGGATGCATATTTGCTGGTTGAGCAGGCTCACGCAACATGTCGATACTCTGTAGAGTATTTTGTACAGCAACGCCGGTATTGAACGATCGTTATCCTGTTGGAAAATAGCCCCAGGAATTGTGTTGATGAATGATAGCATAAAACAACGAATCACTGGACTAACGTACAATTTTTCAGTTTAGGTGCGTGGGATAAACACGAGAGTGCTACTGTTGGTATACGAAATCGCACCCGAGACCATAAATCCAGGGTCCAGTGTGTCTAGCATGCAGACAGTGTGTCTAGCATGCTGACAGTGCGTCTAGCATGCAGAGAGTGTGTCTAGCATGCAGACAGGTTGGTTGCAGACCGGCCTCTTTCTAACCAACACATGTCCAACACTACCGCCCAGACAGAGCCAGCTTTCATCAGAAAACGCAACAGACCTCCACCCTGCTCTCCAATGAGCTTTCGATTGACACCACAGCAGTCGCAAAATAGCGGTGCTTTGGTGTTAGTAGAATGCATACTACTGGTCGCCTGGCTAGGAATTGTCCTGTAAGTAACCGATCTTTCACAGTTCGTTGAGTCACTGTGGTGCCAACTGCTGCTCAAATTGCTGCTGCACATGCGGTCCAACACGCTATAGCCATGCGGTGAACGAGATGGTTTTCCCTCTCAGTAGTGCTACGTTGCTATCCAGAACCAGTCTTCTTGCGACAGTACATCTACATCACATCTGACGGTGTGTGGCGGAGGGTACCTTGAGTTCCTCTATCTGTTCTCCCTTCTATTCCAGTCTCGTATTGTTCGTGGAAAGAAAGATTGTCGGTATGCCTCTGTGTGGGCTCTAATCTCTCTGATTTTATCCTCATGGTCTCTTCGAGAGATATACATGGAAGGGAGCAGTATACTGCTTGACTCCTCGGTGAAGGTATGTTCTCTACTGAGAGTCTCTCTTGCAGAGTCTTCCACTGGAGTGTATCTATCATCTCCGTAACGCTTTCGTGATTACTAAATTATCCTGCAACGAAGCGCCCTGCTCTCCGTTGGATCTTCTCTATCTCTTCAGTCAACCCTGCAACCACCGGTGAGCAGTATTCAAGCAGTGGGGGAACAAGCGTAATGTAACCTACTTCCTTTGTGTTCGGACTGCATTTCCTTAGGATTCTTCCAATGAATCTCAGTCTGGCATCTGCCTTACCGACGATCAACTTTATATGATCATTCCATTTTAGATCTTTCCTAATGCCTACTCCCAGGTAATTTATGGAATTAACTGCTTCCAGTTGCTGACCTGCTGTATTGTAGCTAATTGATAAAGGATCTTTCTTTCTATGTATTCGCACCACATTGCACTTGTCTACATTGAGATTCAATTGCGATTCCCTGCACCATGCGTCAATTCGTTGCAGATCCTCCTGCCTTTCCTGTGACCGTCACTGATAGAAAACCATCTACAGTGGCTACGTTCCTGCCAAGTTTTTTCGAGTGTCGCAAAAGCAACATTCAACTTCTGGTAGCCCTATTACGCGACCTCGTTCAAACTCGGTATGGTTTTGATAATGGCGTCTTCGTCGCTTTAAACGTATTTTTGACTAAAATCAGCACATCATGTTCAGTGTCAAAGGTAAGTAATCATCACGACCATTCCAGCCTATTTTTAAAGCAAACCTCATTTCCATTCTCATAGTGGCGCCGCTAATGCAATTTCTACTTGACTGACGCGAAATTTGAACAAACATCATCTTACCGATGTAGAAACACGCCTACCACGCACAACTTGTTCTTGGCACTGCTATTTTTCCATTAGTATTTATTTTAGGAAGACAGTAAGACAGTCTTTAATCTTTCCGCCAGTCTTTTTCAATTTTGGTGTCGAAGGAGCATTGAAGGAAATGAAACCGTGTAAAATTTCAGGAAAAATGCAAGTGTGAGTTCATCATTAAATTACATTATCCTCCAACATAAAACACAAAACTTACCGCAACAGGAAAGAAAAAATTACCGTGACTCTGGTTCAAAATGGTTCAAATGGCTCTGAGCACTATGGGACTTAACACCTGAGGTCATCAGTCCCCTAGAATTACTTAAACCTAACTAAGGACATCACACACATCCATGCACGAGGCCTGATTCGAACCTGCGACCGTAGCAGCTGCGCGGTTCCCGACTGAAGCGCCTAGAACCGCTCGGCCACAACGGCCGGCTGCTGTGACTCTGCAATGGTCGGTACTGACCCACAAGACCCTGATGATAACCATCTACCTCTGTCCAGGCACACAGAAAGTATCCCGTCAGAATTCCTTCATCGCGCACAGGTTTTAATACAGATGGAGGAAAGGATGTGAGCAGTAGTTTGGAGCTGGACACAAAAGGGCTGCTAGTGCTGTTCTCCAGCTAGTGGATTATAGACTACAGAAGAAGAAAAGCTTTGCTTAGGTGGTCCGTCGAGCGCCGGATATATAGTGGTTGAGGTACAGCTCACTACACGCCGCCCCCTGGCGAGAGATCACCCTTAGCAGCAGAGCTATCTCTAGTAGCTGACTGCTGCTGCAGGTCATCAGCTGCAATAGCGCTAGCTCGCATAACGAGGATGAGGGCGGATATCAGAGTACCCAGGAAGCAGGCAGCAGCTGTCCCGTTCGCGGATCCTCCTGGATAAGGATCGCACTGCAACACAGCATCTCGCCAGTGGTGCTTGTTGCAGTGTCCTCACATTACCTCCGAGAGCACCAGTGACCTGCAAGTGAGGAACAAGGTGTAAGTGGAGTCAGTGGGTGATAATCCTTACCTTTAGTCCTCGCTGAGACAGATACAACTGCCCAACATGCACTCATGCTATGTGCCATTCAGGCCAGGTAATCTCGGTACTGACTATCACCCACACTGATGGCGAGTGCTGCTCTCTGGACAGATACCTTTGGTCCTGTGGCAGCGATGGGTCATCCCACAGGTACGAATATACCTTGCCGAAACTAATTTTGGATTTCTGGTGAACGCCATCGTGGTGGTTGGGGCTGTCTTCCGTTTTGTTGTGCATCTACATATCGTACTTCTTAAAATTATGTGTCAGTACTACAGTACCAGAATGAAAACGTCCCTGAAATCGATCCACACATACTCAACCTTTCTCCTCGTGTGACTTTACCTGTAGTGCAATTTTTCAAATGCTTCCCTAAAACATAAGAACTCGAATTACAGATTAACATAGCTTCACTCTGGGTGAGCTTGGTACACCAAGCAGTGAATGAAGAGTAAACAAAAATGCTATAATCTTAATATACTGTTGAGACCCAGTGCCCTCCAATTTAGTTGGTACACATTCGATACAGAAATTACGCGAAGTTGTAAGTGTGTGTGTAAGAACTCACGGAGATCATGCTATTGCAGGTACTTCTGCTCACCATGGCACTATCACCATGAACAGAAGACTTATTTGTATATGAATTTGCAGTTGTAGGCTCCCAAAACATTTCTATACTCCTTTCCAAGTAGGACTTATGAAAACAATGTCAGAATTGTTAGGGATCTGATGGATCAAGGTGAGCATTCACACAAGGTTGCCGCCGGTGGCGACACCTACAACGTGCTGACATGAGGAAAGTTTCCAACCGATTTCTCATACACAAACAGCAGTTGATCGGCGTTGCCTGGTGAAAGTTGTTTTAATGCCTCGTGTAAGGAGGAGAAATGCTTACCATCACGTCTTCGACTTTGATAAAGGTCGGATTTTAGCCTATTACGATTGCGGTTTATCGTACCGCGACATTGCTGCTCACATTGGTCGAGTTTCAATTACTGTTAGCAGAATGTGGAATCGGTGGGTTGAGGAGGGTAATACGGAACGCCGTGCTGGATCCCAACGGCCTCGTATCACTAGCAGTCGATGACAGGCACCTTATCAGCATGGCTGTAACGGATCCTGCAGCCACGTTTCGATCCCTGAATCAACAGATGGGGTCGTTTGCAAGACAACAACCATCTGCACGAACAGTTCGATGACATTTGCAGCAGCATGGACTATCAGCTCGGAGACTATGGCTGCAGTTACCCTCGACGCTGCATCACAGACAGGAGCGCCTGCGATGGTGTACTCAACGACGAACCTGGGTGCACGAATGGCAAAACGTCATTTTTTCGGATGAATCCAGGTTCTGTTTACAGCATCATGATGGTCGCATCCGTGTTTGCCGACATCGCGGTGAGCGCACACTGAAAGTGGGTATTCGTCATCGCCATACTGGCGTATTACCCAGCGTGATGGTACGGGTGCCATTGGTTGCACGTCTCGGTCACCTCTTGTTCGCACTGACGGTACTTTGAACAATGGACGTTACATTTCAGATGTATTACGACCCGTGGCTCTACCCTTCATTCGGTCCCTGCAAAACCCTACATTTCAGCAGCATAATGGACGACCACATGTCGCAGGTCCTGTACGGGCCTTTATGGATACAGAAAATGTTCGACTGCTGCCCTGGCCAGCACATTCTACAGATCTCTCAAAAATTGAAAACGTCGGGTCAATGGTGGCCGAGCAACTGGCTCGTAACAATACGCCAGTCGCTACTCTTGATGAACTGTGGTATCGTGTTGAAGATGCGTGGGCAGCTGTACCTGTACACGCCATCCAAGCTCTGTTTGACTCAATGCCCAGGCGTATCAAGGCCGTTATTACGGCCAGAGGAGGTTGTTCTGGGTACTGATTTCTCAGGATCTATGCACCCAAATTGCATGAAAATGTAATCACATGTCAGTTTTATTATAATATATTTGTCCAATGAATACCTGTTTATCATCTGCATTTCTTCTTGGTGTAGCAATTTTAATGACCAGTAGTGTATGACCAGCAATGGCATGCTCAGATCATGTGGTCCTCTTCTGCCAGCAGCATGCGATTCTGTAGTAAATGAACATGTAGAGGACTGCAAAAAGGGCATACTATGAAATCACTGACAAGACGCTTGCGATAAATTATGCGTCTGCTGACACCAGAAAATCAGCTGCTCTGTTCCCATTATTTAGGTCTCCTCACATTAATTTAAAGTGTTTAGGGGACCACTACGAGTGTCAAATACAGTGGGTGTTGCTGATAAGACCAGAACATTCAGCGTCAAGTAACACACTTAGCCGACTTTTATTCCTGGTCAACCCCTCTCCTTGTCCCCTGGCCAATCACTGAAACTGATCAGAGTCACCCAGGAGAATCACAAAGGTAGTTGTGCGAGTTATGTTTGAGGTCATGATGTAACTGGATCATGCGGTCCTACTCACACAACCTACCAAAGCAGACTTGATAGTGATCACCTGATATAAAATTGTCGGTAATTCCTCTTAGTCAATGGCCAATTAGAATCCATCACCTCCAACTCCCCTACCTCGTCACTGTTTATGGCTAGGTCAACTGTATGTAAGCCTCTGCATTCGAGAGTGGGGGAGGGGGGGCAGGAAGCACATCAGTTATACATAACATAAAGTTATCAATAATGACGTCTATTATATACAACAGAAAATTATCAATTGTAACTTTCCTTCTCTCTATGTAGTTTCATTATTGCTTGAAGCTATCAGCTGAACTTAGTAATGACTGGGATTGTAAGTAATAACAATGATATAAAAAGTTGACTAACAGTTTACTGCAAACAGCTTCTTTTTTGCTATACATATTTCCCAGTCATTTGTCGATCTTTGTTGAGACTTATTACCCGTTTTTGTTTACAAAGCTATTTTTTCCTTTTTTTATTCACAATCATTTGTTGTACTAATTTGTTAACAATTTTCAAAAAAACTGTTTGAGACATATACATGTATGTATATCTGTATATGGAAAAACACATACACACACACACACACACACACACACAGATATATATATATATATATATATATATATATATATATATATATATATATAAATATATATAATGTGATTAACTGACATGTAAATATACTGAAAGAAACACTGGACATAACAGAATATATGGGAACTTACATTCTATATATATATATATATATATATATATATATATATATATATATATATATATATATATATTTGTTGCATTTCCACATATACATAAACACATTGACTTTATTTACAAAGTACTTTTTTCTTATGGCATATGACCATCAGGTACACAAAGCTAGAATACTATGTTCCCATATATTCTGTTATATCCAGTGTTTCTTTCAGTATATTTACATATCAGTTAATCACATTATTGATGCAGCTCAACAAGAGAAATACAGGATAACAGCTAATTAAAATAAGACAACGCCAAGGTAGTAATCATTTAAAGTAAAAATTTCTCATAAAATGCATGTGAAGCTCGATAGTGTGCGATTTGAAACGGTCTAAGGGTAGAGTAGACACTTTACAGTACGTGTAAGTCCTAATATATTGCTGTTTTTTTAATATAGTAGGAGAGTGAGTTAAACCAGATAATGCACAAATGCACCTATAACAAGTTCATACAAAGAAATTCAGTTTTCTGTAAGTTATAATGCAAAATGTGGCGAGTTTCCATACGTACACAAGTTTTTGTGTAGCATTGACTTCCCTAGCTATATTCTTCCCGCTGTAACATAGGTAACAGCCTTCTAAGAGGATATCTAGGAGAGTGCACGTCTGAAACTTGACCAAATAGCATCAACATACGAGGAGAAGTGGTCCCATCAACTTCTACCCTTGCGTACCAAGTGTAAACAAACACGTAATTGATATATTCGATTTAGAAGAATAGTTATTCTACCTTACAACTCTGCCTCGTTTAAATTAGGTTTACTAGCTTTCTGTGGGGATGATTGTACTTTCATCATAAGCATGAACAGGCTAAATTTCCTTTTCCTCTCACTGAAAATCAGTACTAAATTCTGTGTTCGTAGTAATCAATTAATGCTGTCTGAATGTCAAGCACCACTTTCATGGAAAATAACGGCGTTCCATAAGCCACGAGAGAACACACACAAAAATAACTGTAATCCATTAGTGATTAGAAATGTTATCTCATTATGCAGCAAGGATGCACGAGCAGGCTGGGCGTTCCCTTCGCATGTAATATTCAGCGTACGGCAATCAACTAATGCCACGCTCGGTTATTCATCACGAAATTATAAATGGTGAGGTTGAAAAATGCGGACAGCTGATCGTCTTTAGTCTGGAACACTGTCGAAGCAGTAAGAACGCAATATAAATGCCGATATAGCAGAGTAATTAACAATAAGTCGATGGTCTTCTGACGAAAGTAATTACTGTTACGTTCATTGCTGTGTTCTTTATGTTTCGAGAATACTGCAGTGGATGCGTGAGAACATTTCCGAATGAGGCAAGCGGTCCAGAAGAAACCAGTACAGGAGAGGGTGGCACCTTCAGGACAGTGAATCCAGGAACTCACGATGTTTCCTGTTCGGTGTTACAGTCCAGCCACTGATTGTAGAATCACTTCAAGGAATGCGCACTATAGACCGCCATAAGCAATTTCCGACGTTATCCAATGCTTTTGTTGTTATGAGACAGAAAGTTGCGTTTTGTGTGACAGTTGTTAATATTCTGAGTTCTGTACAAATAAGTATTGCATAAAATATTAAAGCCATCTGGAAAGTATTGGTAATTCAGTGGTGTATAATAACCACATATTTTTGTAACTAGCAATAAAATGAGAGATGGGTACACTGTACATCGTCGGTTGTGCACCATCGTGTAACTTGAGTGAAACGTCTACTGCCTTTGAACGTGTGATAATTGCAGATGAAGTAAGAACTCCCTACAGCCCGTACTTAAAAATATACGAACGCTGTTCTATAAAGAATGATAATAATTTTTATGGTCAAAGTTTCTCATACTAAAATTTAATCTTATGGTATTCTGTTAGCTTAATGTGCAACAAACACGACGTAGTACTTTCATTGTTGGGACTCCTGGTTCCCGCCTGTGAGAGGCAGACAAGGCCAGACATGTACAGTATCGCCTACTGTTGCAATGGAGGTAACACGCGAGGAACAATGTGCTGCTTTGAAATTCTGCTTTCGTCGCAACAAATCGTCAACTGAGGGCTATGCAATGTTACAGGAGGCCTATGGAGAGTCTGTTCTTCCCTACACCATAGCTCGAACGTGGTTTAAAATGTTTAAGGAGGGGAGACAATCAACTTTAAAGGAAGGTGGACTCGGTACTCCAATTACTGCTCTTACGGAAGAAAACATCAACACTGCTGCTGTCATTATGAGAGAGAATCGACGAATTACCTTAAGATGACTTTCTGAAATACTGAACATTTCATTGGGTGCCACCCACATGTTGGTGACAGAAAAATTACACATGACACGTATTTGTACGCAATGGGTTCCAAGACTGTTGATTCCCGAACGAAAGGACATCAGCGTGCAGCTGTGTATGCAGTTAAGGTTGATGGAAGAGGAAGATCCGGAGTTTCTTTCAAATGTAATCACTGCTGATGAACCTTGCTACATCATTATGACCCTGAGAGCAAACAGCAAAGCTCAGTGTGGAAATCTCCTTCATCACCAACCCCCAAAAAAGCAAAAGTGGTTACTACTGGTGGGAAAGTTATGATTATCACATTCTTTGATATTCACGGAATGGTTTATCAGCATGTTGTACCTGCACACACATCAGTAACTGGAAACACTACAGGGATGTCCTGAAAACATTGCAAGTCCATATCAGGCGCAAAAGACCACATTTCCGTGAAGCAGGATGGATGCTGCACCACGATAATGCGCGACCGCGTATTGCAATGTTGTTGCTGAATATCTTGCAAAAATCTACATGAAGTGCATCTCTCATCCTCCTTATAGTCCGGATTTAGCCCCATGTGACTTTTTTCTATTCCCTAACATGAATAACCGCCTTCGTGGGAGTCATTATCAATCATCGGAAGCATTGGTGAAGGCTGTGGACGCGATTTTGAAGGACCTCTCAAAAAGTTTTCCATCATGTGTTTGAAGACTGGCAGAAATGCTGAGACAAGTGCATCGCATTTTGGGAGACTACTTTGAGAAGAACTATCAAAGTTATGAGGATGAGTAAAGGTATGCTGTCAAAAAAATTATGAACGTTCTTTACTGAATTTCACTTGTAAACGGTTTTTTATAATACTCGTACTTCATATCCCCATTGCAACACCTTTACACTGAAGTCACGAAAATCATGAGACATCTCCTAAAATCCTGTCTGACATCCTTCTTCCCTGGTGTTGTGAAGCTACTCGATGTGGTATACGCTCAACAAGACAGTGGAAGTCTCCTGCAAAAATAGTGAGCTTGCTGCTCTATAGCCATCAATAAACGCGAAATTGTAGCTGCTGCAGGATTTGTGCATGAACTGACCTCTCAATTATGTCCAACAAATGTCCGATGAGACTCGTTTTGGGCGATCTGGGTCGCCAAATCATTCGCAAGAATGTTCTTCAAACCAGTCGCGAACAATTGTGCCCCAATGACGTGGCACATTGTCATCCATAATAATTTCATCGTTGCTTGAGAACATCAACTCCATGAATGGCTGCAAATGGTCTCCAAGTAGCCAAACATAACCATTTAGTGTCAATGATATGTTAAACTGGACCAGAGGAAACAGTTCTTTCCGTGTAAGCACAGCACACACCATTATGGAGCCATCACCAGCTTGCACAGCGCAGTGCCTTCTCGACAACTTGGCTCCATGGCTTCTACATCTACATCTACATATACATCCATAATCCTCAAGCCACCTGACGGTGTGTGGCGGAGGGTATCTTGAGTACCTCTATCAGTTCTCCATTCTATTCCAGTCTCGTATTGTTCGTGGAAAGAAAGATTATCGGTATGCCTCTGTGTGGGTTCTAATCTCTCTGCTTTTATCCTCATTGTCTCTTCGCGAGATATACGTAGGGGGGAGCGAAATACTGCTTGACTCCTCGGTGAAGGTATGTTCTCGAAACTTCAACAAGAGCCCGTACCGAGCTCTTGAGCGTCTCTCTTGCGGAATCTTCCACTGGAGTTTATCTATCCTCTCCGTAACGCTTTCGCGATGATTAAATGATCCTGTAACGAAGCGCGCTGCTCTCCGCTGGATCTTCTCTACCTCCTCTATCAACCCTATCTGGTACGGATCCCACGCCGGTGAGCAGTATTCAAGCAGTGGGCGAACACGTGTACTGTGGCCTACTTTCTTAGTTTTCAGACTGCATTTCCTAAGGATTCTTCCAATGAATCTCAGTCAGGCATCTGCTTTACCTACGATTAATTTTGTGCGGTCATTCCATTTTAGATCACTCCTAATGCCTACTGCCAGATAATTTATGGAATAACTGCTTCCATTGAGATTCAATTGCCATTCCCTGCACCATGCGTCAATTCGTTGCAGATCCTCCTGCATTTCAGTACAATTTTCCATCGTTACAACCTCTCGATATACTACAGCATCATCCGCAAAAAGCCTCAGTGAACTTCCGATGTTATCCACAAGGTCATTTATACATACTGTGAATAGCAACGGTCCTACGACAGTCCCCTGCGGCACACCTGAATTCACTCTTACTTCGGAAGGCTTCTCTCCACTGAGAATGACATGCTTCCCGTGATCTGCATCACACTCAAACCCAATCAGCTCTTACCAACTGAAACTCAGGCACTTCATACTTGGTGTTTAATAATTAGAAGGAAGTTTGCATTAGAGACGACTATCTTATTAATGTTTTGAATGAAGGTATTCAGGTAAATCATGTGTTATTAGTCCAGCCCAAACTTAGCAAATTGATGTACTTCAGAACGAATAAACAAAGACTTTTTGTAGGTCATGTTGCAAATCTGATATCTCTGATTGGTGTACTAAATAGGGACTTTTAATTACAGCATAGTTTCCCCTTTTACTTCGTACTGAGCACATTCTTAGTGATGAAAAACATACATAATTTGCAAAGAATGGTTTTTCACAAAATAATATGTTTGCCAACTACATATTAAGCACTTTTCACCATTCTCACTTTGCCACAAAATTCTCAGAACGTGTTACTTCACACAAAAATCAGTTTTACAGATTTTTTTATTGTTGTTTGAAGTATGGCTACATATGGAAACACAGGCAGACACAAAGGAGAGTAAGAAGAATTTGTTACATCACTGAGGATCTGTTGGCAAGGAAAGTGCAGCAAGTTATCTTGGATGAAGATTTAAACATGGAACTGCTGTAGACTTGCTGATGATGCAATTATGTATAATGTAATCCTGAAAAACTATCCTGTCATAAATTGATAAAATTTCAATAAGGTGCAAAGTTTGGCAGCTTAATTTAAATGATACCGGAATCAGTAAACACATATAAATGCTTGGGTGTAACAGTTTGTAGGATTGTGAAATGAAACGATGGAGTGGTTCAGTCATAGCTACAGCAGATGGCAGACTTTGGTTCATTGGTAGAATATTAGGAAAATGCAGTTAGTCTGCAAAGGAGATGTGTCGAAAATTGTTTTTGGACCCTATCCTTTAATACTGTGGGATCCATTCCATACAGGACAAGCGGAAAGGCAACATGAACGGTCACAAGTTTGTTTGGTCTACTGGAGAGTGTCAGGGAAATGGTGTAAAATCTAGAAATTCCCAAACACCTGAAAATAGATGCTAGTTATTCTGAAGAAGCCTTCTGACGAACGTCCAAGAACGAGTTATGGTTGAAAAATCAAGCTACGTACTATAGTCCCCTACAGATCGCTCCTGCAGTTATATTTAAGACACAAACAGATCAGTTATACTGCACACACAGTTGGTTCACTTGGACGTCTTCCAGTGCTCCACAAGCAAATGTAGCTATAAGGAAACCAGAATACGTGGTACAGTGAGAAGTAATCTCTATCATGCACGTCACAGTGGTTTTCAGGAGATGGATGTTTATATCTAAAGCGTGGTTCAAGAAATTCCTCCGCCAACTGACCATATGTTTGCATGTTATAATAACATACGTTATTACATTCAATTAACATTATGCTGCTTCACTAATTTAATTTTAGTGCCAAATTATTTACATATTTACAGGGAAAGCCTACATAATATGTTTAAAAGCAAATTTTAGTGTTCAGAATTGACGTTTTAGCGTAAAATGGGGTAACTTCAAAAAGGGTGGGAAACTGAAACATCTCTCTAGTTCTGCATGTTTCGCAGGAGAGCTTCTGTAAAGTTTGGAAGGTAGGAGACGAGGTACTGGCAGAAGTAAAGCTGTGAGTACCGGACGTGAGTCGTGCTTCGGTAGCTCAGTTGGTAGAGCACTTGCCCGCGAAGGCAAAGGTCCCGAGTTCGAGTCTCGGTCGGGCACACAGTTTTAATCTGCCAGGAAGTTTCATCTCATTGGGAATTTGCTATCTTTTTGCTTTGATTGGACTTTGTTGTTGTCTATACAGTGGATGTGCACTGTAAATTTTGTTTAGTTACCGAAGAGCAGGAAATAATTGAAATAATATAGGTAAGTTGTTTAAACAATTGTAGAAATCACGGAATGTGTTCATTATAAAACAGTTGATTGTTTTCATATTTTGTTGCCTTTATATCATGATTTTAGACAATATGTTTATTAAATTGTGTCCAATGTTGGGTAACTTGAAACCAAACTTTGATGTCTACACAACCATCCAACATATTTAAACGTGGTAAATACTGATGATATGGTGTGAGATGGACATTGCTTTCCAGTTGAGCCATACAGAACTTTTGGGAAAATGTGATCTTTTTAGTATTTAGTTTCCAATTTTGTAATAGCTATAGAGCGACTACAGATGATTTCATTCTGCTGTACCTGGAGCACTCTCAATTTTCATTTACCTCTGTTCTTTCTGTAAATTTTCATATACGTATGTAATGACACTACTTTATTTTCTAACAGTTTCATAATTTATTGCCTTAGAAACTCTTTATATGTAATTTTTTGTCATTTGCAGTAAACTTGTAAAAAACGCACTTCATGCATCAATGTTATTTCATTTTAATTTTGATCCATTAATACCCCTAATACATGATATTTGATACCAAAACATCACATAAAGCTTCACACACATCATTTGAGAAACAACTCTTGTGTTTCATGTATCCCAGAATACGTTTACTAAGAAATTATAACTTCAAAAAATTATAACTTCAAACAGGCACAAAAAAGAAATTGTTTTTATAAAATGATTCCAAACTTCTTTTTTGGAACATTAGCATTATAAAATAAATGTCACCTGATAGTTAAACACAATATGTTACATCTAAATAAAAAAACATTGGACCTGGAGAAGGATAAGTCAAAACTTGGTTAGAGGAACCTCATTTTACAGTATTACACCATTAGTGTATTGAGTTACACAGGTTGGACGTTCTAATACTCACCCAGAAAGTATAAGACTGACGAGGTACTGACTCTTCTTAATTGTCAGGGGAACTGCACATCACAGAAAATGAAGGCAACCATAATTTATATAGCCCCACCGTTTGACGTCACATGTCTGTGCAAGTGTATGTTCCACATGCTCTGTTCCAAGTACTTCACTGTCAACAGGGAACAGTTGAACGCTAGACAAAATGGTGCTCACGATAAAACAGTGGGTACTCGTTGTAGAATGTTATGAGAAGCACACTTCATGGAAAACTTCCGCAGAACATTTCTGGGAGGAGTATAAGAGTGGAAGAGTTTTTGTGTAAACATCAGTCAGAGTTACAGTGCAAATATTATTGGCATGTAACTGGGTCTGTAACGAATAAAAACCGTAACTATGCGAAAAAATTTCGAATGTCAGAAAACATTCCTCGAATGAGGGAAAGGGGGAACGAAGTCCGACGAAATTTGAACGCCTTTTATCTCTTGTAGTAAGAATTAACGGACCATCTTGCTGAAAGCCTATCGTAGAGGACCTGCTTCTGCATCATTACAAATTTGCTATTGTGCATGCTTTAAGCGTCCACAAGAACTGCCAATTGTTGAGTTCTGCCGGTGGTTTATTAGTGCAGTGAATCAGGAGCTTTGGATTCTCAGTTTCCATTTCTTCATATCAGGCCTGGCTCAGCCTGTCAGCGCGCGTAAGGTCACAGATCATGCGAGATTGTGTATGAGAAACTCCCCACCAGCACTCTGAAGAGCAGTTGCATGATCTCAGGAACGGTATTTAATGCACAATGCCTCGTATCCGCATCGTAACACGATTCTTTCACCAAATTATTTGTGCTAATCGCTTTGCTTAGGTTTTCTCTAACCCATATTTGGACCAACTTACAGAAGATGAAGGACTGTGTGGATATTTTCAGCACGACGCAGCAACAGCACACACAAACGCATGACGTGTTCTGTAACGAGGGGCAATCAGCACTGGTGTTGCAGTCGCTTGGCCACCTCGGTCGCCTCATCTGCCTGCCGGTGATTTTTACCTGTGGTTCAAATGGAGGGGTGAGGCGTACTCTTATAACCCTCACACACTGGAAGAGTTACAACAGAATATTGAAAACAATATTGCTGATAACCGTCAGGCAAGAAGCGCTACGCCTGTCTCACAGTTTGATAAGTCGTGTACGGCGGTGCACTGTTGTCAATGGTGACCGTTCCCACCACCTTCTGTCACGTCCATTCAAAAGGGTGAAATCTACAACACTCTTACTCTAAATATTTTTCAAGCCAGTTTCATTATACCCTCCCTATATACAGGGTGATTCAAGAAGAATACCACAACTTTAGGAATTTAAAACTCTGCAACGACAAAAGGCAGAGCTAAGCACTATCTGTCGGTGAATTAAGGGAGCTATAAAGTTTCATTTAGTTGTACATTTGTTCGCTTGAGGCGCTGTTGACTAGGCGTCAGCGTCAGTTGATGCTAAGATGGCGACCGCTCAACAGAAAGCTTTTTGTGTTATTGAGTACGGCAGAAGTGAATCGACGACAGTTGTTCAGCGTACATTTCGAACGAAGTATGGTGTTAAACCTCCTGATAGGTGGTGTATTAAACGCTGGTATAAACAGTTTACAGAGAATGGGTGTTTGTGCAAAGGGAAAAGTTCTGCACGGCCGAGAACGAGTGATGAAAATGTAGCACGCATCCAGCAAGCATTTGTTCGCAGCCCAGGAAAATCGACTCGCAGAGCTAGCAGAGAGCTGCAAATTCCACAATCAACTGTATGGAGAGTCCTACGAAAAAAGTTAGTTATGAAACCTTATCGTCTGAAATTGGTTCAAGCACTGTCTGCAGCTGATAAGATTGAAAGAATCGATTTCTGTGATTTTATCCTTGCTCAAATGGAAACAGATGAATCTTTCGTTTCAAAGATTGTGTTTAGTGATGAAGCAACTTTCCACACTAACGGGAAAGTCAACCGTCACAATGTCTGTATATGGGGCACTGAGAATCCGTGGGAAACAACTCAGTATGAACGTGACTCGCCTAAGGTGAACGTTTTCTGTGCCATTCCAGCCAATAAAGTTTTTGGTCCCTTTTTCTTCGAAGGTGCTACTGTAACTGGACTACAGTATCTGGAGATGTTAGAGAATTGGCTGTTCCCTCAGCTCGAACAAGAAGCACAACAATTCATATTTCAGCAGGATGGAGCGCCACCACATTGGCACTTATCTGTCCATAACTACCTGAACGTCAACTACCCGAGGCGATGGATCGGCCGCCAGGCAGCCCGTGACAGAGCACTTCATCACTGGCCTCCAAGAAGCCCTGATCTTACCCCCTGCGATTTTTTCTTATGGGGGTATGTTAAGGATATGGTGTTTCGGCCACCTCTCCCAGCCACCATTGATGATTTGAAACGAGAAATAACAGCAGCTATCCAAACTGTTACGCCTGATATGCTACAGAGAGTGTGGAACGAGTTGGAGTATCGGGTTGATATTGCTCGTGTGTCTGGAGGGGGCCATATTGAACATCTCTGAACTTGTTTTTGAGTGAAAAAAAAACCTTTTTAAATACTCTTTGTAATGATATATAACAGAAGGTTATATTATGTTTCTTTCATTAAATACACATTTTTAAAGTTGTGGTATTCTTTTTGAATCACCCTGTATTATCATTTCTGAAGTACTATTTTGAAATCTTTGGTTGTATTAGATTTTAATATTACTTGAAACACTGAAATTTAAAAGAAATCTTCTTCGTGCTGGAACCAGTCCGATGCAGATGTCATTCTTTCAGTAATTTGAAGTGCAAGTGGAAGTCAAATCGATAGCAGACTGATAGAAAAGAAGTATGTAAACTGTTTATTACTTCAAAAGATATCGCCGTAACTGTTAATATACTTATCCCACTGTGAGACAACATTGTCAGTGCCTTCATGGAAAAATATTTGCGCTTTGCTACGGGATCATGATTGTACCCATGGGTACACCCCTACGTCCGAAACAAATCGATGGCCACGAATTTCTTTCTTCAGGGCTCCAAAGTTTTGGAAATCGCACGGGGAGAGATCGGTATGTGTGGAAGATGTATATGGCCTCCCCAGAGAAACGTCTGCTCGTAGTCGAAACAGCCTTGCGTGCTTCAAGTTTTGCAAAGTGTTCACTTACCGCTGTGTTAATTTGGGGTCGAATTCCAGGAACATCTGGTCCTCGCAGTCCGTCTTCGGTCGGAAATGTATACTACCGATTGCAGTCATGGTTCCATAGGCAACCGGAAACATTTTTCCATGAAGGCGTTCACCGTCTTGTACCACAATGGGATAAATGTATTAAAAGCTATGGCAATTACTTTTGAAATAATAAGTAGGTTTCTTACTTTTTTCATCTGTCTCGTCCTCACATCACTGTCCCTTACCCAATATCCAAAAAGATGAGTAAAGGAATGAAGATTGATAATTTTTTCTACACTCGAATAATGTTGCCATCTGACGTTGACATTTGAAATTTTTTACTCGAATAAGTTCCGTTGTTCGTATTTCACAGCAAGGTGAATTTGAGCTCATCATCCAGTCGATAACAACATCATCAGAGATCGAGACATACAAGAAAATGACAGTGCAGATAATCGGTAATGTTCCCGTTTAAGATATTTTTGGCCTTCACTAATATTGATTTTGGAAATCAGCACAAAACTAAATGAGTTTGCCAGCTGTGGGATTCGAATGATTCTTTTCCTAAACGTGAAAACATTGTGTTGACCAGCGTACCACTTCAAACAGAAAACAAATTGTCATACACTTCACGACCAGATTACGAGAAAAGTGTCTTAATCACTATGGTCTTTCAATAGTTTACAGTACACATGCTTATGAATTTTGTTTAACATGAGGAAGAAGTGGGCGTCTTCGAACAAAACATCGAAAATATACTTTCTTTCATGATAGTTTCAACCGGTAGGGCGTTGGCCTACAACCGACTTGCTGTTTTGTATTCTTCTGTAAGACACCACTAGGTAGCAGAGTTTTAGATGCTTGTGACCAACTGACGCTCCTCTGTCGTGAATGTCGCTTTTCAGGTAGCCCCGTAACTGTCATAACGAGACTGGATGGGCCACTGTACCACTTCTCCACATAGAACAGAAGAGTGAACTCAGATGATGTGTGTGGCTGCCCTCCACATTTCAACATTTTAACAGATACTGAAGCAGACATAAGAAGCAGGACTTCTGTGAAAACTCTGCGACTAGCAACACTTTAAGAATGAAATCTTTCTACACAAAACAGTCATCATGCAAAGTAGGTTCACCCGACAAAATATTAGCCTTCTCAAACTGCAGTGTTAGCCACTTTGAAGCGCAGATCATGATGTAGAAATAAATTTATAAGCTATCATAGAATCATGTACTTTAATTAGAAACAGGTGCAACAGATAATGTTAATTAGAAAATGGTAGCTCTGATGAAACGTGAGTCGTGGGTCAATCGCATAGCAGCATCCGACTATGAAATGAAATGGGATTCTAAATCAAATTAGTTTATTGCAATCGTACTGTTGTTTAAATACATGAATACAAATTTGACCACAAGATCTAAAAGAAGTACATAAACGCTGAGAACACAGCATTTACAATAGTTTAACAGGGTAGATTAGAAAATCTTGGTAAAGAGCAGAAAGTAATAAGAATACGTGAGTCTGTCATCTAACAAATTAGCTGTGAAAGTAAAAACTCGCAACGCCTGCTCATTGATTACGCTGAAAGAATGGTTAGCTAATACATGCGTACTATGTTAAATATGAATTGTGAATGAACCCTCAAGCAATCCATGACGTTACAAGGTTCCCAACGGTTACTCACTCCTACCATCTAGCCTACAGATAGTCTCGTCACCCATTTCCCTAAGTTTGCATAGCCACACCAAATTCTGCAAGTCGTTGAGCGGAACACTGTGTGTTCCATAAGCTACTGATGATAGCTGTTACCGGAGAGAGAGGGCTTTCGCGTTGCCCATCAGAGAAGATCAATTCTTAATTGGTTGTCCACTATCGGAGAAGTCTCTACTCATTCCAGAATGAGATTTTCACTCTGCAGCGGAGTGTGCGCTGATATGAAACTTCCTGGCAGATTAAAACTGTGTGCCCGACCGAGACTCGAATTCGGGACCTTTGCCTTTCGCGGGCAAGTGCTCTACCAACTGACTTCGGTAGCTCAGTTGGTAGAGCACTTGCCCGCGAAAGGCAAAGGTCCCGAGTTCGAGTCGGTCGGACACACAGTTTTAATCTGCCAGGAAGTTTCTTTCTATACTCATTGCTTATTGTGGACGAAGAAAGAGATTCCGGTCTGCTCTTCAGACTAAGTTTCACCTGCAGAAGTTTCTATGAACGAATGAGATGGGTTTTCGATGTTCTGACTAATTCTATACTAAATAAATAAATCTAAAATTTCGGAGTTAACAATAGTTTTGCACTATTAACTTACAGAAGGACACAGTTCTTAATAGATGCGTCTGATGTCACATCTCAGCAGCTGAGGTTTTTCACCAGCCAATGGGCTGGGCTCGAAATTTGGTTTTTTTGGTAACTTCCTTTCAGCTCGTCCCCTCTGCTAAATGATTACTGCTAACCAGGAAACTGTTCTGTTGCAAATGTTCAACAAGTGGCCAGGATGTCCCCAGAGAAGGAGCAGGGTTTCATCGTTTCGCAAAGTACCGTAATGTGGCTGCCATCCCAATGTACTCTACCCCTAGCGGAAACGAAGATCTTCTGACAACAGCTATGGTCGGCTGGCTTGGCTTGTTAAATCTACGATTCGGTCCAAAACTCAAGTATTCGTCCGCCATATTATGTGATTTTCTGTATAAGGTGGCCGGATTACAAACATTGTAAAGCGTAATTAGTGAACCAATATTCGGCCAGCATTAGAATGGATACAAGGCCCAGATAATGCCTTGATCCAACCAGTTCAGCGGTCGGACGTAAGGGGTCGACCCACTTCCTAGTTCCTAAAACGTGGGGAGCTCATCCCCAGAAACCTTAAAGTATTTTTGCTAGGCTGTTCACATACAGATTTCGTGTCTGGGGTTCTTTAACCCCAAGAAAATTATCTAATTAATTACCTTCGACTTCAACTAGCATATAGAGATACTTAAGATTTTGATTTACGTCGTAATCTCTGCAGTGACTGAGGTTCCTTTCCATGAACGTAAGCATTCATCAACTGACATTGATTCAACTTAGACTAAATTAATTTAAGTAAAATATGAAAACTAAACACGAGACGTTCAGTCCAGGAATAGACTGTCCGTGTCATCACACGTACGCTCGCGGGAAAATTCACAACCATAGTCTTGCACCGAGAGTGGTCATAATGAGACAGCGTCACCCAAATATTCTTATTTGGCTCTGCCAGGATACTAATTAAAGTTTCTCGCACTGATTCCTGAAGTCACTATATCCAATCACTCCACGAGCTGGGGTGTATATCAAACCTTTATGTGTGTGTGTGAAATCGTAAGGGATTTAACTGCTAAGGTCTTCAGTCACTAAGCTTACACACTACTTAGCCTAAATTATCCTAAGGACAGACACATACACCCATGCCCGAGGGAGGACTCGAACCTCCGCCGGGACCAGCCGCACAGTCCATGACTGCAGCGCCCTAGACCGCTCGACTAATCCCGCGCGGCCCTCTATTTGAGGTCACAAACAGTGTAAGGGGGAAAACCAAATTATAAACCTCCATTCATCCTCATGGTACAAAAATTCACATTTTCAAATTTTAAGGAAATTTCTAATTCATTCCTCAAAATTTGTAAATTCCATTTCTTATTAACTCTGATTTTCACTAATATCAGCGATTCCTTGTTAGTTCATAACAGTCATTCCATTACTTTAACTACTAATATCAAATTGCATTCAGTCACCACTAAGAAAATTAAGTATGTTTAGCCATGTCGATATAATACGAAACAAAACTGGGCTTAAAAATTACATAAGATGTCTCACATGAATCGTAAATAACGTAAGAAGACATAACACGAAAAACTGATAATAAATAAAATTTTATCATTTTTATATCACAAGTAAGAATTTCTTTACAAGTTTCAGGCCCTTGGCCACACGTTTGTTGTGCACTGAATGTAGTAGTATAAAGTTGCAAATTCACGAGAAAAGTCTCAAATCATTACATATGAGCATAAAACTAAAGCATTGAAATTATTTATAAACAGATTGTATCCTCTCCACAGGGAAACTAATTTTGTATACACACACTAACAAAATTGGCAAATTGTATGCACATTTTACAAGGTACATTGAACTGAAATGTATTTAACTGTATTTGCACTACTGACAGTGTTGCTAAAATGCACTATTAGCCTGTCATGATTGTTATTGTTTTTAAGAGACAGGGTAGATAAATTAATGTGCAAGTATGAAAGAAATTCACATTAATTAAATCTGAAAAATAAGGCGACAAAAATCCGTTATAAATACCTAGTAGAAGTCATCCAATTGTCACACATGACTCAGTTCGTTGCAAATCACGTAATGTGTATGAGAACATTAAGTCAAATTCCATTTCCAATCAGTAGTGGCAGAACGGGTTTCACAAATAGTACATGGCGGTGGACAATGTGAGTAAGAAATGATCTTAATACGATTCAACTCAAATTCTTTACGTCTACATCTTTTGGAATCCGCCGATGCAAGGCGTCGAGTGCATCAGCTGGCAAGTGGCCACTTAACCCACAGAGGGTGGACGGTGTAGTTCAGCCTGGAGCTGCTTCTCTGATATTCCTGGAGTGTTTATTTGTACCACGATTTGGGCCTACTCAATGGATATCCAGGGAGCAAGAGCCAGGATGTTTATTTCAGTGTTCGACTTCATCTTCATCATGACCCCACGAATAGCTGCTTTCAAACATGTTGATTTACTAACAGAGTTCTTCCTTCTTCTAGATATGAGGGAAAGGCTTACTGTAATCTTGGGTTTAGATGTTTACAACTTGGTACATCAGACAGTCAAATTCCTTTTTTGCACTCGCCATAAAATAACAAATGCAGACGATTAGGAATTAAACTATTCTCATATTTGATCACTAACATGTTATTAATATCCGTTGAGCAGTTATTCTAAATAGGAGCATACATCATTTACTGAAACTTCTATACAGGAAACAAACAAAAACATCAGTAGTTACTTTCTTATCAACTGTCAGATTCTTTTACAGAAGTCTCGTGACGAACCACTCAAGTGTCTTTGAAAACAAAATTTCTCTGAGATGATGTGAAATGATTTTAAGATTAGATTATTACTTTGTAACAATTCATGAACACCTTTAAGACAAATAAGTCTTCATATAAATGCAAACAATTATAGTTTCTTTCTGAACCACAGTGTAGCTTTTTCACTGTATAAAGTGGTGTAATGTTCCGTGAGCGTGTCTGATTTAGAAATGTTATTGATTTTAGCTGACTAGTTATAAAAATAAAGGCTGAAGCAGTGAGAACGATAATTTTTTTTAAGATGTTACTATTGGTATGGTGAATGTCACAACATTCATTCTGTGAGAGTAAAATAAGAGCGAGTTTTCCATTGTCTTACAGGATCGATAGCCGAGTAATTAGGTAATGGTGGAGACATTTATCGACTGACTTTCCGTTACTTGGGTTCTCACAGTACAGAGGACCAACACAACGGAGTGTTGTTCATTTCTTTTATTGCTTCTTTGGAAAGTTAGTTGTCGAAATAAACCTCCCTTTCGGAGGACGCCGATGTTGATTAACAACTACATCAGTCGGTATACGGAAGTCAATTACTGTAAGTAAGATCCAGCTTTCTTTTAAAATACCTTTTCTTCCTTAATATTATTTCGTATACTCTGTTGCACAAGACTCGGAATTTAATCTGTGTCTCTTGGATACAGAAGCAGATTTATTTTTACGATTTCTCTGTGATATAATATTCAGAATGACAACCGTTATAGGGATTTTAATGACTACTTCTTCAGACAGAGATCCTGAAATCGAAACTACAGACTGGTTAAACTTTTTGGAATTGGCGTGCTAATAAATCTGATAAGTAAACTATGTCTTCAAGGAACCAGTATTCCAGTGACAACTGACAGACTAAAACTGCTGCGCAACACGTTAAACGGTTTTCTAACTTTCGGTCTGTCTACATTTTTCGGTGTCTCAGACGTATTCTTTAAACAGTGTCATAGGAAACTAAGTAAAGAAGCTCACATCTCCCATTCGCAGTTACGGACACTCCGCCACTATAGTAAAAATAGTAGTTGTAAATTTATAGGTCATACAGCACTAATTTTACGGGTCATTTTTGATAAATCAGATGAACATAAAAGAATGAAACCACTGGGCGAAAAACGACAAAAATGTACGTTCCCTTTTAAAGAACTATTATTGTCTTATATGCTAAGAAGTTATTGTACAAGTAGAAACATTTCTTTCTTGCCAATGGCTTCGAGTTAGTTGGAAGGTACTGAATTAGAGATTCTGGTATTTTATTGTATAATGTGGCACAGTACAAGTTGTATGTTTTTGGCACGATGAAAATCTGAAGAAATTTATCCGGTAGTGTAATTTGGTATCCATGAATTGATAGTCCTGTGAAGAAGATGTGCTCATGGACGAAAAAGTGAAACAGATAGAGTACATCTTATTATAGTGTCTTTAAGGGTGAATATTACGCAATTTAACAAAATTCTGTGCTATTAGTGGCACTTACTCAGAAAATTTATTACATGTCAAAACTGTGACTTTAATTTTGGAGGCAATGTCTATCTCATAGCTGGATTACTTGTGGTATATGGTAGTATTCTTATGGGAATGCATGTTGAGGAGAGCATAGCACAACACTGCACTGATCGTTCCATCGGTTCTTGTCGGAATACTTTATACTCTATGAATGAAAACACACACGACACTGGTGTAATATTCTATAGTACTTATTATTTAAGACAGTACTCCCCTTTGAAAAAGGGAAAAAAATATAGAATATCACTTAAAATTGTGGAAAATGCTATATAGATCAGTCTGTCAGGGAACTATCCACCTGCTTGAAAGAACACCGTAGAAGTTGCAAATTTAGAAAAGCGAACTACTTTTCAGACGACCTGCTTACATCATACACATAAAGGGAGAAGATGAACCATCCTGAAATAATGGAAATTAATATACGTATTTCCATCTACCCTGGCTTAGTAGTGAATGATCTTACATAGTTCTCTTACTCGCCATTTCTATCTTCATAAATCAATAATAATCCCATACAGAACATGTTATATATTACCCCTCTCATTCATGTGTCCCAATTTTTTCTTTATTTTAGTTAGTGTAATTTCTCCTGACCCATTAGAAAATTTTACTTTGTTGCTTCACTTATATGCTTAGTCTCAATAGCGTACCTTACTGATTGTGATTTAGGAGCTGTTAAAGAGAAGATCATTTTGTTCAACCACGTCCTTGGAACATGTCACCAAAGTTTGTTGTTCAACGTATTTCTAAGAACGATTATTGTAATTTGTCTTTAGATCAATAGTGTCATACATTTTATCTTAGTCAGATACACTTACATCGAGTTTTCAGTGAAAAAATTCCTGACGTTTTATTCCTAAATCTAACACTGACATTAACATTTTTCATCTTTTGCAAGATAACTTGTACCTACTATACTTTAAAATCTTTAATCCCACAAAAATTTCACTGCACATCATATTTATCTTTTAACTTGCTGGTGGCGTAACAGCCGAAAACCATTTTGTGAAATTAACAATAAATATTGCGTGTTTTCATTCATAATATATACTTTGATATGTTGCTTACGTGGCTATGCTATTCCATGTCCTTCTCTTAGATCCAGCATATTTTACTTTTGCAGTTAAGAAAATTAAATTTTTTATCTAGCTGTATTTTCAGTATAATCAGTGCTTAATGTCGTTCCATAGAATTATCTGTCCTTAACTGCAAGCATTCTGCCCCTTAGTCAATACATAATGAACTTATGCCTGGAAACATACAGGCTTTTTCTAACTGTTGATACAAGAATGTTTACAGAAGTCATTTGTGTAAGGTAGAACATATAGTAGACTTACGATTAAGACCAGGGGAAAGTTTCATTATGTATTCGGTTCTTATAATTGTGCTGACATGGATATCTTATGTTCTCGTTTTTCTATATGCCAAAAAAAAAAGTCTCTCCACTATAGCCCCAAGACATCGTTTTTCTAATTATACATAAAAAAATTATTCGAGCATGTGCATATGACACACTAAACCTACAAAGCATCAGAGATTAACGTAGTCTTTCCTAGCATATACTATGGATGGATGCTCAGAGTTTCCAACTGGGTGGGACTATAAAAATACAACATATGGAAGAGTGTCAAACAAATCTTCTTCTGGCGAACTGTCTGGATGTTGCGGATGTGAAATCTGTCTCATTTCTCCTATGGTGATTACTGTGTCCCACAGGGATTTTGGGTACCGTCCCCTGATATGTAGCCTGCCGTAATTGTGTGTGTTACTTCTGTCAAGCCTTGGCAGCAGTACCATCCGAACCTTGTGGATTTTGGAAAGTCCATACTCTTGTGGTGTCGCTGAGAACCTCGCTTACAGCCTTTTATTTGCTGCCTTTGGTAGATCTGAGCTCTTTAACAGAACCACCATTTCCCTGCTCATAGCCTGTTGGAAGAACCTTAGCGTTAGCATCATCACTCTGATCGGAGAGCCCTCCGACCCAACGCATTCATATTCGCTTTCGGAAGTGCCGAAATGTTCAATTCTTCTAGCAGATAATGGGAAGGCAACATACTGTCGTGCAGTGGTTGTTCTGCATCTGAATACAGAACGAGATATTGCTGGAGACGCGTGATTACCAAGCATCAAAACCACTACTTACGTATTCAAGAAATTTACCCAATGCGATTGTCAACAACGTTCAGACAGCTGAAATAGCCTGTTTATTGTTGAAGGGCTCCAACTGTGGAATAAAGATACACGGTATAACAAATGTATATGTCAAATCACGAGCAATGTAGTGAATAAAGTTGTCATTATCCAACCAACAATTTCATTCAGTGCCGAGACTGGCACATCTACAGGAAACGTTTATTTCTTCCTTGGTTAACGAATATGGTACTATCAATCTGGAAGCTATGAGTTATAACAACAGAATCGATTATATGTTGGACTCAGTGGAGGACTGTTTATCGGTGTTAAATGCAAATAACCATTGTTTACAATGTTCTGCAATTTGTCAGCTGTGGCAATAAGAATACCTGAGAGTTGCTGCTATAAGAGTAAACTTTCAAGATAATCAAGACCAAGAAAGATTATAATGTATGTGCTGGAACCTATGGTTTGACATTGTATATATTATACACAGGTGTTATAGTACAGCTGGGAAAACATTCTTTTCTAACTCTGGACACTGTTATTAATAATATCACCAAATACAAATATTGAAAAATTACGATAAATGCAGAATATATATATCACACAGACTCAAGACATTCCCCATTGAAGAAATTACTCCTTTAAATGCAGTTAATCTGTTAAGTAGATGAAAAAGAAAATTAGAAACTGAAAAGATTGCTGTCATAAAACAAAACGTGGCGTATTTGACGAAAACTATGGCTACAAAGGTAGAATGTATATATTCCTCGAAAAAGAATAAGCTATTCCAGACATAAAACCCAGGCCCACAAATTGCTTCACATATGGTGGGCGAAAAAACCTCGATACAACTGGAGACCACAAGATATCAGCATTTACTGTAAACTGCAGTGGAAAGTGATTATATGTTGCTGGACTTGCAGGAAATCGTGGATTCAAGAGTATTTCCTGTAGTAAAAGGTATATGAATAATATGTTTATATAGCTCCAGTCCTAACTGTATTTGTTTAAAAAGGGTGCTTACATTGTATCTAAATGTGGTAGACTGGATATTGTGAATCTAATATCTAAAAAGCCGTTTTCGTAATTTAAAGCTGTCAGGATAGGTATATTTAATGGACAGTCATTTACAAGAGCTGTAAACTTAAAGTTCTGTGTGGAAATTCCGCGATAATGTGGAGTAGGTGAGTTGGTAATGTACATCCTAGAAGATGTGGAAATCTTTAAGAAATATGTAATAGAGAAAATTAAAGACAAAATATAAATTTTCGAATGCTCTCAGCTAGAAGAAATGCATGAAAAGGCAGAGCTAATTATTAAGGCCATAAAAGATATAGCTTAAAGGAAACAATGAGATACATATTGCAATTCCACAAGGCATATTTGTAGTGTCTATTGAAGTACTGGTTGCGAAAAGAATCAGATGATTCAGTTATAGATTGAAATTATAAGTTAAAAGTAGGCTGGAGACCATTAAAATTACACAAAACAAATACAAAAAAGGGTTGTTATCAGTGTGTAATATATGTGCAAAAATTGACAAAAATTGTCTATTTCGATATATGGTTCTGAGGGGAAAGGCGGCTATGATGCACCTACTTAGATCTGAAGAAGATGCATAGTGATCGAAACATGTAATCCAGTTAAAAATGTGCGACTGAGATGGAACAATAAATAAGAATTATCTTAAATATCTACACAAATTCTGAGTCTCTCAAGACTATTATGTCGACTATAGTGAAAATTCTTGACGAATGTCTGATGCTGTTTTTGCTATTTTAACTGACTTTCCATTGAGAAAGACTTTTCTTTTACCAAAGAAATCATATTTTCCTGTATTTACCTCACCAACATATATCGACATGTTTCGTTTACTAGGCACCAGAACTGTGTCAAAGGCATTCAAAAAGTCAGAGAACCTGGTACTTACCTGAGCTTGCAGACTTTGTTTCTCGGAAGCGAAAACAGACGAGTGAAGTTCCACTTATCAGCACTTCTTCTAAGTTCGTTCTTATAAAGGAGATGTCTGGCGTCCAAAATGGTTATCATTCTCGAGCATAGCGTGTGACCACTATTTCAAATTTGCAGAGTCAAGTTACTTCCTAATATTGCCATTGTCATCACAAAAATTGTGTTATATAGTTTTCGAGATAACTATAATGCATAGTGAAAGCACTTATACGAGTTGCATGTTGACCAGAGCACTGTTCAGTGGACAATTTGTTCATTCGCACTAGAACGTTAATGGACAAAAAATTCTAGGTTCAGCTCAGATTTGTGACTGGATCCAGAAATTCCTAGCAGACGGAACTGCCATATGTCCATCTTAATGGGACATTCACCAACGTCAGAACGTTATTGCTGCAGCCGCAAATAAAAGTGACACAGACATAATATTTGAAACACTAGACACGTACTTGGGCATGGCAGTCATTGTGTATATTAATTAAACATGGTAGGCTATTGGTTTGAAAACTATAATTGTTTATTGTTAACCTAGTGCAATTGTTTAAAATAATAGAAGGAGCACTTCCACGGTGTAATTATTTTACAAAAACTGTGTAATTAGTTAAAGTGTTGAAACAACAATAGTAACAGGATGAAGGCCTGAAAATATTACAGTAAGTAAATGATCGAGCGTTCACAAGCTAAACATGCCACACAGTCCAGGAGGGACGTGCAAGAGTTGAGAAAACAAGAGAAAGTTAAAGTCCTGATGGAATGGTCCAATTTTAAGCCTGACATATTATCAATGAAAAACGATGACAATTATTACAGAGTCCAATTTGTCATCTTGGCGTCAGATGCCACAAATTGTGTAGGTACATAGGTGGCGACTCCTGGAGGTGTAGGTCGCGGTTGACGGAGGTAGCGTCGTAGGGATGGCTCCACAGTGAGATTCTGATTGCGGCAATGCTATTGTAACTGGTGCCTGGCCCAAAAAACTCCCCTGGAGTGTAGTGCAAGCGTCAGCCTAAATACTACGTGTGCACCAGGATCCTGCAGGTACTATTTTTGGTCTTACGGCCTACGGACGAGGAAAAGCGAGCGGGACTAGTGACCTCCAGTGGTATTCGTTTTGCCACCTGGTGGCCAGGCAGAGTGTGGCTATCCCTTGCCTGTTGTCCGAAGTGCTGCCCCTGTGTGTTCCGTGCCCACATAACAAGCCTGTGTTGATGGTTGCTGGCTGAGTAGTCACAAGGCCTCGACACAGAATATACAGTGTACAAGCCACCAGCAGAAAATATCTTTAGCTTCATAAAACAGCTAGAGACACTATAGATACGGTGATAAAAACTTACACAGAAAAATATTGTTTGTGAAAACTTGTGTATCATTTATCTATCAGGTAGCGCAGTATTTGAATATATTGCCAATAAAATCACAAATACACTATCTGATCCGAAATATTCAGACATCTGTTAGAGGACGTGGGATGTGTTCCTCACTGTGTCCTCTCACTATTATTTATGCCTACGAGCAAAGTCTTGAGCGACTTCTCAGCTGATGATGAAGAGCCTTGCACTAGTCACAGATGCAAAGTGTTCCTCTTGGAGCCTTGCATCGAAGTCTCTCATCGCAGTGCCTCACACTAAGAAATTATTTCTGGTTACTGACGTGAATGGTGGATAAATATAAAACGATACATATGACATAAGGAAAGAATCTGGTAGTAGCCAGTTACAAGAATAATAGTGAACATCTCAATATGATATGAATGGAATAATAATGTAAAGTCATTATAACGGATGGCGTTTTGAAGGCTTGCAACAGTCCTGGAAACTTAAGTACTGAAAACAAATCACCTAAGGGGCTGTGGTGCGATGTTCCTGTGTCCCAAGTTCTTACCAAGTATTCACAACAGGAGACATCGAACGAAGTCAGAAAAACGCTCCTCGTATCGTAACAGCTCCAAATAGCACATATGAAAGTGCAACAGTAATGATCGGAGAACTTAAATGCAAATCGCTGTATGAAAGACTCTCACACAAACCTATTGGGTAAATTTAAACAACTGGTATTTGAAGAAGACCGAGAAACAACTCTGCTGAGATCACCACTTATCTCAAGTACTTATCTGAGAATAACATAACAGAGATTTGGACATGTACAGAGCAATGTACTCTTAGGCAGCCGTTTTCCCATACCTCGATACACGAACTGAGACCCCAATATTGGTAGTGCTGGTAGAAACTTCGTTCAGTTAAAAAACCCAGTCTGTGAGATTCTGGACGATGTACAAAACTATGGTAGACACCTTCAGAGATATCGTGGCACCTCTGAACATGTTTCTGGAAATGGAGCGAAACTCTAGTGTGTACTATGTCTGCCACTCTCTCTCAGCCCGAGAGACTTAAAAGCAGTAAACACCAGCTTTGAAAGCTGTCGTACGAAGTACCCTCATTAATTTACTGGACACTGGCTTCCGGAGTACGTATGGAGACGTAGGTGGAGAGATTTGAAAAGTTTTCGATTCTAATAACTTTTCTTCACACTGGCAAGTTTTGGTTAGTTTACTCGCCAAACGAATTATTTCGTAAGAACTTTTATGTTGTTGCATAATATCCCTTGATGAACAAGACCCATTCACCAAGGAAGTCCCCCCTCTGGAAGCTCTACGTTGTAATCAAAGCAATTTGCATTTTTCCTGTAACAGCCTTCTCCACGATCCGCAGCCTTCTATAGTTTGCCAGCTCTAATCGTCTAGTTTCTATTAAATAATCGCTGGAAGGAGACAAACTGCGTTTTGAGTAGTTGCTGTGACAATAATCTTGACGACTCACTCAGCTGCCCTTCTATCAATACCAACCATGGCTTTGCTGTGTTATAGCGGGGAAGGGATTCACACAACTGTTACTTTTCCTCAAGGCATACAGCCTGCACTGTATGACATAATGATGGTGGAATCATCTTGAGTACAATGTTCCAGAGGTAAGATCTCAGCAGTGGGACTGAACACGAGGATGTTGGGATCAGTAAATTGAAAACTGGTTTTCCATGGGTCAGAGACTGAAGTATTAGATAACTTAATGCAGTACTTGGGTGATAGAATTTAAACAGAGAAATTGGTAAGTTCAAGTAAGGTATAGTGGAAATAATTAAAGAGTGGTGGCAGGAAGAACAGGACTTCTGGTCAGACTGATGTATGGTTATAAATTCAAAATCAAATAGTGCTAATGCAGGAATAGTTTTAATAATGAAAAAGAAAACAGTAATGCAGGAAAACTACAGTCAACAGCATAGCAAACCATTTCTCGTAGTCAACACAGACACAAAGCCAACACCCAGAGGAAAAGACAGAAACAAAATATTATAAGGCAAAAAAGCGCACCATGAAGGAGGTATGCAATCATCATTACCATCGATCCGACACTTAACTTGGGCTTCAGTGTCCACAAGAACCATTGGGCCTAACATGTGGCTCAGAGAAAGGGAGCTCAGCTCATAGCGCACCTTGCGCCAAGTACCATTGACCTATGTAAACTAATAAGCCCATTTTCAGTAGTGTGGAGCACATTCGGCTTGGGATCTCATTGACTGGCACAGAACTGACTTCATTAATGAGTCCCACTACGAACTAAGCCACGATGATCAGCAAAGACGTGTCTGGAGAGGCCCTAGACAGTAGTGGGATACGAACCTTTCACTTGCCTTACCGCCCAACAACCAGAAGTCTGTGGTGCCACTTCATTTCATAGCAGGAACCGTCTGTTTGTCATTCGTGGCACCTCTACACCACAGCGGTACGTCTACGATATTCTACGCCTCCTTTTTGCCCTCCATGGCAAGCCACTCTGGCTTCCATTTCAGCAACATAATGCCCGCCTGTTCACAGATGGAATTTCTATTGCTGTCAAACTCTAACTTGACCATCAAGGTCGCTGGACCTCTCGCCAATTGAAGACGTTAGGAGCATTATTGGCTGGGGCTCCCAACCAACTCGGTATTTTGACGATCTAACGCTCCCGCTGGACATAATTTGGTACGATGCTCTTCTGGAGGACGATCTAAAACTCAATGCCAGTGCCAAGCCTAATAGCTACTTGGATAAAGGCAAGATGTGGACGAACGCCGTATTGTCTTCCCTATTTATGAAGCTTCTCTCTTGAATAAATCATCCAAAATTTTCTAAAATTGTAATCTTTTGTTTGTACATGTAGGTGGTATTTACTGATTCCGTTTCACCACGAAGGAATTCCTTCGTGGTGACCTATTTTTGATAGAGTATGTGTGGTGGGATAAAAGAAACTATTTGGGTAGTTAAAGATGATATTGTGGTGGAAGTCTGGAATTCTTTGGCAGGAAAAAGAAGACAAAGAAAGACGAGTAGGAGAACATTGCCTGGGGGAAGCAATTTACAGGGAAACCGCCAGGTAGAATTTTGTACACAGCATAATCTTACCATTGCTAATACTTGATGTAAGATTGTGCATGTAGAACAGATGTGAAGACACTGAGAGTTCCAGATAGTTTGCATTAAGTTAAGATAGAGATACTGAAATCAAATTTGAAACTGCAGTACATTTCCTGAGGCATATTTGTATCTTGACCAAAGTTTTGTGGTATAATTGCAGAAAAGTAGGAAATTACTGAGATGGTACCTGAATGATCAGAAAGAACCACAGCCTGTTCAAAGATTCAAAGCGAGTACCAGGGATCGATTAACTGAAATATTATAAAATATGAATGAGTAGTTTAGGGAGATGAAACAGTGAGGGCAGCAGAGGATCAAATGACCAAATCAACGAAGCTCATTATAAATCAATGCATAACTCACAATATACTGAGTTTAATTAAAGGAAGTAAAAAACAGAATTGCAACTAACGAAACACTGTAACAGGAATACAAACGTAAGTACTGATAGTAACAAAAAAGTGGAAAATAGCTAAGAACGTATAACTAGAGAACAAATGTATCATAGGTTAATCTTAGAGGTAGCTTTCAAGAAATACTCATTAACAGTGGCCAAAGAAATATGGCTATCCACTAATCTCTCCTATTGCTCCCAAAAATTGGACGACCTCTCCATGTCTCCTAAAGAGTTCATTCATTTAATGGATGGTTGTTAGGCTGGCGTAACAAAAGCGCATCATTCGTACTTAAAGCTGGTGCGGATTCAAAAGGTTTCCTATCGATACCGTCTGACGAGGCGAAATCGGTATAATCCTACAATCAAACAATTATACAGAAGATCGTGTACGTGATCGTCCATCTGTATAGCAGTTGACAGCTTGTCCTACATATGAGTCTTGCAGGGTCTCACTTCGAAGAGTTGAATCTAAGCCATGAATGCTCCAATGGCGGTGACAAAATAAATGATATTTGAGAGATTGGCTAACAAGGGCAGTGACAAATGTAATAAAATTTGACAGGTTATAATTTTGCTCTAATGATATAACAATTATACCCTAATTTCGCAGAAAACAATTTTAAAAGAACAGAAGCTATTTTTACGTACTGATCGAATGTTTGCAGGACAATATGAGGTAATAAACTACCTATTTCTCTGTTTCTTTCTTGTAATTACTCCTATGGCATTAACAATTATTCCATTTACATTTTTTTATATGTTCATCGTTAATTACGTTTATAATTTCCAAGTTAGTTACCTAACCTCAATGCATCTATTTCACTTCATTTTTTATACCCCCATGTTTAAAAAGTTATGAGAAAACTTCTTCGTTGATTCAGTCTTGGAAATTTTCTGCAACAGTCATTGGGGAGCTGATAATTAAACAATGTAGACCAGGCTCACTGATAAATTTTGTTCATTTTTGCGTATATTTAGGTAGCGTCATTTCAGTGCTTCTGAAATTTTCATACTTTGTACAATATTTACCATCAACATTGTCTTTATTTGTATTTCTAGCACACTCATATCCTAAAAGATCAGCAACTTGTTTTGCATTATTCATTTCACCATTAATGATGAATACTTGCTTATTTTTATATGTTACCTCCTTGTTGATGAGGTCTATGGCTGACCCAATTTAATAAAAATACACTCCTGGAAATGGAAAAAAGAACACATTGACACCGGTGTGTCAGACCCACCATACTTGCTCCGGACACTGCGAGAGGGCTGTACAAGCAATGATCACACGCACGGCACAGCGGACACACCAGGAACCGCGGTGTTGGCCGTCGAATGGCGCTAGCTGCGCTGCATTTGTGCACCGCCGCCGTCAGTGTCAGCCAGTTTGCCGTGGCATACGGAGCTCCATCGCAGTCTTTAACACTGGTAGCATGCCGCGACAGCGTGGACGTGAACCGTATGTGCAGTTGACGGACTTTGAGCGAGGGCGTATAGTGGGCATGCGGGAGGCCGGGTGGACGTACCGCCGAATTGCTCAACACGTGGGGCGTGAGGTCTCCACAGTACATCGATGTTGTCGCCAGTGGTCGGCGGAAGGTGCACGTGCCCGTCGACCTGGGACCGGACCGCAGCGACGCACGGATGCACGCCAAGACCGTAGGATCCTACGCAGTGCCGTAGGGGACCGCACCGCCACTTCCCAGCAAATTAGGGACACTGTTGCTCCTGGGGTATCGGCGAGGACCATTCGCAACCGTCTCCATGAAGCTGGGCTACGGTCCCGCACACCGTTAGGCCGTCTTCCGCTCACGCCCCAACATCGTGCAGCCCGCCTCCAGTGGTGTCGCGACAGGCGTGAATGGAGGGACGAATGGAGCATGTTTGGGACTGGATGAAGCGTCGTCTCACGCGGTCTGCACGTCCAGCACGAACGCTGGTCCAACTGAGGCGCCAGGTGGAAATGGCATGGCAAGCCGTTCCACAGGACTACATGCAGCATCTCTACGATCGTCTCCATGGGAGAATAGCAGCCTGCATTGCTGCGAAAGGTGGATATACACTGTACTAGTGCCGACATTGCCTGTGTCTATGTGCCTGTGGTTCTGTCAGTGTGATCATGTGATGTATCTGACCCCAGGAATGTGTCAATAAAGTTTCCCCTTCCTGGGACAATGAATTCACGGTGTTCTTATTTCAATTTCCAGGAGTGTAATTTTGTTAGACATATTTATTTTTTAAATTTTGCATTATTTTATGTCTGTATAAAAGAAAGTACTTCTATTATTGTTGTTTGCGAAAATAGTAGTTGCAGATGAAAATCATAAAGCACTGAAGTATTTGAATGATTATGGTTACTTAAATATTCGTGCTGATATGAAACTTATTCAAGCAAATGATGTTTTATTTAGAGAAGCATTCATGATAATTCAGGACACAAACAGATGCCAATTACATGATGAGTTAAGTGAAGAAACTTTAAATTTAATGAATAAAAACTACATGTGGTTTGAAAGATATAAATACTGATTGTAGAAGTACTATTTATAAATGGAGTAAGACAAAGGTATTACAAGTAACAAAGGCTGCATGTCATTTGTGGCAAAAGTATATTGACATGCAATTTAATCAACATAACAATAATCCTGATACTTTAATTATAGATAAAATTTCAGTGTATACTGATGAAATACGTGCTCAGTGTTACCCACAGGGTCTGGATAGAAATGGTAATATGGTAGATCATCCATTTTTCCACCTATGAATAACGATCCATTGGAAATGCATATGGGTGACGAAGAGTTGTGGTATTTGGTTATTGCTGGGAATACACCAAAAGATAAAACAAATTTCTTTGTCGTTTTGGGTCATGAAATTGGTCAATCATTAGGTTTAGATATTTTTTGAGTATTTCACTATATGTGACCCGTGATGCCCAGTGACTTATTACAGAGGTGTAATGTAATTATGATTGATTTGCCGTGTTACCACAAATGCTTTTCTCCCTGCAAAATACCTTAACAACAGTAGGAAAGCTTGTGACATGTAACTTAGGCAGCAATAGTGTGGCCATAGTATAACGGTTCATATTTAGAATTATCTCAAGATAATATCGATGCTATTCGAAGCTTGTATGGTAAAAAAATACCAGCACAATACAGCCATCTATACGGAAAAGAATTCCTGATTGTTCATCTGAACCAACTGATTCTTTATGTCAAATTAAGAAGTTCGATCATTTATTATTTATGAATGGAATTTTTTATAGTTTTTCTCAGAAGTGGTTGTAGAAACGCAGTGACATGAAATTAGAGCTACAAGGGTAATCCCAAAACTAAGGTCTCCTATTTTTTAATAAATACATAGACCTGTTTATTTCTACAGTGGTTTACATCAGTTCACAGCTTGAACATTTAGCTATTTTTCGACATAATCACCATTTCTGTCAATGCAGTTTTTGTATAATCACCATTTCTGTCGATGCATTTTTGTAGACGCTGTGGCAGTTTTTGTATGCCCATGTCATATCAGCTCGCCCCCATGCTGTTCAGGAAGTTAAGAACCTCATCTTTCACATCGTCATCGGAGCTGAATTCCTGGGACCGCAATTAATGCTGACAGATACTGAGAGACTCTGAAAAAACTCAGACAGCTATTCAGAACCGGAGAAGAGGAATTTTGAGCAAGAGCGTACACATTCTCCATGACAACGTTCACCCACACATCACTAGCCGAACTGTTGCTCTCGTACAACAGTTTCAGTGGAACATAATCACCCTCCCACCCTATAGTCCTGACTTGGCACCCAGTGACTATCACCTGTTTCCTAGGTTTAAAAAAAAACATTTGGCTGGAAAGCGATTCAGTTCCGACGACGAGGTGAAAGAAGAGGTTCATAAATTTCTGAACAGCATGGCGGCGAGCTGATATGACATGGGCATACAAAAACTGCCACAGCGTCTACAAAAATGCATCGACAGAAATGGTGATTATGTGGAAAAATCGCTAAATGTTCAAGCTATAAACTGATGTAGACCATTGTAGAAATAAACTGGTCTATGTACTTATAGAAAAATAGGAGACCTTACTTTTGGGACTACCCTTGTAATAGCTAAGTGGATAACATTTGTACCATAAGATTTACAAGGAATAGATGTAATGTATCAAAGACACAGTAGTGAAACTGTTTTATTTCTTGGCAATGTGATATATATAATAAATTTGTGTTCATTAAATTAATACCAGGATATCCTAAGCCAATATCTAGTATGGGATTACATCAAGATTTTAAATTAAAAGGTGTAGTAAACATATATGCCGGAAGACCATTTTTATTCTTTAACGAAATTTTCTATGTGCCAATGGATGAATGCGATTTTAAAAGGAAATATGAGGTGTTACAACTAGAGAATTTGAAGGAGTACCTACTAGAATAAATTCTGCATTTAGGTTCATTAATGGATTGATGTAGTTCTTAAATGATGATACTTTCTATGAGTGTAATGAATTTACAAAAAAAAATACAGTTAGAGCTGGTACAGCTGATTTATCTTTGTTTGGTATTGATTGCAATAAAAATATGGAAAAGTTTACTTTTTCCTAAAAGCAATTTTCTGTGTTAATGGAAGCCATCCAATCTAAACTGAGTAAATATCGCAAAACTGAGAAGTTAATTCATAATTTTACTTCACAGACATATACAAAAGATGGTTGTAGGACAACATACAGTTAATGTATAAATGAATATCATATACAAGTACACAAAGTAAAGGAATTCCGTGTGTGTATGGTAGAATGATTATATGTATTGTTATAAAAAACACAACAAATTCCCAGTGGAGAACATTCAAAGGTATTGTTGTTGATGGAAAATGATGAACAATAACTGAGACTCAAATCCAGCATGCAAAGACAAATGTACACATACATAAAAGAAATGTACCAGGGAAAATATCAAAAATAAGAAATCTGGATCAGTTTCTTCCAAATTCCTTAATAACTATTTTCATATTATATAAAAGACCAAAACAGTGGATTTCACAATTGCCAAACTTCATTATTATTCTAGAAGAAATAATATAACTAATTACAACATATGAAGTAAGGATGAATTAATTAATTTAATTATATCACATAATTTACATATTCCTACAACGGTTGTCTCTAATATAAGAGTAACTGAACTCAAAACTAGAGATAAAAATATTGGTTTTTGTGGCTACAGTAAATTACACAAATTAGAATCACTCAGGTTAATTATTTTACAGGGTTTTTCATTTCATCAAGAATTATTCCAAAAATCTAAATCAAGATCAAATTGTGTACATAATACAAATTATTTTTTCAGATTTGATTACAATATCTTCAAAAAAACTTGACCCCCAAGACAAGAAAAATTAATGGAATTAATGTATATATTCAATAGTAAACTATTTGAGCTATAAATACATAACAAACTGTCAAAAAACGATTTATTTGAGATTAAAGAAATAAAATCTGAATTTAATGATAAGTTTATAGCTTGGTCTGTTGACTATAAAATTGTTTTTAACGATGGTAATAATAGTAAACTTGACACCATTACTGAGAAAACAAGTTATATTACGAAAGCACTTAATTCTATGGTAGAAGTAGCTGAGGAAAGAACTAATTTTAGAATAGCACATATGCTGAATATAACAACAGCAAATCCAAAAATGTGTTATCAAGATTCTACAGGATATAAGCATCATATAATACTAAACAAACTGTTCAAGCTTTACACAATAAAATGAGAGTATACTAATGTCTGATGGGTCTATTTATATGGCAACCATCACATGTAATTTTGCAATGCTAGCAAATTCCGAGATGTAGAAAAGGTAATAAAATAATAATAAATTAAGCTTAAAAAAGAATAAGCGATGCATTACTGGAATTAATAGTTGTGATAACCTGTGTTGTCCTAGAGCAATAATAGTTGCATTACCACACAAGCAGATAACTAACTACTGGCGAAAATAAGAAAATTAGCGGTAAGCATAAATACAAGTTACAAAAGGATTTAACCTGGATGTTGTGTACCAATTAGGCAAATACATCGAAGAAGGATATACTCTACACGATATTAAAAACGTTTAGTAGCTATAGGACACTCAAATAAATATTGTATGTGTTGAAAATTCTGATATCTATCATGGTGCTCAGAAAGCAATAAAAATTTATCTCTATAAAAATCGCAACCATTTTGATGTAGTGAACAATACATCAGTGTTCTTACTATCATCATATTTCACTGATAAGTGTAACAAAACGCATAACTATAAGAACGAACATAAATACAAGTTAGAAAGAGAACTAGGTAAATTATGAAATGGTACAGAAGACAATTCTGTGGGAAGTAAGTTACATTGTGAGAAATGTTATAAATACTGATATAATGAAGTAGGTTTAAACAATCACCAAGATGTATGCAGTACAGTATATGAATGTTGAGAGAGTAAAAGGATTTGGTGGAGGTCCAATAATATGCCGTTTTTAAAAATGTAGGAACTGTAATCTAGAAGTAGAAATTAAAAATCATAAATGTTACATGAAATGCCAAATACAAAAAGGTGGTGCATGTGAAAGAAAATTTTGTGGAGAATATATAGTCAAAGGTTATCAAACATGTAATAAAAGTGGTTGTCAACGGAGAATTAAAAAATTATTATATTTTTTAATGTTGGAATGTGCAATAATACAGTTATAGCAAAACGGTTTTTGTAGAAATTATATCCCAAAGAGAATTCCTTGCACCTCTACTGAAAAAGACAAGTGGTTTGATTATGCAGCTCAACAAGAAACAGGTATACATATTCACAATTTTAATGGTGATGTTGTTCATAAATTAAAAACAAATGATAAATTCTTTAGGGGAATGATAAATACTAAACATAATGATTATACATCATAGCTCATAATGCTAAAGATTATGATTCACAATCCATTCTGATGTACAGTGTTGAAAATGCAATAAAGTCATATACTATATACCAGGAATGGAATAAACATTATTGGAGATAACACAATTAGGCCTAATAATATAGATAGCAGGATTTTATACAAGGAAAACTTAGTAAGTTTCCAGAAACATTTGATTTAAAAGAATTAAAGAAATGTTATTTCCCACACTTAATCAATACATGGAAAAATGAAAATTACATAGGACTAATTCCTGATATCAAATATTGTGCTGATACTATGAAACAAAGATATGTAAATATTTCTCAAATGGCATAGTCAAAAAGTTGAAGGAATTTGTGTGTTAACTATGAAGAAAGAAATAAAGTAATACCTAGAAATAGTTAATATACATGTATTATGTATATACAAATCTAAATATTTAGGTAACAGAAGAATTTCTCTATTGGATAAAGAACAAAAGAAATAACTACACTAAATAATTTGTAGCTTTGTTAAATACTTAAAGAATAATAATATTCAACATGCTCTTAATGATGGTGAAGCAGGGGCTAAAGTACATGGCTTTGATAAAGAAACCAATACTGTTTACTAATACCATAAATGAAAAATCTGTGTATTATTTATATTAAAAGACATTAACAAGAAGTGCAGACATATGAAACTAAGGCCCTAATTTAGTAGAGGTGTGGGAATGTAATTTGATTAACTCAGCAGTGTATAAAACCTTAAGAAATTAAAACAATTGACTTAAATTGTCAAACCACTGAATCCAGAAGGCGCTTTTCAAAGTATCCATACAAATATAATGAAATAAAGATCTAAAGCAGACAGTGTTAACACAAAAATAAGATATACGGATGTGTGTAGTCTCTATCCAACTATACAATATCATTATTATTATTATTATTATTATCCTGTAGATCATCCAACAGGAAATACAAGCCAAGACGTTATTCTAAAGAATGGTATTGCCTGATAAAAAGTAAAGTAGTGGAACCCAAAGGATTCTATCATCCTGTTTTACCTGTACAAATGAAGATTGATAAAAATGAAAAACTGTTGTCTGGTTGGTTGGTTGGTTTGGGGAAGGAGACCAGACAGCGTGGTCATCGGTCTCATCGGATTAGGGAAGGATGGGGAAGGAAGTCGGCCGTGCCCTTTCAGAGGAACCATCCCGGCATTTGCCTGGAGTGATTAAGGGAAATCACGGAAAACCTAAATCAGGATGGGCGGACGCGGGATTGAACCGTCGTCCTTCCGAATGCGAGTCCAGTGTCTAACCACTGCGCCACCTCGCTCGGTAAACTGTTGTCTGCTTTACATGTAAATTGTGCAGAAGAAAGAATAAGTAATGTAAAGTTTTATTGGGACTTGGCCAAATGATGAACTGAGGGAAGTTATAGAAAAAGAGTATAAAATTTTAGATAGCTACAAAGTGAGGAATTAGTAATAAAAGCAATTTACTGTTCGAAAATTATCTGAAAGGCTTTATGAAAATAAAATTAGAAACCAGCCCCCATTAGTTTAAAACTAATGACATTTGTATAAGATACCTAAAACAATAAATGAGTATTGGCTTAGATCCTGATAAGATAAAAGGAATACCAGGTAAACGAGCTATTGCTAAGATATGTCTAAATTCGTAATGGGGAAAATTTGGAGAATGAAAAACTGATTATATGACAGATTTACAACAATTTTATGTGATACTACTGGAAGATTGATTAGATAATATAGATATAAATTTTATTTATGACAATATGGTTCAGATGAAGTACAGTTTCAGGGATGTGGAAAATGACACAACTACAAATTTTTATAGCTAAATTCACTAAATCAAATGCAAGACTCAGATTTTTATGATCTGTTAGATAAGCTAGGAAAAGTTTTTATTTATTTTGATACATACAAAATAGTATGAAGTGATATTGGTGAAAATACTGAGGAAATAGGGCATATGCTAGTTGAATGAACCAATGAATCAAGAAATGACTCGATTACAGATTGGGCTTCAACTGGACCAAAACGTTATTATATCGAGAAAATTGATAAAAATACAAAGATGGAACCAATGGGATTCACTTTAAACTACAAGATTATTCAAAAGGTGAATGGCGAATCTATGATAACATTAACTGAGGATGAAGTGAAAGAAAATAAACAGATGGAGTTAAACCAAATAAGTAGAGATAAAAATACTAAAAATGTAATAAACAGAAAATTAACCATTTTATTATGACAAATAATTGTTCTTGGAGGTTATGATAGAGTACAATATGGATTTTAAAATTTTTTGATAAATTTGTATTCTATATAAATGGAAGCCTTATTGGAGAAGCTCAACAAGGGTAACACTAAAACTATTTCTGAGCTACAAGTAATTTTTTTTATATAACATTATAGCTTGTGAACATCTGAGTACTAGACATGGAGGTAAACTGAATAAGGAATTGAAATTTATTTTCCCAGACAAATTTTTGAAATTAATTAGATTTCAATTTTTAAAGAAGGGAATATTAAACTGAGGTATAAAGGAATCAAGTCATTTAAAAAGAATGTGTTGCATTTCGCCCTCTGCAAATCACTTCATGAATGTCTTCAGTGTTTCAAAGAAATGCGATCTAGAAGTTATGTTTTAAATTCCATGATTTTTGCATGATAATCACGTGGGTGATGGACATCCTACACGATCTTTGATACACCAATATGGATTTTTTTTAACTAAAATTTCGTTTCATTCTATATAGATTTTAATCAGGAATGAGGAAATTTCTCTAATTTAAAAAAAATTATATCTTTTGTGCTTATAATGCCCATTATTTTCAAGTAAAGTTATGTTTCATTGTATGTAGATTGTAATTACATCATGTAATATTTTAGTGGACTAAAAATATCCATTCTCGTCAATTAAAATATTATTTAATTCTACATAGATTTTGAATTTTTATATAAAGTAGGAAGTGGGTACATTGTTTTTAAAGCACAGAAATCTTAGGAATTATTTAAATTAATTATGTCATATTATATTAATTTATTAAATTAATTATGTTAATCATAATGTATTGTATGCATGGAGATTGTTGGTACAATTATATTTAAAAATATAGGAAAATATAATTAAATACATTTGGATTTACAGAAGAAGGCTGTAAGGCTGCAACTCTACTAGAAAATGACTACCAATGTAAGTAGTATAATTAAGCCCTGTTTTATTGAAATTATGCCACATTACAAAGAAGTTAATGATCCAATTAAGAATTTTGTAATGCTTTGTTTGACTTAGATAATGAATGAGACATTAACAGAAGATCTCATACACAGTGTGATCAAAAGTATCCGGACACCCGAAAAACATACGTTTTTTGTATAAGGTAATTGTGCTGCCACCTACTGGGAGGTACTCCAGTAGGTGCTCCGCAAACCTCACGGACTTCGATCGTGGTCAGACGACTGGGTGTTACTAGTGTCATACGTCTGCAAACAAGATTTCCACACTCCTAAACATTCCTAAGTCCACTGTTTCCGATGTGATAGTGAAGTGGAAACGTGAAGAGACACGTACAGCACAAGAGCGTACAGGCCGAACTCGTCTGTTGACTGACAGAGAGTCACAAACGAAGTCTCGCTTGGTGTAAGAAGTGTAAACATTGGAGGATTGGATAGTGGAATAATTTATTGTGGAGTGAAAAATTATGGTACATAATGTGGCGATCGGATGGCATGGTGTGTGTATGGCGAATACCCGGTGAACATCATCCACCAGCGTATGTAGTGCCAACAGTAAAATTCGGAGGCGGTGGTGTAATGGTGTGGTCGTGTTTTTCATGGAGGGGGCTTGCACCCCCTGTTCTTTTGCGTAGCACTATCACAGCACAGGACTACAGTGATGTTTTAAGCACTTTCTTGTTTCTCACTGTTGAAGACCAATTTAGGGATGGCGATTGCATCTTTCAACACAATATAGCACTTGTTCACAATGCACGGCCTGTCACGGAGTGGTTACGTGACAATCACATCCCTGTAACGTACTGGCCTGCACAGAGTTCTGAGCTGAATCCTATAAAATACCTTTGGGATATTTTGGAACGCCGATTTCGTACCAGGCCGCACCGATCAACATCGATACCTCTCCTCAGTGCTGCACTCCGTGACGAATGGGCTGCCAATCCCCAAGAAACCTTCCAGCGGTTGATTGAACGCATGCCTGCGAGAGTAGAAGCTGTCGTCAAGGTTAAGGGTGGGCGACAGCATATTGAATTCTAGCATTACCAATGGAGGGTGCCACGAACTTGTCAGTCATTTTCAGCCAGGTGTCCAGATACTTTTGATCACATAGTGTACATGTCACAAAATGTGAAACTAATTAATGACAGCCATAACATGTATAAATGAACATCAAACAGTATGACAGTTACTCAGAAGGTCCCATAAAAATTGTATGGGAGTAATAATGACCAAATTGCAGCTTAACAGTGTGCACTGGTGATCATATCCCCTATTTGTGAGCACATTATGGAGTATATTGTACCTGGACGATAATGTAGCTACGAACACACGCGTTTCCTGGTTGGTGTTTCAGTCTAGTGACCTATTTTTGAATGACATGAAGGGATACGCTCTGGAGATTGCCATAAGGAGTTGTTGGCATTATCTACTGCTTTTGTTGTGTCATTTATGAGGTTGCGTTTTGTCCAACATTTATAAATATTTCGCACTCTACACATTTAAGTGCAGTAATACTGTTAATTTTTCATGTACACATTTTCATGTCGAGTAAAATGTTGTATTTTGCTAGAACTAAATATGTAACTTGTAGACAGCTAATCAATACTTGGTTGGTCGTGCGCCGTTTTGTACCTTGTAACAGAAGAAAGTCTTCCGCCATATGCAAAATATGATACTTGCAAATGAACTGTGTGTAGTTGATCTCTTCATAACTTTCCCTGTCTTCAAAATGGAAAATTTGTGTTTGTTACCACTAACGTTTATTAGTTTGATTTCACTTACAGGTTATTGGTTTGTAGAAGAGTAATAACGTAATACATAAACTATTAATGCTCTAACGACTAGATTTTATTCATCAACTGCATCAATTTTAAATACGAATAAAATACTTATTCCTAGGCACATGGAAACCTTGTACCTTGGAACAGTTTTTCACATTTGGAGAAGCCTCACTGTTCTGGAGTATATTCCGTAATTTAAGAAAACTATGCTACCATTTCAATTACAGTGCTGGAGAGAGGTGAAACTCGGAAAAATTCTCCAAGAGGCAGCCCCTCCCTCCTACTTAGATATGGACCCGACTGACTGCTCATAATATCTCTCCAAATTATTCGAAAAATGTGAACAGGCGTGAATTGCTACAGAATGCAGAACACACCAATACACTGTTCTGAGCAAGTTGTTTCTCAGAATATATAAAGATATTCTGTAGAAAACAGTAATTCTGCACGCAGTAGCCGATGACAAAACTTACCTTCACACCTGAAAATGTCTGTGGAGGGAACAGGGTCTTTATAAGTACTAGTGGAGAAATATAAGACAATTGAATTTCTTCATTATATATACTATTTGGGATCGTTAATTAGACAAAATATATACTTTGCAACGTACAGTGCACAATATATCGTCAGGCAAAATATGCACCAGAAATACGCGTAAATTTTCAATTAAAGACTTAGGAAGGTAGAAATGAGTGACACGAACTGCACGTAAATGATTCAGTGAGTTCAAATCAAGCAAACGAAGAACACAAGCCACGCGGATTTCAAGATAAACGTGGAAGATAATTATAGAATTTCAGTAGTCACACAGATACAGATTTATATGTACGACTTACAGAAAAATACAGAATAGCTTAATTTCTAGCAGAGACTTACAGAAAAATACAGAATAGCTTAAATTTTAGCAGAGTGTGACGAAATTTAATGCATAATACCTCGAACTGAACGACCAAAACTCTATCTCTTAACAAGTTTCCGCTTCACGTTAAACGCAAAGACCGAACTTCTGTAACGTCTCGTGGCTAAATACACTGCCGGAGAAAAAACGTCAGTACACCGGAAAGACGGCGTAGATTTTGATCCGATGACAGCATATGCCACCCTGTGGGATATTAGATGTTCTGATAACGGTTCCAACGTCGTCCGCCAATGGGTAGGCCAGTGACTACAGTGCCTTCTATGTCTAGCCTTTAATAGGGAATGCTCACAGCTAGAAGGCTCAGTGTGGTGCAGACGTGTGAAGCAAGCGGGCAGTTATGCCACAGAGACGCGATCGTGGTTCTTACAGCCAGTTAAGGGGTTTGAAAGGGATCAAACTGTCGCCTTTCGAGAGGCGGGATGGCCCTTTAAGAGAATTGCCACACAAGATGGACGTCCTGCATTAGCTGTGGAACAATGCTGATATCAATGATCACGCGAACATTCTCACACCCGCAGATGAGATTATGCACGTGCACGCAGCGCGGATGCCTGCCAGGATCGTCATATTGTAAGGGCAGCAGCGTCAGGCCGAATAGCTACAACATCACAGATGGAGGGCTTGTGAGCCCAGATGTGTCAACACGAACTGGTTATTAGCAGTGGCACTACAGGCAGAAACACATCTAGGTCCTCTTCAGCTTACGCCACGGCATCGACGGGCATGGCTAGACTGGCGCCGTCAGCGGATCACGCAGAGGGTGGAATGGCCGCATGGTCGTCAGCGATGAAAGCAGATTCTGCTTGATCACAAGTGATGGTCGTTTGCGAGTACAACATAAACCAGGTGAGCACTGTCTCGTGGAGTGCATACGTCCAAGATACACAGGTTCCAACCCCGGCCTTATGGTCTAGGGTGCAATAAGCTACAACCCAACCAGCGCCTGGTACGTGCAGAATGTTGTTAGTCCCATTCTGTCAGGAGAAAAGTGATGTGCTGTTCCAACAGGATAATGCTAGCCCACACATTGCTCATTAAACTCAACTTTCTCTGCAAAAGGTGCAGTAAGTTCCCTGGCCAGCATAATCTCCAGGTTTGTCATCAGTCGAGCAGGTGCTGGTTTATGATGGGAAGACAAGTAGCTCATGCGACTTTTCAACCAATCACTCTTACAGAACCACATGGACAGGTCGAGCAGGCGCGACATAATGTACCCCAGGACAGTATTCACCTTTTGTATGATCTGCTGGATGCGGGAATCAGCGCATGCATTGCCGCCCTTGGATGCTACCCCATATACTAATATCGGTTTTTCAGCATGGGTCCATACCGGCTACATCAGAACCGCTTATGCTATTTACCTATAAATGTAATCATTTCATGAGCTCGATGTGCACTGTTGTAACAATAAATCTTGAACGAAATGGAAACTTTTAAAATGGTGTGCTAATTTTTCTCTGGCAGTACATAATCTCGCCTACGCAATTCATCATAGTTTCGGCACAAAAAAATTGTGAAAAATAAACTGTGTGATACGAATACGACGCGAATGAACTGACTGAAGAAACTTCCCCTTTACCAACCACTACGAATAAACGACACGTTCTCACCAGATCTGCCGAGTTGATGCACCCCCTACTTCCTGCGTCCACTCATACCACACCTTATGGAAGTAGTGTCTTTCATACTTACTCGCGAGCATGCCTTAACTAATCGCGAAACCTGTGTCGCCGGGCCACCAGGAGCTGTTGCATAACGATTTGATTCACGGATCCAGTTATGTGGCTCCTTCCGCGTATAACGATTTTACGTCTTTGACGAGTGGGGCCTGAAGATGGCATCAATGTAATGTCGAAACTGGTAGCACATGAGAAGTTGATAAAATAAATTTCCACAATACATACGGCTGTTGGTTAATTATTGCATCAAGAAATACATGCCAGTCGTTGTCCCATGGTCCATAATGGATCAACGAAGACAGGTTTGTCTCGTTGCGAACCCGCGAAAACGACCAGAGGTAACCACGTTTCCGCCACAACATGTCAGAGAGAGAGAGAGAGAACCGGAAGAACCTACACTGCACACTGTTACAGAATGTCTGTACGATATGTTAGGGAAGACCAATTCACGTGATGTCAAATGAAAAGCTCTTGAAAGATTTCAAGTGTCGTTTAGCAAGGAACTTTTGAAGGAGAGCATAAGAAAAAGCGTGAATAACGAACGAAAGCGTAACTTTCAGCCAATCGGAGTGTCAGAAACCTGAATGTGGTAGAGGAGATAAAAGAACGGAAAAGGAAGTACAAAGGTCCAGTCTATATGTAGCGGTGTCAGCAAAGTAAAATGAAAAGAAAATAAATATTTATGCCCAGACGAATAGGTAATATAAACCGAAAATTGTGTAATAGGAGTAGGATTCCTCGTGAACAGGAAGTTGGACAGAGAGGCGGTGTCTGAGAGTAGTTCAGTGCTTGGATTATTCTCTTTAGATCTGACTGCAATTCAACGCCGACAACACATTTATGTTACAAGAAAAAGTTAAAGATAGTGTAAATATATGAGGATAAGGAACATGTTATTCAGTATTTAAGAGGAGTTGTAAATTTTATACTCGTAGATTACTGGGAGGCCATAGTAGGGAAAAAGACAGAAGACGGATCTATAGGAGACAAAGAGATTGGAGCAGGAATGAGGGACGAGAAAGACTAAGTGAATTTTGCAATAAATTTCAGGTGAAAATTGTGAATGAACTATTCAAATATCACAACAGGAAGAGGTATTCGTGGAAAAGGCCTGGGGAAATGGGAAGATTTCGGAAGGATCACGCCTTTGCCAATCAGATACTGGATTTTAAAATGCACAAAAGAGCAGATATAGACTTAGCCTACAATTTAGTACTGATGAAAAGTAAGAGTACTAATGAATCGTCCAGAAGAATCAATGTGGAAAGGAGAATAGTGGGTTCAAGTTGAATGACTGATTCAGCGTATCTAAAAGTCAATACAACAATCAGTGAAATTAAAATTTAAGACTGCAAGAATAATTCCATTTTAGGACGCAAAGGACGAGCATATAGGTGTAAAAAGTACATTGATGGCATCAACAAGGAGGAGCAACTCCGTGATGATGTTACAGATTAATAAAGTGGAGTCTACATCGAAGATATAGGGTAGCAAGAATTAGAGACAGAATTCATTAGAACTTTAGAAGACCTGCGATGAAGTAAGGCAGAAGGCGTAGATAACATCCCTTCTGAATTACAAAAATTTCGTAACAGCTGCTAGTAAGAAAACAAGTTGTCTGTATTGGTGCAATCTCCCTTCAGCGCTGCATCGAGATAGCAGCATCTGTTGTAGGTGCCTCATACCAACTTGTGACGCCATACGTCTGCTACTATTGCTTCGCTCGACTATGGTATAAACTTTAGCAGTAAGGCGATGTCTCCAGTATCCAGAGTTGCTACAAAATGAATAATGGTCTGTGAGATACTAGGCAAGAAAACCATCGGAGCATTTAAGATATGGTGCTACGCAAGGATCTTTAAAATAAGACGAGCCGATAGAATAAGAAATGAGGAGGTTCTCTGCAAAATCGATAAGTTGAGGGACAATAAGAAGGGACAGGGTGAAACGACCTGTGTTACGACATCAAGAAAAACTTCCATGATACTTTAGGGAACTCTAGAGGGTAAAAACTGTAGAGGAACCAGATTACTATATTTCTAATAATTTTAAAAAGAACAGTAGCGAATGCAAGAAACTTCTATTTTTATGGTTACCGGTTTTGGTCAGTTACTGACCATCTTCAAACCTGATACCTGATGTTACATGGTACCGATGAAAGGAGCAGGCTTTCCGAACTGGAGATTACAATGTTTCCAGTAACTTTAAAATGAACAGTCTCAATCGCAAGAAACCTTTATTTTTATGGTTACTGGTTTTGGTCAGTCACTGACCATCTTCAGACCTCATACCATGTCAGCAGTCGGTGGCGGTGAAAGGAGCAGGAAGTTACGAACTCAGAAGTTGACTTTCATGAAGCACCATTCACCGCCACTGCCTATCAACATGGTATGAGATGGTCAGTAAGTGACCGAAATCCGTAATCATAAAAATAAAGGTGTCTTGCAGTAAAAATTGTTTATGTTGATTTTAAGGTACTAAGAAAAACGGATTTTCTTCAGCCACAGGAGTGGAATTTATGGCGGCTGCCAAAAACCAGTAAGGAGACTGATGATTTCTCTCCCCCTCTCCCACCATAAGAGCTCGCTTTACCCATCTACCAAGGTTCCTCATTCCTGACTCTCCACTGCCGGACTCATAACCACCGTCACATCGTATAAAACTGCATTTATTTGACAATGGTTTCAAACCATCGACTGCAACAAACAATTCTCTTCCATCAATTAGAAACGAGTCAAACTCCCTTATTTGTCTCAAAATAAGTTGACGAACACGTCAACACATTTCTGGTAATGGGAATAAGTGTACAGTATTGTGGGATGGAAGTCCCCCATTCGGGGAAATTCAGCCGCCGAGGGCAAGTACTTATTGCATTCGACACCACATTGGGTGACTTGTGCATGATGATGAGGACAACACAACACCCAGGCCATGAGCGTAGAGAATCTCCTACCCCAGCAGGAATCGCATTCTGCCACGCTGACCACTCAGCTACCTCGGGCGCACAGATCACTGGTATGAGATTACTACATAAAGCAAATGCCAATCGACGACCAAACTTGAAAAAATCAGATTTATCACATTGCTAGAAATCATATACATAACTAGACAACATAAAATGTACACTCATGCACTGTATTTGTAAATATACTGGTATCTACAGACATTCTTGTAACTTTACCTTTCTCTTAACTTATGTGTCAGTTGTTGAGCGAGTTCTGGTTGAGGCTGAGTTTTGTACCTGGTCTCCAGATGAGCCGGCACGGGGGTCCAGTGCCAGACTCCACTGTGCAGCTGCTGGTGGCGGGCAGACCCCTCCACGTGGCGTGCAAGCTGTTCGGCCTGACGCCTTTCACAGTGGAAGCGGAGAACGCCTGTCTGAAGCAGACCGCAGCTGACATCGGCCTCTTCCTCCTCGCCACTGCACTCCAGCTGACTTCTGCTTGTGGTTTTCTGTATTTACTAGCAACTTTTCCATTCAAAATGACATTCTTCGTGTTTCTTGAAGCTACAGTCGCTGGGCAGTTTACAATTCTCTCTATGTTTGCCATAGCTGCTGACTTCTTTTGGAACACCAAGAAGTACAACATGATGATTCAGTTAGTAACAAAATGTGATAAGATTTTAATGTCTCATCTTGTGCCTACGAATACAGCATCGGCGAAGTTTGTGAAGATTCAACTATTTTTGGCATTTCACTTCTATTTAGCATTTTCAATCTACACATGTATCCTTCTCGATGATGGATACCTAAGGGCGTTCTATTTACTCGTAATATACTGTAGTATCCCAGGTGCAATATCACTGCTGAAATTTGTGGATCTGCAGTTACTTACAATGCATAGAGTTAGGGTTGTCAATGAATGCCTTGAATATATGCTAGCAGGGAGATACAAAAGAACAATAGCAACTGAAAATCCCACTGCATCAAGAATAACAAATCATATACATACAGAGATATGTGTGAGATCTCCACCTGTACGGTGTCTGAGGAGAGCATACATTATCCTTTGTGAACTATCAACCGCAGTCACAGCTGTTCATGAAACTTTTGTGGTCCTTTACCTAATAGCAGCGTCGACACATGCTGTTGACATTTTTTATTTTATGGCCACAGCTTCCTCTGGTGAGTCTTACACAATGACGTACCTATGGTTCGCACTGATGCTTAATGTTTGGCTACTAGTTGTCATTCTGGTGCCTGCCCACTCGCTGGCAACCGAGGCAGACAGGACCGGTAGGCTGACGTCACAGCTGCTGTCACAGAGCCGACCCCACACTGCCCGCCACGAGTTGCAGCTGCTGCGCCTGCAGGTGAGCTGCACGACACCAGCACCAACCCTGCTGCACATCTTGCCACTGCGGCTGAGCCTCGTAACTGCATATGTGTCCATTGTTACCACCTACACCACACTGTCACTGACATTCGGTGCTCCAAGGAAACTCGTTAGTCATTTCCAACTCTGAAGCGTCCTGTGTGCAAGAAATTCATTGCACTAATCAGCAACATGAAAAATTCGCTCGAATACACCATCCATTGAGAATCCAGGTTGACATGCCATATATTCAGCAACACAACAATAGCTACATTTGTAGTTTGTGTGTCACCATATGATGTGTGGTGGAAATTTCATAGAGAACAACCAGAATCAATACTCAGAATTTGTCCCATTTCCTTCCCCCCCCCCACCCCCCACCCCACCCCCCCCCCTTCCCACAAAAATCACTCCTTTACTGCTCTATTTGTGGAATGCCAACACTACAGTTACGCAAGAAAGATAGCTGTCATGTGGTACCAATTACACTACTGGCCATTAAAATTGCTACACCACGAGGATGACTTGCTACAGACGCGAAATTTAACCGACAGGAAGAAGATGCCGTAACATACAAATGATTAGCTTGTCAGAGCATTCACACATGGTTGGCGCCGGTGGCGACATCTACAACGTGCTGACGTGAGCAAAGTTTCCAACCGATTTTTCGTACACAAACAGCAGTTGACCGGCGTTGCCTTGTGAAACGTTGTTGTGATGGCTCGTGTAAGGAGGAGAAATGCGTACCATCACGTTTCCGACATTGATAAAGGTCGGATTGTAGCCTATCGCGATTGCGGTTTATCGTATCGCGACATTGCTGCTCGCGTTGGTCGAGATCCAATGACTGTTAGCAGAACATGGAGTCGGTGGGTTCAGGAGGGTAAAACGGAAAGCCGTACTGGATCCCAACGGCCTCGTATCACTAGCAGTCCAGATGACAGGCATCTTATCCGTATGGCTGTAACGGATCGTGGAGCCACGTCTCGATCCCTGAGTCAACAGATGGGGACGTTGGCAAGACAACAGCCGTCGGCACGAACAGATCGACGACGTTCGCAGCAGCATGAACTATCAGCTCGGAGACCATGGTTGTGGTTACCCTTAACGCTGCATCACAGACAGGAGCGCCTGCGATGGTATACTCAACGACGAACCTGGGTGCACGAATGGCAAAACGTCGTTTTTTTGGATGAATCCAGCTTCTGTTTACAGCATCATGATGGTCGCATTCGTGTTTGGCGACATCGCGGTGAACGCACATTGGAAGCGTGTATTCGTCATCGCCATACTGGCGTATCACCCGGCGTGATGGTGTGGGGTGCCATTGGTTACACGTCTCGGTCACCTCTTGTGCGCATTGACGGCACTTTGAACAGTGGACGTTACATTTCAGATGTGTTACTGGCTCGTCACAATACGCCAGTCACTACTCTTGATGAACTGTGGTATCGTATTGAAGCTGCATGGGCAGCTGTGCATGTACACACCATCCATGCTCTGTTTGACTTAATGCCCAGGTGTATCATGGCCGTTATTACGGCCAGAGGTGGTTGTTCTGGGTACTGGTTTCTCGGGTTCTATGCACCCAAACTGCGTGAAAATGTAATCACATATCAGTTCTAGTATAATATATTTGTCCAATGAATACCCGTTTATCATCTGCATTTCTTGGTGTAGCAGTTTTAATGGCCAGTAGTGTACATTATTGTTTACATGCCAGTCGAATGTGTGCACTATACAACAGAATTAGAGGCTAGTAAATCATTACTGTGTGGACATGTATATCATTTGCTGTGGCCTGTACATTTGGTTGTGACTCTGCCATTGGACTGAAATCCGGTGATAATGGCTGAATCTATGTGAGTGCCACACACTCTCTGAATATGTGGATCTCTTACATTTGCATTAATCTTTCACGGTAGATGTCTCACAGTGTGTGTTAACATTTGAATACATTATTAAATCGGACTTTTTGCGTCAGAAAGCCATAGTGAAAGCAATAATCATAATGTTCATGATCAACAGAGATAGGTAATGCATACAGCATATACTGCAACTCATTGGGAACTCTGATACAAATCATTTAGTAAAAACCAGGGCAACGGTGTGTCAGTTAATCGCGAGAATTCGTGAAGAATTGGATTTCGTAGCAACTATGACAGCACAGTTACATTATGAAGGACAAGAGACTGAAGAGCGTATGCCTTAGAAACTTTGACGACAGCTCTTTGATCCTTGGCGCCGACAGTAGATTTTCTGTGTTTTTTCTATGTTATTTTCTACAATATGTACAATCGTTTTCAGGGAACTTTAAGAGGAAAAAGATACATATAGTGTTCCTCCTCTACATCTCGTATCTCCTTCTATCAATATTCCTCTAGTTATATTACTTGGTTTGTAAAGCATTTGCGATGTGACTGAAATATAAAACATGCAAATGTATATTAGCAACAGATGCAAATCACTAAATCTTACATTTCTTTGATAATATTAGACTGTGTGCCCAACGCACTACAATTAAATTTGCACATTTTCTGGGGTTCTAACGATTTTATACACATTCTGGTATCCGATCGCCGTTTCTCGAAAGCAGATGTAGGAACATAACCTTTCACAGATGTTATTTTTGAGCAAATTCCACCTAGTCTGTCGAGGTTCGCCGAAATCTTAGGTTAGCAACTCTAGTCCTTCTTCATCAGTTACGTGAAGCAGAAAGAGCACGCTCATCGAACTGCAGAATCAATCAGAATGTAGCCTTATCATTATATGAAAATAAAGCGACAAGAGAAGTAAAAGATACTGAACTGTGTGTTGATAAGAAACGATATATATATATATATATATATATATATATATATATATATATATATATGTGTGTGTGTGTGTGTGTGTGTGTGTGTGTGTGTGTGTGTGTGTGTGTGTGTGTAGTACATTTTCCACATCTCCTCCAAAACCACTGGACCGATTTCATCCAAATTGATATGCATATGACTTATTGCCTAGCAAAGATAGCTTTCAGGGTGACAAGCATGATGTACCTACTAGAGTGATGGGGGAGGGTGAAAAATTAGCATAGACAGAGCAGACGTACAGAGAGAGCTGCAGGAAGAGATGAGCACAGTGAGGGCAGGAGGAAAAGGGCAGAGAGGGATGTAGGAGAAGATGAAAAGGGAGTGGGGGATGGAAGAGGAGGGCAGAGTGAGGCGTGCAGTTTATGGACAAAGAGGGGGTGAGAAAGAACATGGACAGAGAGAGGGGGAAGGAGGAGATGAGCTAATAGAAGATTGGAATATATGCATACGTGCAAAACACCAGGTACTCAGTAACAGAATAAACGGACTAAATACAGACCCTAAAAGAAGCTATGTCAATTAAAGAAAAGACGAAATTACTGTTCAGACAAGAATGGCACCATATCAGGAACACAGCAACAAAATTAAGTTGTGTTTACACCTTCCTAACGAAACATAATTGCGAGGCTTAATAATACATGGAGTTTTCCAGCGAAGTAGCTAACTTTTAAACCGGTCACCGACGACACCTATCTATATCAAAAGAAAAAAGCAGAGACCGTACAATAATGTGGGTCTGTCTGTGAAGATCCTCCGGATTATTCGGTATGGGAGTGCATGAGAGGATCAAAGGACAGAGAGAATGACGTGAACTTCTTCCAGAGTGAATGAGCACCGAGTAGTCTTCAGAGAAAGCTACGAGTATAAAAGTGCTGAAGAAAAGAATAAGATTTCCTCGACAGATTTACAAATCAATCAGGAGGAATGAAGATTTGCAGCAGCGATCAGAAACCAAAGGAGCCGCCTCATAGAAGTACGACACGAACTAGAGGGCGGGAAGGTGATGTGGGAGATGAAACAGCTATGGGACTGACCGAAGAACAGATGATCATCGGCACGAAGTTTACACTGAGGGAGGACACCCTAGGTCAGGGCTTCCCAACGTGTGGTCCGCCGACCCCTCAGGTGTCCGCCGGCTCTTTCTAAGGGGTCCGCGACCACCTTTCACCAAATTGTGTAAAATAATGAGTAAAATTATTGAATAAAAATGTGAAAACCAAATTGATCACTATTTTTTTTTCGTGTGAAAAACATGTGTACTTTTACTTCAGGTCGTATCCCCAAGCAGCCTTTGCGGTTCCTAGTGAGAACGTATACGCAGTTTAGTGCCGGAGAATGCCGCTTCTCTGATCGACTGTTTCGCAACAATACGGGAGTCGTTTGTGCGCCGGCTGCTTTGTCGACCAATCATAGCGCTCGCTGGTACGCATGCGGCCCCAGGCATCATTAAATGTTAAACTTGCTTTGTCAGTGCACTGCCTATTTCATAAGTCGATTTTTCATCAGTTTATTACTTCTAACATGGATCGGTGGCTGAAGTCAGGATCATTGAAAAAGGGTGCAGTTTCTCCATCGCCTTCACAACAAGGGGAGTTTCCAGTTGAAATGAATGAGGAGGGAGGACGACAAAAGGAAGACTTTACATACATTTGAAAACCACACACACACACACACACACACACACACACACACACACACACGACTGTTACGAAATATGCATGCTCGTTACACAACAGTAGCCAAACAGTGGAAGTGAACAGACCATAAGCGGCAGCTTGTCAACAGCGAACAGTTTGGACGAGACGTTGATTGCTCTTGGAGGAAGGCAGCTCCATCGTGTGAAATTTCAATTACCAAGTAATTTTAATCAGGCTATAGTGTGTTGACACTAGTAAGTGTCTGGGTACAGTGGTAATTCAAATTGTATTGTTACTTTCAAGTTGTTTTCATTCATCTCTAAACCAAAGACTATTGATACTTCGGGGGGGTCATTGGGGACATGGCACTTGCATTAAGAAGCTTTCAGTTCCCATGGGTTTCGCTCTGAAATTTAAAGTTACTGTGCTCTTGACTGACTAGGAGTCCGTCATGGATTTTCGACTGAAGAAGGGGTCCGCCAGTTGAAAAGGTTGGGAAGCCCTGCCCTAGGTCATCGCTCAGCCATCCACGGCAGTGTCCCATTTAGCTAAAAGGCCAGATATCCAGTCTCCTGTCCTTAATTATTCATACTGAACATCAGACAAAATGATTTACGTGTACAGATCTGCATGTTGTGTGTGAACTTGTTAGCTCTGACCTAAGATTTGTTTGCCTCCGAAACATGATTGGTTATAAAATAAAATTTATCTTATTTACTCAAAAAATTACGCCTTATCAGTTACAGATAAAATAACTGTAAAATCCAGTTCCACAGTTGGAGGTAACTGTATATATAATTCCAGCAACAGTGGGATCTCATGAGCTTCCATTTCTGATAAAAGTAATGGTTGTAATATACGTTGAATGTTAGGAATGATGATTCTGTGTTACCATAAATGTAAGTTAAAGTTTCGCATTTTTAGAATGTTTTAATTTGTACACAGAGAAAGTTGGGTAACATTGCGGGAGGGCAGGTTAAAAAAATATCGTTCGTCGCACTGTTCAAAATAAACGTCCACCTACCTCAGTGCGGCTTCTGCTACACGTCCCTTCACTCTGCGAGCGTAGATACTTACCAGACGGCGAGAAAGCAGCGTTGAAGAAATCGCCGCCTAATATCTGTCCTGCAAAGTCCGCGTAACTCTAGTAGTACTTCAGTTCCTGCAATCTCACATATATCAAGATTTCGGGAATGAAAAATTGGCTGTCAAGTGCGCATTTACCTAACGAAGTATCTATAGTTCTCTGTTCACAGTTCATACAACCCGTTTCACACGCACAGCAGCCAGAAATTTACACAAGTCCGACCCGACTGATGTCGCGATCTCACAGTCACTATAAATGAGTTTCACATTCGGTCCTTTTCAGTGGGTTTCCTTAAAAGAAACTGCTCGCCAAATACTCCATAACCGAATACAGAAAACGCCACACGGAATTTTCATAAAGGCCGAAAGTTCACACGCGACTAACTTTCCAACAAAACACTCCCGAAACTCCAAACTTTCATCAAACTGTTCGTAACTACATCAGCGTTAGTGGCGACACAAATTAAATGCGAGGAACTCAATATTCCTTCATTTCACATATAATGAGAATCATCACATTTTGCATGTCCTTCCGCATCTGAAGCTGCCGAGGGACTCTCCCGATACTGCCTCACTCACAGCATATCTAACTAGCTGTGCACGGGAACTACTTAATTCTGATTGGCTGATCAGTCTGACGGACCAATCAGAATGATTCTTCGAGATCATTCTCGCGGCAAAATTCGTCTAAGCCAATCAATGTCCAGAAAGTAATTTACGTCATCTCAAAATGCAAATACTAACACAATGTTTAATAAAACAAAATGAAATAAAATTAATCTTGAAAATAATTTAGAAAACGATTGCACTTTAAACTGATATTCTGGCTGCGTTCTACAAAAGCAATCACCTATAGACATATGTCATCAGCAATGTGGGTAAATTACATCTTTCCCACGTTCCAATTACGTTGTACATAATATAATACTGAATTTTTTCGTATGTCCCGCATACATACTCTCACTCATTCTCATTTATTCACATAACGACATAATAAACACATACTAATTTTTTCTGAATTTTTATACTGCGAAATGAATAATAATTAAAGTTTTGAAAATAAAAATCCAAACTAATTTATTTGATATATTGAAAACTCTGTGAATGATTTCAAATGGTAACAAAAGACAAACTGTAATCGTTCCTAACAATTTTTCACCCTGAGTGCCGGTTTGGTGGGTTTTAGGTAATTTTCTAAATCTCCGAAACTATTATTGTAGAGCTTTGAAATTTGGAGGAGATCTTCTTCTGAATTACAAAAAACAGTGTCCAAAGTTTGAAAATAATCGGTTAATATTTAATATGTTTTATTTAGATTCGTAGGGCGTATGAATATACGGTCGTTCTAAGTGACACAGAATCCCGTTCCCATGCATGCTAGTAGAGACAGATGTGCTATGAGTCATGGCTAAGACACAAGTTTGCAGCCTCCTGTACGATCACCAGGCTCCACGTCTAGGTATCTCGTAATAACTTGCGACTTCACAAGGTGAATGATCAATTAGAAAGAGGAATAAAAGGTACACAGATACTAATGCTAACGCTTGGTAATGACATAGTGACCTTCTTTGGTGAAAATTAAGCAGCGATGTAGAAGACTTTTGTACGAAGTCTTCACAGTCCAGGCTGATAGAATAAAGTGAAAATAAAGTGCAAGGGAGCTGGAGCAGTAGACAGGCGAGTAGTGAGTTCCACAGCATAATAAAATGTGGAAGATGCAGTAACAGAAAATGGATTTTCACTCTCAGAAGCTGGATTACACAGCGTGGCTGAAATGACGTAGACACTGCATGCTGAATATGAAATGACAAGTACAGCTGCCGGACACAAAATTTGGAAGACTGGACAGTAAGAGTTAGGAGGGAGGTGTGCCGAATCTTCGAGTGGGTGGCGTGTCGAATTGTCACATCGTAGTAGACGACTCTTAAAGCTACTGTCATTGGCTGATTGTACCATCCACAAAGTGAATAAGGCAATGCGAAAGGCAGCAGGTAGAGTATAACGTTGTTTGGAGTGAATTTTCTCAAGCAAATAGACGTTTGAAGGCTGAGCGTGGCATAAGGTTCATGGAGAGGGGAACCAGAACCAGGCGTGTCTTATTTCGCAGTTACAGTAATAATGAAAGCAGACAGGGTAATGTTACAAAACTGTTAGAACTGTTAGCAGCAGTTGGGACAATAATCGCACATTTGTATTTTTGTTGCTAAACCGAATGTAATAGCGGATGTGAGCGCCAGTTGAGCATTTCTGACACTCAGACATCTGCCGGAACGCTGCTTACGTGCCACCTATCGCTAGATTTCCTCGATTTCCGAAAAGCGTTTGAAAACTTTCGGGTGACCTTAGGTTGCGGGACTTTGAAAGTTCTCGCTTATGTATGAGAACAATAATCATTTTTGGAGTGGGTTGTGCGGTCTTTGAATTGGGAGCACGGAGTGCTGGGAAGGACTTGTGGTTATTCTGCGGTGTGAGATGAATGTTCGAAACTTTAAATTGTTTTACAAAGTATTCCATCGTCAACCAGTACATCAAACTGTTTCTAACGAAAAAGGTCAGTCAGTATTATATTCACGTCTGCCTCACTGCTGGCGTAAGGGAACAGTAACAGGTTAACACTGAATGCTCGCATATATCGTTTGTTGGCTAGACCGGTTTCGACACCCATGGCAATCTCAACAGCCCTGTGAAACAAGAAACAATGTATGAAGTCATCAGTACGGTAAACAAACACTTAATTACGATACACAAGTGAGAAGTGATACCATACTGCACCTCCCATGTTGGCTAGGTGGCAGAGGGTTGCCGAACGGCGTCGTCTACATCTGCATCTACATGGATACTCTGCAAATCACATTTAAGTGCCTGGCAAAGGGTTCATCGAACCACCTTCACAATTCTCTGTTATTCCAATCTCGTACAACGCGTGGAAAGAACGAACACCTATATCTTAAGGGATAACTGCAGACTAGCCAGCCAGCACTCGTGAACGAGGATTGCATTGGTGGTCATGTGGCCACCGTTGCAGAGGTCTGCAGAATGTTGCTGGCGTACGACAGTACGCATCGTGTTGAGGAGGCTGGAGGATGCTACGTGTCAACGATGGGAAATGAGCAATACGTGTAACAGATGTGCGGTGTAATGGATATTGATGACGATAATAAAGCTAACTGTAAAACGTGAAAACAGTCATGGATTTGTAAATACAAATAATACTTACAGCTAAGTAAAAAAAATTAATAATTGGACAGCTGTTTCCAAAATAGGTCGTAGAAAACGGAGACCATCTTCCTCGTATAGTAAACTTTCAAGCTCATTTTTAAAGTTACTGTACATATCAAGTGCATCAAAACCATTCGTTAACTTGAGTTACCCAGTACGATGGAGGATATGCAAATTGTAATTAACGCTATCATCACGATGTTTTACCTCTGCTAAATGATCTCCGAAAGTTAGCCATCCTATTCTGCATCTTATCAACATCTCATTTGGTATTTGAATAACTTTCTTCTCGTATTAGTTCGTTAGGGATCACTACACCACCTGCAAAAAGTCTCACGTTACTACTAATATTCTCTGACAGCTCACTGACACAAAATCATAAAGAAGAAAGGTCTGCCCCTGAGTCAAGCGTCAACTTAGGTCCTTTCACACTTTTCATTAATTAAGATTTGGAGCATTTTGAGTTGTAGACGGAACGCTGCTGACAGTGTTTGAACTAATCTGATTCTTGACAGGAAACAGTACTCTATAAATTTTCTTCCATTAGCTTACGACTTTAGTACGACAGAGATTCGAACGGTTAACATTTCCCGTATTACCTGGGTAGTGCACATGTGGGGGCCGTGACAGAGTGGGGCCTGTAGCACATGCTTCATGTGCTGTATGGATAAAGCCCTTCCAGGAAGAATCCAGGCAAAAGGAGATCTATCAAGATGGCCCTCACGTTCTATAGAGTGTTTCCCAAGAGCATACAAAAATTTAACAGAACACGAAGGATGCTGCACTGAACAATTTGAGGTAGGTAACCTGTGGGCGGAGAAGTCAGCTTAAGGAGATAATAGGAATAAAATCACATTACTGTGTTCTTTTTTATTTACATTACTTAACAGCAAATACCACCACTGACACAATGAACGTACCGTTTGTGCTGTACCTTTCAAAATGTGCTGAAACCGACGGCCATCAACACCAATGCAAGCATGACGTCGGTGAACTCGGTTTCCATGCACATTGAGAAATATCCCTGGTGTGTTTCCAATCACATCACAGACAGCTACAATTCTGGCAACTAATTGCATCTCCGTATCCACTGGGGTCTCATACACCAGCGACTTTAGATATCCCCATAGGAAATAATCATGGAGACCTCGCAGGCATGAAATAGGGCCTCCCCTTCCAATCCACAGACCAGGAAGTACTGTACCGGAACTGCTCCATCGTACTGTACAGCAGTGAGTAATGAATGGGTCGGTCGTCGATCCATATCACGTTCTGTCGTCAGCGAATGTAAATGCGACACAACAGAGCCACCTTGTGGACAACTAAATTAAACAAAGCTGCGTCATGACTTCCTGATAATCAGACTCGTCCTCTTGTTTCCCTGAAGGAGATAAGCAGCACAGTACGAGCCAGCTTGTACGCATGTTGGTTGTAAATAAGCTAGAAAACAGCAATGCTAGACAAAGCAGTAGACAAACTTACTTCCATATCTCCTTTAGGTGGCTTCTCGACCCCAGGTTCCCTACCTCAAATTGTTCACTGGAGTTTTCTCTATGTCCTGTTACATTTTTTCACGCTCTTAGGGAAACATCCCGTATGTCTACTCGTGAGACACATACTGATGCATCATGTTGTACCACTGGTACAGGTATGTACTGGTACACAGAAAGAGGACTCATGCAGGCAGCCCACTAGAAAAAAGTTTTGAATGTAATGATTCGCGCTGGCGGTAGAATACTTTCTATTAAAATTCACGACCGGTTTCGTATTGAACCGTGAATTTACGTTCAAAACTTTTCTTAAGAATTTATTTTATTTACTAGCGATTCATCAAGAATATTAACACATTTAACCACACTGTGTCAGCGAGGAAGTAGTTGCCAGTGGGTAACTGATGAAAACAAATCAAATTTCTTTCAACAAATGGAAATTTTATTCCTAAAAGCCTTTTTTTAGAAACAGATTTAAAATTATAATCATAAAGCACTCTCTAAATATCAAGTTACAATTTATTCAGAGGCAGAAGGAACAAAATTTTTGACTGTATGAGCTTTCGGGCTGAGAACCTTGCCACTTCCATTTGACACGGCCGTAGTCACGACCGCTTACAACAGCCTCTGAAAGACTACACTGGTGCAAATCTGCAATACACCAGATTACTTTAAACTAAAAAATTTTAACTACTCACACAAGCACATAAACTATGCACCCCGTAGGAGGGATGGAAATGGTACAAAACATTAAAAGATTGACTTGCCACCGGAGGTGCAAATTGATTAAAAAAAACTCTTACGGTGGAAGGATGGCAACTTTATATACTAAAATGACCATTTAAATAAAAAACCATGAAATGTAGTCTTACATAAAATATACAAGGTTGGCCAAACATGCTCTACATTACACAAATACCGCCTCTCAAGATGATAGGCAAGATAAAAACTTATTTCAGGAATTCGGCCGTTACACTTCAAGCAATAAATTCGTTATCACCGAATCCGACAAACACGACAAAGGCAGCTATCAACGTACGGCAGACCGACAGACAGACAGACAGACACTAACTGCCTAACAAATGCGGACGAGAGACAGACGAGAAAGCTGGGGACGAGAGACTGACCAAGAAAACAAGTAGAATTTAACAAGTAAATGAAACAACATATCAGCAGTCACTTAACTTCTAATAAACTGCGGTTTCTGGCGAAGACCTGGCGCAGCACCCCCAAAACGCTCTCCCGAACCGTCCGCTGCCAGCCGCTTCAACGGACGCAGGAAGGCGCGCCGATCTCCCGTCTCAGGGCGTCGCAGCTCGCACCGGCCAGACCGATGTCGTGGGTTGACTCCTGTTGCTCTCGTGTCGGCCGCGAAGCCACTACCCCTCGCTATACGTCGCGGCCCACTGGACTCACGTGGCGACCTCACATGCGCCGACGCTCAAGATGGACAAGTCATCTTGTATCTCAGTGCGCGACAGACCAACCGATCGATCCAACCGCCAATGACCATTGCCTGAACAAACTCGAGCAGACTGGCGGCCTAACACATACTAGCACTCCGGACGACAGACAGACACTAACTGCCTCACCAATGTACACGAGAGACAGACCCAGACTCACTTGGCTGACCAACTGACTAGACTCCTCACTAGCGAGTTTTTTTTTCTTTATTGTAATGTTTATCACCTTACACAAGGCGGACTGTCAGCAGCTGAGTACGCCGCTCTTCAGCCTTGAGTTTTACAATAAGTAATACATAGAAGGGGCACAGAGAATACAAACAAAACGGCGGTCAAAACAATGTAGACACTAAAAAACAAAAAATCATGGAGCCGTTCAGGCTGGACGAGAAAACAACACTGATTCTAGTTGACACGGCGCACAGAACATGGATGATGGCGACGGTACACGTGAACAGTGGCGGCGTGACGGCGAAAAAAAACTAAACACAAACGAAGGCACACACACGAGACACTGTTGGCAATGATCTCCGGCGCGCGAATGTTCACTGTGCGTGTGCGAGTCCGGGGACCTGCCAAGAGAGGAGGAGGAGGAAGGGGAGTGGGAGAGCGAGAGGGGAGAGCAGAGATGCCACGGGCAGGGGAGAGAGGGGGAGGGAGGAAGGGGGGAGGGGAAGCCCGGGGGAATAGGGGTGGAGGGAGGGGACGGGGGAAAAGGAAAGAGAAGGGAAGGGAAGAGACGGGAGGTAGGGTGCCGAAAGGAAAGGGCACCGGAAGTGGGGGGTGGGGCAGGGTCAAAGTTGATAGGAGGGGTAGATGGAGGGGAGGACGACATCATCAGGGAGGGGGAGCTGGCGGAAGCCACCTTGGGAGAGGGTAAGGAGGGTGGAGAGATGGAGACCGGGTGGGACGTGGGAATACAGGTGCGGCAGGGGGCGGGAGTGGGAGAGGAGTGGGGAGACTAGTGGGTGAGGAGGATCGAGTTCACGGGAGGTGTACAGGATCCAGATCCTTTCAAGGAAAAGGATGAGGTGGGGGAAGGGGATGAGATTGTACAGGATCCGCATGGGGGAGGGGAGACGGATGCGATAGGCGAGGTGGAGAGCATGGCGTTCAAGGATTTGGAGGGATTTATAAAAGGTAGGGGGGGGCGGAGATCCAAGCCGGATGGGCGTAACAAAGGATAGGGCGGATGAGGGATTTATAGGTGTGGAGGATGGTGGAGGGGTCCAGACCCCACGTACGGCCGGAGAGGAGCTTGAGGAGACTGAGTCGGGAGCGTGCCTTGGCTTGGATTGTCTGGAGGTGGGGGAGTCCAGGAGAGGCGACGGTCGAGGGTGACGCCAAGGTATTTAAGGGTGGGAGTGAGGGCGATAGGACAGCCATAGATGGTAAGATAGAAATCAAAGAGGCGGAAGGAAGGGGTGGTTTTGCCTACAATGATCGCCTGGGTTTTGGAGGGATCGACCTTGAGCAACCACTGGTTGCACCAAGTGGTGAACCGGTCAAGATGGGATTGGAGAAGGTGTTGGGAGCGCTGCAGGGTGGGGGCAAGGGCAAGGAAGGCGGTGTCATCGGCAAACTGGAGAAGGTGGACGGGGGGTGACGGCGGCGGCATGTCCACTGTGTATAAAAGGTACAGAAGGGGGGAGAGGACAGAGCCTTGGGGCACACCGGCGGAGGGGAAAAAGGTGTAGGGATCTGCGTTATGGATGGTGACATAGGAAGGACGACGGGAGAGAAAGGAGCCGATCAGATGGACATAGTTAATGGGAAGGGCGAAGGTTTAGAGCTTGAAGAGGAGACCGGAATGCCATACGCGGTCATAGGCACATTCGAGGTCCAGGGAGAGGAAGACTGCAGAGCGACGGGAATTAAGCTGGTCGGAAAGGAGATGAGTGAGGTGAAGGAGAAGATCGTCGGAAGAGAAGGATGGCCGAAAGCCACACTGGGTAACGGGAAGGAGGCGGTGCTGGCGAAGATGCTGGTGGATGCGGCGGGTGAGGATAGATTGCAGGACCTTGCTGAAGACCGAGGTAAGGCTGATGGGACGATAGGAGGAGACGGCAGACGGCGGTTTGCCAGGTTTAAGGAACATGAGGATATGGGAGGTTTTCCACAGGTCGGGGTTCACTAGCGAGCTCATAGCGCCCCTTAAATACACTTGAACAGGCAACCTTTCCCCTTTCCCACCAGAGGGATACACCAAAGCTGCGATTGCCACAGCGGCGCCACCGCCAGAAACGGAGGGCGAGTGCTTTACACTACGCGCTGCGGAGTGCTCTTCAAAACAGCAAATTTTACCATGGCCCACGTATCAATTGAAGACGCATGAGGAAAAATTATTTTAGAAAGAATACTTATAACTTGTCTAAAGAATAAAGAGATACTGAAAAGCACTATTATGAAGCTTGCCTGCTCAGTACTAATAAAGATTCTTTTCTTCGAAAGATGACTACCTTACAGCCATTTCCCATTTAATTTCATTTGTGGCAAGGTCTTATGAGACCAAACTGCAAAGGTCGTCGGCCCCCCAAGCTTACGCACTACTTAATCTAACTTAAACTAACCTACGCTAAGGACAACACACACACCCATGCCCGAGCAAGGACTCCAACCTCCGACGGCGGGGAGCCGCGCGAACCGTGACAAGACGCCCAAGACCGCGCGGCTACCCCGCGCGGCCATTTCCCATCATTCATGTGATGTGAAGTTATAAACAAACAGCGCGCTAAAAGCCGCAGTCCGTCTTTCAAATAAAGGGGATAACAGAACCTATAAAAATAAATTCTGGATAATAACTAAGCAGGCCAAACAAAATATGAACCCAGTAAACGAGAAGGGCATCGCTTCACCACAAGCAGGAAGGTGATTGAGCGGCAGCGGGCGAGGCAGTACTTACCGCTCTGCTACGGGAAAGATGTTTACAGGCGGCGTCAAAGGCGACGGAAAGAAACCGACGCCACAGAAGGCGTGAAGCGTGGGGGGTGGCTCTAGATCACCTAATCTTCTTAAGCATGTAAAAAAAAATTTGAATTCCGTTGGTAAAAATTCTGAAAGAGGAGAACTAAAATGCAACATACCATAAAACCTGAGTGATAATAAAAATTTCCTCTTTCACAATTATAAATTATAGAAATTCTGAAAATGAATAGATAAAATGTAAAATATTAGGAGAGCTCGGCTGCAGTACCATAGCCGTGAATAAACTCAAAAGGCTAATTTGGGAAACTAAACACATACTCAAGAAGAAATTGAACAGTGTGTAAATATGAGTCGCAGAACAGACGTTACTTCTCAGAATGAGGTTTCAATCATAAGAAGAAAAATGGGCATGTTCAAAAAGGTTCACGGGGATGGGCCTCGGCAAGCAAATGGAAGAAGTGCGCTCAACAATCAACAAGCCTAGGAGAAGTCAACTGCCTATTGGAATACGCCAATGAAACAGAGCCGTCGAACAGTGGTAGGTCAGATGTGTCACGCTGAGATATACTGGATGAATCAAAAGGGTAAAGGAACAGCTCGTGGCAAAGATCTGGATAATGTGATCACAGTGACCTTCGATGTTGCACTGTTGCCGTGTGCGCACATTGGAAATGCTGTGGCATGTCTATTCATTGCCGCTGACAAGCATGCGTGCTATTCCATTCCTCTCTGTTTTAATCAATTCGCATTTGCACTTCGACGAATAAGGGAAGAATGTACGTTAACACAGCTACTTTTATTTTGGGAAATTTGAATCCAAGTACTGTGTGGGTTAACGTATGTTGTTTCAAGGAGCCGGCCGAGTAGCCGAGCGGTTCTAGGCGCTACTGTCTGGAACCGCTCGACCGCTACGGTCTCAGATTCGAATCCTGCCTCGAGCATGGGTGTGTGTGATGCTCTTAGGTTAGTTAAGTTTAAGTAGTTCTAAGTTCTAGGGGACTGATGACCTCAGAAGTTAAGTCCCATAGTGCTCAGAACCATTTGAACCATTTTTGTTTCAAGCAATCTTTAGCGTTCTGGCAAGTAACACGACTAAAATTATTATGACCCGGTGATAACTGTCTTTATAAGATGTTGCTTCATCAGCGTCTTCTGCTACCGCAAATCTAGATCCCTTGACATCAAAACTTCGATGCTGTGTTTTACATACAAATGAGCGGGACAGATTGCAGAAAAGACACATCTTATTTTAAAACAATATTTATTCTGTTTTGGGCAATGCAGCTGAGTTATTTCCCTTGTAAGTGGGGATCTTACCTCTGTTCTAGCCGATAATTAGGTGACTGGACGACACGTTTCAAAATTTTGTGAGTTGTCTGACCTCCAACCTAAACTTATAGATTTAATTTGGCTTTCATATGTCGCAGAGAGCATGGTTCAAGTTCTGTTCAGCGATCAGCCAGCCAAATTATCTGTCTTAGTATCTCCGTCTCCTCTTGACTGAACTCTGCCTCTTTATGTTGTGTGTATGTGAGTGTATGTAGCGCGAGCGAGCGCACTCGTTGTTTTATATCTCTGTACACATGAACTCAGTTCTTCACATTAGATTTTACTATGGCAGATAAGATCCTGCACATTGTACGCTCAAACAACCATCGCCATCAAATCGGGCCTGAAGGTCTAGAGATAAAACATTTGCCTCGAAACAGGAAGATCATGGGATTGAATCCAAATCGAACCACGAAATATTTCGGTCGTCCTTAAATTTCTCCTTTATCTCCCACAGGCATGGCTGCGAAGATTCACCAGAAACGACACTTGCTTCAGATTAAACACAAGGTCCTCTGTCAGTTAGGGTCAGCTAGGGACATGCAAGGCTACAAAGTGCTATCAAATTGAAAGAGTTTCACCATTCTAGTGAGTCGCAAAAATGTTATTATTATTACTCTTGCCAAACAATGTGTATCTGTTGTTGTACTTGCGTATTTTTAAGTGTATTAATGTATGGTGATTATGGAAATATAAACGTTTATTTCAACTCAGCATAAACAAAGACATTTCAGTCTTAAATAATTTCTTCATTCCGTGTTCTTAAAAAAACTGAAGACCCTACATTCTACAAGTAACCATTAATAACAGTAACATACTTCATTACTACAAGTTGTCTCTTGAACTTCACTCCATTATAATGCTTGACACTAGAATGTCTTTAGCTTCCTCACTTTAATGGTGTATCTAAGAAAGGATTACGTTTATCCGTCACACAGTTGTCTGCCATAAATTCTTAGGGTAACCTGGACGAAAATTATACTTCCTGGTAACTAATTACGTCTCATTGTATATGAATTATATTAATGAGCGACAGTCGGTTAACGGCGCATCCGTTCATTGACTCGGATATTGTAAACCGTGTGTCAGGACACTGGTCTACAGCACCAGTAGGAAAGTTTCGGTCTTCGTATGGAAATCAGCACAAAGCACTCGCATCTCAATGATCAATACCCATCACACGTATGTGGTAACTGTTATGTGCTTTGGTGTTTCTTATCTACTTACGGGATGGGGGAAGTAAAAGAAATATGTCTAGGCCGGAGTAAAAGTGTGGGAATAACAGGCACCAATAACAATGGATGAGAGGCTGATAAAATAAGGTCTAATGAGCTTGTTATTTGCGAAAAGTTCAGGTTAAAACTAAGTATGATCATCTGATAACTAATAAATACATCAGTAATCTACAGTATGAATAATATTCAGGTACTTGGGGTATTCAAATCGAATATCAGGCAGCAGAAGATACACTGACGGGAAGAAGTCGCTGCACCAAAAACTAAGTAATGAAGAGCAATGGAATTTCCGAAACACGCTTGTCTAGGTAACATATTTAAGTGACTATCAATGCAGGAGCACAGGTTAAACGCGACAAAGCCACTGCAAAGGTGAAGTGCTGGAACATTAATAAACGGGGTAACCGTCAGAATGTTGAAACCAAACACTCAAATGCGCATGCAAAGTGTTACAGGTGCTGGATGTCAGCTGGTGGGATAGAGTTCCATGGCTTTGGCCAGACAGACGGTTATTGCTGTTTGTGGAGACGCTGGAGTTGTCATCCCACGAGGTCCAGTATAATCTCGATTGGAGATAGATCTCGTGATCGAGTAGGCCAGCGTAACATGTCGACACACTGTATAGCTCGTTGGGTTACAACAGCGGTATGTGGACGAGTGTTATCCTGTTGGAAAGCACGCCATAGGGTGGCCGCACAACAGTTCGAAGTACCAGACTGATGCACAATTTTGCAGTAGCGTGCCTTACACTGACCCCCAAATGCAATTTTGCATTCAGGCTGCGTGGATCAGTGTGTCTAACATGGAGACAGGTTGATTGGCAGCCCGCAACTGGCTGAGCATATTTCCGTGCCCATATTACCCTACAAAGTCTTGTAGAATCGATGGCCGTATGATTGCCACCTTAATCGGCCATCTACAGCGTACTTTATACAGTGACTTCTTAACATTAAATTCTTAATCGTGTGTTGCTGCAGATATATACATTCTCTGATGTTAAATGTTCCAGGACGAGCGACCAACGACCACCTATTCCTCGTTCTAGCGGCTGACATCGCGAAATATTTGTTAACTGATTTAGACATTTGTAGGAAACTTAGTGCAAGACTTACCAGTTCAAATGGAGTGGCATAACCTGTTTCCTACACAGCTTATACGTCGGCTATGTGACACTTCACACAGATTTCAATTACCACCTCCGATGTTTAAAAACGATGAACTTCTTTTTCTGTGTCTGCCCTGTTGTGAACATTGAGATGTAAGCCCCCGATGCCAGATCAACCCGCCGAACCGCGCTGTGTTGCTGGTGAAATGAGAAACAGTAAATGATTTTTATACCACTCAATGAGTATGCATTTTGTAGACGTTTACCAGTCAGAGATGGCTGCACCTCGCTGGATCGCTCCGACCGTTATGGGTTTCCTGCTTACTGATTTCCCACAATATCGCAACCACCGTCGCATCGTCTAAACTCGTACTTGTTTATCACTCGCTTCAAAATTATCGACTGCGCCAAATTCTTGACTCTGTACCATTAATAAAACACAAATCATACTTCCTTATTTTTAACGTAGCAATAAATGACCCAGTATGAATAAATGACATTTGAAATGAGATACATATCCACGCACTGTAAAACATACGTTCATCCATGTGTTTGTAACTATATTTGTAATCACAATTTTTCTTTAAGTGTACTGTTTTATTTTGCTATTTGTCAGCTGACGACAGAGGTGTGACTGGAGCTAATTATCGTCCCTGCTCTCCAGAGGGATCGGCACCCTAGCTCAGTGCCAGACTCCACTGTACACCTGCTGGTGGCGCCAAGACCGCTGCACGTCGCGTGTAAGCTGTTCGGCCTGACGCCTTTCACACTGGACTAGGAGAAAGCCTGTCTGAAGAAGACTGCGGCGGATGTCACCATCTTCGCCCTCGGAAGTGCGCTGCAGCTGACTTCTGCGTGTGCTGCTCTCTTTTTAATAGCATTTTTCCCAATGGAAAACCAGTTGTTGTCCTTTTGAATGATACAGTCAGTGTGCAGCTTATAGTTTCCTCCGCATTTACCATAGGTGTTGACTACTTTTGCAACACCAAAAAATACAAAAAGACGATTCAGTTAATAACAAGATGTGATCAGCTTTTAATGTCTCATCTTGGGCCTGTAAACACAACATCAACAAAGTTTGTGAGGATTCAGCTCTTGCTGGCATTTTGTTCACATGTTACACTGGCTGTCTACAATTGTAGCCTTCTATATGATGGATATCTAAGACTGATCTATATACTTCGAATGTACTATGGTACACCATGTGCAATGTTACTGGTTAAATTTACGGATCTGCAGTTAGTTACTAACCGGAGAATGAAGACTGTAAAAGAACGCCTTGAATGTGTTCAATGTGAAATGGGACGAGATCGATACAAAAGAGGAATAGCAGCTGAAAATCCCACTGTGTCGATAATGACAAATCACATAATACGAACCGATACTCTTGTGACACCCCCACCTACACGATATCTGGGGAGTGTGTACATTGTCCTGTGCGAACTATCGAACGTTCTCTTGGCTACTTACGAAGCTTTTCCAGTACTTTACTTGATCGCGACGTCGACACAGGCTGTGCAGACAATTTATTTGATGACTGCACTCTTCCTCTGATGAGTCAGTCACTTGCAAAATAATATATCTTTGGATTTCAGCGATACTTAACGTTTGGGTTCTAGTACTTAGCCTGGTACCTGCGCACTTGCTGGCAACTGAGGCTGACAGGACCGCTAATCTGACGTCACAGCTGCTGCCGCAGAGCAGTCCTCACAGTGTCCGCCATGATCTGCAGCTGCTGCATCTGCAGGTGAGCTGTGTGACTCTAGCGCCATCATTGCTGGGCGTCCTGCCATTTCAGCTGAGCCTCATAACCGCGTATGTGTCCATCGTCACCACCTACTCCACATTGTTACTCATACTCGGTCAACGAAATAAACTCGCTAATCATTTCTACCTCTAAGGGGTCCCGTGTAAAAGAGGTTCAATGCACTGATCATGAACATGCAAACTTCACTCGTAATACACACTCCTTTGAGAATTCAGGTTGAAATGCAGTTTTCAACTACCCCATCAGGAAACTATCACAGCTACATGCCTTCCCCCTCTGACAGCTGCCTCCTCTTTACCCTTCTACTTTTGAATGTTGCTTGGCAGAAAGGATTGTACATACATCCATGCCACATTTATGGAAGCAAGATGGCTGACGTCTTGCACCAACTACGTGTAAACATCATTGGAATGTGAGTACCATACAGCGGAACAGAGTGCAGTAAATTATGAATGTGTCAATACTCACATGTGAAATTTGCTGAGAACTCTAAACCCATTTATGAACATGCCACTAGACTAAAATCGTGTGAAATGAGCTGAAACAATGACAGTGCCACAATCTATCTGAGTTTGTCAGTCTGATATGTTATAGTTAATATTCGCGGCATATACCTTACAGTATGTGTTAATATTTGAACGGTCTATAAAATACCATACCAAGTGTCAGAAAACCTTTGTAAAATGATCAAGATCGGCGGAGATGTGCTATGTCTACATTACTAGTAATTTAGTAATAACGAAGGCAACTGTTCAGCCACGTGTCAGCTCATTGCAAGAATTTATGTCAGAGTTGGCATGCAATGGTCTGCATGTGGCAACAATATATTTCACATCAGTTATCTAGTACAATTACATTGTGAACGAGAAGAAAAGGTGTAGCCTAAGTGCCTTCGAACTCTGACAGCACTTATTTCATCCTTGGTGTAACCAGCAAGTTTTCTGTGCTTCTTACATTTTACAAAATTGTAAGAGAAAAGGAGATATAAAGTGAATGTGTGAATTAAATTCTGAGTCAAGATCGCTAAAATTACCTTATTGATAAGCTTCAGGTCACTGATGAGTCATCTCCAAACGAAAAAAAATTATTTTCTATTTCATGTGTATCAGCCACTAGGTATGACACATTGTCATAATCTGCTGAGATGTATAGCTCTTTCAGTCTATAGATAGGTCGTCATTTTTACGTAATTTACAACGTTAGCCATACGTGTCTCCAGAGCTCATATCGTCACACAAGTGTTTAAAAGCAAGGAGGCGTAAAGCGTATCTCAGGTACTGCTGGTATCTCCCTCTGCAAATATTTGTCTAGGTATATAATTTACATTGTAAAGCGTTTGGGATTTAATTGCAGTTCAACAGATTCAAATGTATTTCGACAGCATATGAAAACTGCTAGTTCATATATTTCTTTTATCCTACTGTACTGTGTGCTTACACATAAAAACAAAATTTCCTTATTTTCGAGTGTTCTAACTACTTGATTTCGCCCTAAACGAATCCTCCGTTCTGGCCTTTGACCGCCGTTTTTCGGAAGCAGAGGTAATCACCTACATACTTTCACATGCAATATTTTCGAGGGACTTCTTGCTAGTACGCCGAGTTTCCTCGAAATCCTTTGTTCACACACTCTGTTCTCTGTTTGTCATTTAAGAGAAGCAGAAGCAGCATGCTCATCGGACTGTACAGCGAATGAGAATGTAACTTGTCGAGAAACAGATACCAAACTGTATGTAGGAGTGAATATGACAATAACCCCTTGGTATAGGGGTAACGTCTTTAATTTGTAATCAGAACGTCTTCGGTTCCGGATTCGATCCCGGCTGCTGCCTGAATTTTTATAAATAATCAGCATTGGCGGCCAAAGACTTCCGGCATAAGAAGTCAGCCTCATTCTGCTAACGGCCTTGTAAAAGAGGGTGGAGGAGCGGATAGAGGTTCAGGGCACTCTCTTGTCCTAGGGGTGGGAAATTGCCCCTAAAGGCGGAAGAATCAGCAATGATCAACGACGAGGATGCAGAAGGCAAGGGAAACCACTGCATTACAGACACGTAACGTGTATCCACAGGACATGTGGCCTGTAATTGAAGTGTCATGATGATCTCTCCATTGGCAAAAGATTCCGGAATAGTCCCCCATTCGGATCTCTGGGAGGGGACTGCCAAGGGGGAGGTTACCATGAGAAAAAGATTGAATAATCAACGAAAGGATAACGTTCTACGAGTCGGGGCGTGGAATGTCAGAAGCTTGAACGTGGTAGGGAAACTAGAAAATCTGAAAAGGGAAATGCAAAGGCTCAATCTAGATATAGTAGAGGTCAGTGAAGTGAAGTGGAAGGAAGACAAGGATTTCTGGTCAGATGACTATCGGGTAATATCAACAGCAGCAGAAAATGGTGTAGGATTCGTTATGAATAGGAAGGCAGGGCAGAGGGTGTGTTACTGTGAACAGTTCAGTGACCGGGGTGTTCTAATCAGAATCGACAGCAGACCAACCCGACAACGATACTTCAGGTATACGTGCTGACGTCGCAAGCTCAAGATGAACAGATAGAGAAAGTGTATGAGGATATTGAAAGGGTAATGCAGTATGTAAAGGGGGACGAAAATCTAATAGTCATGGGCGACTGGAATGCAGTTGTAGGGGAAGGAGTAGAAGAAAAGGTTACAGGAGAATATGGGCTTGGGAAAAGGAATGAAAGAGGAGAAAGAGTAATTGATTTCTGTAACAAGTTTCATCTAGTAATAGCGAATACGCTGTTCAAGAATCACAAGAGGAGGAGGTATACTTGGAAAAGGCCGGGAGATACGGGAAGATTTCAATTAGATTACATCATGGTCAGACAGAGATTCCGAAATCAGATACTGGATTGTAAGGCGTACCCAGGAGCAGATATAGACTCAGATCACAATATAGTAGTGATGAAGAGTAGGCTGAAATTCAAAACATTAGTCAGGAAGAATCAATACGCAAAGAAGTGGGATACGGAAGTACTAAGGAATGACGAGATACGTTTGAAGTTCTCTAACGCTATAGATACAGCAATAAGGAACAGCGCAGTAGGCAGTACAGTTGAAGAGGAATGGACATCTCTAAAAAGGGCCATCACAGAAGTTGGGAAGGAAAACATAGGTACAAAGAAGGTAGCTGCGAGGAAATCATGGGTAACAGAAGAAATACTTCAGTTGATTGATGAAAGGAGGAAGTACAAACATGTTCCGGGAAAATCAGGAATACAGAAGTACAAGTCGCTGAGGAATGAAATAAATAGGAAGTGCAGGGAAGCTAAGACGAAATGGATGCAGGAAAAATGTAAAGACATCGAAAAAGATATGATTGTCGGAAGGACAGACTCAGCATACAGGAAAGTCAAAACAACCTTTGGTGACATTAAAAGCAACGTTGGTAACATTAAGAGTGCAACGGGAATTCCACTGTTAAATGCAGAGGAGAGAGCAGATAGGTGGAAAGAATACATTGAAAGCCTCTATGAGGGTGAAGATTTGTCTGATGTGATAGAAGAAGAAACAGGAGTCGATTTAGAAGAGATAGGGGATCCAGTATTAGAACCGGAATTTAAAAGAGCTTTGGAGGACTTACGGTCAAATAAGGCAGAAGGGATAGATAACATTTCATCAGAATTTCTAAAATCATTGGGGGAAGTGGCAACAAAACGACTATTCACGTTGGTGTGTAGAATACGTATATGAGTCTGGCGACATACCACCTGACTTTCGGAAAAGCACCATCCACACAATTCCGAAGACGGCAAGAGCTGACAAGTGCGAGAATTATCGCACAATCAGTTTAACAGCTGATGCATCGAAGCTGCTTACAAGAATAATATACAGAAGAATGGAAAAGAAAATTGAGAATGCGCTAGGTGACGATCAGTTTGGCTTTAGGAAAAGTAAAGGGACGAGAGAGGCAATTCTGACGTTACGGCTAATAATGGAAGCAAGGCTAAAGAAAAATCAGGACACTTTCATAGGATTTGTCGACCTGGAAAAAGCGTTCGACAATATAAAATGGCGCAAGCTGTTCGAGATTCTGAAAACGTAGGGGTAAGCTATAGGGAGAGACGGGTCATATACAATATGTACAACTAAGAGGGAATAATAAGAGTGGACGATCAAGAACGAAGTGCTCGTATTAAGAAGGGTGTAAGACAAGGCTGTAGCCTTTCGCCCCTACTCTTCAATCTGTACATCGAGGAAGCAGTGATGGAAATAAAAGAAAGGTTCAAGGGTGGAATTAAAATACAAGGTGAAAGGATGTCAATGTTACGATTCGCTGATGACATTGCTATCCTGAGTGAAAGTGAAGAAGAATTAAATGATCTCCTGAACGTAATGAACAGTCTAATGAGTACACAGTATTGTTTGAGAGTAAATCGGAGAAAGATGAAGGTAATGAGAAGTACTAGAAATGAGAACAGCGAGAAACTTAACATCAGGATTGATGGTCACGAAGTCAATGAAGTTAAGGAATTCTGCTACCTAGGCAGTAAAATAACCAATGACGGACGGAGCAAGGAGGACATCAAAAGCAGACTCGCTATGGTAAAAAAGGCATTTCTGGCCAAGAGAAGTCTACTAATATCAAATACCGGCCTTAATTTGAGGAAGAAATTTCTGAGGATGTACTTCTAGAGTACAGCATTGTATGGTAGTGAAACATGGACTGTGGGAAAACCGGAACAGAAGAGAATCGAAGCATTTGAGATGTGGTGCTATAGACGAATGTTGAAAATTAGGTGGACTGATATGGCAAGGAATGAGGAGGTTCTACGCAGAATCGGAGAGGAAAGGAATATGTGGAAAACACTGATAAGGAGAAGGGACAGGATGATAGGACATCTGCTAAGACATGAGGGAATGACTTCCATGTTACTAGAGGGAGCTGTAGAGGGCAAAAACTGTAGAGGAAGACAGAGATTGGAATACGTCAAGCAAATAATTGAGGACGTAGGTTGCAAGTGCTACTCTGAGATGAAGAGGTTAGCACAGGAAAGGAATTCGTGGCGGGCCGCATCACACCAGTCAGTTGACTGATGAAAAAAAAAAAAAAAAAAAAAAAAAAAAAAGAGGATCAAATGCAGCCACTAAAAGAAAGCTATATCCATTATAGAACAGATTAAAGTACGACTCAAACAAGAATGACAACGTTCCGCAACATTTACTTCATTTATTTATTTCATTAAGAGTACAGTGTAACCCACCGCCTTGAAATATAAGGTGGGCCGGATGCTACTGAATCCAACAGCAAACACTACTCATAATTACAGCTTTATTAGTATACAGTTGTTAATGCTTTTTTATAATATAAAGAACATAATACACAAAAATTTCTCTAATGTTACAGCGAACTGAGTGCTTAACAGTTGTTAAAATTGTTCTATATAACTTGTTGCTGCCTAGTTAGGAGAATATAATTTATACAATGCAAATGTCAAAGAAAAATAAAAAGAAAAATGTAACGATGACGAAGACGTGCTTACAGTTTCCTAAAAAACATGAGGGAGTGTCTTAATGATACACGGAGTTCTCCAGATGAGTGGTTACACTGGCCACCTATGATACACATCTATATCAAAGAAGAAATCAGAGGCCGAACGATATATGTGAGTTCAGCTGCGAAGAACCTCTACATCATTCGGTATGGGAGTCTAACAGATTGTCAGAAAAGAGAGAGAATGATATGAACTTTTCCAGGGTGAATCAGCATCAGGAGTTTTGAGACGAGAACCATAAACTTACTGAAGAATCAAATACGATTTCCTCAAGGGATTTATAACTCTAGTAGAAGGGAAGAAGATTTGGAACAGCCGCCTCACAGAAGCAGGACACAGCAACACGAACAAAACGTTGGACAGGGGATACAGAAGTTGAAACAGTTATGGAAGTGGTCAAGGAAAAGGTCATCATCAGACCGAAGGGTACGTTGCGTGAGGACTCCCGAAGTCATCGTTCTGTCAGCCACGAGAGTGTTCCATTAACCAACGAGGCTAGTTATCTAGTGTCCCCTTCTTCATTAATCACATTACTGTTGGCGGAGATATGGAAATCTGAACGTAGTGTGTCAACTTATTACCTCTAACCAAGGAGTTGTTTGTCTTCAAAACGTGATTCATTATAACATAACATTAGTCCGTCCCCGGTAGCTGAGTGGTCAGCGTGCAGAATGTCAATCCTAAAGGCCCGGGTTCGATTCCCGGCTGGGTCGGAGATTTTCTCCTCTCAGGGACTGGGTGTTGTGTTGTCCTAATCATCATCATTTCATCTCCATCGACGCGCAAGTCACCGAAGTGGCGTCAAATCGAAAGACTTGCACCCGGCGAACGGTCTACCCGACGGGAGGCCCTAGTCACACGACGTAACATTCATCTCATTTACTCGAAACAATTGCACTTTGTCACCGGCAATCAAATTAAATGTAGAATTTACAGTTACAGGTAAGTACTGGAATAATTCCAGAAATAGAGGTTACTGAACATCCATTTGTACAAAAAGTAAGGGGGCGTGTTATACGAGGGTAATCCCAAAAGTAAGGTCTCCTATTTTTTTTTATAAGTACAGAACTCTGTTTGTGTGACAGTTGGTCACACTGTTATGAAGAGTGCTTCACGCGATGTGTGTAGACATGTGCACGCCGCGCTGAGGCGCTCAGTCTTGTTTTGGCAGCCGTTGAGAATGGACCTCCCGTTGGATGTTACTCCTGTTGGATGTTACCGCCAAGTGCGAACTGCGCGCAGTTATTCGGTTTTTTAACGCAAAGGACACTGCGCCGATTGAAATGCATCGCCAACTGACGGAAGTGAATGTTGAGTCGTGCATGGACGTCAAAAATGTTCGTTAGTGGTGTAGAGAGTTTGCAGCTGGTCGGACCGAAATTCGTGACGAACAAAGGAGCGGGAGAGGAGGCAGTGTTGAAGGTTGAGCAAAGCATGCGTGAAGATCGGCGGATCACCCTGGATGATCTCTGCACGTAGGTTCCTGAGGTTTGCCGAAGCACCGCTCACAGAATTTTAACGGAAACATTGAACTACCGGAAGGTGTGCGCAAGATGGGTGCCACGCATGCTGACTGAGGACCACATGCGGCAACGAGTTGATGCTTCCTGCGTATTTCTTCAGCGCCTTGCAGCCGAACAAGACAACTTTCTGGACTCAATTGTCACGGGTGACCAAACTTGGGCGTACCACACCGGAGGCCAAGCAACAACTTTCTTAACAGCATGGCGGCGAACTGGTATGACATGGGCATGCAAAAACTGCCACAGACTCTACAAAAATGTATCGACAGAAATGGTGATTATGTCGAAAAGTAGCTAAATGTTCAAGCCGCAAACTGATGTAAACCATTGTAGAAATAAACAGGTCTGTGTATTTATAAAAAAATAGGAGACCTTACTTTTGGGATTACCCTCGTATGTGGAATTCTAGGATTGACCAGTTTGTCTTACCAGGAATGTAAGGGAACGTTTCACTTTTCTCCAGAGTTTTGTGTACAGAGAAAGCTATGACTGAGATGAATGCTTAATAAGGGAAAAGAAATAAAATGTGCAATGCTAACACCTGAAGATGGGGTAGCAGTCTTTTTGGTGAAAATTATGGAACCATGTAGAAGACATGTTGCATGAAATGGGCACCTAACTTAGCCCAGGTCAGTGGTTAGCATAAAGCAAAGGTAGAGTGAAAGGTACGAAGCGTGGTAGAGAAGCGAACAGTGACTTCCCCATTATATAAAAATAAATGTGGAAGATGCAGTGACAGACAACCGATTTTCCGATCTCGGAAGCTGTATTGTGCAGGATAGCATGAAATGAGTTAGAATGTGAAAAGACAGGCACAGGTGTCACGACCCAAGTTTGTCAGTCCGCGTTTAGCGAGTTGAGAAGCAAGAGAGCGAAGTTCACGAGCAGGTGGTTTGGTGAGTTCTCGAAAGCAGCAGACGGCACTTAGAGTTACTGCCATTTGCTAATTGCTCCGTACGCGAAGTGAATACAGCTGTGAGGAGGTGGTGGGTGGACTGAAAGGTTACTGAGAGTGAATTTTCTCTAGCAAGTGGCCATTTGAAGGCAAAGCATGTCACGTGGAGCAGATTGGGGAGAACTAGAACAAGGAGTGATTTATTTCACGCCAGGGATGATAGTGTTTGTTAACGTTGGAAAATGATTGATGCATACAATACTAGTGCACTATAACGGATACTGACGATGATAATAATAATAATAATGAGACGATAAAACATAAATTCATGGGCTTTTAAAAACAAACAGTACTAATTTGTTTTTAAAGACATATAACTGTTGTGTAGCAGTTTCAAAGAAGGTTCTTGAAAATGGATACAATACTCCTGATAAAGTAAATTATAGTGTTTTTTTAAAGGCACCTTAAATTTTAAGTACCTCAAAATCTTTCATTAAGCTGACTGTCCCACTATGATGAAGTATATACAATTTGTCATTAATGCTATCAGTATGGCTCCTGAATGTATATTTTCTGGTCATAAAGAAAGTTGCCAATCGTTGCACTACACTGAAATCCTCTAGACACTTACTTTGATATTTGCGCAGTTTTGTTCACACGTTACTTCATTAGAGATTACTGCACCACCTGCAAAAAACTGAGGTTACTATTAATATTATTTTTCAGATGATCATTACAGAATAAGAGCAACAAGGGTCTCAACACCTGTCCTTGGGGCACATCTCAATGTAGGCCGCTTTATACTTTTAATCATTTATGATTTGGAGAACTATATTTTGTAAACGGGAAGTTACCGACAGTGTTTGAACTAACGCTGCACTTGACACGAATGAGTGCTGTACAAATTCAAGTTCCTATAATTAGCTTACGACTTAGTAAGAGAGTGATTCGAATGGATGATTTTTCGCTGCCTTAACCGGGATGTGTAGATGTGGGGTCCGTGATAGAATGGGGCATGTGCACATGCTTCATGTGCTTTATGGATACACTTCTCCTCGGAGTTACCCAGGCAAAGGGAGATCTGTCTGGGTAGGCTCTCGTTCTATACCTACTCGTGGGACAGAGATAGATTCGTGAGACTGCCAGTGGAATCACTGTACCAGTGGTGGATACCAACACCCGGCACCCCAACCAGAAAAAAGTACTGTTAAACAATGTGTAAATATCAGTGATAGAATTCACGCTGCTTCACAGAACGTGGTTTTAATCACAAAAATGGCCATGTTCAAAAAGGCCCACCTTTCTACATCTGGGTATTTGCACGCTGATAGTAGAAATATGCACGTATCAATAACCAACAACACTCCAGGAAGTTAATTGTCTAGTGGAATGCTCCACTGAAACAGAGATGAAGACCAGTGACAGGGCCATCACGCTGAGATTCAACAGAGAAACGAAAACGGGAAAGGAACAGCTCGTGGCTAAGATCTGTATAATATGATCAGTGTGGGAATGAGTCATATCTATTCGTCGTCGTTGCCGAACGTCCGTGCTATTCCATTCCGCACTGTTTTATTCAATTAACATTTGCAGTTGGACGAATAAGGGAAGAATGTATGACAACGTAGCAACTTCTGTTTTGGAAAATGTGTCTTAATATTTGTTGTTTCAAGGAGTCTTTAGCATTCTGCCAATAACACGAGTAACACTTTTACGATCTGGTTATACCTGTCTGTAACACGATATTGCTTTTTCAGCGTCTTGTGCGGCTGGAGAATTCGGTCCCTTGAGATCTAAACTTCGATGCCGAGTTTTAACGGCAAACGACCAGGGCTGACAGTAAAACGGGCGCATCTTTTTGTTTTAAAATATTGTTTATTCTGGTTTGAACCATGCATCTGCAGCATTTCACTTCTAAGTGTGAATCTGTTCTCTATTTCAGACGATCATGAGGCGACTGTAGGACACGTTTCAAAATTTTGTGAGTTGTCTGCCCGCTGTCCTACGCTAATAGATTGCAGGTTTTATTGTGCCACGGAGTACATGGCTCATCGTAGTTCTGTCCAGTGATCACACAGCCAAATGTATCTGTCTTATTATCTTCGTCTCCTCTTGAGTTAGCTCTGTATCTATTTAATGTAAATATTTTTATGAGGTGACATAGGACAAACATTCATTGTCTGTTCGTGTGCGTGTGTCGAGCGCTTGCGCTCGTGGATTTATATTTATGTACATATGACCTTCATTCTTCAAATTAGATTTTAATATGGAAGATAAGATCCTTCTCAATCTTCTGTCAGTCGTCAGCATCAAAACAGGGCTGAGTGTCTAGTTGTAAAGCACATGCCTGAAAACAGAAAGATCGTGGGATCGAATCCATGACAGACCACGGAGTATTGCAGTCATCTTAAAACCTTGCCTTTACCTGTCAGTGATTTGAAGATTTACCAGAACGACATGCGATTCAGATAACGCAGGAAGTCCCCCATCCATGGTACAATAACTGGGATATGGCACCCAAGGCGACGAAGTAAGGTCAGATTAAAAGATTTGCACCAAATTACCGAGCCACAAAGTAATATCGTTATTGTTATCAAACAATATGCACCTGTTGATGTATATACGTAATTTTAGATATATTAACGAATGGTAATCATGGGAATGTAAATGGTTCTTTGAGCTCGCTATTAATAAAGATATTACAGGCTTAACTAATTTCTTCATTCGCTGTCCTCAAGAACATTGAAGAGGGTATATTCTGCAGGTAACCATTAATAGATGTAACATACTTCATTACTACAGGTCATTCAATTACAGTGCTTCAGATAGGAATGTCTTTCGCTTCATCACGTTAATGGTGTACCTAAGAAAGGATTACTTGACACAGTTGTGTGCCGTAAATTCTTAGGGTAAACTGGGGAAAAATTATACGTCCTGCTAACTAATTACGTTGATGAACTCATTGTACACGAAATGCATTATCGAGCGCCAGTCAGCTAACGGCGTATTCACTTATTGATTCGGCGGTTATAAACAGTGTGTCACGAGACTGTTCTACAGCAGTAGTAGGAGAGTTTCTAACTTCATATGAAAATCAGCATAGAGCAGTCACAATTCAAGGATCAATGCCCATCACACGTAAGTAGTAACTGTTATGTGATATGGTGTTTCTTATCTGCTTAAGAGATTGGGCAAGTAAAGTAAGTATGCCTCGGCTGGAGGAAAAGCGTGAGCATAACGAATAGCCATAACAACGTACAGATGAAAGGCTGATAAAATAATGTCTGTTATTCTTGTTATTTGGTGAAAAGTTTAGGTTAAAAGTAAGTATGATCATCAGATAAGTAATAAGCACATCTGTAATCTGTATTATGAATGATTGGGATATTCAAGTCGAATATCAGGAAGGAAAAATATACTGACGAAAAAGTCACAACACCAAAAATTAACTAACATACATTAATGAAATATCGGGACCTAGACACGTGTCTAGGTAACATATTATTATGATTATCAGGTTAATGTCACTGCAAGACAGCCACAGCAGAGGTGAAATGCTGGTACATTAATACCAGTGTAGCCGTTAACATTTTGAATTCAAACATGTAATCTTGCATGCATTCTGTTACACAGGTGCCAGATGTCAGTTTGTGGGATTGAGTTCTGTCACTATTTGATCACAGTCAATACAGGGGCAGTGAAACATGTTTGTGGACTGAAGTTGTCGCCCAAAGATGTAACATATATGTGTTCGATTGGAGGCAGATTTGGTGACCGAGCAAGCCAACGCAAATGTTGACACTCTGTAGAGCATGTTGGGTTGCATCAGCGAAATATGGACGACCGTTATCTTGTTGGAAAACATCCCTTGGAATACTGTTCATGAATGGCAGCAGAACACGTCGAATCACCAGATGGCGTCTGGCTCTGAGCTCTCCCTCAAGTAACAGGTTTGTGAGAGTTCGTGGTGTCACTGTGGTGCCTAGTGCTGTTAATTACTAAGGCTTAGGCAGCATGATGCGTCAGAGCCATACACCAAACACGACGCTCTTCTCTCTCACAAGGGAACCTCCCCATCGCACCCCCCTCAGATTTAGTTATAAATTGGCACAGTGGATAGGTCTTGAAAAACTGAACACAGATCAATCGAGAAAACAGGAAGAAGTTTTGAGCAACTATGAAAAAAATAAGCAAAATATACAAACTGAGTAGTCCATGCGAAAGATAGGCAACATCAAGGATAATGTAAGCTCAGGAGCTCCGTGGTCCCGTGGTTAGCGTGAGCAGGTGCGGAACGAGAGGTCCTTCGTTCAAGTCTTCGCTCGACTGAAAGGTTTAATTTTTTTATTTTCAGACAACTATCTGTCCGTCCGTCCGTCCAATGCGAGGTAACTGCGCCGTAGTATGTGGACGCTACACCTAAACAAACATCGGAAGGTAGAAGAATCTTTTTACCCATTCGCCAAATGTACAAGTTAGGTGGGTCGACAACATATTCCTGTCATGTGAAGCACATGCCGTCACCAGTGTCGTATAGAATATATCAGACGTGTTTTCCTGTGGAGGAATCGGTTGACCTGTGACCTTGCGATCAAATGTTTTCGGTTCCCATTGGAGAGGCACGTCCTTTCGTCTACTAATCGCACGGTTTTGCGGTGCGGTCGCAAAACACAGACACTAAACTTACTGCAGTGAACAGAGACGTCAATGAACGAACGGACAGATCATAACTTTGCGAAAATAAAGAAAATAAACTTTTCACTCGAGGGAAGACTTGAACCAGGGACCTCTAGTTCCGCAGTTGCTCACGCTAACCACGGGACCACGGCGCTCCTCATCCCACACTATCCTTGATGTTGCCTATCTTGCGCATGGACTACTCAGTTTGTATATTTTGCTTATTTTTTCGTAGTTCCTCACAACTTCTTCCTGCTTTCTAGATTGATCTGTGTTCAGTTTTTCAAGGCCTATCCACTGTGCCAACTTATAACTAAATCTGAGGGGGGTGCGATGGGGAGGTTCCCTTGTCAGTAGTGCCACGTGGCCGTCCGGAGCATGGTGTTCTTGAGATCGTACGTTCCCGTGACCATCGCTGCTAGCGATCTTGTACAGTGGCTACATTCCTGCCAAGTGTTTCTGCAGTATCGCAGAAGGAACGTCCAACTTCTCGTAGGACTATTACACGATGCCATTCAAACTCAGTGAGGTGCTGACAACGCCGTCTTTGTCACCTTAAGGCATTCCTAATATCAATTCATCACGTCGAGACTCAAAGGTAACTAATGCTCACGACCGTTACAGTGGCTGTTTCAAGCAGAACGGATCTGCATTCTCATAGCGGTGCTACTAGTGCCGCTATTATTCGACTGGCATGAAATTTGAACAAAAATCGTCTTTCAGATGCAGAAACATGCCTACTAACTTTCGTTTATACTGCACAACTTTTCTTGGCACTACGATTTTTTCCTTTAGTGTAGATTTTACTAAGACCGTTTACTTTTGTTGTCAAAGTTATAATGAAAAAAATTAAATAGTGTGAAATTTGAGGCAGAATACAAGAGTGAGGTGAATGCATGCAGACATTATACACTACTGGCCATTAAAATTGCTACATCACGAAGATGACGTGCTACAGACGCGAAATTTATCCGACAGGAAGAAGATGCTGTGATATGCAAATGATTAAATTTTCAGAGCATTCTCACAAGGTTGGCGCCGGTGGCGACACCTACAACGTGCTGGCATGAGGAAAGTTTCCAACCGCTTTCTCATACACAAACAGCAGTTGACCGGCGTTGCCTGGTGAAACGTTGTTGTGATGCCCCGTGTAAGGAGGAGAAATGCGTACCATCACGTTTCCGACTTTGATAAAGGTCGGATTGTAGCCTATCACGATTGCGGTTTATAGTTTCACGGCATTACTACTCGCGTTGATCGAAATCCAATGACTGTTAGCAGAATATGGAATCGGTGGATTCAGGAGGTAATACGGAAGGCAGTTCTGGATCCCAACGGCCTCGTATCACTAGCAGTCGAGATGACAGGCATCTTATCCTCATGGCTGCAACGGATCGTGCAGCCACGTCTCGATCTCTGAGTCAACAGATGGGGACGTTTGCAAGACAACAACCATCTGCACGAACAGTTCGACTACAATTGCAGCAGCATGGACTATCAGTTCGGAGACCATGGCTGCGGTTACCCTTGACGCTGCATCACACACAGGAGCGCCTGCGATGGTGTACTCGACGACGAACCTGGGTGCACGAATGGCAAAAGGTCATTTTTTCGGATGAATCCAGGTTCTGTTTACAGCATCATAATGGTCGCATCCGTGTTTGGCGACATCGCGGTGAACGCACAATGGAAGCGTGTATTCGTCATCGTCATACTGGCCTATCACCCGGCGTGATGGTATGGGGTGCCACTGGTTACACGTCTCAGTCACCTCTTGTTCACATTGGAAGCACTTTGAACAGTGGACGTTACATTTCAGATGTGTTACGACCCGTGGCTCTATCCTTCTTTCGATCCCTACGAAACCCTACATTTCAGGAGGAGATTGTACGCCTTTATGGACACAAAAAATGTTCGACTGCTGCCCTGGCCAGCACATTCTCCAGATCTCTCACTAATTGAAAACGTCTGGTCAATGATGGCCGAGCTACTGGCTCCTCACAATACGCCAGTCACTACTCTTGATGCACCGTGGTATCGTGTTGAAGCTGCATGGGCAGCTGTACCTGTACACGCCATCCAAGCTCAGTTTGACTCAATGCCCAGACGTATCAAGCCGTCATTACGGCCAGGGTTGTTCTGGGTACTGTTTTCTCAGGATCTATGCACCCAAATTGAGTGAAAATGTAATCACATGTCAGTTCTAGTATAATATATTTGTCCAATAAATGCCCGTTTATCATCTTCACTTCAAGTGTAGGAACCGATGCGCCATTTAACGAATTCGTAGCCATATGCAGGGATTGCTGGATTCATTTGCAGTATGGTTTTGTGATTGTTGATGAAACGAAGGAACTGGATGAATGGCGATATAGACGAACTTCAATGAGGTTCTTATAAATGGCAGTGTACCAAAACGTAAGCCCGTTAGTGTACTGCAGGCAACGAATCAAGTCGTAAGGATTCAGCGCGCACATCCGATGGGATGGTTCAAATGGCTCTAGTCACTACGGGACTTAACATCTGAGGTCATCAGTCCTCTAGACTTAGAACTACTTAAACATAGCTGACCTAACGACATCACACACATCCATTCCCGAGGCAGGATTCGAACCTGCGACCGTAGCAGCAGCGCTGTTGCGGACTGAAGCGCCTAGAACCGATGGGATGAAGCATTACCCAAACATATATTTTTGTCTATCGACAGGAAAAGCGAGGCTATCAACGGAAAATTAACAGAATTGGACAGCGGCATCAAGGCAACGCCTGCAGAAGGTGAATCTCAGCTGAATGACAGAACCCAGCGAAATTTACAAGCAGTCTTCTAACGCTCAACACACACACACACACACACACACACACACACACACACACACATACACACACACACAGCTGCATGATTGCATTACTAACGTTACGCCTGCCTGTACGTACACTCAATAATGAATCACAGATGGATGTGCACTTCTCCAGTATAAGTTCATGAGACATGACGTCAGCCATCTAGGAGTGAATCCGTGAGTAATTTTTCTCCTTCTGCTCCTTCTATTCCTAACAAATTTGCTTGCATATATTACCAACATATTCGCTTGCTCGTGTCTAGATGCAGTCGCGCTCTACCGGCTTTTGCAGGAGATAACGGCCATTGACTCATTCTGAAGAAGTTTATCTTGAACGTTAGTAGAAACACTACAGATGGCTAGATATATTTTGTTTAAAGGAAGATATAGGTGACGTTTAATATTGATCCTCTTTCTTTTTCCTCCTATTGGCAGCATCATCACTGAGTTGCCACAAGACTCTTGCGGAGATGATGTTTAGTTCAATCCGCCATGACGACTACTAGATGTTCAAATTGTCATACAGGGCATTTTATAGGGACTATACAAAAAAATTTTATAGCCACTTGCGTATTGCGGGGTATATGAAGATATTTAAATACCAGTTCTTTGCCTATTTCTGACACGCTGTCCACATGCGTTTCCACCTCCAATCCGGTGCAACACGCGTCATAGAGCGGAGGGACGGTTTGCTGCGACAGACTCACAGCTGGCGAGCAGGCCTCAAAAGGCTACCCCACAATGTCTCGTAGAATCGGTGGGCATGTGATTGCCACCTTAGTTGCCATCCTACAACTTACACTACGGCCTGTGTACCTTAGATTCTTAAACCTCTGTTCCTGTATGGATGAGATGAAGGGTGACAGACACGCCTCCGTAGCAGTACCAGCAGCAGCGAGTCCATCCACGATGATGGTGTGCCTGCCAACTACGTACACATCCACTGCCGGCTGTGCACCAGTAGCAGCAGCTTGCCCGGTCGACGTCTGTGACTATGTGCCAGTGGCCGACTGCAAAATAGGAACTGCATTCCCTGTCTACATCTGTGGTGCAGCCCCCACCATTGACGAGCCATGCTGGCCCACGGCATTTGTCCAATGAATACCCGTTTGTCATCTGCATTTCTTCTTGGTGTAGCAATTTTAATGGCCAGTAGTGTATAACCCGCAATACGTAAGTGATTATAAAATAAATTTGTATGGTCCCTATAAAATGCCCTGTATGGCGGATTGGACTAAACATCATCTCAGCATGGGTCTTGTGGCAACTCAGTGACGATGCTGCCAATAGGAGGAAAAAGAAAGAGGATCAATATTAAACGTCACCTACAATTTTCTTTAAATAAAATATATCTAGGCATCCATAGCGTTTGTTAAGTCCCATAGTGCTCAGAGCCATTTGAACCATTTTTTCCATAGCGTTTCTACTGACGTTCGAGATTACCTTCTTCTGAATGAGTCTGTTGTGGCTTGGCAGGACAGCCAATCCACTAGGACGAGATAGCCGAAAGGCACGCGTTTAAGCTCACGTAGGCTGGCGTGAGGTCTGGAACAGGTAAAGTAATTATACTATCAAGAAAAGTACGTAGCTTCTGGAATACTTAATCCATAATTGGTGAACATCGGTCTGACGGTACAGGCACCACAATATAAATAGCAAAGGATAATGGCGCCTTGCTAGGTCGTAGCAAATGACGTAGCTGGAGGCTATGTTAACTATCGTCTCGGCAAATGAGAGCGCAATTTGTCAGTGAACCATCGCTAGCAAAGTCGGCTGTACAACTGGGGCGAGTGCTAGGAAGTCTCTCTAGACCTGCCGTGTGGCGGCGCTCGGTCTGCAATCACTGATAGTGGCGACACGCGGGTTCGACGTATACTAACGGACCGCGGCCGATTTAAAAGCTACCACCTAGAAAGTGTGGTGTCTGGCGGTGACACCACAGAGTCAGTGGCCGTAATCTCCAGCAAAAGCCGGTGAGCGCGACTGCATCTAGAAACGAACACGCAAATATGTTAGTAATCTATGCATGAAAATGTGTTACAAGTAGAAGAAGAAGAAGTAGAAGGAGAAAATCTACTCACAGGTTCACTCCTAGACGACTGACGTCATTCCTGATGAACGTATACTGGAGAATTACGTTAACACGTTAATAATGCAATCATGCAGCTGTGTGTGTGTGTGTGTGTGTGTGTTGAGCGTTAGAAGACTGCTTGTAAATTTTGCTGGGTTCTGTCATTCAGCTGAGATTCACCTTCTGCAGGCGCTGCCTTGATGCCGCTATCGAATTCTGTTAATCTTCCGTTGATAGCCTCGCTTTTCCTGTCGACATATAAAAGTACGTTTGGTTAATGCTTCATCCCATCGGGATGATCGCGCAGCATCCTTGCGACTTCATCCGTCGCCTACAGTATACTGACAGGCTTACGTTTTGGTACGCTGCCAGTTACAAGAACCTTATTGAAGTTCGTCTATATCGCCATTCATCCAGTTCCTTCGTTATATCAACAATCAGAAAACCTTACTGCAAATTATTCCAGCAATCCCTGCATACGGCTACAAATTCGTTAAATGGCGCGCCGGTGAGTTTAGTAAATATATTTTAAATGCAGTTCGTCCTCATTGAAAGCTGTAATAATATTTGCATTTCTCCAGATCAATTATTTCGGAATCGTTGGGTACTGCTGTATTACAATATGTCAACTTGCTGCTTTCGTCGAACGCCTGGTGCGGTACCCCCTCAGTGTCGTCCATTACCTTTGGAATAGCTGAAACAGGGTTTTTGAAAAAAATATATACGAGCTCGAAGGGGATCCACTCAGGGTGTATTAACAGTATTAGATACAAATCAGTTATCCCACAGCCCGAAGAACTCGCAACTGAAGTGGGAATGTTATCAAGAAGCAATGAGCCACTTTCCTTCTTTTTCCTCCGATTGGCAGCACCAGTATCATTCAAGGATCAGTGAGTTGCCACAAGGCCCTTGAGACAAGGATGTTTAGTCCACTCCGCTATGACGACAACTAGACGCTCAATTTGTCATATAGGGCGTTTTATAGGGATCATACATTTTTTGAGAAATACTTACGTATTGCCGGATATGTGAACGGATTTAAATACTAGTTCTTTGACTGTTTCTGGCCCGCATTTCTCATACGTTTCCATCTCCATTTCGATGCAACATAAGTCGTGGAACTGAGCGATGGTTTCCTGCGATGGACTCACAGTTGGCGGGCAGACTTCTAAAGGTTACCCCTCAATGTCTCGTGGAATCTGTGGACGTGAGATTGCCACCTTAGTCGCCAGTCTACAACTTATAATATGACCTGTGTAGATTAGATTCTTAAACGTCTATTCCTCTCTCTGTTTTTAAATATATGAACTGTTTCAGGGCGAGCGACCAACGGCCGCCTATTCCATGTTCGAGTGGCTGAGAGTGCGAAATATCTGTGAAGTACCCTCAGACATTTACAGGAAAATTACCGCAAGACTTACCAGTTCAAAAGCAGAGGACAATTACCTGTCTCCAACACGGCTTATACCTCGACTGTGTGACATTGCACACAGATTTCAATTACTGCCTCAGGTGATTAAAAACGATGAAGTTCTTTCTCTGTATGAGTCCCGCTATAAGCATTACTGCATAAACGCTCGATACGAGATCAGCCCATTAAACTACACTGGGTTTACTGTGAAATGGAAAAAAATAAATGACTCCATTCTTTCCTATTCAGTGTGTATGTATTTCGTAGACGTTTCTGAGAGACGGCTGGACCTCGCTGGCTCGCTCCGACAGTTACGGGCCATCACGTGACCCGCTCACACCGCGTGGGCCGTCTATCAGAGACCCGATAAAAGCTCACACTACCAATTCTTCGTACGTGACACTCACTGAGTGTTCATCGACTCGGTTATTCTATATATAACCTGTCACGCTGTTCATACACTGCCGGACGAAAGTTACTACATCTGTAAAAACGACATCGATTTTGATCCTATGACGTCATATGTCACATGGGGGTACCAGATGTACTAATAATGGTTTCAACGACGTCCGCCAACAGATAGCGTAGTGCCATAGTACCAGAGAGCCATCTTCCATACGGAATTCTATCATTCAGATGGCTCAATGTGGTACAAGGAGGCAACCATGCCCCGCAAATGCACTCATGCTTCCTGAAAGGGTTCAAATTGTGAGTTCCTTTCGGAGCTTTTCCATACGCATTGGATGTGCTGCCTCCTTTGTGCGACGATGTTGGTAACAGTGCTCACGTAAACATCCTCACATCCATAGATGAGGTATCGCAGACTCCCGCCAGAGTCGTCGTATTGTGAGGGCAGCAGTGGCAGGTCGCAGAGTTACCACAGCACAGATATGAGGGCTTGTGTGCCCACATGTGTCAACAAGAATTGTCACGAACTGGTCATTAGCAGTGGGAGTACACACACCTGCAGCCTGTCATCTAGTCACGCCATAGTATCTACGTGCCTGGCTAGGCTGGTGCCGTCAGAGGATCACTTGGAAGATGGAATGGCACGCCAGGGTCTTCAGCAATGCAAGCAGATTCTGCCTGCATGCGGACCCTATCAATTGGCCCTTCCTCCCACAGGAAGGTGATTTGTTGTTCCAGTGCGATAATGCACAGTGCCACACAGTGCCCAAGAAACTCAACGTGCTCTGCAATACATGCAGCAACTTCCGAGTCCAGCACTATCTTAGGACTTGGTCCCAACCGAGCATATGTGGGAGATGATGGGACAAGAAGTGACTCATGTGACACATCAACTAACAACAGTAATGGGACAAAGTTCGTTTGAAGCCAGTCGGTATTGTTGCCACATTTATTCAAGATGGCGGTTCTTCTTGAGTGGTTTCCCCACCTCCTTTCTGTATGTGGTATATGTGGCAACATCGCATTTTTGAAGTCACCACCCACACTTCTCCCCCCTCCCACACTTTCCTGCTCATTTCCCATTTATTTCGCCGGCCGCGGTGGCCGTGCGGCTCTAGGCGCTTCAGTCCGGAACTGCGGGACTGCTGCGGTCGCAAGTTCGAATCCTGCCTCGGGCTTGGATGTGTGTGATGTCCTTAGGTTAGTTAGGTTTAAGTAGTTCTAAGTTCTAGGGGACTGATGACCTAAGATGTTAAGTCCCATAGTGCTCAGAGCCATTTGAACCATTTGAACCCATTTATTTCCTCCCCTTCCACACTTCCCTACCCATCTGTTATTTGTGTATTCTTGGCGAACAGACTGTGCTAAGGTGCTGGAAAGGAAGAACATAAGGTGCCGTACTTTTATTTACTTATTTAAACTTACTTATTTAAACTTACTTATTTAAACATTAATTAAACAGTTAGTTAAATTGCTGGAAGATGTGTTCAGCTGATGAGATGGTGTTGGTCGGAAGGGAGTTTAATTAGTAGGTTAGCTGTAAGGATATGGCAGAAAAGTGCAGTTATAGCTTCCTACGTGACGAATGGTAGGGCTTGGTGATGACGAGTGTAGGTGGAACACTTTTTAGGAAATAATGGTGCTGCAGCAGGATGGAGTGAGGACACATGTAGCAACATAGAGACAACTGCCTATGCTGGAGCTGTCTGTGTTTTCTGAAATGGTATGGCAGGTCACAGTGCAGGAGACAACGTTGTCATATCACTTATATATATATATATATATATATATATATATATATATATATATATATATATGTGTGTGTGTGTGTGTGTAATATATATATATATATATATATGTGTGTGTGTGTGTGTGCGTGTGTGTGTGTGTGTGTGTGAGTGTGTGTGTGTGTGTGTGTTTTCACCTTGCTGTGTGCTCTAGTCGATAATACAACTCGAAATTTGTGGGGAACTGTGCTACAGCCACTACTGTACCAGTTGCCTCCGATCAGTGTTATCGGTCTACAAGCATAAAGTTGCTAAGGAACTTGTACACATATGCATGGTAAGAAGAAACAGGACAGCAAACTATCGTTGAAGTGTTGGAAGAGTTACCTCTTCCAGATCTACAAGTTTATAGCTGCTGAGGGACTTGTACACAAACATACACATATGGCAAAAAGAGCTGGGCAGAAAACTGTCACTGATGTGTAGGAAGCCCAGTACCACAACTGATGGAGAATGCTCTAATTACACATCGAAATTTCCGTGAAAAATCACCACTTGAAAACAACAGGTCATAATGAACGTATGCATTGGGAATGAGAAAAAGCGTTGTAATACAACAACTATTGCAAAAACCGACCACAAATTTTTTCGCCAGGAGACAGTGGCGGCAGCTGAACATACGTTCTCTTCAGTGTGTGGATAGAGACTAAGCAGCTTAGAACCTGTCTTACTTCCCCTCCTATCTCACCCTCCCTCTCCTCATCCATAGATATCGGTTTTCCAGGCTTGTTCTAACCTTTCGCTGATGGCACACAAAGAGATCCATCTGCCAGCAGTGACATGCAGTTTCTGCTCTGCAGAAACCAGTTGCAGATGGACAAAAGGATAAAGAACACAACGCTTCCTGTTCCAGAAAGACTGCTCCCCCCCCCCTCCGTGGAACGACAGCGAAATACCTGCCTATTTGTCATGGATAAAGAAGTGAACAGTCAGCATCTGTGTGCTTTGAAATGTTCTGGATGCGCCTTAACTGTCAGAAAGTGGCCCTCCGTCAAATAAAATCAATTCCGTGTAGGAAAAGCATTGAAATAATATGTCCCACGCAAGTCAGATACACATGGATCTTTATACTAGTCGTCTCACTGAGCGATTACGTGAACTCTCTGCCCCTACCATGTGGAGAGCAGTGGCTGCCCTTGCTAACCCCCACCACTGACTCACATTTGTTCTGTTTCTTCAGGTAAACTGTTAGAGGGCCGTCGGTAGATGTTTCAGGTGCTCTGCTGTACCAAATGTGTGTGTGTGTGTGTGTGTGTGTGTGTGTGTGTGTGTGTGTGTGTGTGTGGATGGGTGGGTGGGTGTTGGTGTGTATGTTCGTGTACTCATACCCTGTTGATGGATGAGATTCCTGCTGTACAAATGACGGAGGAATGAACGGTGGAGGAATGTTACACAGAACATATGTTCCTATGGAGTAACACATTGAATATCTGCCTAAAACGTTGCCATTAATAGCAGCTCAACTGCTGTAATGTTAGCTAATTTATTTAAAAAAATGAATGAATAAACATGAATACTCGTTTGCTGCATATAGCATTACCATGGCGTATTCTGCAGGTGTGATGCAAATAGTGAATATACAACTAAAAATCAATGAAATCTCCAGCTAAATAAGTTTGAACTCACACTCATGGTATGAACATATGCTTGCTACAACAAATATTCAACCGAGAACATCGATTTTTTTCGTTTTGGGGTGGGAGCTTATATGCAGGTTTTAGAAATAACAGTTCCAGCACAGAGAGATGTTTGGTATACGTTCCTCTTCAAATGTTCAAGCATTAATGCTCGCTTCCATTCTACATGCAGTTAGCTGTGGATGCACTCAAAAAATGGTTCAAATGGCTCTAAGCACTATGGGACTTAACATCTGAGGTCATCAGTCGCCTAGAACTTAGAACTACTTAAACCTAACTAACCTAAGGACACCACACACATCCATTCCCGAGGCAGGATTCGAACCTGCGACCGTAGCGACCGCGCAGTTCCAGACTGAATCGCCTAGAACCGCTTGGCCACACCGGCCGGCGTGGATGCACTCCTCAGCTGAATGAGTGCATATAATACAGCTATTAAAATCCACCCTATCTGGCACCAACATCTCACTAATTGAACACCAACAGCTCAGCAGGCACTGATATCTAACCGTCTTGTGGTAGTAACACCGAACTGAGCCTATCCTGCTGTAGGTAGATAACAAATTTAAATAAATTTATACAAATTTAAACAAATTTAAAGAAATTTAAACAAATTTATAAAAATATAAAAAATTAAACAAATTATATTCGAATTGAATGACATCATGTGCAGCCTCATGTGGGGTCAAGACCATACTAACTCCCCTCAGTTGTAGGAGTAAGCTGTTAGAGCAAAATTCCATCCAAAATTCGAAATTCCTGCCCATTTTCCAAGAGGATGACGCGCCAGGACCTCATGGCGAACACACTTGACACTGGTACTGGTTCTGTTTAAATAAAGACTTATGTCCAGTTAAGTGGTGACATAGGTTAGTGGAGGTAGCCCAAGTGCCATTTCTTTCCCGCCATTTTCTTAGTTAACAGGGGCAGCCCAATTGACTTATCTTCCCTCCAAAATTCAAACTTCCACCAAAAGCCGCCATCTTAGATAACGGTACTCGCATCGTCAGTTGACGTCATGGCAGCCACCTTTTTCTTCTGTGGGGAGTGGGAATGGCGCCATTCCATTGACTGTCGTTTTCTTTCGGGCTCAAAGTGGTGAACCCGGGTTTCATCACCTGTCACAATCCGGGACATGAAGGCCTCCCCCCCCCCCCCCCCAGCTTCAAAACGTTGCAACACATCAAGACAAATGCTTTTCTCTGTGCGATTTGTGATCCACCGTTAGGACTCCGTGGGATCCATCTTGGACACACTTTTGAATATCCAAGAGTGCGGATAACTGCATCCACACTTCCTTCACTGATTGACAGATGTGGTCCATCTCCCGAGTAGTAATGTGTCTGTCCTTGCGAATGACATCAGCTCTCTGCAACATGTCAGTTTCGACAGACATGGATGGTCTCCCCATCCGCTGTAAATCGCGGTGATGCCCCGAACTGCCTTCTGACGACTTCATCCTACATTCCGAGCGAATAACTGTACTTCTGTCGACAGCAGATGCTCCATAGACTTTGCACAAGCGTTTGTGAATACTCCCCATGGTTTGTTTCTCTGCAGTAAGAAATTCAATGACGGTATCTTGCTTGTAACGTACATCACCTACAGGCACCATTTTCAAACTGTCCTGCAGCTACGCTATCTGTCGTAAGTGACAAAAACTTTGCGCGCTCTATTAGGAGATTTCAAATAATACGTACGTAACGTTTTGCATTCGGAGAAATGTTTTCGGCTGAGAAAAAGAAATACGGTGTATTACTTTCTGGGCAATCCTCGTATCTTATTCCCTTGGCGGTTTTGACGCAGTCCTTCAGTCAGGGTGTAATGGTACGTAGCCATTACGGCACCTCACCTCAACCTCTCGATACCAGCAATATTCTACTGTGTTTCTGTAAAATAGTTAACATATTTCGGTGACAACATTCAGATTTGATTTCATTAATGTAGAGGTGCTTCGATACATCGATATTTATATATTGCAATGATATTATTCTTATGTGTATTCTTTCTTTTGTCACTATGATCATTGACGTACTTGTAACTCTGATTTATGGGCCCGTAAGCGATTATTAGAGAGTCAAGCTTTGGTCGTCATGTTAGAAAGACGCAAATTGTAGTCAGGAAGATATTTTCAAGTATGTTTTATATTGTGAAGTGATGTTTTGGAACGAGTTACGTGATCTTGCAACAAAAGTAGTAAAAAAAATGAAGTATAACTTAAATTCGGAGTGCTGATTACTTTTTTACATCACCATTGTCCTAACTTGCAAAAGTTTCATCTTCAAGAATGGTTATGAAACACATCTATAAAACTTTTGAGTATCGCAGAATAACACCTAGGCCTCTTTGCATCCGAGCTTGGAATCATCACTATCTAGATTTTCGACGATTGAGCCATGAGTTCACAACGATACCAGCGTGGAAAACACGAAAAGATGAGTGCCTAGTTTATCCATTATTTCAAGAAATGACTTCATTAACTGTGCTCTAATGACACTTTCCACATAATATAACTTTGTTGTTGCCCGAAAATGCAATGTTTAGCAGCGTGAGTAACACTACAATCATAATTAATTTTTGACCTTTGTTTTGGTAGGGTTGCTAGGGATGTGAAGCTTCATACAAGAGAGCCAAAATGTAGCCCCCAATCTGGTACTTCCTCGTACAGCCCTAATCGAGTTTCCAAAAAAGACTGCTCCAACGTAGTGGCGCGTAATTTAAGCACAACATAAATGTGGCTGTAGTGTAAAAATACGTCTTCTACAACAGTATTTGCCCTTTCTCTGTCGACACAGAAGACCCTCGACGCCTGTCTGTAAGTCCTACGTGTTAGACCAGGTGTCGTAGACAGTCAGCAACACGGGAATATTATAGACGTGGTAACATCTACTTCAGCTATGTATAAAATGCACCTGTAGAGAATCGAGGAAAAAAATTGAAATTACCAAACTGAAAAGATGTCCATGGCGGGAAATGGGAACTTCTCAGACTATGGGATGGTACAGCGCGAGGCATGCAGCCGTAGAAGTGCGAATCCCGCCCACAATCAAGTTGGCACAGCTGCTCAGTAATATGTCATACTGGGGAGACGGGGACTTCCATGGTTCAGTGCAGTTGTTAAAAGTCGAGAGTATTGGTCAATTTGATAGTGGTATCGTGACGTTTACCTTAGTCATCTAGCTGACAGGTGTTCCTGGTTTACACTTTGCCAAGATGGCAAAGCTCCACATGCACAATTTGTTTTACTTTAAATAACTCATTCAACACTAAAGCATGAAAATAGCAATATATCCGTTAAGATGGTCAGATATGAAGTTTTGTAATCAAATGAAGCCTTATGGAGGACATAAAAACTAAGTAAACGTCTTTTTTGTGATCTTCATGTCCTGGTTCTTCACTTGGAGGTGTATTACGTGTATTTTCTGATCATTACTTTTGTTATTATCCATCGGGAAACTTCGTAATAATTTTGATTTTTTTCTATTTCAGGTAATTCGTTTTAGTGTCAGTCTAACATAATCGTTATCCAAAATCTTGCATGATATCCTTGATTTAATTATAAGAAGAATTTTATTTGAGGACAGAGAACTGAAGATAATGGCATCCCCATAATATAAAAAGATGTGCTTTGCAAATGCTAATGGAAAAAAATTTAGGTATCAAAATGATCAACCGTAACAACACTGAGTGGATACCTGTCATTCGTTTGAGATGCAATACTTTTATAGACTACCTGTTAGTTTTAGTTTGCGGAGCATGATAAATTCTCAAACTCACAGAATTAGTTGTATCACAAAAAGGCAGTTATGAATCTTGCTCTGTCTTGGACAAATTTCTGTGGGTGTACATTCTCTCCAGTAATACTATGTCAATGTCTTTCTGTTCCAGATGCAGTCAGCTCAAGTAAGAAGATCTTCACCTCCAGCTGCTACAAGACTGCTTTTGTTGGATATCAAGCCATTCTTGTTTACCTGCAAGATACTTGGTTTGATGCCATTTTCAGTTGATGTGACAGATACTTCTCTGAAGAAAACTAGAACAGAGTACTCGATTTGTGTGCTTCTCGCCAGTCTACATATAGTTATAAGCTGTAAACTTATTTTTTTCTATATTGATACCCTACCAAAACAGTCTCTAGTGCAGATTCTCTTATTTGGATGTTTCATTGTCTTCCACATTTTGGCAATCATCACCGTTATCCATGATACTTTATACAGTAGAGGAGAATGTGAAAGAGCGCTACAGCTAATATTGAATTGTGACAGTAACCTCATGATCAATGTTGTACCGGACCCTACATCATATGCGAAGTTTGTGAAACTGGAGCTCTTCACTCTGCTGTTACTGCTTACTGTAAACGGCATTTTAGGAGCTACAGCGACAACAAACTTACAGTGGACATTGCTCTATCCGATGTATTTGAAAGATGTAGCCATTATTTACACAGTAATTTTAAAATTCACCAATCTGCAGCTACTTCTAAAACAGAGAGTAAATAAGGTCAACTCTTGTATGTCTATCTGGTGCACTGATGGCCAGAGGAATATTCATTTAAGTCGACATTTCCAACATGGCAAGGAGATAAGCAAAGCCACTCAGCTTACTCTGTGCACTTCGACTGAGGTGCGGTGCCTCAGACGAAGCTATCAAGCACTTTGCGATCTGTCCATAGCAATTAACCACACTCATGAAAAATTTCTAGTTCTCTTTCTCACGGTCACGTTTCTAGTTACAATGGTTCTCGTGTGTCTTCTTGTTGCGAAGGAAAATGTCTTTAGATTGCAATCCCACATCGCGCTATTGCTTTTCTTATCGCTTGCTATGCAGATAGTTGCTGTCACACTGGTCTTAGTGCCTGCCCACTGTGTGACGTCAGAGTCGAACCGTACGATGCACCTGGTCTCGTTTTTGCTTCAGAAGTACAGACCTGTCAACAGGGGTGTCTACAGAGAACTGAAACTGCTGTGGCAACAGACATCATCTATGAGGCCCACTGCCACACTGTTAGGTTTCCTCAACCTGCGCCTTGGTCTCTTTGTCGAGTACTTCTCAGCCGTCACCACCTACTCCACAGTGATGTTGTCTTTCAATTAGAGTTGCTGCTTTGTAGAGTTACCGAGTGATGTGATACGCTGATACCACATGAATTTATAACAGGGAATGCAACTGCATATGGAGCCATCCGATTTAGGTTCCACATGTTTTCCCTAAATAAATGCAGGTAAATGCCTGAATGTTTCCTCTCATTGGACACTGATTGCCCTCCATATCCTCACCTTACCAAAGCTGGTGCTCCGTCTCTAACCACTACATCATCCACAGGACATCAAACTCTAAACACAAATATTCCTTTCTCCACGTCCTTGTCTTTTTTAAAACAAATGAAAAAAACGTGCGCTGTAACAATGCAAGTAATGTGAAAAATTTATTATAGAATTTAATTTAAAAACTTCATTCAACAGATGCCGTTTAAGCATTAATCAGACACAACTTGACTTCTGTGGTATTCTGTAAATTCTATCTAAATCCATAACTGTAGTGGGTGATTATTATTTATGTTATCATTTGAACACCACCATACAGTTCAATTTTGTGGTTAGCGTATTTCATTATTAGGGCATCACTTTATGGTTTGTCATACGATGATGTAAACCAGTTCTAAAGGTTAAAATTGAATAAAAATTGTTATAAAATACTGAAACGTATCTGTTGTACCACGTATCGACACCATTTACACTGCTAGCCATTAAAATTGCTACACCCAGAAGAAATGCAGATGATAAACTGGTATTCATTGGACAAATATATTGTACTAGAACTGACATGTGATTACATTTTCACGCAATTTGGGTGCATAGATCCTGAGGAATCAGTACCCAGAACAACCACCTCTGGCCGTAATAATGGCCTTGATACGCCTGGGCATTGAGTCAAACAGAGCTTGGATGGCGTAAACAGGTACAGCTGCCCATGCAGCTTCAACACGATACCACAGTTCATCAATAGTAATGACTGGCGTATTGTGACGAGCCAGTAGCTCGGCCACCATTGACACGACGTTTTCAGTTGGTGAGACGTCTGGAGAATGTGCTGGCCAGGGCAGCAGTCGAACATTTTCTGTATCCAGAAAGGCCCGTACAGGACCTGCAACATGCGGTCGTGCATCATCCTGCTGAAATGAAGGGTTTCGCAGGGATCGAAAGAAGGGTGGAGGCACGGGTCGTAACACATCTGAAATGTAACGTCCACTGTTCAAAGTGCCGTCAATGCCAACAAGAGGTGACCGAGTCGTGTAACCAATGGCATCCCATACCTTCACGCCGGGTGATATGCCAGTATGGTGATGACGAATACACGCTTCCATTGTGCGTTCACTGCGATGTCACCAAACACGGATGTGACCATCATGATGCTGTAAAGAAAACCTGGATTCATCCGAAAATATGACGTTTTGCCATTCGTGCACCCAGGTTCGTCGTTGAGTATACCATCGCAGGCGCTCCTGTCTGTGATGTAGCGTTAAGGATAACCACAGCCATGGTCTCCGAGCTGATAGTCCATGCTGCTGAAAACGTCGTCGAACTGTTCGTGCAGATGGTTGTCTTGCAGACGTTCTACATCTACATCTACATTGATACTCCGCAAGCCACCCAACGGTGTGTGGCGGAGGGCACTTTACGTGCCACTGTCATTACCTCCCTTTCCTGTTCCAGTCGCGTATGGTTCGCGGGAAGAACGACTGTCTGAAAGCCTCCGTGCGCGCTCTAATCTCTCTAATTTTACATTCGTGATCTCCTCGGGAGGTATAAGTAGGGGGAAGCAATATATTCGATACCTCATCCAGAAACGCACCCTCTCGAAACCTGGCGAGCAAGTTACACCGCGATGCAGAGCGCCTCTCTTGCAGAGTCTGCCACTTGAGTTTATTAAACATCTCCGTAACGCTATCACGGTTACCAAATAACCCGATAACGAAACGCGCCGCTCTTCTTTGGATCCTCTCAATCTCCTCCGTCAACCCGACCTGGTACGGATCCCACACTGATGAGCAATACTCAAGTATAGGTCGAACGAGTGTTTTGTAAGCCACCTCCTTTGTTGATGGACTACATTTTCTAAGCACTCTCCCAATGAATCTCAACCTGGTACCCGCCTTACCAACAATTAATTTTATATGATCATTCCACTTCAAATCGTTCCGCACGCATACTCCCAGATATTTCACAGAAGTAACTGCTACCAGTGTTTGTTCCGCTATCATATAATCATACAATAAAGGATCCTTCTTTCTATGTATTCGCAATACATTACATTTGTCTATGTTAAGGGTCAGTTGCCACTCCCTGCACCAAGTGCCTATCCGCAGCAGATCTTCCTGCATTTCGCTACAATTTTCTAATGCTGCAACTTCTCTGTATACTACAGCATCATCCGCGAAAAGCCGCATGGAACTTCCGACACTATCTACTAAGTCATTTATATATATTGTGAAAAGCAATGGTCCCATAACACTCCCCTGTGGCACGCCAGAGGTTACTTTAACGTCTGTAGACGTCTCTCCATTGACAACAACACGCTGTGTTCTGTTTGCTAAAAACTCTTCAATCCAGCCACACAGCTGGTCTGATATTCCGTAGGCTCTTACTTTGTTTATCAGGCGACAGTGCGGAACCGTATCGAACGCCTTCCGGAAGTCAAGAAAAATAGCATCTACCTGGGAGCCTGTATCTAATATTTGACTCAGGGATCGAGACGTGGCTGCATGATCCTTTACAGCCATGTGGATAATGATGTGTTGGTAAATGTGCCAACACCTTGTAGATAGAGGAGGCCGAAATCTAACGCAGACGGGCGTGAATTCTGGAACAGGATAAGTAGTGAATTCTAATAAGAAAAGTATGCAGCTCCACGAATACTTATCTTTTAATTCTTGTTGTATACATCATTCATGATGAGACATTTCATACGATAATTATCAAACTCTGTAAGGCTAATGGCGCCTTGCTAGGTCGTAGCCATGGACTTAGCTGAAGGCTATTCTAACTGTCTCTCGGCAAATGAGAGAAAGGCTTCGTCAGTGTAGTCGCTAGCAAAGTCGTCGTACAACTGGGGTCGAGTGCTATATCGTATCTCGAGACCTGCCTTGTGGTGGTGCTCGGTCTGCGATCACACAGTGGCGACACGCGGGTCCGACATGTACTAAATGGACCGCGGCCGATTTAAGCTACCACCTAGCAAGTGTGGTGTCTGGCGGTGACACCACAGATAAGATGCCTGTCATCTCGACTGCTAGTGGTACGAGGCCGTTGGGATCCAGCACGGCGTTCCGTATTATCCTCCTGAACCCACAGATTCCATATTCTGCTAACAGTCATTGGATCTCGACGAACGCGAGCAGCAATGTCGCTATACGATAAACCGCAATCGCGATAGGCTACAATCCAACCTTTATCAGAGCCGTAAACGTGATGGTACGCATTTCTCCTCCTTACACGGGGCATAACAACAACGTTTCACCAGGCAACGCCGGTCAACTGCTGTTTATGTATGAGAAATCGGTTGGAAACTTTCCTCATGTCAGTACGTTGTAGGTGCCAACCTCGTGTGAATACTGTGAAAAGGGAATCATTTGCATATCACAGCATCTTCTTCCTGTCGGTTAAATTTCGCGTCTGTAGCACGTCATCTTCGTGGCGTAGCAATTTTAATGGTCAGTTATGTATCTTCATTGCGTAGCAGTTTTAATGGCCAGCAGTGTATCTACAGAATTGCTCATTTGTGTGTATTCTGTGGATATTCGAAACTAAAGAAGCACAAATCGTTGACGGAACAATATCGTGTAACAGGGAATTATGAGCTGCAGATTCACAGCAATCATCGATTGCTTTGAACAATATATGTTAACGTATTATGTAATTACACAGACATATTTCCCAAAATGTCACACATACGTTAACGTAGGCGGCTGGTAAAATATCAATGCTGTCAACTGAGCTGTGACATGTCAGTTTGCAAACGTTGTTACTTATGTTCTAACATGCGTACAACAATATGTCTGACATACACTGCGTAAAATATTTATGGAGCCAAAGGATGGCAATATTTGGTTGTCTTTGGTCACAGTATTTTCAGCTAAATTTTCTTGTTGGTAAAACATTCTGCAATCACACTCCAGTCCCGGTCCCCTGACCAGGAATTGCAGTGTAATAAACCTCTTTCGCCAACATATTTTCTGAGAAGCGAATCTAAAAAGTTTTTAATGGCGTCATTAGACATTTTCCAATTTTATTTGCTCCAACACAAATGTTCTGTTGTTACATTTACCCATATGTATGAAGAACGTATGATTACACAATTTATATACATATATAAAATTGTGAGCCATATGTTTGTGACTAATACAGAACCATCTATCAAAAAGCGAAAAAAGTGGTCCAACTAAAGCATTCATATTTCTTTACGTACTACACGAATATGTAATAAAAAATGGGGGTTCCTATCTAATAAAAAAACGCAGTTGATATCCGTTTGACCTATGGCAGCGCCAAATAGCGGACCAACCATGGCGCCATCTAGTTTCCCCCTTCAAGCTAGACAAGTTTCGATCTTTGTAGTTTTTTCGTTTGACACTTATTTCGTGAGATATTTGGCTCCATAACGATCAATGGACCACCCTGTACATATATATTAACCTATGAAGTGCTTACAGAGTCATATTTCCCAAAATGGAAGTTGCTGAGGAATCATACATTCTTCCTGTATTTGTCACTGAATGCAAACGTGTAATTATGCATTTTAAATGAACTGATTCAAACACAGAATATGGGCACCTGACAAGGGTTAATATACTGTCACGTTAAATCATTTTAAGCATACCCACTCTTCTGTGTAGCTTTGTGTGGATTCATGAGCAGACTGTCCCAAATCAGCTGTTGCTTTTCCCTCTGTGTGATAGGGCTGAACAAGATGATAGCTGCAATCACACAGTTTCAGAGATTTTACTGGCGTCTTGCAGATATGAATTTACATATATAGACTGAATCTGTAAGTGAAAAACTGGACAGGTAAATCAGCGACTGAGCCACCTTGGCAGAGCAGTTGCCACAACTGCACAGAGTACCCCGACACGCCTCCCTCCTCGGTCCACATTCTTACTGAGGCCCCAGCCGACTTCGAATTCCCCCTCACACATGAAGATAGTTGCCGAGGCTCTCCATAGTATGGAACAGTACCTCTGAATCGAACGTAGTGGGGAATCCAGCCTGAAAGCCAGGTGTCGGTACTTCCAGAAACGAAATGGCACAATTTCAGGGACCTTACTGGTCTCGTACAGGTATGGTTTTGTGTATATAGAATTTGGATTGCTTCCAGCATATGTAAACAGATGTACTATTGTGTAGCTTGTTTGTATGATTTAACAAGCATCTGTTGTAAGTAGGCTGTTTAGGTTTTGATATTGGTAACGCCACGTAGCGCTCTGTATGAAAATCACTGGCTGTGCTGTGTGAAGTCTGTGGCTGGTTGGCATTGTTGAGATACTCTCTATTGTAGTGGGCAGTTGGCTGTTAACAGCGTGTAGCGTTGCGCAGTTGGAGGTGAGCCGCCAGCAGTGGTGGATGTGGGGAGAGAGATGGTGGAATTTTGAGAGCGGATGATATGGACGTGTTTCCATCAGAGACAGCATTTTTGTAAGACTGGATGTCATGAACTGATATATATATATATATATATATATATATATATATATATATATATATATATATATATATATAATGACTTTTGAACACTGTTAAGGTAAATACATTGTTTGTTCTCTATCAAAATCTTTCATTTGCTAACTATGCCTATCAGTAGTTAGTGACTTCAGTAGTTAGAATTTTTAGCTGGCAGTATTGGCGCTCGCTGTACTGCAGTAGTTCGAGTAATGAAGATTTTTGTGTGATAAGTGATTCATGAAAGGTATAGGTTATTGTTAGTCAGGGCCATTCTTTTGTAGGGATTATTAAAGTCAGATTGCGTTGCGCTAAAGATATTGTGTGTCATGTGTGTCAATTTAGTGTTGATCAGAATAAGTAAAGAGAGTAATGTCTGAGTATGTTCAGTTTTGCTCAGCTGTTTGAGAGCAAATAACGTAAGAGGTTTATAAGCACCGTCATTCATAAATTTTTCTAAGGGGATGTTTCTTACTGTGAGCAATATGTATATCGTTATGACCTTTAGTAGAAAGTACTTTATGTTCTTAAATATTTTAGCGATGACAATCCTTTTACAACGCGCTGATTTTTATCCACTTGACATCCTGTGCGTGAGGTTCAGCGTAAAATGAACTCTTTCACAACGAAAAGAGTCTTAAGACCTGAAGATGACAGCAAAATCTGTTGAAACCTGTTGTCTTAAATAAATATTTTATGCGATCATGGCTGTTAAATGGTTCTTAACAAATACTTAGGGATTACAGTTACGAATAACTTAAATTGGAACGATCACACAGATGACGTCGTGTGGAAAGCAAACCAAAGTCTGCAATTTATTGGCAGAACACTCATACGAGGGTCGGTCAAAAAGTAATGCCTCCCATTTTTTTTCTACTTAAAGAAATTAAGTTAAGTGAAAAATTTGAATTTGGCGCCATTCCTCAAACCTTCTTCTGCAATCCACTGCAGTAGTAACTTTCTGTGTCAACAGGTGGCAGCACAGCAGAAGTTTGTAAGATGGCCGACATCGATGTTCGTTTGAGACAGCGTTGTGTGATTGAATTCTTGAATGCAGAAGGTGAAACGCCCATACGCATTCATGAAAGACTGAAGAAGGTGTATGGTGTTGTGACAGTGGATGTCAGCACTGTTAGACGATGGGTTCGTCGTTGTAAGGAAGCTGAAGGGCAAACACCGTTGACTGACGAAAAGCGGAGCGGCAGGCCGGTGAGTGCAGTGACTCCACACAACATTCAGCAAGTTGATGACATCATTCGTGGTGACCGTCGGGTGACTGCAGATGAAGTGTGTCGCATTATTTCTCTTAGTAAAGGCAGTGTGATCACGATTATTAAACAATTGGGGTACTCAAAAGTTTGTGCACGGTGGGTTCCAAGAATGTTAACCGATCAGAATAAAGAGGCAAGGAAAACAATAGCCTCCCAACACTTGCAGCGCTTCCGTTTGGAGGGAGATGAGTTTCTGAAAAAAATTGTGACCGGGGACGAAACATGGGTGCATTTTTTTGAACCCGAATCAAAGAGGCAGTCAATGGAGTGGCGTCACACAAGCTCGCCGAGGAAGAAAAAATTCAAAACTGTGCGATCGGCAGGGAAAGTTATGGCAACAGTTTTCTCGGATACAGAGGGTGTGATTCTGGTTGATTTTTTGGAGCAGGGATGCACAATAAATTCTGTTCAATACGTCACAACCCTCAACAAACTTAAAGCACGTCTTCAGCGAGTTCGCCCAACAAAATCAATGGCAGATGTTCTTCTTTTGCATGACAATGCAAGACCACACACCAGTCGTCACACCTCTGACGAGATTGTCAAAATTGGATGGGAAGTTTTGCCTCATCCCCCATACAGCCCTGACCTGGCACCATCAGACTTCCATCTGTTCAGGCCACTAAAAGAAGCTCATCGTGGGATTCATTTTGAAGATGAGGAGGCCGTCAAAACATCCATGCGTCAATGGCTTAGGAAGCAGAGCTGTGATTTTTACCGTGCTGGGATACATGCCCTTGTTCAAAGATGGACCAAAACTGTAGAGATGGGCGGAGATTACATTGAAAAATGACAAAATGATCCTCAATGTTGTGGTTTTCACCCTATGTAATTGCATTTAAATTTCCTGACAATTAAACGTAGAAAAAAAAATAGGCGGCATTACTTTTTGACTGACCCTCGTACAATGCAATAGCTGTACTAAAGAGACTGCTTACACTACAACTGTCCGCCCTCTTGTGCACTATTGCTGTATAGTGAAGGACCTGCATCAGTTAGGTTTGACGGAAGACATTTAAAAACTCCAAGGAAGGGTAGCTCGTTGTGTATTGTCTCAAAATACGGGAGAGATTGCCAAGGATATGACACCCGACTTGGGGTGGCAATCATTAAAAAAGCGTTTTTCGTTGCCTCAGGATATTCTCTTGAAATTTCCATCACACTTTCTCCTCCGAACGCGAAAAAACTTTGCTGGCGCTCACCTACATAGGGAGAAATGATCACCATAACGAAATAAGAGTAATCAGAGCTCACACAGAAGGATTTAGATGTGCGTTTTCCCCGCGCTCTGTTCGAAAGTAGAACGGTAGGGGAAGAGCTTAAAGGTGGTTCTGTCGTGTCCTGATGTACATCTACATCTACATCTATATCTACATCTAGATCCATACTCCGCAAGCCACCTGACGGTGTGTGGCGGAGGGTACCATGAGTACCTCTATCGGTTCTCCCTTCTATTTCAGTCTCGCATAGATTCGTGGAAAGAAGAATTGTCGGTATGCCTCTGTGTGGGCTCTAATATCTCTGATTTTATCCTCATAGTCTCTTCGCGAGATACACGTAGGAGGGAGCAATATACTGCTTGACTCCTCGGTGAAGGTATGTTCTCGAAACTTCAACAAAAGCCCGTACCGACCTACTGAGCGTCTCTACTGCAGAGTCTTCCGCTGGAGTTTACCTATCTTCTCCGTAACGCTTTCGCGATTAACAAATGATCCTGTAACGAAGCGCCTTGCTCTCCGTTGGATCTTCTCTATCTCTTCTATCAACCCTATCTGGTACGGATCGCACACTGCTGAGCAGTATTCAAGCATCATCCGCAAAAAGCCTCAGTGAACTTCCGATGTCATCCACAAGGTCATTTATGTATATTGTGAATAGCAACGGTCCTACGACACTCCCCTTCGGCACACCTGAAATCACTCTTACTTCGGAAGACTTCTCTCCATTGAGAATGACATGCTGCGTTCTGTTATCTAGGAACTCTTCAATCCAATCACACAATTGGTCTGATAGTCCATATGCTCTTACTTTGTTCATTAAACGACTGTGGGGAACTGTATCGAACGCCTTGCGGAAGTCAAGAAACACGGCATGTACCTGGGAACCCGTGTCTATGGCCCTCTGAGTCTCGTGGACGAATGGCGCGAGCAGGGTTTCACGCGATCCTCTTTTTCGAAACCCATGCTGATTCGTACAGAGTAGATTTCTAGTCTCCAGAAAAGTCATTATACTCGAACATAATACGTGTTCGAAAATTCTACAACTGATCGACGTTAGAGATATAGGTCTATAGTTCTGCACATCTGTTCGACGTCCCTTCTTGAAAACGGGGATGACCTGTGCCCTTTTCCAATCCTTTGGAGCGCTACGCTCTTCTAGACACCTACGGTACGCCGCTGCAAGAAGGGCAGGTTAGAGGGAAGTCACGGAGTTTGAAGTCAGTCTGCAATTTCCACGCGGTAAGGAGCAAATGCAGAAAGACAAAGTTCCGTTGAAGGCAGGTCGGTGACTTGGATCAGCGCCAAATACTGTCACAGGGTACCTAGCGAGAGGCGCGGATTCCGGAACGCGACATGATACTTGCAGCAGGGAATCATGGAATTCAGGGGACTGATTAACACCGTTTATTTGCGATTAGACTAACTGCTCACTGAAGACTAATTCTAAACATTTAAAATACAAAGGAGGCAATTGGTTGCAAAATAGAAGTCATAATCGAAGCCACGGGGAGGGTACTAACAGAAGTAGCAAATATTAGCGGCTATCAAAGAACAAACTAGAGAGCAACACTGTAAGTGAGAAAATCAGACACGTCGAAGCTTATCGAGGCTGGCCACGATCGACACGGCGTAGGTCCCTAAAGATCTGACTGAGCACTGCCTCTGAATACAAAAACATAGGTTTTTAAAGAATTTTGGCGGTGCACAATTTATCCCTCCCTGCAGTCGACACACCAGTCCACCAGAAATTAACAAGCTTCGGCCAATCTGGCGACTAGCACTGCATCTCCAGGGCGCCCCTAGCCAACCACATTTAGATTCCCCCGCTACTCCTACGCGGTTGGTAGAGATGCTTCTGCATCTTACATTAACAAATTCCGAGTTTGATACCAACAGCTTCTGTGGTAGGGGCTGCTGTATTAGCATTCTAACCTGTGTAAACTCACTGGTGTTGCAGTTCTCACAAGGGAACCTCCCCATCGCACCCCCCTCAGATTTAGTTATAAGTTGGCACAGTGGATAGGCCTTGAAAAACTGAACACAGATCAATCGAGAAAACAGGAAGAAGTTGTGTGGAACTATGAAAAAAATAAGCAAAATATACAAACTGAGTAGTCCATGCGCAAGATAGGCAACATACAGGATACTCAGAGCTCTAGATCGCCGTGGTCCCGTGGTTAGCGTGAGCAGCTGCGGAACGAGAGGTCCTTGGTTCAAGTCTTCCATGGAGTGAAAAGTTTACTTTCTTTATTTTCGCAAAGTTATCATCTGTCCGTTCGTTCATTGACTTCTCTGTTCACTGTACTAAGTGTAGTGTCTGTGTTTTGCGACCGCACAGCAAAACCGTGCGATTAGTAGACGAAAGGACGTGCCTCTTCAATGGGAACCGAAAACATTTGATCGCAAGGTCATAGGTCAACCGATTCCTCCACAGGAAAACACGTCTGATATATTCTATACGAGACTGGTGACAGGAAAATGTTGTCGACCCACCTAACTTGTACACTTGGCGAATGGGTAAAAAGATTCTTCTACCTTGCCCGATTTAGGTTTTCTTGTGGATGTGATAATCACCCCCAAAAAAGTGATGAAAACATAAGAGTTTGTGACATAAACTGTAAATAAAAAATTAAACTTTTCACCCGAGGGACGACTTGTACCAAGGATCTCTCGTTCCGCAGCTGCTCACGCTAACCACGGGACCACGGCGCTCCTGAGCTCATCCTTTCCTTGATGCTGCATATGTTGCGCATAGACTACTCAGTTTGTATATTTTGCTTTTTTTTCATACTTCCACACAACTTCTTCCTGTTTTCTCGATTGATCTGTGTTCAGTTTTCAAGGCCTATCCACTGTGCCAACTTATAATTAAATCTCAGGGGGGTGCCATGGGGAGGTTCCCTTGTCAGGAACAGGTGTCAAGCTTTCTACCTCTGCTGAAACGTGCCTTTTCGTGGCCGTCTTCTACTGTGACGCCTTAGCCGGCCGCGGTGGTCTCGCGGTTCTAGGCGCTCAGTCCGGAGCCGCGCGACCGCTACGGTCGCAGGTTCGAATCCTGCCTCGGGCATGGATGTGTGTGATGTCCTTAGGTGGGTTAGTTTTAAGTAGTTATAAGTTCTAGGCGACTGATGACCACAGATGTTAAGTCCCATAGTGCTCAGAGCCATTTGAACCATTTTTGTGACGCCTTAGAACAGCGTCTAGACAGTGGATGGAGTTACCAGCTAATTCTCTGAAGTGAAACTTCTCCCCTCCAGAGCGTCTACAATTTGCAGGACTCTAGTGTTACTATTTATCTCCGGTAACTTAAACGCTACCACTTTTGCCTGCTCTCTGCACTGTGTTTCTGATTTCCTATCTTGGAGTGCCCTTGAAGGCTCCCAAAAGCCTTAAGCGCAACAATATGCAACTCATTAAACCGTCAATATGTGACAGCTAGATAAACCCTCAGCCAAACTGTTTTCGTGAACTGCAGAGTAATCATGTAGATGTAGATGAACAAATTAAAACGTCACCCGTTATGTGGAAGTTTTTCGCGCATCTCAGAGTTTATGACGTCATATATCCCGAACCACGTGTCGTACAGTTACGTAACTTTGTAGGTAGATTTAGCGAATTATGTCGTTACTGTCTTAGGATTTTATGGTCAGTATAGTTAACAGCAAAGAAGTAATAACTTTAAACGTTACGAATGACGCAGTAGTTTTTCATACATCTCACTCTTTTTAACATCATAGAGTGAAATAATTTTTTTAGGTACTTTCGGTGATACACGTGAATATTGTCTCCAAAATTTTTCGTGATCGCAGTTAGTAGTAAAGAAGTAATAAATTAAAACTTCATGCCCGATGCGGTAGTCTTACCGTATGAACAGCGAAATTGTAATAAGCAATAATTTTTTTTTCCTTTTGTCATTTTGTTGGTGAGTTTGTGAGCGAGAAAAAGTTACATAAAGTTTGAATTTATGTGTAAAGTTTCTTGCAATTTGCTAAATGCTCTAATTCTCAAATACTGGACGAATAAAATCTGCCAGTTTGCTTGTCGTGAGTTACACTAATTTTTCACCCAAGACCTTGCCCCATTCATAGGTAAGTGTTTCATACCCCCGCAGCTATTGTCTCCAGACGGTACAGATAAGTTCACAAATGTTTGTTGAAATTGGTCCAGTGGTTTAAGAGGAGATGTGAAATATACATACAAACATACAGACATGAACACATACAAACATTTTTATAGTATGTATCGATTTATTAACTGTTTTAACCTTAAGTGCTTTTTTAATGGTTGGAGACTACGGGATGACTCTGCATAAAAACAAAAATGAGTTTTCTCAAGCAATGTGTCTCGTATTTCCCGCAGTTTGTTCGATAACTTGTCCCTTCTCGCAATGAATACTTTTTGATGATTTGTTACACTATTTATACACAACAAACGTTTGGTACCATTTAAACATAAAATGTGTATCGTGTATAAGAAAAATAAAATATTTCCAAGTAAAGAGTGACACATCTCCTTTAGTTTGATTGATGTACTTATCACGTTCCTCCATTATATAAGACGAATAATAATTTATTTCACTATTTCTGTACGAAACAACACTTGAGTCAATTTTCTACATAATTTTATAGTGTAAAGTATCTTAAATGCCATAATTACAGAACATATTTTACTCAATGTCCTCTAACGTTGTTGGCCATCCCAATACAGCAACATAAAAATCAGGCACTTCATACGGAATGCACTTCATTACTTTCCTAACATCTTCAAACTTATTTGCATTAATCAGTACACGTCTTTTTGGATACGACGGTGGCATAGACAGTCTCACAATAGTGCTTAGAATCGCGCTCCCACGTTTCACCGTCAAATTGTTATTATCGATATCTGAGTGCGTACACGATGCAATTTAATGGAGAGTTCTGACGCACTCCTTACGAATTCACTTCCATCCACCAAAGTAACAGTATACTTTATGTGCGTATGCACTGAAAGTATCATTTCTACGTATTGTTTTAGAGTATCAACATTGCTGGTTTTCCTTCCAGATCCCTTAATCAGGCACAGGAGTTAGAAAATTTAAGAAGGGAAATGGAAAGCTTAAATTTAGATACATGGGAATTAGTGAAGTTCGGTGGCAGGAGGAACAAGACTTCTGGACGGGTGAATACAGGGTTATAAATACAAAAAAAAGGAGGGATAATGCGGAGTATGTTTGATTATCAATAAAATATAGGAGCGCGAGTAAGCTACTATGAACAGCATAGTGAACGCATTATTTTAGCCAAGACAGACACGAAGCCCACGCCTATAACAGTAGTAAAAGTATATATGCCAACTAGCTCTGCAGATGACGGAGAGATTGAAGAATATATGATGAGATAAAAGAAATTATTCAGATAGTGAAGGGAGACGAAAAATTAATAGTTATGGGGGACTGTACATCGACAGTAGGGAAAAGAAAAGCAGGAAAAGTAGTAGGTGAATATGGAAAGGGGGTAAGGAATGAAAGAGGAAGCCGCATGCTAGAATTTTACACAGAGCATAACTTAATCATGGCTAACATTTGGTTTAAGAATCATGGAAGTAGGTTGTGTATGCGGAAGAGGCCTGGAGACACTGGAAGGTTTCAGACAGATTATATAATGGTAAGACAGAGATTGAGATTATTGAATCATTAGGTAATAGAATATTTGTTGTAAAGTTAGTGTATAATTCTTACTTTTGTTCTTTATTTATTTACCAGAAAGCACTTGGGTGCAAGGCTACTATCTGTGGCGTTCAAAACTAAGAATGAGATTGTATTGATTTTATGTAAGAGAATTTAACGTTTATTATGTGATGAATATTGTTGTTACTTTATTTAGAACGTGAAAGTGGTCAAGCTTTCGAGAATGAGATTTTCACTCTACAGTGGAGTGTGCGCTGATATGAAACTTCCTGGCAGATTAAAACTGTCCGCTAGACCGAGAATCGAACTCGGGACCTTTGCCTTTCGCGGGAAAGTGCTCTACCAACTGAGCTACCCAAGCACGACTCAGTCGGTAGAGCACTTGCCCGCGAAAGGCAAAGGTCCCGAGTTCGAGTCTCGATCTGGTCAAGCTTTGTGTTGTGGTTGGCAGGAGAGCCAACACCGTGTTACTAGAGGAGGCCGAAATGCACGCGTTTTAGCTCAAGCAGGCTGGCGTGAGGTCTGGAACAGGACAAGGAAATTAGAATTTAGAAAAACGGACGTAGCTGGTGGAATACTTAACTTTAATCCATTAATGATGAACGTCGGTCTTGACGGTACATGATTCACAATATCAATAGTAACTGATAATGGCGCCTTGCTAGGTCGTAGCAAATGACGTAGCTGAAGGCTATGCTAAACTATCGTCTCGGCAAATGAGAGCGTATTTTGTCAGTGAACCATCGCTAGCCAAGCCGGCTGTACAACTGGGGCGAGTGCTAGGGAGTCTCTCTAGACCTGCCGTGTGGCGGCGCTCGGTCTGCAATCACTGATTGTGGCGACACGCGGGTCCGACGTATTCTAACGGACCGCGGCCGATTGAAAGGCTACCACCTAGCAAGTGTGGTGTCTGGCGGTGACACCACACTTTGATTGTTTAAATATGTTAAAATGTAAAATAATGTAGAATAAGCTGTAGCCAATGAGATGGACGGCTTCCAGAAAGGGAACTGCCCTAGTCAGTTCAGCGACGATGTTTGGCACGCGGGGGACGCTGCCGGAGACAGGCAGAGAGACAGTTCTGGACAAGACACCGAAGGGGACAGTGCTGGTGGAGACGCGAAAGCGGACGGTCGGTCTTTAGATAGTTAGGAAGTGAAACGGCTTAGAAAATTTCGCGTTGTGTGGTAACGCGGGACTTGGTCTCTGAGCGGTGAGCAGCCGCGCTCCAGGTGTGAACAACTCTTCGCGTAGTTAACGTGGTGGAGTACTGAACTTGTAGTTCGAGATGAGATTGTGAATGATCGAAATGTGTCAAATGGACATGCGCTCGAGTGTAACAATAATTCTAAATACGACCACTATCGCTATTAGTTTCCTTTCTGAATAAGCATTATTCTAACCAAATTGCAAATGTCTGGCCCACATCATTTATGGGTCCCGATATAATTTTGTATTTCGCAAACTTCCCATCAGCCAGACAATTTAACCAGAGGGTCACAAGTGTCTAATTTAGGGCGTGTAATGCGACGCGTGCGGTTCAACCCCTAGACGAGTTTGAGCCAAGAAATTTAGAGGGAGAGGAACCGCATGTGAGCCCCAACATCGAGAAGTTAGCTCGCAAGATTAAAACTGAAGAAACTGCAAAAAAGCCGGAATTTAAAGAGATAAACTCAAATAACCAGAGGTTGCAGAGAGGTTCAGAGAGAGCTTTAGGGAACGATTGACAAGAACGGGAGAAAGAAATGCAGTAGAAGAAGAATGGGTAGCTTTGAGAGATGAAATAATGAAGGTAGCAGACTATCAAGTAGGTAAAAAGACGAGGGCTAATAGAAATCCTTGGGTAACAGAAGAGATGTTGAATGTAATTGATCAAAGGAGAAAATACAAAAATGCAGTAAATGATGCAAGCAAAAAGAAATACAAACGTCTCAAAGCAGAGGCAGAAGGAGTATATAGAGGGCCTAAATAAGGGCGATGTTCTTGAGGACAATACTATGGAAATGGAAGAGATGTAGGTGAAGATGAAGATGAAATGGGACATACGATACTGCGTGAAGAGTTTGACAGAGCACTGAAAGACCTAAGTCGAAACAAGGCCCTGGGAGTAGACAACATTCCATTAGAACTACTGATAGTTTTGGGAGAGCCAATCCTGACAAAACTCTACCACCTGGTGAGTAAGATGTATGAGACAAGCCAAATACCTACAGACTTCATTAAGAATATAATAATGTCAATCCCAAAGAGAGCAGGTGTTGACAGATATGAAAATTACCGAACTATCAGTTTAATAAGCCATGGCTGCAAAATACTAACACGAATTCCTTACAGACGAGTAGAAAAGCTGGTAGAAGCCGACCTCAGGGAAGATCAGTTTGGATTCCGTAGAAATGTTGGAACACGTGAGGCAATACTGACTCGACGACTTATCTTAGACAACAGATTAAGGAAAGGCAAACCTATGTTTCTAGCATTTGAAGACTTAGAGAAAGCTCTTGACAATGTTCACTGGAATACTCTCTTTCAAATTCTGAATGTTGGTAAAATACAGGGAGCGAAAGGCTATTTACAATTTGTACAGAAACCAGGTGACAGTTATAAGAGTCGAGGGGCATGGAAGGGAAGCAGTGGTGCGACAGGATTGTAGCCTATCCCCAACGTTATTGAATCTATATATTGAGCAAGCAGTAAAGGAAACAAATGAAAAAATTGAAGTAGGAATTAAAATCCATGGAGAAGAAATAAAGACTTTGAAGTAGTTCTGTCAGAATTATGTCACAGACAGCAAAGGACCTGGAAGAGCAGCTGAGCGAAATGGACACTGTCTTGAAAGGAGGATTTAAGATTAACACCAACAAACGCAAAACTAGGATAATGGAATGTAGTTAAACTAAATCAGGTGATGCTGAGGGAATTGGTTAGGAAATGAGACACTTAAAGTAGTAGATGTGTTTTGCTATTTGGGGAGCGAAATAACTGACGATGGTCGAAGTAGAGAGGATATAATATGTAGACTGGTTATGTCAAAGAAATCATTTCTGAAGAAGAGAAGTTTGTTAACATCGAGTATAGACTTAAGAGTCAGGAACTATTTTCTGAAAGTATTTGTACAGAGTGTAGCCATGTATGGATGTGAAACACGGACGATAAATAGTTTAGACGAGAAGAGAATAGAGATTTTCTAAATATGGCGCTACAGAAGAATGCTGAGGAACAGATTGGTAGATCACGTAACTGATGAGGAGGTACTGAATAGAATTGGGGAGAAGAGGAATTTATGGCACAACTTGACTAAAAGAAGGGATCGATTGGTAGGACATGTTCTGAGGCATAAAGGGATCACAAATATTGTACTGGAGGACAGCGTGGTGGGTAAAAATCGTAGAGGGAGAGCAAGAGATGAATACACTAAGCAGATTCAGAAGGGTAGATTGCAGTAGTTACTTGGAGATGGAGAAGGTCGCACAGGATAGAGTATCATGGAGACTGCATCAAACCAGTCTCCGGACTGAAAACTACAACAACAACAGGTCTTCCTGGTTACCTTCCTTATTAATTAAAATTGCCTCACAGTTGGAATGTAGGTGTGGCCCCTTACAGGCAAGTAATGATATACAGGTATTATGTGAGTGTGTGGTGTCTGTTTCTCAAACATAATAATAATGATGTATTAGTCTCAATTTCCCGACATTTCTAAGGGACAGAAGGAATCTTAGCACTGAATGATTCCGGTTCTGCCTGGGGCAAATATCAGGAAACAAGTGAAACTACGTTACTCTACAAAATATTTCACTGTCAGCACAATCATTTACGAAGGAGTAAACTTCGTTGCAACTCTTTTTCTCTTGACCTTCTTAGTAAATGCAGAAATGCGAACTTCATATTTTGAAGTTGTAGACGTTAAACGCTTGACAACTTTGAAGTTGTCTGTTGTAAGACATTACTTGCACAGGAAGCTCTGGCAGTGGAAGATTTTGCATGAAATCATAACAAATGCCTGGAATACGTTCTTCACTCTTCCATCTCATTTCAGTTTCATTGATTTTCCTGTAACATTGTTTGCTTCTACTTTAGTGCACTAAAATTTCCGCCATCGCTGCTGTCTTCGGTCCATGATTTAAGTGAGGATTCCTTATTTTGACCCTCAGTACTTCACATTTACAACATGTGTCTACTTGCATCCTTCCAAACCTGTAAAATAAGTTGTCATGGAACTATTTCGTATAGTATTTATATGTTAGTTTACTTGTTGAGTACTCCTAAATGAACAGAGAATGCATTGCTGTGAGTGTACGTCTAGCATCGAGGCAGGTTGTGTCTCTTCCTCCATAATGACTTTCTTAGGTAGGAAACGACAAATATGGATTTTAAGCCCTTCATCCCATTAGGCCACTTTTGAATTTGGAGCTTTATCTCTGTCATGTACTGGTGACTTTCAGGTCATCTTGAGTTTACAAAGTTGTTAAACATGTTTCTTTGTTGTTCAAAACTAGCTGATAAACGCAAATTTACAAATCCTTTCTGCAATTACCATTATTCACAACATGATACAGGAATACAATCTCTTTTTTTTTTGTTTCGTCTCAGCTCGGTTTATGCGAACTGTCAACTAGGATTGACGTAAGCCCGAGATGTCCCATCACTATTGCTTCCTACACCATTGGGAGCATTGATACGCGTATGGTTTCTTATCACGTGCCTAACAACCGAGAGACCAAATTTCATCCCACATAATGGCTGGAAGAAAAACGTATGTTCAATAAGTAACTATGCAGTTCATAACTTGCCGCATTAAAGTAATGGAAGTGATTCCCCTGAACTTGAAGACACAGTTGCACACGTCCCTGCATGTTCTTGAAGACGTTGTGCAGAACATCGGGAGTGATGCTCCGAATGTGACGTGTCAGTGCAGCTTGGAGTTCTTGTATGATGTGCGGATTGCCTTCATAGGTCTGTCCCTTCAGCGTACCCCATACAAAGTAATCCGGTGAGCCAAGTCAGGTGAACGTGGAGGGCAGAGTCCTCGAGAGATGATGCGGTCAGCGCAGATGTCCTTTAAAACGTTCATAGCCTTGTGGTCGGTATGTGCAGTCGCCTCATCGTGTTGGAACCAGGCATTCTCAACATCGTCCTCATTCATTTCACATAGGAAGGGCTTCAGAATGCAGGTGAAGTACCGTTCTGCATTTATGGTGTCCTGAAAGAAGACCGGGCCAATGATGCGTTTACGAGTCATGGGGCGCCAAACACCAAACTTTTGATCATGCAGTGGGGACAGCTAAATTCATGCGGATTCTCCTTAGTCCAAACACGACTGTTTTGGCTATCCACGTAACCGTAGAGGTAAAACATGCCTCATCCGCGGAAAAGGTTGTGTCAACAATCCCCTGTAGGAAGGACAGAAACCAGTTGCAAAAGTCCGCACGCGCCGGGCGATCTGTGTCTCTCAGTTCATGCACGACAAACATTTTGTACGGATAGATGGACAGTGACGTCTGGAGAATCTTGTGAGTGGAACCTACGGACTCGTGGACCTGCTGAGCTAGTCATCTGACGGATTTCTTTGGACTTTGCAGCATCGTGTTTTGCAATACCGCCACCTTCTCTTCGGATGTGGATGTGGATGGATGGCCTGCCTGATTTTGGAGCATTATGAACGCTTCCGGTCTTTCGAAACTTGGTACAGCACTGCGGCTAGGTATCTTCACTCCTGGGAACTTTGCTGCAAATGCAGCTTCTACTGCTGAGGTAAACTTGTCTCCATCGTGGAACACATGCTCCACAAGAAACACTCTTTTGTTCAGTCGTCAGCATGGTGACCTGGTTCACAATGATGTCACACAAGACGTTTGTCTTCAATTAAACCGGACCTGCGAACAAATATGGTTCAAATATGTTAAACAACGGAAAATACAGGGTGGCGCACGAAATGTGTTACCATTTGTTTCCTTCACAATGTACGACGCACATTAGATATCCCGCTGGGATCTCTACAGCAGTACCAGCAGAGCTTGGAAAACAAATGAGTTACGAAATGACTTGTAATTCAAGATACTGCCGCTAGGAAACTAGTAAGCAGCAATGGCTGACAATGTAAGATTGAATACACAGCAACGATCGGCAATTATGTTACTTTTTCATGAAACGAAAAGCGTTGTTGTGACTCAGAGGCGTTTTCGACAACAGTTTACAACACGATGGGTCCCTTGCAAGAAGACCTTCCACAGTTTGTACTATTTATTTGTACAGGAAGGAACAGTATTGGAAGCGAAGCGACCTCGGCCTAAGCCTGTTTGTTCGCAGGAGAATATTGAAGCGGTACGAGTTGCTGTACAGAGAAGTGCCGGGAAGTCGTGTAGAAAGGCAGCAGTGCAACTATGAATATCCAGACGCTCCGTTCAACACATTCTTAAAAGTGACCTCCATATGTACCCACACAAGATGACCTGTGCACAGAAGCTCACTGAAGAACACAAGCCGCAGAGACTACTGGTTCCTCAGCGGGCGGCGGATAGGGAAGAAACTCTCAACGTTTGGTTTTCAGACGAGGCGCATTTTCATTTAGACGGTGTGGTTAACAAACAAAATGTACGCTTTTGGGCCACTGAAAACCCACAAGTGCTTCATGAGCGACAACATTATGCTCTGAGGATTACAGCGTGGGCAGCGATTTCCAGTCACCGACTTACTGGACCCTTTTTTCTTTGAAGAAACTGAACAGCGAGCGTTATTTGAACATGCTTCGCAATAGCTTCATTCCACAGCTTCTTGCTACTGCCTTCCCTTCACCTCACAGTGGTTCATGTAAGATGGAGCAACGCCACATACTGCAAACACTGTGTTGGAGTTTTTACACGAGCATTTCGACATGCGGATCAGTTCACTCAGGTTTCCAGGTTGCTTCAATGACGGACAAAATTGGCTCCCCAACAGTCCAGACCTCGATCCATGTGACTTTTTCCTTTGGGGGTACCTAAAGGAAAAAATTTTCCGGAAACGTTCACGTGATTTAATGGAGCTCAGAAGACTTATTCTTCAAGCTTGCAGTGAAATTACGGAAGACGCAGGAAACGAAATGGTGGACATATTGAGCATGTCCTGAGTTAGAACAAATCTCCATGGACGGCTCTTCATTGTGGCATATGTTCCTTTCAGATTGTATTGACAATAAAGTTTATATTCAAAAACAAAATAGTAACACATTTCCTGTGCCACCCTGTATTTTTATTAATGATGGCAATCATCGGGTCTCCTGCATCTGTAAAGAAGCATGGGACTTCATTTCCATTTCCATCACTCATTACTTAGCACACCACAACATGGCACTGCATAGTTACTTTATGAACACTGGCATGCAATCAATTAAGCCTCGGAGATTAACATCTTGTCTATTTTTATATTCCAAGACACAAATGTTGCTTATAATATACGTCTGTGTGATGAAATCTACGCCCTCAAAGCACTTCTGACGAAATCTGCAAACATAAATTAAAAAAGCTAAATGAACATTTGCTTTAAATTAAATGCCATATTATCAGATACGCAATAAGACAATGAAACACTAGTTTCAGTTTCCTTTCAACAAATTATTGTCGTACTGACTTACATCTGAAAAGAAAATATTTGAAAATTAAATATAAAACAATATAGCCGAGCTTGTCCTTTAACCTAGAATTACTTACTCGTACTTGCATTGCTCTCGTGTTTAGTTGCCGACACAGATTTCCCTGCGTGATTTACATGACCTGTGCCTTTAATTTCCGCGGATTTAATTATCTGTCGCTTTGAAATCTCAGTATGTCGAAGAGTTTGTAGTTTCTTGGGCTTCGGACATATATCTTCAGCTATAGCAACAATTTTGCGACAGTCGCTCTAGCGATAAACAGAGAAAAGAATGCTGTAGCATGGCTGAAAAAAGCAGGAAGACAACATGCGACACTCTGCTACAAGTGTGTGAATTGATAAAGGCACCAGCTCCGTACTTTGTGAAGAACTTATTATTACTATTTGGCAACCTGACAGATATTTGATGGATTGGCGATTCAGGTGAGTGGTTTTACTCCTAACACAAATCTAGAACGCACAGGCTGAACATGCTGGAACATTTGTTCTGCAGAAATTTATTCTTTTTGTGACTTTATCAGCTGGTCTAGTGACCGCAGTGGACGGGGTTTAAGGTGTAGCTCAGGAATGTAGGTTTCGTGCGGGTAACGTGCCTGTACTATAACTAACAAGCAGCTTTTCATCTTTTCATACGTCTGTTACAGTTTTCTGATTTGCTGGGAATGCATTCTGACAGGTGAGACGTTCCCGTTTGTGTTTAGCAACCATTTTTTCTCGTGATGTTTCCTTGTTTCTTGTTCCTCCAATCTTTATGGCCGACTTCACCACACGGATGACAATCCTGTTAGCGACATTGCTTCTGCAGATGGCCCTTACATCCACATCTGCAACACTTAACCTCAGAAGCAACGACCTAATTGTCACTGCGCCCTTTCGTCACAATATCTATTTCCTGCAGCCATGTTGTGCTCTAATAGTTTTCGTGAGGGTAGATGGATTCTCCACACTGACTTCACATGACATAACCGCAGAGACACACCGTAAGAAAACAGCGAGAGCCCTATCTTCAGCTTCACACAAGTTAACTATCAGCTTTGCATTGCTGCATTAGCTTGTAAGTTTCTGCATTAATCTCCCGTATTCTATCTGGAAAAGATGCCACTGACTCATTCTTTTTCTGCACTAAGGTACACAGTTCCTCTTTAAATAATCTCCCGCTGTTTTGCTTCCGGTCGATGGCACAAAACAACAACTAGCTCCTGGAATGCCCCCGTCTTGCTGATTATTTCACGATATATGAAATATACCTCTGCTTCGCCCATCAACTGTAAGTTACCCACACACACAAACATGTCTCATTCGTCCGATTTCATAGCTCAGCACTAGCTAATACATCTGTAATGAACACCGTGACATCTTCAGTTGTTTTTCCGGAAAACGGCGTTGTTAAATTTGCTGCTGACAGATCGGGAGCAGGTGAGAGAGCACTTAAAAAGATCTTAGTTTCTCCTGACTCTGACTGCAAGTGCTGTATCACATCTTGTAACTTTTCAATATGCTTACAATAGTCTTCATTTTCCTGCTCACATCTGAGCCGGCCGAAGTGGCCGCGCGGTTCTGGCGCTGCAGTCTGGAACCGCGAGACCGCTACAGTCGCAGGTTCGAATCCTGCCTCGGGCATGGATGTGTGTGATGTCCTTAGGTTAGTTAGGTTTACCTAGTTCTAAGTTCTAGGGCACTAATGACCTCAGCAGTTGAGTCCCATAGTGCTCAGAGCCATTTGAATTTGAATTTTGCTCACATCTGACATGTTTATATCCGTTCCGTTAAAGCAGTGACAATTTCACCTGTGGTGGCCGTAGGTTTTTCAACCATTTTGCGAATTCTTTTACCGCTCTCACAAAAGAATGATATGGCATGAATATACTTATACTATACACAACAGTAAAACAAATCAATTTTTACGACGGATCACAACTCAACATGATGCTGAACAGTTCTGCACCAAGTGTCCAAACCTTCTACAAGTGTCATATGTAACTGGTACTGACTTACTGTAGTACATGGCAACTCTTGTACAGTAAAATACAAAATCCATGCCTTACTGACATTAGACGCAGTTCGCTGGTGATACATCTAAAGAATTATATGTCTGCAGGTTAATGCGATTTCAAAAACGACACTTTAAGAGTTGAACTAATATTCCTGCACTTCGACGTAACCAAGAACAAAATCGCAATCAGAAAGACCAACAGAAAAATGCCCACTCACCCCATTGCATTGGTTCGGGATGGAAGTCCAGACGGCAATGACGTTCACGCAACAGACGTGGTTCTGCTACAGTAGCTGACATAGACAGTTCTGGCGCCATTTTTGCAGTGGCGTGGATTGAGACTTCTGCCATTGTCATAATGACAATGAACGGTGGTGGCAGAGGTTAGTTGGTACTTTGGGCACTAATGACTCAACATTAGCAGAACAAGAGTTTATTTTTTTACACTCATATTCACTTCTGTGTCAGCATCCAGATTGCCTATGGCACCGTGTTATCACCCCGGAAGTTGTTCATGCTGTCCCAGTTAACTCCAGTGAACGACCCCCTCAGCATATGGGCAAAACAGTCGTATGGGTGGCAAGCCTCAGAGGCGAATGGCACAACCCATCTGACAGGTGAGGCTGACCAGGATGGAAACTGTAAATTACCAGAGCGCTCTAGTTGAAGTAGAAGGGGCTGTATTTGGGTAATCTCACAGCAGCTGTGAATGGTGTGGAGATTGTCCACAGCCTATCCCCTACACAAAAGAAGACCACGGATGTTGATGACTGCTTGCAGGAATCATTCGAGATGCAGCAGTGGTTAGCATGCATCCTGAATTCTGAAACAGGTATCAAGTGCATCAGGCACTATAAGTTCGGCTTGGAGAGCCATAGGTAGAAGTGTTCTAGTGTTTTCATCAGTGTTTACAATGCCTGCAGCTCACAGAAAATAGGGGAATAAAGAAAGAATGAACGATTTTCAACTGTTGCCAAATTTGCCCCACCTCTTCACCCCAGCGTGGTAGATGCGTTAACAGTGCACTTGTGTATGACATCATCACCCCCACTCCTACCCCCTCCCCCACTTCCCTCTCCTCCCCCACCTGTGAATTGGTGGGAAGAAGACTCAATCAGTGCTGAGCAGCTGGAGATAAAGAATGTAAGGTACTGTATTGGGAACTGTGTTCATTTACTTATATGTGTGTTATCCTGGTGGAAGAATTTGCCGGCCGAAGTGGCCGTGCGGTTAAAGGCGCTGCAGTCTGGAACCGCAAGACCGCTACGGTCGCGGGTTCGAATCCTGCCTCGGGCATGGATGTTTGTGATGTCCTTAGGTTAGTTAGGTTTAACTAGTTCTAAGTTCTAGGGGACTAATGACCTCAGCAGTTGAGTCCCATAGTGCTCAGAGCCATTTGACCCATTTTGGAAGAATTTTCTAAATTTTGGCGTGGTAACCGAAGTGGTAATTATTCTACAGTCCTTATGCTTGAAATTCAAATAATAACAACTGCCTAAAATTGGTGGGCCCACAGCAAAAATGCCCTCATAAAAGAAAATCGTCTACAGATTGAAAACACCCAAAAATCTATTAATGAAATAAAACCATAATTTCTCGCCTGCACATCAAAAAACGCTTCATAACACACCACAAAGACTTGGAACTACACACTGAAAAACTTCGAGGAGAAAACACCTGCTCTAATAACACACTGCTTCCTAAGATATAAGAACTTCGTCTGTACACGTATAAAAAACACACATATAGAAAAATATCTATGAACTTGGCACACAACATAACTGGACATCACGAGAAAAACATCAATGGAAATTGCCCTAATTACAAAGTGCGGAGAAACGATACTGCGCCGAGCGGTTCTAGGCGCTACAGTCTAGAACCGCGCGACCGCTACGGTCGCAGGTTCGAATCCTGCCTCGGGCATGGATGTGTGTAACGTCCTTAGGTTGGTTAGGTTTAAGTAGTTCTAAGTTCTAGTGGACTGATCACCTCAGCAGTTAAGTCCCATAGTGCTCAGAGCCACTTGAACCATTTTTTGGAACGATACTGAAACAAACACATTGAGCCGTATGTGGCTCGTGTTCGTGCCATATCTCATTTGACATCCTGTTTTTAGTGTACTGCCACCTCGTTATGTTAATTGCAATTACTGGTGTCACTGAGTTGCCGCCTTGCCTGCCCGTGAGCGGCAGCAGCGGCGCTTATCGATATAAGCCCTGGTGTATTATCTTTGCTGACTGCTATTACTTCCGGTTTTCGTGTGTTCGGAGTTAGTTCGGACCTGCCAGTGAGTTGGGAGGCGCTAGCAGTGCAGTTCGGACCTGGCAGTGTTTGACTAAGGACGCGGCAGAAGTTCAGTCGGGGCGTGGCTGTGCTGTGAGGTCCGGACAGCCATGACTCGCCCGACGATTGCCGATACATATCACTTGAGTGCAGACCAGAGGTGTACAAATTCCCATTGCAGCCTGCTTGCCCCTAGCTCCTCTGCAACCATTCATGCAGGTCAGCCTGCCGCGACGTAAACACAAGAGTACGCATGTACTGAGGCATAGTGGGTAATGCGACCGACTTGGGCTCCCGCAAGCCCGGGCTACCTGGGTTCCCGCAGGCCTGCCAAGCTTCACGGGACCCGCTCAGCTTGCTGCGCCTGACAACAGGTTGCGCTGTAAAGCTACCGTGACTAGAGTAGCCAGGTAGTTAGCCCGCAGTACATTTATCGCAACGATGGGGACAGCACAATGAATAGGTCGGACTTTAGTGAGATTGAAAAAAAATTGACAACTGGCGAATACATGCTGGTAACGAAACAGAGCACAAGTCCCCCATAGGAAATGTTTTCGTGTGTTTATGAGGCCGCTTCAAATAAATCGGTAGGTGTGTCTCAATGCAAACTATGGTTCAAATGGCTCTGAGCACTATGGGACTCAACTGCTGTGGTCATCAGTCCCCTAGAACTTAGAACTACTTAAACCTAACTATCCTAAGGACATCACACACATCCATGCCCGAGGCAGGATTCGAACCTGCGACCGTAGCAGTCACACGGTTCCGGACTGCGCGCCTAGAACCGCGAGATGCAAACTATGTAAATAGCTCTTAAGTACTTATTTAGGAGCCTCGAGTATGTTACGACATGTGTGCAAATTTGACAAGCAGTTCCCTCACTCCGTAAATTTCTTGAAAGAGGACAAAGATTTAGTGGCCGAAAATGGGGTCGAAATGTGTGCTAAGGACCTGAGACCATTTAGCAGTATAGAGGGAGAAGGATTACATGGTAACCCGCAAACGATGTCAAAATCTTTTGTAAGGTACTCTTTTCCATGCACTGTCCAAAATATTATGTAGACAGTAATGTTCCTCTTGATGGTCAAGTGTGCAAAATTTCTTCAAGATCGGAATAAAACTGTAGGTTGGTGTAGAAGTGTGTAAGTAAAGTACCCTCCGTCATGTACCATTCAGAATTTTAAGCAGACAGCGCCCTTCATCCTGCTTTGAATATCAAGTATGCCAAATTTCATCAAGATCGGAATAAAAACGTACAATTTGTCGAATTCCGTTAGGTAAAGTAACCTCTGCCATGCACCCTACGAAATTTTAAGTAGACTGTGACCTTCCTCTTAGTTTCAAGGTATAGTATGCAAAATTTCATCAAGATTGTATGCAATACAAACACACGGACACAATGAAAACACACTTTCAGTTTTTCTCAAATTTTCCAATTTTTCGGTCGATTTTCGAAAAATTTTATTTCATAAAAACCTTGTACTGAGAATTACGAACACAGCAAAAAAAAAAAAAAAATTGCCGAATTGGTCCAGCCGTTCTCGAGTTTTACGCTTATCAACGCATTTGGAAATTCATTTTTATTTATATAGATAATAAGCCCGAAATATACGCGTAAAGGAAGAATGTACAAATAAAACCCAATATTTTTTGACCTGAAATTAATATATATATATAATGTTAGGGTTTGTCTTTTGGTGCTCAGGTAAAATAAAAACTTTTAATTAACGTTCATAGTACGACAATGAAGCGCGCAGACTAAACGGCTGCGTAGCGCAGCTCGGCAGTAATATGGGAAGGCAAGCAAGTTTCCCGCAGCCTGCCCGGGTTGGGTTGTGCTTGGCTTGGCTGGGAGTGAAGCAGCCTGCCCGTTCTGTTGACAACGCGGGGCGGCCTGCCCGCCTGGCCACCGGGCAAGCATGGGCGGGTTAAAAGCGGAACACGTACACCTCTAGTGCAGACCACCTTGGTTGGTCGTCGGTCGGTCGCCTTGTCGGACGACGTGTAGGTTGGCCGGCGATGGCTTATGGGTTGCCTGGAAGTGCCGACTCGTGATTCGTCCTTTTTGTTGCACAGTCTCTGTCATTAGTATTGTCTAGTCCTTCGTGCAAGTGTTCGTGAAACTGTGTGTAGCTTTTGATGTCGACTGCTCAGTTATTTTAGTGCTGTCTCCGTGCTGATGTGTGGCAGTCGGTCGGTTGGCGTGGAGCAGCTAGGAAATCTCTGCGGAGCATAGTTTGGCTGGGCCCACTGGTGGTCTCTACACCGTGTCGGAGTGTGTGGGGCTGTTCCCATTGCTACGAGGTCCGTGGCTCACAAACCCTGGACACGAAAGTTGAGTTTGGATTTAATTTGCCATCAAGTCAAGACTGTTCACATTGAGCCATTTGGTTCTCGTTGTTGGCTGTTGGTACATTCCCGCGAGCAGCAACATGTGTGTTCGAGTTGGCGCAGGTGTAGCCACTGTCCGGTGGAGTCTAACTGTATATGGTTATTTGCAATTGAAGTGCACCAGCAGAATTTTCTGGCTTGTGGCCGTTAACATTCCGGTTACCTGCCCTGGCTGTTGACGTAAACTTAGGCAGTCTCCTTTCCTCACCGTGTTGTCGCTGTCCAGCACAGTGTGTAGTTCGATAGATGTGTGCTTGGTCGTGGGCGTCCATGCCTTTTACGTTTGCATTCAACTCCCGGTTGTGTGCTGGTCGAGTGGAGCGCAAATTACCATGTCGGTGGGTCCATTGACTGTCTGTTGGTTGGGTTGTCGTCGGCTCGAGAATGGTTGGGCCGACTGCCTGTCTTACCTAAGTGATCGTTAGTATTTCAAGTGCTGGCCAACCCCCGAAACTTGTGAGCACCGTTAGCTGCACTGCCTTTTCTAGTTTTCTGTTGTGTGTATTCGTATGGCTCACAGCTGATGGTTTTGAATTATGGTTCAATCGTTTTTAGTTGTGTTTTGAGGCATGGGCCTTCAGCCGTTTTAAAATTAAGGGTTTTTTGCTTGTCAGGTGTTAGATTGCTTGGGTCTTCAACCTGATTAATATATTGTTTAAGGATAAAGCCTTGGGCCTTCTGCCCACTAAATATTATTTTAGTTGTGTTTTAAGTCATGGGCCTTCAGCTGTTTTAAAATTAAAGGTTCTTGCTTGTCCAGTATTAGATTGTATGGGGCCTTCAGCCTAATTTAAGATAAGTCTTTGTTGTTTAAATTTATTTTACCTTTTGAGTTTTAAGCCATGGGGCCTTCAGCCCTTCTTAAATTAAAGATCTTTGTCTTTCGATCATCAGACTCTTTGGGCCCTTCAGCCTAATTGAAGATGAGGCCTTCTGCCTTGTGTTTTTTTTATTTAATTTTACCTTGAGTCTTAAATCATGGGCCTTCAGCCATCTTTAAATTAAGGTTGTTGCTTTTCAAGTGTTGGATTTTGGGCCTTCATCCAAATTGTAGAACTTACTTCATGTGAGGCCTTCTGCCCTCTAAATATTCTCTTTGGCGTCTGAATTTTCAATTAATGGCTTTTAGCCCCTTTTTTTTAAATTAAAGTGGTTGTGCCCTTAAGTCATAAGATAGTGTGGCGTATTCAGCCGATAACTAAGTTCAACAATTTGTACTGTAATGCCGGCCGGAGTGGCCTAGCGGTTCTAGGCGCTACAATCTGGAACCGCGCGACCGCTACGGTCGCAAGTTCGAATCCTGCCTCGGGCATGGTTGTGTGTGATGTCCTTAGGTTAGTTAGGTTTAAGTCGTTCTAAGTTCTAGGGGACTAATGACCTCAGAAGGTAAGTCCCATAGTGCTCAGAGCCATTTTTTTTTTTTTTTTTTTGTACTGTAATGTTTGGTCAAATAAATAAAGTTATATGTGTTCGAGTGTAACTGACAGCCGCTCATTTTGGCCCCTTTCCACAATTCCAACTACCTGTCCTGTCCTGCAGTTGTAACAGGGCGCCTCACACATCATGGAGAAACATCTGTTAATTTTACTTTCGTAAGATTCCTCTGATGCAATACAAGAAACAACTGCTGCCTGCGAATCTAAATACATCACATGCCGCCGCTTCTGGTGCCCAGATGCTCCTGCCGCCCCAGCATCTCTCATTTAACCGATGGCCCTGTGTCAACTAGCAAGCCACCTGTGGTGGATTCCCATGGTCGCTACCTGAATACCGTGCAGTCGGCTTCGACTATTATATCGGCCTGCTGCAGTCCATAATGCGGTACCTGCTCTAGCCTTTTGTCTCACTAACTGCTCGCAGTCTGGATTAGTGGTGGGCAGGAAATCGCGTATCTGTTAGAAATCTCAGTGACTGAGAAGTCACAGATATCACAATAACAACTTTCCAAAATCTAACTGCGATTTCAGTCACAGTTAGCAGTCGCAAGTAGCATTTCACATTCAACGCCGTGAGCCATCTGTTGGCCGAATTCCGTACTCCTTTCTGCGATTTCAGTAACAAGTCGCGGCTAGAAGTCGCAAGTAGCAACTAAAAAGCGCAGTTAAAAGTGCCATCTGTTGGCCAAAGTTCGTACTACGCTCATCTCTGCGACACGCTAGCGAGTCCAACTGCGATTTCCGTGACAAGTCGCAACTAACAAGGGGAGGCCGCCAATTGTGAAATTCAGATTCGATTCATACTGCGCATAATAAAAGCTCATGGCCAGAGGTGTAATGTGGCAAAGCACCAAGATGCACTTCTCAGCCGTTGTCGAGAAAATCGACAGTTAAAAGAAACCGTTGCGGTGAAATATTCTCGACGATTAGTAATTTTCTACAGCCTCGTGGCGCAGCGGTAAGCGCTCGGGTTTGTAATCCGAAGGTTGCCGGATCGAATCTCGCGCCATGCAATTCTTTTTTATTATTAGTTTTTTGTAATTTTTATATATATATATATATATATATATATATATATATAAAGTATTAATGAATTGCTTATGCATGTTGGTGAAGGCGGATCGCTCTCCAATTGTACCGCCTCCATTTTTCCGTTTTTTTTAACAGGGAGTACCAAAGCTCTCCCGTCCGCGCTGATTTTCGACAATGTTATAAGTTGCGCTAGGGACCGCATCTACCTTCTTTCGAAGTTAGCAGGCAATTACGCTGTTATGCGGCGGCTCGTTTCGGCCCATTCAACATCTGTCATTCAAGTGTAACGAGCGAGTAACGGAGTTTATATTTCATACCTGCCACAGCAAATTTGTGATCGTGGGGTCTCTATTCTAATTCGAACGTTTGACTTACGCTCTACGTATTCGTTTCGGAATATCGTTTCTACGCCTTCCGTTAACTATGCGTGGGTAACATTATGAAGACAATTAATAACATTTGTGAAAAACAACTTTGTTTGCGGAAAACATAATGATGTTCGAAGTCGCCAGTTTTTCCACGACAAACGACTTTCAACAAGTTATTACATGCATAATTGTTGCAACTGATTGCCGGGAATTATATATATATATATATATATATATATATATATATATATATATATATATATACGAATTATAAAAAACAAATACTAAAAAAAAAAAAAGTTGCATAGCGCGAGATTCGATCCGGCGACCTCCCGATTACGAACCAGAGCGCTTACCACTGCGCCACGACGCTGTAGAGAATTATTAATCGTAGAGAGTATTTCACGGCAACGGTTTCTTTTAACTGTCGATTTTCTCGACAACGGCTGAGATGTGCATCTTGGTGCTTTGCCACATTACACCTCTGGCCATGAGCTTTTATTATGCGCAGTATGAATCGAATCTGAATTTCACAATTGGCGGCCTCCCCTTGTAAGAGTCGCAAGTAGCAACTAAAAAGCGCAGTTAGGACTGCCATCTGTTGAGCAAAGTTCATACTACGCTATTTGCTACCGAGTCAAACTGCGATTTCTATGACAAATCGCAACTAAGAGTCGCAAGTAGCAACTAAAAGCGCGGTTAACATTCTTTTCCTAGTACCATCTGTTGACCGACGTACGTGAGAGCCTTGTGCCTCACGAGATCGATGTGCTGTGTGTGCATATGAATGGGTTATTTCAATAGTGGTACAAGTCCATTTTTGTTCACTTTGAGATACAGAGTCGTAAAGTTAAATGAGCGCTGAAAAATCTGCATTTGAGATACCAGAAATATTCAAGCATATGGCTTCTTGCTAGAGATGAACCTTTATTTATGTTTGTTTGGATCATTAATTTCAGAAGCATTATAGACAGAAAAGTGGAGGTAATGGACTTGTACCACTATTGAAATAAGCCCTTCATATGATATGACGACATGCACATTCAGCATCAGTTATGGTTGGTCAAACGCTGCTGTGACTCTGAATGTATTATATTAATAAGAAGCAACATTGCCTTTTTCTCCTGAAAATATCATGTAACGTAACAAATGTGTTTGATTCTGCTTCCAATATGACAGTTTTGGTTAATACTCCACATGCCTACAGGACTTTGCAATGTTTACACAGCTGAACTCAGACATCTGTATAAGTGCAGTGAAATGAAAACAGTATTATTGAGTCATATGAATGCCTCACTTTTGTTCCGACACAGTTCAAGACTAGGGAGAAAAGTTTACACCTGATGTTCTACATGACAACTTCACACACAAGACCTTTTCGCCAACACTACTACCACCTACGTAAGTAAGCTTTTCCTGTGTTACTTTCAAGTAATGCACTTAAGCTATTCCTGATTTAACTGGAAGATCTGCACTTCCCACTTTCATATCAACAGCTTCAAAATGCATATTGTAGACTTCGGGATATGTTACAGGTCAGTGTCACACCAAGATTGTGAAGAAAGGGGGAGGGGGGGGGCGGCATGTCATTCTCCAACAAGTGTTTACCAATAAGTAAGTGGCGGAAAATTACGGGTATAGGACGGCTTAACATGTGGAAAATGAGATTTTCATTATTCACTCACTGTATTTAACATTTATTGTTCCTTTAAAATCGCACAACAACTTCAATACAACACAGTTTAATCACTCATCTGCACACTTATTTCACAATTATTTTACTTTTAAACTGCAAATCCTCTAAGGGCTGTCTTGAATCTTCACGAGTATTTCTCAACAGCCTTGATGTGGATAGATACATACACCAACCAGTAATCAGAGTCAGAACTGTGTCTGCGTAAACACATGGATTATTAAACAATTTATGCTGTCACTAATTACAAGCAATATAATTGACAGAGTAGATAGCTAATATTTGCTGTAATGAATGCCACTCAATGGGGTATATTTTAGATTTGCAAGAACGATCTCACTGAAGTAATTAAGTCCATCGAAACACTTAGAAACTAACCTCTCGTCTGACGAAAACGGTCTAAAGACGCAGTGGCAATTTCTCCAGATCTGTTGACAATGATATTTTAAGATATCACTTTACTGAGTGACTGAAATGTAGTTCAGGTACCTGTGAACATAACAATATGTTAGAATTAATTTTCTAAACATGAACTATTACGGTACTGTATGGCTTCTTACATATTAATTACACTATTAACATTTTCACAGTTGTTTCTTTAATACAAAATTAAAGCCAACGAAGAAAAAACGTAAAACATACTTACCAATGACAGGTTTGTTGAGATGCAATTTTCTGTGTGCACAGATGTAACTTTTTCATACGGTGGTGAGTCACAGAAATCGCAGAAGTAGCAGAAGTCACAGAAATCGCAGAAGTCGCAGAAGTAGCAGAAGTCGCAGAAGTAGCAGAAGTCGCAGAAGTAGCAGAAGTCGCAGAAGTAGCAGAAGTCACAGAAATCGCAGAAATAGCAGTGGCGGAGGGATACACGACCTAGGTTCCTTAACTGCGACTCTTAACTGCGACAAATCACAGTTAAGAATAACAGATATTGAAAAGTAGCATTCACAGAAATCACTGATATCGGAAAATCGCAGTTTAGCCCATCACTAGTCTGGATGGTCGGATCGTCTGCATAGCCCCGGCTTGGGCTTGTGTGTGTGTGTGTGTGTGTGTGTGTGTGTGTGTGTGTGCGTGCGTGTGTTTGCTTCCATCACCACAACCGCCTCAGACGTCTGCCTATCACAAATTATCCAGCAAATGAAGTGTTTCTCTTAACATAATGCCTGGACCCTACCTGTCCTCCTAGTTGGGAACATCTCCCAGCATGACCAGAGGTACCTTAACAACACACGACTTATCAGCAATGTTCCAGATTGTGTTTTCGATTATAACAGGGAAACCAGGACCAACAAAATATTTTACTGTCAGTTATGATAGCGATCGATTTCTAAGAAGAACAATAGTGTATGGACCGTCCAGTAGAAGCCTAAAGGTCTGTGCCTTCTGTGGAAACTCATCGCTTTGACTGAAACTCTGCAGTTTATCTCATTGTCAGAGGCGATAGCGATCTACTGGCTCCTTGTAAGAAGGGGTATGCTCACAGAGGTTTCCAGACCACCCAGTAGAAGTCAGCAGGTCTACTTATACCAGCAAAACCGAAACCGTAGCTTTGTCCAAAACAGAACAAAGTTTTTCACTGTCAAAGACGATACCTACTCCTTCCAAGAAGAAGATGTTTCCCCCCTCACAAAGGAGTCTGGACCAGCCCAGGCGAAGAAGCAGCCACTTACTTCCTCTGTGGGAACTTGTACTTGTATCAGAAACGTGGGAATTTATCTCACTAGAGATACACCTGCTCCTTCGAAGAAGGAGACAAACAAGTAGAAGACAGCAGGTCTCTGCCTGTCAGAGGCAATGGTAACATCTGCACGTCGGCAGGATAAAGGCCCTCGGCCTAACGTGTTGAGACAGGTAGACTAGCGGACTGGCTCCAACTTGCTGGTCAGAGTTCTTGGAATCTTACCGACTGCCATCAAAATAGGGGGGAGGAGTTTGAGTTTATACAAACCTTGCTATTTTCACAGTCATCTTCATTTTTCCTCGGTGAGCAGCTGTGATTGTTTGCCTCGCCATGATCATGATGAATCATTCCAGGGTCGGTGAGCCACGGACCTCATAGCAATGGGAACAGCCCCACACACTTCGACACCACCAGCATGCCCGGCCAAACTACGCCCTGCGGAGATTTTCTCTCCACGCCAATCGACAAACTCCACACATCAGCACGGAGACAGCACCAAAATAACTGAGCAGTCGACATCACAAGCTACACACAATTTCACGAACACTTGCGCGAGGGTGTAGACAATACTAACGGCAGCGACTGTGCAATAACAAGGACGAATCACGGGTCGGCACATGTAGGCAACCCATAAGCAATCGCCAGCCAGCATACACTTCGTCCACCAGCAGTGCCAGAGGCAAAGCCTTACATTGGATGAAGAAGAATTGCGATGTAAGTACGTATTTTCGTCTTCAACAATTCAGATTCCTTTAAAACTGTTATCTGTATATCTGTGTACAAGTTCATCAGCAGCTACACGCTTGTAGATCAGTAGGAGGCTACTATTCCTACACTTCAGTGGTAGTTTTCTGTCCTATCCCTTCCTTCCTCGTATCTGTGTACACGTTCCTCAACAGCTATTTCACTTCTACAGTTGTAGGCGGTAACTCTTCCTACATTTCAGTGATAATCAGCTGTCCTATCCGTTCATATCATGTGTCTCCGTTTGTGTGAGAGATGGGATTTCTTAGTATATTTCCACACTTCATGTTCAGGTTTCGTAATATATTTCCCAAGAAAAACGTTCTTTGTTGCTATTACAGCATTCATTCAGCAAATTTACGCGGCTTTAATTCGGGAGCTGGAGGCTGATGGGGGTACGTAGCTCTCTCAGAACTTGGAACAGCCTCCAGCTGCGCCTCTACCAGAACATCAGCTGTGTAAGTACATAATTTAAGGCTCAAATTTTGTAGTGTATATTTACATTAGAAACAACTTAGATTTCTTTTTTCTCGTTACAGTACATGATCTCTATGACTATGGAGTTTGTAGGCAACAAGGTTAAAGAGTCTGAGGGGTCCCCAGAGGAAAGTCCGCCCCAAAAGTACATATTCTTGTTAAGGAAACTTTTCGTAATGGTATACTTTGTATATTTGTGTCCCTGACGTCTACGTTTCTAAATCGATATGTTCTTGCTGATTTCATAGAGGTCGCAAGAGCCATGTAAGTACATACGTGTTTATCAAGTCGCATTCCGTAGTATATCTCGTTTCAAAAATTGTTTTCAATTAGTCTTCATGTTATTGTTGTTATTGTTACAGCATCCATAGGGGAGCTCGACCAGTTGGTGCATGACGATGAGATGGCAGATTGGGCGCAGGAAATCGAGTAAGAGCTGCAGTGCTGTGAAACATAATCACCAATGCCAGACTGGGTGGAGGTCTCATCGTAGAAGCAGAGAAATTTCTGTAATTATCTTCATTATACAGGTGGTCCATTGATAGTGACCGGGGGAAATAGGGAATAAGCATCAACCGAAAACAACGAAAAGAACGAATATCGTCTAGTTTGAACGGGGAAACCATATGGCGCTATGGTTGGCCCGTTAGATGGTGCTGACATAGGTCAAACGGATATCAAAGATAGGAGCCCACATTTTTTATTACATATTCGTGTAGTAAGTAAAGAAATATGAATGTTTTAGTTGGACCACTTTTTTCGCTTTGTGATAGATGGCGATGTAATAGTCACAAACCTATAAGTACGTAGTATCACGTATCATTCCACCAGTCCGGACGGTATTTGCTTCGTGATACATAACCAGTGTTAAAATGTACCGTTTACCAATTTCGGAAAAGGTCGATATCCTGTTGATGTATGGCTATTGTGATCAAAATGCCCAACGGGCGTATGCTATGTATGCTCCTCGGTATCCTGGACGACATCATCCAAGTGTCCGGACAGTTCATCGGATAGTTACGTTATTTAAGTAAACAGGAAGTGTTCAGCCACATGTGAAACGTCAACCACGACCTGCAACAAATGATGATGCCCAAGTAGATGTTTTAGCTGTTGTCGCGGCTAATCGGCAAACTGCGCGAGAATCTGGCATCTCAAAAACATCGGTGTTGAGAATGCTACATCAACATCGATTGCACCCGTACCGTATTTCTATGCACCAGGAATTGCATGACGACGACTTTGAACGACGTGCACAGTTCTGCCACTGGGCACAAGAGAAATTATGGGAAGTTGACAGATTTTTTGCACGCGTTCTATTTAGCGACGAAGCGTCATTCACCAACAGCGGTAACGTAAACCGGCATAATATGCACTATTTGACAACGGAAAATCCACGATGGCTGCCACAAGTAGAACATCAGCGACCTCAGCGGGTTAATGTATGGTGCGGCATTATGGGACGAAGGATAATTGGCCCCGATTTTATCGATGGCAATCTAAATGGTGCAATGTATACTGATTTCCTACGTAATGTTCTACCGATGTTACTACAAGATGTTTCACTGCATGACAGGATGATGATGTACTTCCAACATGATGGATGTCCAGCACATAGCTCGCGTGTGGTTGAAGCGGTATTGAATAGCATTTTTTATGACAGGTGAATTGGTCGTCGAAGCGTTGACCGGATCTGGCGTCCCCGGATTTCCCTCTGTGGGGAAATTTAAATGATATTTGCTATCGTGATCCACCGACAACGCCTGACAACATGCTTCAGCGCATTGTCAATGCATGTGCGAACATTACGGAAGGCGAACTACTCGTTGTTGAGAGGAATGTCGTTACACGCATTGCCAAATGCATTGAGGTTGGCGTACATGATGTTGAGCATTTATTGCATTAATGTGGTATTTACAGGTAATCACGCTGTAACAGCATGCGTTCTCAGAAATGATAAGTTCACAAAGGTACATGTATCACATTGGAAATGTTCAAACGTATCTACGTTCTGTATTTTAATTTAAAAAACCTAGCTGTTACCAACTGTTCGTCTAAAATTGTGAGCCATATGTTTGTGATTATTACAGCGCCATCTATAACAAAGCGAAAAAACTGGTGCAACTAAAACATTCATATTTCTCTACGTACTACACGAATATGTAATAAAAAATGGGGGTTCCTACTTAAAAAAAAACGCAGCTGATATCCGTTTCACCTATGGCAGCGCCATCTAGCGGGCCAACCATAACGCCATCTGGTTTCCCCCTTCAAGTTAGGCAAGTTTCATTCTTTGTAATTTTTTCGTTTGTCGCTTATTTCGAGAGATATTTGGCCCAGTCGCGATCAATGGACCACCCTATAAATATATACAGGGTGTTTCAAAAATGATCGGTATATTTGAAACGGCAATAAAAACTAAACGAGCAGCGATAGAAATACACCGTTTGTTGCAATATGCTTGGGACAACAGTACATTTTCAGGGAGACAAACTTTCGAAATTACAGTAGTTACAATTTTCAACAACAGATGGCGCTGCGGTCTGGGAAACTCTATAGTACGATATTTTCCACATATCCACCATGCGTAGCAATAATATGGCGTAGTCTCTGAATGAAATTACCCGAAACCTTTGACAACGTGTCTGGCGGAATGGCTTCACATGCAGATGAGATGTACTGCTTCAGCTGTTCAATTGTTTCTGGATTCTGGCGGTACACCTGGTCTTTCAAGTGTCCCCAAAGAAAGAAGTCACAGGGGTTCATGTCTGGCGAATAGGGAGGCCAATCCACGCCGCCTCCTGTATGTTTCGCATAGCCCAAAGCAATCACACGATCATCGAAATATTCATTCAGGAAATTAAAGACGTCGGCCGTGCGATGTGGCCGGGCACCATCATGCATAAACCACGAGGTGTTCGCAGTGTCGTCTAAGGTAGTTTGTACCGCCACAAATTCACGAAGAATGTCCAGATAGCGTGATGCAGTAATCGTTTCGGATCTGAAAAATAGGCCAATGATTCCTTTGGAAGAAATGGCGGCCCAGACCAGTACTTTTTGAGGATGCAGGGACGATGGGACTGCAACATGGGGCTTTTCGGTTCCCCATATGCGCCAGTTCTGTTTATTGACGAAGCCGTCCAGGTAAAAATAAGCTTCGTCAGTAAACCAAATGCTGCCCACATGCATATCGCCGTCATCAATCCTGTGCACTATATCGTTAGCGAATGTCTCTCGTGCAGCAATGGTAGCGGCGCTGAGGGGTTGCCGCGTTTGAATTTTGTATGGATGGAGGTGTAAACTCTGGCGGATGAGACGATACGTGGACGTTGGCGTCCTTTGGACCGCAGCTGCAACACGGCGAACGGAAACCCGAGGCCACTGTTGGATCACCTGCTGCACTAGCTGCGCGTTGCCCTCTGTGGTTGCCGTACACGGTCGCCCTACCTTTCCAGCACGTTCATCCGTCACGTTCCCAGTCCGTTGAAATTTTTCAAACAGATCCTTTATTGTATCGCTTTTCGGTCCTTTGGTTACATTAAACCTCCGTTGAAAACTTCGTCTTGTTGCAACAACACTGTGTTCTAGGCGGTGGAATTCCAACACCAGAAAAATCCTCTGTTCTAAGGAATAAACCATGTTGTCTACAGCACACTTGCGCGTTGTGAACAGCACACGCTTACAGCGGAAAGACGACGTACAGAATGGCGCACCCACAGACTGCGTTGTCTTATATATCTTTCACATCACTTGCAGCGGCATCTGTTGTTGAAAATTGTAACTACTGTAATTTCGAAAGTTTGTCTGCCTGAAAATGTACTGTTGTCCCAAGCATATTGCAACAAACGGTGTATTTCTATCGCTGCTCGTTTAGTTTTTATTGCCGTTTCAAATATACCGGTCATTTTTGAAACACCCTGTATATGCAGCATCAGCATGCAGGTATAATTACTTAATGCTTCTCTCGCTCTCTCTCTCTCTCTCTCTCTCTCTCTCTCTCTCTCTCTCGCTGTCTTCACAGCTATACACCATCAAAGCCTCCTGCGTCACAGGTGCAAAGGCAGGCAATAAAATGTGGTCCTGTTCAGCATGCCTTGCCCTGCAGATGAGGCTTGCAGCTGCACGGGCCACTGTCACCATCTGTGCTGCTACAGCCCCTACCATCTCCACCGCGCCACCACCCTGCTCTAGTATCTGTGGGAGACATTACCACCATCTGCTGGGACACCAGCTCCACTCCAGCAACAGCAATCTCACTGACCCGTTCCACAGCCCAGCTGCTCCAAATGACATGAAGCAAACATGCAATAATCCCAACTTGCACCACCACCACCACCAAAGCCATCTGGAGCAAGGGTAGGGACTGTTACTGGTATATCTCATTGACCTGAATCGCCGCAGCCTGGTTACTCCCATTGAGCCAAATGAGATTGTCAACAGCATCCTACCCAACCGACAACCCAGAGAATGTCGTTGTAATTCGGCCGAAACGTCGGTTTTAGTTTATTATTGTTGTTAGTTTTTAGCAATGACGCAGCATAATACCCAGAAGAATTTTAATCACTATGTAAGTAGGCTGTTTAGATTTTTAAGTTGGTAACGCCACGTAGCGCTCTGTATGAAAATCACTGACTGTGCTGTGTGCAGTCTGTGGCTGATTTGCATTGTTGGAATATTGCTATTGTAGTGTTGGGCAGTTAGATGTGAACAGCGCGTAGTGTTGCGCAGTTGGAGGTGAGCCGCCAGCAGTGGCGGATGTGGGAACAGAGATGAAAAGAGTTTTGAGAGCGGATGATCTGGACGTGTGTCCATCGTAGACAGTAAATTTGTAAGACTGGATGTCTTGAACTGATATATACATTATGACTTTTGAACACTATTAAGGTAATACATTGTTCTCTATCAAAATCTTTCATTTGCTAAGTATGCCTATCAGTAGTTAGTGCCTTCAGTAGTTAGAATCTTTTATTTTGCTGGCAGTATTGGCGCTCGCTGTATTGCAGTAGTTTGAGTAACAAAGATTTTTGTGAGATAAGTGATTCACGAAAGGTATAGGTTATTATAGTCAGGGCCATTCTTTTGTAAGGATTATTGAAAGTCAGATTGTGTTGCGCTAAAAAAATATTGTGTGTCAGTTTAGTGATGATCAAAATAATTAAAGAGAGAAATGTCTGAATACGTTCAGTTTTGCTGAGCTGTTTGAAAATCAAATAACGTAAAAGGTTTATCAGCAAAGTAATTCATTAATTTTTCCAAGGGGAGATTTCAACTATAGCCAGTTATATTGTTTCTATGGTTGGCAGCAGCTCTCTCCTGTCAACTGATACCGATCAGCACTAGTTTCGTAATGTCATGTCAGAGCTAAGCCACTTGGTGATTGGGGACGCTTTTGATGAGTGAATCACATTCTTGGGAATTGAGAACCCAGCATGGGGTACAAACACTCACTAGGATTTTGAAAGCATGCCTTCCCTTGCTTGAGATAGAGCACACTCGCCTTATTAATCAACCATGGTACCCCTCCACTAGGTGCAGTGCAGTGCTGTGCTGCGAGCTCACACACCCGGTTGAAGCTGCAGAGGAGACCAGCATCGCCTACAGTTAGGGGGAAATGCAGTGGTATTATGAAACACCTCAATCGCTATGTGGTTTGAAGATTTCACCTTGAGTGCTATATGAGACAAGTTTTCTGAGGTGGAAGTTAGGGGCTGAGCCCAGGTAAAGAACTCAGCGGAGTAATACACCTTGATATCCATACACATACATGTCCATGGTCCACTCAATGGATGGTCCAGCTATATCAAACTTCCTGATGATATAGAAGCTAAGCTGGCATGTCCAAAATGATGATCAGTGAACCGTAAATTTACTTTCAAAACTATTTCTTAAGGATTTGCTTTATTTACTAGCGATTCATCAAGAACATTAACACATTTAATCAAACTATGTGAGCGTGGAAGTAGTTGCCAGGCAGTAACTGATGAAACAAAAATGAAATTGCTTCTAACAAATCGCAATTTTATTCCTAAAAGCTTTTTTTAGAAACAGATTCAAATTATAAGCAGAAAGCACCCTATAAATGTTGTTGTTGTTGTGGTCTTCAGTCCTGAGACTGGTTTGATGCAGCTCTCCATGCTACTCTACCCTGTGCAAGCTTTTTCATCTCCCAGTACGTACTGCAGCCCTCATCCTTCTGAATCTGCTAAGTGTATTCATCTCTTGGTCTCCCTCTACGATTTTTACCCTCCACGCTGCCCTCCAACACTAAATTGGTGATCCCTTGATGCCTCAGAGCATGTCCTACCAACCGATCCCTTCTTCTAGTCAAGTTGTGCCACAAACTCCTCTTCTCCCCAATCCTTTTCAATGCCTCCTCATTAGTTGTGTGATCTACCCATCTAATCTTCAGTATTCTTCTGTAGCACCACATTTCGAAAGCTTCTATTCTCTTCTTGTCCAAACTATTTATCGTCCACGTTTCACTTCCATACATGGCTACACTCCATACAAATACTTTCACAAGCGACTTCCTGACACTCAAATCTACACTCGATGTTAACAAATCTCTCTTCTTCAGAAACGCTTTCCTTGCCATTGCCAGTCTACATTTTTTATCTTATCTACTTCGACCATCATCAGTTATTTTGCTCCTCAAATAGCAAAACTCCTTTACTACTTTAAGTGTCTCATTTCCTAATCTAATTCCATCAGCAACACCCGACTTAATTTGACTACATTCCATTATCCTCGTTTTGCTTTTGTTGAGGTTCATCTTATATCCTCCCTTCAAGACACTGTCCATTCCATTCAACTGCTCTTCCAAGTCCTTTGCAGCCTCTGACAGAATTACAGTGTCATCGGCGAACCTTAAAGTTTTTATTTCTTCTCCGTGGAATTTAGTACTTACTCCGAATTTTTCTTTTGTTTCCTTTACTGTTAGCTCAAAATACATATTGAGTAACATCGAGGAGAGACTACAACCATGTCTCACTCCCTTCCCAACCACTGCTTCCCTTTCATGTCCCCTGACTTATGACTGCCATCTGGTTTCTGTACAAATTGTAAATAGCCTCTCGCTCCCTGTTTTTTACCCCTGCCACCTTCGGAATTGGAAAGAGAGTATTCCAGTCAACATTTTCAAAAGCTTTCTCCTAGTCTACAAATGCTACAAACGTAGGTTTGCCTTTTCTTAACCTATTTCCTAAGTCGTAGGGTCAGTATTGCCTCACGTATTCCAACATTTCTACGGAATCCAAACTGATCTTCCCCGAGGTCGGCTTCTACCAGTTTTTTCTTTCGTCTGTAAAGAATTCGCGTAAGTATTTTGCAGCTGTGACTTATTAAACTGATAGTTTGGTAAGTTTATATCTGTTTCTTTGGGATTGGAGTTACTATAGTCTTCTTGAAGTTTGCGGGTATTTCGCCTGTCTCATACATTTTGCTCACCAGATGGTAGAGTTTTCTCAGGACTGGCTCTCCCAAGGTTGTCAGCAGTTCTAATGGAATGTTGTCTACTCCCGGGGCCTTGTTTCGACCCACATCTTTCAGTGGTCTGTCAAACTCTTCACGCAGTATCGTATCTCCCATTTCATCTTCATCTACATCCTCTTCCATTTCCATAATATTATCCTCAAGTAGATCGCCCTTGTATAAACCCTCTATATACTCCTTCCACCTTTCCGCTTTCCCGTCTTTGCTTAGAACTGGGTTTCCATCTGAGCTCTTGATATTCATACAAGTGGTTCTCTTTTCTCCAAAGGTCTCTTTAATTTTCCTGTAGGCAGTATCTATCTTACCCCTAGTGAGGTATGCCTCTACATCCCTACATTTGTCCTCTAGCCATCCCTGCTTAGCCATTTTGCACTTCCTGTCGATCTCATTTTTGAGACGTTTGTATTCCTTTTTGCCTGCTTCATGTACTGCATTTTTATATTTTCTCCTTTCATCAATTAAATGCAGTATTTCTTCTGTCACCCATGGATTTCTAATAGCCCTCGTCTTTTTACCTACTTGATCCTCTGGTGGCTTCACCACTTCATCCCTCAAAGCTACCCATTCTTCTTCTACTGTATTTCTTTCCCCCGTTCTTGACAATTGTTCCCTTATGCTCTCCCTGAAACTCTGTACTACCTCTTGTCTAGCCAGTTTATCCAGGTCCAATCTCCTTAAATTCCCACCTTTTTGCAGTTTCATCAGTTTTAATCTACAGTTCATAACCAATAGATTGTGGTCAGAGTCCACATCTGCCCCTGGAAATGTCTTACAATATAAATCTCTGTCTTACCATTATATAATCTGTCTGAAACCTTCTAGTATCTTCAGGATTCTTCCATGTATACAACCTTCTTTTATGTTTCTTGAACCAAGTGTTAGCTATGAGTAAGTTATGCTCTGTGCAAAATTCTACCAGGCGGCTTCCTCGTTCATTTCTTACCCCCATTCCATATTCACCTACTACGTTTCCTTCTCTTCCTTTCCTACTATCGAATTCCAGTCACCCATGACTATTAAATTTTCGTCTCCCTACACTATCTGAATAATTTCTTTTATCTCACCATACATTTCTTCAATTTCTCCGTCGTCTGCAGAGCTAGTTGGCATATAGACTTGTACTACTGTCGTAGGCGTGGGCTACGTGTCTATCTTGGCCACAATAATGCGTTCACTATGCTGTTTGTAGTAGCTTACCTGAACTCCTATTTTTTTTATTCATTATTAAACCTACTCCTGCATTCCCCTTATTTGATTTTGTATTTATAACCCTGTATTCATCTGACCATAAGTCTTGTTCCTCTTGCCACCGAACTTCGCTAATGCCCACTATATCTAACTTTAACCTATCCATTTCCCTTTTTAAATTTTCTAATCTACCTGTCCGATTAAGGGATCTGACGTTCCACGCTCCGATCCGTAGAACGCCAGTTTTCTTTCTCCTTATAACGACGTCTTGAGTAGCCCTCGCCCGGAGATCCGAATAGGGGACTATTTTACCTCCGGAATATTTTACCCAAGAGGACGCCATCATCATTTATCCATATAGTAAAGCTGCATGCCCTCGGGAAAGATTACGGCCGTAGTTTCCCCTTGCTTTCAGCCGTTCACAGTACCAGCAAAGGAAGGCCGTTTTGGTTAGTGTTACAAGCCCAGATCAGTCAATCATCCAGACTGTTGTCCCTGCAACTACTGAAAAGACTGCTGCCCGTCTTCAGGAACCATACGTTTGTCTGGCCTCTCAACAGATACCTCTCGTTTGTGGTTGCACCTACGGTACGGCTATCTGTATCGCTGAGGTACGCAAGCCTGCCCAACAACGGCAAGCTCTATGATTCATGGGGAGAGAACCCTATAAATATCAAGTTACAATTTATTCAGAGGCAGAAAGAAACAAATTTTGAGTGTATGAGCTTTCGCGCTGAGAACCTTGCCGCTCCCTTTTGACATGGCCGTAGTCACGACCCCTTACAACAACCTCTGAAAGACTACACAGGTGCAAATCTGCAACACACCAGATTACCTTAAAGTAAAAGTTTTAACAATTCACACAAGCACACAAACTATACACCCCGTAGGAGGGATGGAAATGGTACAAAACAGTAAAATCAAAAGATTAACTTGCCATCGAAGGTACAACTTGATTTTAACTTCTAAGAAAAGTCTTACAGTGGAAGGGCGGCAACTTTATATACTAAAATAACCATTTAAATAAAAGCCCATGAAATGCAATCTTACATAAAATTATACAAGGTTAGCCAAACATGCTCTACGGTACGCATATACTGCCTCTCAAGATCAAAGGCAAGATAAATACTTATTTCAGGAATTCGGCCGTTACACTTCAAGCAATCAATTCGTTAACACCGAATCCGACAAACATGACAGTGGCAGCTGTAAACGTACAGCAGATTGATAGGGAGATTACCGAACAACCCGAACCCCAGGTTGCTCTAACCCACCCCTACCCCACAAGGAAACAACGGACCTCCCAACTCGTAAATAACCACCTTCCCGTGAGTGGGCAAACGGATAAGAATGGTGGGATGACCCCAAAGCAAAGCAGCTGGTGACCTCAGCGGACTCAGATGCAGGAACTCAGCCTTGACCGGGCGACCACTAGCTGTTACTGGCGGAGAGGCAAGACTTCCATTTGCCGGCTTTAAAGTTTGACCCAAACGACAGATACGCTAGCACTCCGACGACAGACAGACACTAACTGCCGCACAAATGCGAACGAGAGACAGACCAGCAACTGGTGACACAAGACTGGCCCAGACTCACTCTGACTGACCAACCGCCGAGCTCATAGCGCTCCTTAAATGCATGTGAACAGGCTACCTTTACCCTTTCCTACCAGAGGGAGACACCGAAGCTGCGATTGCCACAGCGGGGCCACCGCCAGATATAGAGGGCGACTGCTTTACACTACGTGCTGCGACGCACTCTTCAAACCAGCAAATGTTACCACGGCTCACCGTTGGCCGAGGAGTGTAAACATGTCACAGCGTTTTGCACCGATTGGAATCTATTCGAATTTAACCGGGTCCCACTTGGGCTGGCTATCGGAGCTGCTGTGTTGACTCGTTTATTAGATAGTATACTGGGTGAATTTAAATTGCGTTTTGTTCGTAACTATTTGGATGACCCTGTGATATATATAGTAAATCGTTTGAAGAGCATTTGACTCATTTACATCAAATATTTACTAAGCTTCAACACGCTGGTTTAACCGTTAAACTCTCGAAGGTTACCTTTGCGAGGCCACAGATTTCCGTTCTGGGCCATATTGTTTAAGGTGGTGAGGTTCGGATCGATCAAGAGCGCACTAAAGCCTTGCGCGCACTCCCACCTCCTACTGATACGCGGGGAGTCGCAAAGTTTATTGGCATGGCAAATTATTTCAGGAGGTTCGTTCCGAATTTTGTGGCCTTAGCTACCCCTTTGAATCAGCTTCGTAAAAAAGGAGTTAAATCTACTTGGGGTCCCACCCAGCAGGCGGCCTTCAAACAGATCACAACCGCCATTGCTAATCCACCGGTGCTTGGGGTGCCTGATTCTGATAAGCCTTTTATAGTTCAGACGGATGCGTCAAGTGCGGGTGTGGCAGCGGTCTTATTACAAGAATGGCAAGGTCAGCGGCAGCCTTTGGCGTATGCCTCACGCCGTTTGAATGATGCTGAGGCAAAATACTCAGTCTACGAATGTAGACTTGGTGGCCCTATTTGCATTAGAAAAATTCCGGTTTTACCTTGAGCACAAACCTTTTTTGCTGGAGACTGATAATCAAACCTTGAGTTGGGTCTTGGCTAGGCCACGTAAGACCGGTCGGATCGCATGTTGGGCCGTGAAAATCTCAGCCTTTAAAGTTAAGGTTAGGCATGTCAAGGGTTCTGAGAATGTGGTTGCTTATGCCCTCTGCCAGATGTTTGACCCACCATCCGATTGTTCGGAGGAGCACCACAAGGGTCCACTTCAGGGTCAGCTTTTGGTTTTGGGGGAAGTACCCCAACTGTTTAGTAATCTCGAAGAAAACCAGGAACAGGATGTTGAATTGGGTTCCATCGAACAGCGGATTAGGACGGGTGAGGTAGTCGAAGGTTACAGCTTGAGGAAAGGTATTCTGTGTAAGGCAGTGGGTCGAGAGCGCCACAGCCGAATTTGCCTGCCACAAATATTAATCCAGCCAATATTCCAGTATTATCATTGCTCTTCGGTGGGAGGTCACTTACGCACATATAAAACGATTCAGAAAATTAAGCAGTATGTGACCTGGCCTCATCTTGAGCATGACATTAAGAAAATAGTAGCCGGTTGTCGTTTGTGTCGGACCGCGAAACCTAGCAATGCCCTACAGCAAGGTCTATTGTCTTCGGAACGTGAAAATTATCCTGTGGATCGTCTTTATATCGGTTATGTGGCTCTGTTGTCACGTTCCAGTAGAGGGAATACGAATATTTTGGTGGTAATTGATGCCTTTTCTCGCTTTACTTGGCTTATTCCCAGTAGCTGTAGTACTACCAACGTAACTATTTCTCGCCTTAGTAACATCTTTTCGATCTTTGGCCCTCCTAAGAGCTTAGTTAGTGATAATGCCCCTGCTTTTGTGTCAGATAAATTTAAGGCCTTTTGTTTCGAGAATGGCATCAAGCACATAAACAGAACACCGTATTACCCTCAGAGGTCCTTTGCTGAACGTGTAAATCGCAACCTAAAAACAGCTTTAATAAATTAAACCAAGTAAGTGGGATACTAACGTGCCATGGATTAATTTTGCATTCAACACTGTGGGTCATGAGGCATTGAAGACTACTCGGGCCTCTCTCTTATTGGCCTATCCTATCAATTCGCCTTTGTCTAACTTATGGCGCACCCAAGACTTACTTCCTGAGAGGGGAACCCCGTGGTTAATTAGAAAGATCTGGAATCGGGCTCGTCGCAATACAGCGGCTGCCCATGGTCGTCAAGCCGTGTGGTAACAACCGCAATAGGCATCCTTATCAGGGAAAACCGGGGGATCAAGTCTATATTAAGAATGTTCAGGGTCGAGGAAGGATGGGGGGCCGAGTAGGAAAGTTCACACCCCGCTTCATAGGTCCGTGCACGGTGCTCCGTGCGTTGGGGCCTGTTAACCTGTTAGTCAGACATGATCAGACCGGTAGGGAATATCGAGTCCATTTGAGCCAGGTGAAGTCTCTGGGTTCAGGCGTCTGTTCTAGTTTGAGGGGAGGATGTTGAGCCGTGGTGAAAATTGCTGTTTGAAGCACGTTGTGTGAAGCAGTCGCCCTCCGTTTCTGGCGGTGGCGCCGCTGTGGCAATCGCAGCTTTGGTGTCTCCCTCTGGTGGAAAAGGGGAAATGTTGACTGTTCACGTGCATTTAAAGGGCGCTATGAGCTCGCCAGTCGGTCATGGGTCAGTCTCTCGTCCCCAGCTTGCTAGTCTGTCTCTCGTCCTAATTTGCGGCGCAGTGAGAGAACTCAACAAGTGGTCGCCCGGGCGGGGGCTTTGTTCCTGCATCTGAGTCTGCGCGTTAGGCCGCCAGTCTGCTCGAGTTGCTCAGCCAACGGTCATTGGCGGTTGGATCGATCGGTTGGTCGGTCGCACACTGAGACACAAGATGACTTGTCCGCCTTGAGCGTTAGCGCATGTGAGGTCGCCACTTGAGTCCAGTGGGCCGCGAGGTATAGCGAGGGGCAGTGGCTTCGCGGCCAACACGAGAGCAACAGGAGTCACCCACGACATCGGTCTGACCGGTGTGAGCTGCGACGCCGAGAGACGGGAGATCGGCGCGTCTTACTGCGTCCGTCGAAGTGGCTGCCAGCGGACGGTTCGGGAGAGCGTTTTGCGGGTGCTGCGCCAGGTCTTCGTCAGAAATCGCAGTTTATTAGAAGTTAAGTGATTGGAGATATGTTGTTTTATTTACTTGTTAAATTCTACTTGTTTTCTTGGTGGTCACCAGCCGCTTTGTCTTGGGTTCATCCCACCATCCTTCTCCGTTTGCCCACTCGCGGGAAGGTGGTTATTTATGAGTTGGGTGGTCCCTTTTTCCCTTGTGGAGTAGGGGTGGGTTAGAACAACCTGGGGTTCGGGTTGATCAGTAATCTCCCTGTCATTCTGCCATACGTTAATAGCTGCATCTGTCATGTGTGTCGAATTCGGTGTTAACGAATTGATTGCTTAAGTGTAACGGCCGGATTCCTGAAATATGTTTTTATCTTGCCTATCACCTTGACAGACGGTATATGTGTAACATAGAGCATGTTTTGCATTTCATGGATTTTTATTTAAATGGGCATTTTAGTATATAAAGTTGCCACCCTTCCACCGTAAGAGTTTTTTTTTTTAAATCAAGTTGCACCTTCAGTGGCAAGTTAATTTTTTTATGTTAGTGTTTTGTACCATTCCATCCCTCCTACGGGGTGGACAGTTTATGTGCTTGCGTGAGTTGTTAAAATTTTTAGTTTAAAGTAATCTGGTGTGTTGCAGATTTACACCAGCGTAGTCTTTCAGAGGTTGTTGTGAGCGGTCGTGACTACAGCAGTGTCAAAACGCAGTGGCAAGGTCCTCAGCCCGAATGCTCATACTGTCAATATTTGTTCTTTCTGCCTCTGAATAAAATTTTAACTTGATATTTTGAGCATTTCTGATTATAATTTTAAATCTCTTTTAAAAAAAAGGCTTTTAGGAATAAAATTTCCGTTTGTTAAAGAAATTTAATTTGTTTTCATCAGTTGCGCACTGGCAACTACTTCCACGCTCACATAATGTGATTGAATGAGTTAATGTTCTTGATGAATCGCTAGCAAATAAAGTAAATTCTTAAGAAAAGGTTTTGAAAGTAAATGCACGGTTCATTACTGGTAGCAGAGCTTGGTTGGCGTTCTTGCTACTACTCTTTGAGTAACTGATGGAATTGTACTTATTTTACAATTTTGTAATATTTCGCTTTGGCCAAGTGACTGGTTTCAGGTCACTTCATGTTTGTTCCCTGCTTAAGACGGTATTACTACTCAGGACACATATTGGTTGAAAGCACCGATGTTGGCTGTTAATCAGTTGAAATCGATTTACAAAAATGAATAAATAAAACATGATTTTATGATTGGTTGCTGCATATTTGGTAATTATAGTTTCTGCTGGATCAGGGATGTGTTCCACCTCCTCTCCTCCCAGGTGAGTAACCGTGATGTTAAACTGGATATTTGCTTATGGTGTCTCAATACCTTTCCCACAAGCGACCATTAGCAAGACATCGAGTTGACTGTTCTACAAAGTAAACAGTATGTCTGGCGTGAGTGACCTCGGTCGCTTTACGGTGCATTTTGGTGTGGACCAGTCCGCGCCAGCGCGCCGTAAGGCACGGAGACTCGCACCATGTCCTGCGTGCCGCGATGGGCCTCACAAGGGTAAGTGATGCGTCATACATAGCCTCTCCTTCTCAAGGGGCCCTTTCCGCCTTCCAGTGGTGCCAGACGTCAACCTCGGCATTTCTCGGGCCCACCCGGATGTTGCCTTCTACATCTACATCTACATCTACATTGATACTCCGCAAGCCACCCAACGGTGTGTGGCGGAGGGCACTTTACGTGCCACTGTCATTACCTCCCTTTCCTGTTCCAGTCGCGTATGGTTCGCGGGAAGAACGACTGTCTGAAAGCCTCCGTGCGCGCTCTAATCTCTCTAATTTTACATTCGTGATCTCCTCGGGAAGTATAAGTAGGGGGAAGCAATATATTCGCTACCTCATCCAGAAACGCACCCTCTCGAAACCTGGCGAGCAAGCTACACCGCGATGCAGAGCGCCTCTCTTGCAGAGTCTGCCACTTGAGTTTATTAAACATCTCCGTAACGCTATCACGGTTACCAAATAACCCAGTGACGAAACGCGCCGCTCTTCTTTGGATCTTCTCTATCTCCTCCGTCAACCCGACCTGGTACGGATCCCACACTGATGAGCAATACTCAAGTATAGGTCGAACGAGTGTTTTGTAAGCCACCTCCTTTGTTGATGGACTACATTTTCTAAGCACTCTCCCAATGAATCTCAACCTGGTACCCGCCTTACCAACAATTAGTTTTATATGATCATTCCACTTCAAATCGTTCCGTACGCATACTCCCAGATATTTTACAGAAGTAACTGCTACCAATGTTTGTTCCGCTATCATATAATCATACAATAAAGGATCCTTCTTTCTATGTATTCGCAGTACATTACATTTGTCTATGTTAAGGGTCAGTTGCCACTCCCTGCACCAAGTGCCTATCCGCTGCAGATCTTCCTGTATTTCGCTACAATTTTCTAATGCAGCAACTTCTCTGTATACTACAGCATCATCCGCGAAAAGCCGCATGGAACTTCCGACACTATCTACTAGGTCATTTATATATATTGTGAAAAGCAATGGTCCCATAACACTCCCCTGTGGCACGCCAGAGGTTACTTTAACGTCTGTAGACGTCTCTCCATTGATAACAACATGCTGTGTTCTGTTTGCTAAAAACTCTTCAATCCAGCCACACAGCTGGTCTGATATTCCGTAGGCTCTTACTTTGTTTATCAGGCGACAGTGCGGAATTGTATCGAACGCCTTCCGGAAGTCAAGAAAAATAGCATCTACCTGGGAGCCTGTATCTAATATTTTCTGGGTCTCATGAACAAATAAGGCGAGTTGGGTCTCACACGATCGCTGTTTCCGGAATCCATGTTGATTCCTACATAGTAGATTCTGGGTTTCCAGAAATGACATGATACGCGAGCAAAAAACATGTTCTAAAATTCTACAAGAGATCGACGTAAGAGATATAGGTCTATAGTTTTGCGCATCTGCTCGACGACCCTTCTTGAAGACTGGGACTATCTGTGCTCTTTTCCAATCATTTGGAACCCTCCGTTCCTCTAGAGACTTGCGGTACACGGCTGTTAGAAGGGGGGAAGTTCTTTCGCGTACTCTGTGTAGAATCGAATTGGTATCCCGTCAGGTCCAGTGGACTTTCCTCTATTGAGTGATTCCAGTTGCTTTTCTATTCCTTGGACACTTATTTCGATGTCAGCCATTTTTTCGTTTGTGCGAGGATTTAGAGAAGGAACTGCAGTGCGGTCTTCCTCTGTGAAACAGCTTTGGAAAAAGGTGTTTAGTATTTCAGCTTTACGCGTGTCATCCTCTGTTTCAATGCCATCATCATCCCGTAGTGTCTGGATATGCTGTTTCGAGCCACTTACTGATTTAACGTAAGACCAGAACTTCCTAGGATTTTCTGTCAAGTCGGTACATAGAATTTTACTTTCGAATTCAATGAACGCTTCACGCATAGCCCTCCTTACGCTAACTTTGACATCGTTTAGCTTCTGTTTGTCTGAGAGGTTTTGGCTGCGTTTAAACTTGGAGTGGAGCTCTCTTTGCTTTCGCAGTAGTTTCCTAACTTTGTTGTTGTACCACGGTGGGTTTTTCCCGTCCCTCACAGTTTTACTCGGCACGTACCTGTCTAAAACGCATTTTACGATTGCCTTGAACTTTTTCCATAAACACTCAACATTGTCAGTGTCGGAACAGAAATTTTCGTTTTGATCTGTTAGGTAGTCTGAAATCTGCCTTCTATTACTCTTGCTAAACAGATAAACCTTCCTCCCTTTCTTTATATTCCTATTAACTTCCATATTCAGGGATGCTGCAACGGCCTTATGATCACTGATTCCCTGTTCTGTACATACAGATTCGAAAAGTTCGGGTCTGTTTGTTATCAGTAGGTCCAATATGTTATCTCCACGAGTCGGTTCTCTGTTTAATTGCTCGAGGTAATTTTCGGATAGTGCACTCAGTATAATGTCACTCGATGCTCTGTCCCTACCACCCGTCCTAAACATCTGAGTGTCCCAGTCTATATCTGGTAAATTGAAATCTCCACCTAAGACTATAACATGCTGAGAAAATTTATGTGAAATGTATTCCAAATTTTCTCTCAGTTGTTCTGCCACTAATGCTGCTGAGTCGGGAGGTCGGTAAAAGGAGCCAATTATTAACCTAGTTCGGTTGTTTAGTGTAACCTCCACCCATAATAATTCACAGGAACTATCCACTTCTACTTCACTACAGGATAAACTACTACTAACAGCGATGAACACTCCACCACCGGTTGCATGCAATCTATCCTTTCTAAACACCGTCTGTACCTTTGTAAAAATTTCGGCAGAATTTGCCTTGCGCCAAAAGGGAGAGCTGCGACCCAACCCGATGTGAAAACAAAGGATGCGTGGCACAGGGGGAGCTGTGTCGAGGGACCGAACATCCGTCCCTTTCTGTTCGCAGGGCACAGACCAGCAGGTGCTCTACATGCCGGCGACTTCGTTTGTCGGCGTGGGATCGCGGCGCGAGTCAGCAAGGGTGCTTCGCCGCGCCCCTGGGTAACTGGTGCGTGTTCTGCCAAACCCAGGAGGTGGTGACATCGCCTGGGACAGGTTACATGGGTCCAGACCACCGAACGACTGGGGGACCGGCCAGCCACCTGAGTAGGAGTGGGTCCTTGGCTGAGAGGTGGAAACTTGGGCAAGTAGGCGGGGTGCAGTTGCCGAGGAGTGTTGTGTGAAATCGTCGATGACGGGGCCACCGAGGGGGACCAGTGCACTGGCGACGGACGGTGAACCCGGCAGCTCGGGAGTGCCCTTGACCTAGGGGCGAGCCCAGTAGGTGAACTGCAGAAGCCTCCCCCCCCCCCCCCCCCCGCATGCCAGAGGCGCCGGCCTGGGGCAAGAGACGGGCTCCCACCTTGTTATGACTCGTTACAATCATGGTGACAAATGAAACGAGTGATTCGAGTGCGCCTCAACGGGCTTCTGTTGCGCCTGATCCCTCTCCCGAGGACGAGCTGGGACAGGCAGAGAACGAAACAGTTACGCAAAGACATGCGACGATCACGTTGCTCATGTAGCAATATATTAAAAATGGAAAAATAAGTCAAGCTGGACTCTCTGTAATAAAAAATGAATTGGCGGCATGGGCCGTTGCCCACGCAAAACTTGAAGGGAATTAGAAAAAGAAAACAAAAATTGATGAGGCAACCGGCAAAGACCTGGGCGCCGTGGCCGCGTAAGCGCCCACGAAGCCAAGCACCGCAAGAGACACGATTGATAGAGTGACAAAGAGGCCAAACACAGCGGTCTTTCTCAGAACCCTGCGTGGTCAAGACACTAGCGTAAAGAAAGTCCAGGAACTGCTTACTACAACTATAGACCCGTTAAAGATGAAATCAAAATTAAAAGAATCAAACCAACCAGAAACTCTGTCATAGTTGAAGTTGCCTCTGAAGACGACAAGCTACTGAATAATCAAAAGTTAAACTCGGTATTCAAATGCGAACCACCGAGAAAAAGAATTCCATTGGTAATATTCTATGATGTACCCACAGATATGACTAATGAGGAACTTTGTGAAACAATAAGATAGCAAAATTTTGAGAAAATGAATGAAGAAGAATTTAAAAATTGTTTTAAGTTAAGATTTAAGACGGGGCCACGGGGTCGTGATGTTGTTCATCACGTCGTTGAGGTAACTGTGCCAGTGTGGAAAAGCATTACAACAACGGGCAGATTATATGTCGGCTTTCATGCCATCAACGCAAGGGACTATGTCGTGATACCTCGTTCACACAATTCTGGTGACTTGCACCACATTCTGAGGCTGTGTACCAGGGAGTCGGCATGCACCAAGTGTGGTGAGAATGGTCACAATCGTAAAGATTGTAAGGCATCAGCAATTTGCATACCCTGTAAAAATCGTGGTAAAAAATCTTGCCAAGCCACAGGACGAAACCGCCCAATATATCGAATGCTCGAACAGAGATTAATCTCTAGAATCGATTATAGTTGAGCCTGGCATACCGAACAGGAAGCGAAAGTCCCTGAGCAAGAGGAGGAGGGACGCTATGAGGGCATGCCGTATGACATGTGGTCCGTGTAGGACATGAAGAGGGTAGGAAGGTAACCTTCTCGGTTATGGAGGCTGTTGACAGAATTCAGCTAAAATCAGTGAACCTCCCCACTGTCTTCGGATCCTTGCGAGACCTGCTAAAGAAAGTATTCGAAAGACAAGGTGAGAAATTGGATCTTGGCGACATTTACGAACAATCAGTACTGGCAAACGGACGAATTGCGTTCGACTGGAGCAAGACTTGGCCGAATGACCGTATACATACGTACTTCCCTTAATGACAAAAATAAATATTGGACAACTTAATACTCGTAACAGCCGACTTGTGATGCAGGATCTCCGAAGGGAGGTGGAGGAGAGGAGACTAGATGTACTCTGTCTACAGGGGCCGTACTCCCAAGCTGGGAAAATTGCATTTGCTGCCACTACTTGGCAAAAAGTCATCAGAGTGGATGACCCGAGGGGGGCAATCATAATCACGAACAAACTTTTGAGGGTCACCACACTCTCACAGTTCACAACTAGTCACTGTAACGTGGTGGAGCTGCAATCTCCAGTAGGAATTATCATTCTCATAAACATGTATTTTCAATACGGCTATAATATTGAACAGCATCTAGACCATCTAACGGGAGTAACCACGGCGTTACAGGGAAGAAAGGTTGTGATAACATCTGACATCAACGCTAAATCCCCCCTGTGGTACAGAGGCGCAAGAATGCAAATGGCGAAAAAGTAGAAGAGTTTATCATCGCTTCGCAAATTTTGGTGGCCAACAGGCCAGGCAACCCTGCTACCTTCGCAGCAGGAGGAGGAGGACAAGGAACAAATATAGATGTCACTTTCGTAACACCAAACACAGCAAACCTCATTCAGCACTGGAGGGTTGTAGGAAACGCCACCACAAGCGACCACAATCTAATAACTTTCACCTTAGGTGAAAGAGAGTGCCGCTGGGCCATGGGGTGAGAGGTGCAATTGGATTACAAAAGAACTGATTGGGAACGCCTAGCGAGGGAGTGCGACATTCCTTCATTACCGGAATGTGACATGCATTGGCACATAGACGTGGACGAGAGAGTGGAGGAACTGGTGAGTGCAATAACCAGAGCGGTGAGGGTTGCTGTACCATGGCGGCCTCTCCGTCACCATGGTCGGCTGAACTATGGGAACTGCGTCAATGTGTCAGAAGGCTGAGGAGGCACTATCAGTGCAGTGTCGTCTGGCAGGACGACAAAGGTGGCAGTTGCAATATAGAAAGGCAAAGCAGAGGTTCCAAAAGGAACTGCGAGAGGTGAGGACGTGAAGTTGACAAAATTACGTGTTACGTCAGCTAGTACTGGACCCATGGGGGCTCCCCTATAAATTGGTAAGGGAGAAAATCCGCTCTCCTATGGAGTTATCGACAGGGGAGACCAAAGGGCAATGGCAACTGCGAAATACCGAGACGGCTGTCTACCCCTTCTCTGAAGAGGAAGTGGCAGCCCACATACGATCACTAAAAAGAGGGAAAACACCTGGGCCAGACGGCATTGTGGCGGAGGTGGTGCAATTACTGGCCCCCTACCTTACTCATCTCTACAATGAGTGCCTAAGGCAAAGGAAGTTTTCGAGGAAGTGGAAAACACAAAATGTAGTTATAATAAGGACCCTGAAGAAATAAAGTCATACAGGTCGATTTGCTTGTTAGATCTGTTTGGAGAGATACTGGAGAAATTGCTGGCTGACAGATTGGCTGTGCAGGATGAGCAGCAGGCAGTTCAGCTTCAGACCGGGGTGGTCGGCATCTGATGCAAGGGATTTTTCTCTGCCTCGTGATGGCTGGGTGTTGTGTGCTGTTCTTAGGTTAGTTATGTTTAAGTAGTTCTAAGTTCTAGGGGACTGATGACCATAGATGTTAAGTCCCATAGTGCTCAGAGCCATCTGATGCAATCGCCCTGGCGGCCGAGGTCTGTGGCTCGACCCCGCACAAGTACGTGGTTGGCATCATGGTGGATGTCAGTGACGCCTTCGACAACCTGTGGTGGCCTTCGCTCTTCTCCTGCTTGCGGGAGAAAGAGTGTCCACGGGCGCTATCCTCCCCTAGCGAGAGAGTTGGAAAAGCAATCACTAAAGGATGCCTCCAAGGATCCGTTTTAGGACCCCTCTTTTGGGACATCCACATGGAGCCGCTACTAGATAGCTTACAACAAAGTGAAGAAGTACTAGAGGTGATAGCCTATGCACATGACCTCCTCTTGTTGGTCGGCAGCTGCAGCCAGGAAGACATAGAACCGAAAATTGAGAGAGCCATAGAGAAACTCGAACAATGGTGCCAGAAAATGACAATTTCATCCAGCAAATCCACATACCTGCTGTTAAAAGGACATCTAATTAGAAATCTCACTGTCAGAATTGACGGCTCACCAGTTCTCCAGCGACACGAGACATGCTACCTAGGAGTCATCATTGATGAGAGGTGGAACTTCAGGAAGCACATTGATACCGAAACTTCCTAGCAGATTAAAACTGTGTGCCAGACCGAGACTCCAACTCGGGACCTTTGCCTTTCGTGTGCAAGTGCTATACCAACTGAGCTACCCAAGCACGACTCACGCCATGTCCTCACAGCTTTACTTCTGCCAGTACCTCACCTCCTATACCGTAACCCAGAGAGCTCTGCAGATATTAAACAATCTTATCTCGATAGGACACATAAGATTCCATCTCCCCTCACACCTTATCAAACTTTGCCATAATAGCATCATAACCTCAGTAGTGGGTTACGACTCGGGAATCTGGGCGTACAGGCTCACGAGGGTTGTGCCCGCCATGACAGTGAGATCTGTGGTGGCCTACAGAACATCTCCAGGGGGGGCCTATTAGTCATAATGGGGCTTTGCCCACTGGACATCAAGATAAGGGAACAAATGGCTTGGTACTGGGCCAAAAAGGGGAATTTTGAGAAAATTGAAGACATTATGGGCGTGAGGATGGAGGACAAAAGGGAAATAAGGAGAAGAGGGGAGGTACTTTGGCAGGGATCCAGGGAGGTAAAAGAAACTGGACATAGAACTTTCCAATTCATACCAGATGTGGGGGAGCGCTTGGACAGGAAATACTTTGAGCCAATACGAGGACACCCATTTTCTCACTGGCCATGGACCCTACCAGATATACTTATGTCGGTTTGGGAAGAGGGCTACGCCCGCGTGTGACTGTGGCGTGTCAGAGGGTACTCCCGACCATGTGGTTTAAGAGTGCCCCCTCTTCAATGATGTTAAGACTACACTTCGAGACAACTACCGAACCATGACACATACCAATTGCTTAGACGTTAAGACATTTTCCAACTGCTAAACACATTGGCTAACGAGGTATCAGGAAAAGTTTTAACAGAATACCTGAGGGACATGAACTAAATAACATCTGAGACAACCAACACCGATTGCGTCCAGAGCCCTATTCCCATACCGCCTGTGAGTGGACTGGCCGACTTTCCATAATAGTTGGAATCCAGCACGTGCAGGACGTGGGGGAGTGGGGGTCAATGCTACCGATAAAGACATGCACCAGATATGACGTAGGATAAGTTAGTTTGTAGGACTTAGTTTAGGAAAATTAAGTTAGAGAACTGCAGCGACTAAACATATTGGCCTGCCCAGTGCCAGAGGCATGCTCTTCGGGTTTAGTTCGATGAGCAAGGCTATTAAAGCAGGTTTATATCTTACTGGCACACATGTGACGCTGCAGGCGATAGGAACTAGTTATAAGAAATAGATATAAGTCGTAGGTATTTGATATTAAATGCCCATTGTTTGTAATTCCAACTGTAGCTCACTTGAAAATTGTAATTAGCTGCAACACAATTATATCAGTTGTATAATTATTATAACCCACTAATCAGATAAGGAAGTGGGTTAACATTGCATAATTATTATGGTTTGTAATAAAGAATTTTAAAAAAATATAGTAAACAGTATGCCTTATAATACCTACTCAGGAAAACAAATTCTTGAAGTTTAAGAACGCCCACCACCAGGAGCGATACACTTTTGTGGGTTACACTGATATCGAATGCCTCCTCGCTCCTGTAACACATTGCGAAGGTGATGCTACAAGCTCACATACAACTTTCACAGAAACTGATGCAGTAGCGTACCAGCTCATATGTAAGTATGATTCAAATCTTATCCAACACAAATCATACGTATATTGGGGATAATCCTGCGACTTGGCTGATCACTAAGTCCGAAAAACTTTCATGAAAGACTGATAAGCTTTACACCACCAAGATTCCCAAGAACAAGTCACAGGAGAATGATGATTTGTAAACGAAGGCCGCTGACTTTCATTAGCAGCCATTAGACTGGAAAGCAAAAACTCCTTGTAGAAACTATTGTCATCTAACGGTAAGTTCCGTGGTCCTGCCTATAACACATGTAACCTGTAGTATCAATTACGACAACACATACCCGTCTTTACCCACAATCTAAGCGGGTATTAAGCACACTATCATTGAGCGATTGCCTAAATTCGGTACGGATAATGATCAGGTCAGTGTCCGGCCTGATAGCGTCGAGAAACACATCCCATTCGCAAGACGAATGACGCCAAGAATCACGCTCGAATTCCTGAACTCGCTTTACTTTATACAGGCAAGGCTCCAGAAACTAGCTGAAGGATACGCACATCATCCAAGGTGCATATCCCAATAACATGTAGTTTCAGCTTGCGACAAAAAAAGGGGGTGTTCCCATACGACTGTGTGGATTCTATGGGGAAACTCAACGAAACCAGACTAGCTGCATTCTCTAGTAACCTTACAGGCAATGCCGTATCGGACGCATAGAATGAGCATGCTGTGAATGTTCGGCAGGAGTTTAACATCCCAAATCTCAGAAAGTTTGCAAGGCTTTGTATGTATACAGATGTGCATTTGCTAGTAGCTATTTTCAAGAAATTCTGGAGCCTGCCTTTTATTACACAGCAGTGAGGTTGTCTTGGGACGCCATGCTCAAGAAAACAAAACTCAAAATCTAGCTTTTGACCTATACTGAAATGCTTCTTTTCTGTGAGTGAGGGATCAATGGGGGACTTTGCCAATGTGTGCACTGGCATGCCAATGCGAATAACCCACAGATGGGTGATAGGTCCAATCCATCCCTTGATTTGCATTACAACATGTATCTGGATGTGAATAACTTGTTCGGGCATGCCATGCGACAACTGCTACTGTTTGGTGAGTTTCAATGGCTGTCTGAACGCGAATGCAGTGGATTTGGTTTAACTATCCACAGTATGGTCGCTGTTTCTGGTATAGGGTATGTTGAGGAGGCAGACCTAATATATCCTAAAGGGTTTGTATGACGTGCAAATCCATTAGCTGTTACGTCCAGAGCAACTAGTTCTGTGTGGTGGGACTATCTCCAAGTGGATAATAACGCTGGGGAATAAGCAGAGATGCATCATCCTTTACAGAAATCTCCAGTAATGTTTCAATTTAGGGATGGAGTTAAATGCAGTTGGGAGCACTATCTCCTCCAAGAATGCACCCTAGTTGATTCGGTATATTGATTTAAATACTGGAAAGAGGGCATCCACGTAAATTGATTTCGAAAAAAACTTTCGTAAATTGATAAATAATGCACTTTTCACAAGATGATGTAAAGTTTGCGAAAGTATCACGAAATTCTTATTAGGTCGTGTTGGGATGGGTATTGGTGTATAAGGAAGTGTATTGACAAACCAAATTTCAAATGGGTTAGCAAGAATATAGTTGCTGTGGAGTTGTCTAAGACTACAATGACGTTCATGAAACCTATCTATGTGGGGATGAGCATACTAGACCTGTCCAAATTCCATATCTACTGTTTCCAGCCCTGCAGGGCTGCCCATAAATCCATAAGTGTACAAGGGGGTGGAGGCCACTTCTGAACACCACGTTGCAAGGCATCCCAGATATGCTCAATAATGTCATGTCTGGGGAGTTTGGTGGCCATCGGAAGCGTTTAAACTCAGAATATTCTTCCTGGAGCCACTATGTAGCAGCTCTGGACTTGTGGGAGTGTCGCATTGTCCTGCTGGAATTGCCCAAGTCCGTCGGAATGCACAATGGACATGAATCGATACGGTGATCAGACAGAATGCTTATGTACGTGTCACCTGACAGAGTCGTCTCTAGACGTATCAGGGGTCCCATATCACTCCAACTCGACACGCTCCACACCATTACAGAGCTTCCACCAGCTTGAACATTCCACTGCTGACATGGAAGGTCCATGGATTCACGAGGTTGTCTCCATACCCGTACACGCTGGATACAATTTGAAGCGAAACTCGTCCGACTAGGCAACATGTTTCCAATCAACAGTCCAATGTTGGTGTTTATAGGCCAGTCACCATCATCCTAGACAGTTCATAACATCATCACGGTATCACACTGTATCTACATACATTTACAGGCGCCGGTGCCTATATCTTTGACTCTCTGTAGCGTCGTTGAATGACCATTCCGGAAATGGGTTCCCACGTGAAACATGATCTACTAAGTCCCGTCTATAACCTCTCATAGTGTGTAACATGAATGGTGAAACACCATGTATAAAATCAAGTCTTTTTTAAATTTTTTACTAAAACTCCCGGGACGTTCTTGATCGTTTTCCTGAAAATTTTTGCTGAATATTCCAACAGACGTTCGGACAGACATAGGCTACATACTTTCATAATTTATGCTGTACACAAGTCTATACCACTATACAAAAATAAATCGTTGTTTAAAGTTGTCTTCACGATGCTATAATAAACATTTGGACGGACATACGCTCTATATTTTGTAATATATAGGATTCATAAATTTGTATGTTATATACTGGAGGAAACGTTACAAAAAGTCTCGCAAATTTCCTGATCGATTTACCTCATATTTTCACACGATGCTCTAATAAACATTTGGATGGACACAGGCTATCTATATTTGAAATATGTCCAACATATAAGTGAATATAACTATCTATACTCATTTTATAAGGACGCGTCATTGAACAACATTGTCACCAAAAGCACCTAGCTGATTTATTTCAAACTGTTGCACAGCTGACCAATTTCTTTCAAATTTTTACATAAGTCTCTAATAAATATTTGAATAGACATTGGTTGTATATCTTTAAAATATGTGAAATATCTAAATATATATTTGATATATACAGGGGAAATGTTGTTAGCAAAATTCTCGGAAAGTTCTTGAGTGTATTACTCCAAATTGTTGCCCAATCCTCTACTAACGTTCAGATGGACATAAGCTACATATTTTCTAAACAGTAATGCATATATTTTAGTTAACACCGACTAAAAGAAATAAAATGCTGTGCAGTCAGGTTTAAGTTAGGTATCAGGTCATTTAAAACATTGCAGAAACTGTTTCTTCCACGTATATTATTTCTCCTTATGTATAATTTTAAATAATAATTGTATAAGTAGTAGTGTTCTGTTTTGTTTCCTTCATCACAGAGAGGCATGTTGTATTTATGGCTCATCGATTTATCATTAGAATAAAACTATGGAATCTGAATCATCTGAAACTTTGCAGTCCTGCCGGTTCACAAATAAAAATTATGAGAAATGCTATCATCGAAGATACTACCCTCAAAGATCCAGAGGCAAGAGAGTTCTCTTCCCCATCCATCGTATTAAAGATCCCAGGCGATTCATCCATTTATTTAAGTGACTTCATTTCCCAACTGAGCTCTCGTTCGCAACAACAATAAACTAGGTTCAAGGTCAGAGAGGGGAAGAGGCGATAGGCAGAGAGGGGGAGAGAGAGGGGGGAAGAGGAGATGGGCAGAGAGGGGGGTGACGAGGAGATGGAGAGATATTTGGGGAAGAGGAGAAGATGGACAATGAAGGGGGAGGGGGAGGAGATCGACAAAGAGAGGGAGGAGGAGAAGATGGACAAAGAGAGAAGGTAGAGAACATGGACAGAGAGGGAGAGGAGATTCCCATACATAACTAGCAATTGTGAAGCATTGCCTGGTTTGCTATCTTTAATAATTTTGTTCCGAAAGACTATACCTTTTTTTATTGTACTTTCATTTAAAGTCTGATGAGGGACTTGTAAACCGGAAACCAGTTAACTAAATAAATTAATACTGTGGAATATATACAATATTGGGTGTGTGTGTTTGTCCTTAGGATAATTTAGGTTAAGTAGTGTGTAAGCTTAGGGACTGATGACCTTAGCAGTTAAGTCCCATAAGATTTCACACACACATTTGTTCTTTTCATTTGTAATACTTTAAACAAATTATCTTTGGTATAAATGGAAACTATTCCCATCTCCGAAGATTACACAGAGAAGTTGACTGAAGTGATGCCTGCGGAGGGAGGCTAGCGATTTCGCTTTTTCAAGACATTGTTGTCTGTAGACTGGTTTGATGCAGTTCTCCACGCTACCCTAGCCTGCGCAGTCCACTTCATCTCCAAATAGCTACTGCAACCTAAATCCACTTGAACCTGCTTACTGGAGTCAAACCTTGGTCTCCCTCGACAATTCTACCCCCCACCCCCTCCCCGAAACATCCCTCCAACCATTCCTCTTTTGGCTCAGAATGTGTCCTGCCAATCGATCTTTTTAGTGACTAGTTTTGCCATAATTTTTTCCCTCAATTCGATTCACTAACTTCTCATTAGTTACTCGATCTACCCGTGTAATCTTCGGTATTCTTGTGTAGCACCACATTTCGAAATATTCAATTTTCTCCTCATCTGAACTGCTTATCGTCCACATTTCACTTTCGTGCAGGGCTACACTCTTAATAAGTATCTTCAAAAAAAATTTCCTGGGATTAAATTAAGGAAGAGATTCTTTTCGTGCTGTACCCAATGCGCATTTTATACCCTCTCTGATTCGGTCATTATCAGTTATTTTGCTGCCCAAATGTCAAAACTCAGCTACCTTTTAGTGTATTTCTAAATCTAATTCCTTCAGTATCACCTGATATAATTCGACATTCCATAATCCTCGTTTTAACTTTTGTTGATCATTCAACAGCCTCTTTTCAAGACAGTAGCCATACCCTTCAGCTGCTCTTCCAAGCCGGCTCTGACAGAATTACAGAATCGTCAGCAAACCTCAAAGGTTGTATTTCTTCTTTCTTAACTCTAAATCAGTTTCAGATTTTCTCCCTGGTTTCCGTCAGTGTTTCTCATCGTGAAAACTGAATAATATCATGAGTAGGCTAAAACCCTGTCTCACTCCTTTCTCAGCTACTGCTTCCTTTTCACAACTATAGACATTTCTGTACAAGTTGTAGATAACTTTTCGCTCCTTATATTTTATCACTGCTACCTTCACAATTTCAATGCTATCTCCAAGTCTACAAGCGTTATAAATTTCCCTTTCTTCGGCTTATCTTTCTTGCATTAGTCGTAAGGTCAGTAGTGCCTCGTGAGTTCCTAAATTTCGGTGCAACCGAAACTGATCTTCCCATACCTCGCCTTCATTAGTTTTTCCATCCTTCTACCCATAATTCGTGTCAATTTTTTTATTGTTTCCGTGACTTATTAAACTGGTGATTCAATAGTATCCACATTTGAAAGTACGTGCCTTCTTTGGATTTGCAAATATTAGCAGAGGTCTGAAGGTAATTCGCTTGTCTCATATCTTGCGCACCAGGTGGAAGAGGTTTGCCATGGCTTGTTCTCCCAAGGAATATCATCTTCTCAAGGGGCACTGTTTCGACTTAGGTCTTTCAGTGGAATTCTTCTCTCAGTTTCATATCTCCCAATTCATCTTCATCTACTTCCTCTCCCCTTTCTACAATATTACCTTCAAATTGCTGCAGCCTTCTCCTCACCCTTTTTTGCTTAGTTCTGGCTTGCCATCTGAGCTCATGATATTAAAATAGCCACTTCTCTTTACCTCAAACTTCACTTAATTTTCTTATAGGCGGCCTCTATCTTTCCTGGTGTATGCTTGATTCTATATCCTTGCATTTCTCGTTTAGTGATCCCTCCTTTCCCATTTTGCAGTTCCTATCAATCTAGTATTTGTAGACGTCTTTATCCCCTTTTGTCCGCTTCACGTACTGCATTTTTGTGTTTCCTCCTTTCGGCAATTCGAGGATTAAACAGGATAAAGCAGTTAAGATTTTAGACTAATTCAATGCCATTTCGTTGGCGTCCCCATATGTTTCGAAGAAATTCCTGAAAAGTCTTTTATTATATTTGTTGCATTTCTCTGTGCTCTCTTTCAGAACTTGTCGCAATAATTTTAGGGTTACACAACACCATGGAGATATAGGCGTTCATTTGTTACATTTAATACGCCCTTAGGACATGAAATATTTTGTACTGGAAGTAGGAGCCTTACAAATTACTTGAGAAATGAAATGCCTTGAGGCAATCCCTCTCTCACTCACGCCCTCTTCCTCAGACCTAAAAGAACTTGCCTTGTTTGTCTGACAGCTAACGGAAAATATTTTACGGGTATAAGAGAAACAACTCGACGAGGCGCATTCGTCTCTCGCATTCATAATGTAAGATGAAGCATGAGAGAGCGTCGGAGTACGGTTTCATGAATATTTATTAGGTGAGACGAGTAAATTTAAGAAATGAAAGAACTGTTTATCGACCACGTCATTAGATAATACTGAAAACGCAGTTCGTTAAAATAAGAACTGAAGCACTTTGCCACCAGTCTTTGCAGCTGACCCCATTACGTTCACTCGTACCAGCACCTCTGCAGAGCACCGAACTTTTTGTAGCTATGCTCTGCCAGTCGTCAGACAGAGTAATAAGCGTCGTGTGGTGAGTATTTGTAGAAAAGTGGGAGAGGATTTTATTCGATATTTATTGGCTTCATTTGCATACATCGAGCAGTAACTGACCATAATACAAGTGATTCAAGTCACTATACTTAAAACAGAATACCCCAACAGGGATTCAACGCCACCGAACTTGAATTAATGTTAAATATCTCTCTTGTTATCCTCTGACGAAGAAAAAAATCCTACCATAGTGCTCTCTTAGTATAGACTGAGTCGCGCGCAGCTCGCGTTCGTGCCGTCTCTTATTTTACATCCTGTTTTTTATGTGTTGCCACCTCGTTATGTTGGTTTCAATTTCTGTTGTCACTGAGTTGTTGCTTTGTCTGCCAGTCAGCAGTAGCAACAGCGCCTATCGATATAGCCCTCACGTGTTATCTTTGCTGCACTGCTATTACTTCCCATTGTCGTCTGTCGTGGGGTCAATTGTAACGTGCCAGGAGGGCAGTTCGGACCTGCCAGTCGTGGAGTTGAAACACGGCACTAGTTCAGTCGGGTTGGAGCAGCAGTGGAGCCTGGACGTCCATGGTTCGCCCGACCGTTGCCGCCACGCATCACTTGAGCCGGGGACTGTCTTTGTGGATCGTCGGTCGGTCGTCCTACTGGACAGCGTGAATTGGGTCGCCGGGGTTGTGTGTGTGTGTGTGTGTGTGTGTGTGTGTGTGTGTGTGTGTTTGTGTGTGTGTATCGACTCCCAATTTGTCTTCATAATTGTACACCCACTGCTGAGTGTCGTTCAAGTCTTCATCCAAGTGTTTGTCAAACTGTGCGTGTAGTTGGTGTCATTTCCACTGACAACTTGTTTTAAATGTTGTCGGTGTACGTGCAGCCAGTCGGTCGGTTGAAGCGAATCTGCGAGCACGTCTCCGCAGTCAGCCGGGCCCACTGGCTGTCTCTACGCAGTGTCGGACTGTGTGGGGGCTGTTCCGAGTGCTGCGAGGTTCGTGGCTCACCGACCCAGGACATGACAGTTGAGTGGTGATTTAACTACCGAAGCCACGTCTGTTCACGTTGTCCCGTTGGTTGGTGATTCGCTATTGGTGGTATTCCTGGGAACAACAGCGAGTCTTCGAGTTGGTGAAGATTTAGCCGCCATGTATTGGAATTAACTATATTTGTAGGTTTGAAATTCAAGTTTACCAGCGGAATTTTCTGCCTTGTGGCCGTTAGTGTTCCGGTTACCTGCCCTGGTCGCTGACGTAAATTCAGGCAGTGTCCTTTCCTCAGCTGTTGTAGCTGTCCAACATGGTGGGTAGTTTTTGACAGCTTAATGTACATTTGGTTGTGGGCAGATGTGTCCGTAACGTTTTGACTTTGGAATCCTGGTATACTGGTCAGTGATCAGCCTGTCGTCTTGTCGGCGGGTCCCTGGTTATCTTTTGGTTGTGTTGTCGGCTGATCGAGTATAGTTGGACTGGCGTCTGTCTCCCCTAAGCGAACGTTAAGATTTCAAGATCAGACCGAGCCCCCTGGAAACTTCTGAGCGCCGTTGCCTATACTGCCTTTCTTATTGGCGTTTAATTGTGTGTTTTTAATGGCTCATAGCCGATGGTTTGAATTTGTATGCTCGTAATTGTGTTTTTTAAAACCAAAGGCTTTCTGCCTGTTGGAAATTTATTGTATTGGTTTTTAGAAGCATCGCCCTTCAGCCGCTTTAAGTTTTAAGGATCTTACTTATCAAGCATTACCTTTTGTAAAATAAAGCTGTGGGCCTTCTGCCTGTTGAAAATTTATTGTAGTGTATTGTTTTTAAAAGCATCGGCCTTCGCCGGCCGTGGTGACCGAGCAGTTCTGAGCACTTCAGTCCAGAACCGCGCGACTGCTACCGTCGCAGGTTCGAATCCTGCCTCGGGAATGGGTGTGTGTGATGTCATTAGGTTAGTAAGTTCTAGAGAGTAGTGCTCAGAGCCATTTCAACCATTTTTAAGCCTTCAGCCGCTTTAAGTTTTAAAGGTCTTACTAATCAATTATTACCTCTTAAAAGATAAAGCTGTGGGCTTTCTTCCTGTTGAAAATTTATTGTATTGTATTGTTTTTAAAAGCATCGCTCTTCAGCTACTTTAATTTTTATGCATCTTACTTATCAAGTATTACATTCTGTTAAGATAAGCTGTGGGCTTTCTGCCTGTTGAAAATTTATTGTAGTTGTTCTTAAAATTTGGGATTCCTGCTTATCAAGTCTTACATCCCTTGGGCTTAAATACTATTTAAGGTTAAAAGCTTTGGGCCTTCTGCCTTGGAAAATTGCTTGCAGTTCTTTTTTCTTTTCTTTTTAAAAAAAAAACAAACAAACAAACAAACAAAGGCCTTCTGCCGTTTTGAAGTAACGTTTCTTGTTGGTCACAAAGCTTGGGCCTTCTGCCTGTTGAAAAGCTATTGTAGTTGTTTTAAATTTTTGGACCTTCAGCCGCTTTTAACAACTTAATCTATCTGACTGGTCAAGTCTTACCTCGTTTGGCCTTAAATAATATTTTAGGTTAAAGTCTAGAGCCTTCTTCCTCTAAAAGAAGAAAAAAAAATTATAGCAGTTGTATTTGATTCATTGGCCTTCAGCTGTTTTAGAATTAAAGACGTTTTCAGTCGACAGTCAAGCTTATAAGTTGCGCTGTAATGTTTGGACAACTAAATGAAGTGTTATGTTTGGAGTTTAACTTGGTTCAAATGGCCCTGAGCACTATGGGACTTAACATCTATGGTCATCAGTCTCCTAGAACTTAGAACTACTTAAAGCTAACTAACCTAAGGACATCACATAACACACAATCACGAGGGAGTGTAACTGACAGGTGTTCATTCTGGCCGCCTTCCACAATTACTACTACTTGCCCTGTCCTGCGGATTTAGAAAGACGTATCAACGCCCACTCAATTTAAATGTTGGATTAATACCCACAGTATTCATTGCTCCTCTTCTTCGTTTGAAGCCACTCATCAAACCTCACGTTTAAAAGTGTTTTCACCCAGCTACCTTTCCTGTGGGCATAATATGTAGAAAACAGCCGTCATCTGAAGCATAATTTCAGCTGTGGAATAAAGGAAACATCAGAAGAGCCAAATTGTGAGGGAGGTGATCTCCAAATTTTACGTTTCTGACGATAAATTATCAATACAAATAATTAACTTTTTTTTCGTTTTGAACATGCCTGCGCTTCAGCAACTGCGAATGAAAGAGCTTCATTGAACTGGAAATAACAGCTAACCAGTCACAAAGTAAATGTTTATTAAACCTTGATCATAGTTTCTACAGTTTTAAACTGTCTTCTTCAGGTGGTATTGTATGTAGAATCACATTATTTATATCCGATGTGTCTAGCACATGTATGTGTCATCCACTTAATAACCATATAAAATACGTGATTTAAAAGTAGTAGTACCTCTATACTGTAGAGCTTTGTCCTAAAACTTTTTAAAACGCTACACATTTGACAATGAATCCAACAACGTGCATTGTGCCACTACAAATATTTGTATATACGGGGTGTTTCACAATTCATGATACACGCTTTTAGAGTTTGTAGAGGGGACTTAGCAGATGACCCTTTACATCGGAACCATGGTCCTGAAGCGTCATTCAGCAACGCTACAGAGTGCCAAACTTATAGGCGCGAGCGCTGGTAAATGTATGTATACAGAGTGGTCCATTGATCGTGACCGGGCCAAATATCTCACGAAATAAGTGTCAAACGAAAAAACTACAAAGAACGAAACTTGTCTAGCTTGAAGGGGGAAACTAGATGGCACTATGGTTGGCCCACTAGATGGCGCTGCCATAGGTCAAACAGATATCAACTGCGTTTTTTTAAATACGAACCCCCATTTTTATTACATATTCGTGTAGTACGTAAAGAAATATGAATGTTTTAGTTGGACCACTTTTTTCGCTTTGTGATAGATGGCGCCGTAATAGTCACAAACATGTGGCTCACAGGCGAAGAGTTGGTAACAGGTAGGTTTTGTAAATTAAAGTACAGAACGTAGGTACGTTTGAACATTTTATTTCGGTTGTTCCAATGTGATACATGTATCTATGTAAACTTATCATTTCTGAGAACTCATGCTGTTACAGCGTGATTACCTTTAAATACTACATTAATGCAATAAATGCTCAAAATGATGTCCGTCAACCTCAATGCATTTGGCAATACGTGTAACGACATTCCTCTCAACAGCGAGTAGTTCGCCTTCCGTAATGTTCGCACATGTATTGACAACGCGCTGACACATGTTGTCAGGCGTTGTCGGTGGATCACGGTGGCAAATGTCCTTCAACTTTCCCCACAGAAAGAAATCCGGGTACGTCAGATCCGGTGAACGTGCGGGCTATGGTATGGTGCTTCGACGACCAATCAACCTGTCATGAAATCTGCTATTCAATACCGCTTCAGCCGCACGCGAGCTATGTGCAGGACATCCACCTTGTTGGAAGTACATTGCCATTCTGTCATGCACTGAAACATCTTGTAGTAACATCGGTAGAACATTACGTAGCAAATCAGCATACATTCCACCACTTAGATTGCCATCGATAAAATGGGGGCCAATCCTGTACGTGCGTAGCTGCAATGGTGGGAAGCGTGCGCTATTTCATATAAGTACATCAAAAAGGGCTCCAATCTCAAACGGTACAGGACAAAGAAACGACGAGAATCGACCAAGCAACAGTCGGTATTGTAGTTGTAAATTATCGTAGCTGTGTTGTAAAAGTACCAGAGCTTCAAGCACTGATAGAAAGCAGTGAATCTGAAATCGTTATAGGAACAGGAAGCTGGCTAAAGCCGGAGATAAATTCTGCCGATTTTTTTACAGAGGCTTAAACCGTGTTCGGGAAGGATAGATTAAATAAAGTAGGTGGTGGTGTGTTTGTGTCTGTTAGTAGCAGTTTATCTTGTAGTGACGCTGAAATAGATAGTTCCTGCGAATTACTATGGGTAGAGGTTATACTCAACAGCCGTACCAAAATAATAATGGGCTCCTTCGACTGACACCTCGACGCAGATTATATAATAGCTGAACGGTTCAAAGGAAACTTGGATCTCATTACAAATAAGTACCCCACTCATACAGTTATAATTTGTGGAGACTTCAATCTACCCTCGATTTGTCGGCGAAAATACATGTTCAAAGCCGGTGGTAGACAGAAAACATCTTCCGAAATTGTACTAAATCCTTTCTCTGAGAATTACTTTGAACAATTAGTTCATGAGCCCACACGAATTGTAAATGGTAGCGAAAACACACTTGACCTCTTAGCCAAAAATAATCCTGATCTAATAGAGAACATCATGACGCATACAGGGATTAGTGAACACAAGGGCACTGTAGCAAGTCTCAAAGCCATATCAACCAAAACCACTAAAAGTAAACGCAAAATATGTCTGTTTAAAACAGTAGATAAAAATTCGCTTGATACCTTCCTAAGAGAGACTCTCCATTCCTTCCAAGCTAATTACGTAAGTGTAGACCAGATGTGGCTCAAATTCAAAGATACAGTGTCGACAGCAATAGACAGATTCATGCGGCATAAGTTAATAAGAGACGGGACTGATCCAACATGGTACACAAAACACGTCAGAACACTGTTGCAGAAGCAACGGAAAAAGAATGCCAAATTCAGAAGAACGCAAAATCCCCAAGACCGGCTAAGTTTCACGGAAGCTCGAAATTTAGTGCGGACGTCAGGGCGAGATGCTTTTAACAATTTCCACAATGAAACATTGTCTCAAAATATGGTAGAAAACCCCAAGAGATTCTGGTCGTATGTGAAGTACACCAGTGTCAAAAACAGTCAATACCGTCACTGCGCGATAGCGATGGAAATATTACCGATGATGGTGCCACTGAACCGGTGAAGCGGAGTTACTAAATACAGTTTTCCGTAGTTCCTTCACGAAAGAAGACGAAGTAAATATTTCAGAATTCGAAACCAGAACAGCTGTTAGCATGAGTGACATAAAAGTAGATATCTTAGGTGTTGCGAAACAACTCAAATCACTTAAGAAAGACAAGTCTTCCGGTCCAGATGGTATACCAATCAGGTTCCTTTCAGAGTATGTAGACATAATAGCGCCATTCTTAGCAATCATATACAACCGCTCACTTGACGAAAGGTCTGCTCCTAAACACTGGAAAGTAGCGCGGATCACACCAATATTCAAGAAAGGAAATAGGAGTAATCCATTGAATTACAGACTCATATCACTGACCTGAGTTTGCAGTAGGATTTGGAGCATATACTGTACTCGAACATTATGAATCACCTTGAAAAAAATGACTTACTGATACATAACAAACATGGATTCAGAAAATATCGTTATTGTGCGAACACAGCTAGCTCTTTATTCCCATGAAGTAATGAGTGCTGTCGACAAGGGATCTCAGATCTATTCCATATTCCTAGATTTCCAGATACCGTACCTCACAAGCGACCATTAATCAAATTGCGTGCATATGATCGTCTCTGTTGTGTGACTGGATTCATGATTTCCTCTCAGAGAGGTCACAGTTCGTAGTGACAGACGGTAAATCATCGAGTAGAACAGAAGTAATATCTGGCCTTCCGCATAGGTCCTCTGCTGTTCCTGATTTGCATAAATCATCTAGGTGATAATCTGACGCCGGCCGGAGTGGCCGTGCGGTTCTAGGCGCTACAGTCTGGAACCGATCGACCGCTACGGTCGCAGGTTCGAATCCTGCCTCGGGCATGGATGTGTGTGATGTCCTTAGGTTAGTTAGGTTTAATTAGTTCGAGGCGACTGATGACCTCAGAAGTTAAGTCGTATAGTTCTCAGAGCCATTTGAACCTTTTTTTTTTATAATCTGAGCAGCCCCTTAGATTGTTTGCAGATGACGCTGTAATTTACCGTCTAGTAAAATCATCAGACGATCAATTACAATTACAAAATGATCTAGTGAGAATTTCTGTATGGTGTGAAAAGTGACAAATGGCACTAATCAAAGAAAAGTGCGCGATCGTCCACATGGGTCCTGAAAGAAATCCGATAAATTTTGGTTATTCGATAAATCGCACAAATCTATGGGCTGTCAGTTCGACTAAATACCTAGGAATTACAATTACGAACTACTTAAACTGGGCCGGCCGCGGTGGCCGTGCGGTTCTAGGCGCTGCAGTCCGGAACCGCGGGACTGCTACGGTCGCAGGTTCGAATCCTGCCTCAGGCATGGATGTGTGTGATGTCCTTAGGTTAGTTAGGTTTAAGTAGTTCTAAGTTCTAGGGGACTGATGACCTGAGATGTTAAGGCCCATAGTGCTCATAGCCATTTGAACTTAAACCGGAAAGACCACATAAATAGTATTGTGGGGAAGGCGATACAAAGGCTGCGCTTTGTTGGCAGAACCCTTCGGAGATGCGATAAACGCACTAAAGAAACAGCCTACGTTACACTTGTCTTTCCTCTGCTCGAATATTGCTGCGCTGTGTGGGATCCTTACCGGGTAGGATTGACGGAGGACATCGAAAAAGTGCAAAGAAGGGAGGCTCGTTTCGTGTTATCGCGCAATGGGGGTGAGAGTGTCACTGATATGATACGCGAGTTGCGGTGGCAGTCACTGAAACAAAGGCGGTTTTCTTTGCGGCTAGATCTGTTTACGAAATTTCAATCACTAGCTTTCTCTTTCGAATGCGAAAATAGTTTTTTGACACCCACCTACGTAGGGAGAAACGATCATCATAATAAAATAAGAGAAATCAGAGCTCGAACGGAAAGATTTAGGTGTTCCTTTTTCCCACGCGCCATTCGAGAGTGGAATGGTAGAGAAGTAGTATGAAAATGGTTCGATGAACCCTCTGCCAGGCACTTGAGTGTGAAATGCAGAGTAACCATGTAGATCTAGATTCATTACCAGAATTAATAATTAATTACAAACTTAGAACCCCACGGGATAGCCGTGTGGTCTGAGGCGTCTTGTCACTGTTCGCGCGGCTCCCCGTCGGAGGTTCGAGTCCTCCGTCGGGCATGAGTGTGTGTGTTGCCCTTATAGTAAGTTAGTTTAAGTTAGATTAAGTAGCGCGTAAGCCTAAGGACCGATGACCTCAGCAGTTTGGTCCCATAGTCCTTACAACAAATTTCCAAAAAATTTTAAAAAGTTAGATCAGTTTGGCTTTAGGAAAGGTAAAAGCACAAGAGAGGCAATTCTGACGTTGCTTTTCATAATGGAATCAAGGCTAAAGAAAAATCAAGACAGGTTCATAGAATTTGTTGACCTGGGAAAAGCATTCGGCAATGTCACATGGTGCAATATGTTCGAAATTCTGAGAAAAATATGTGTAAGCTACAGGGAGAGACGGGTAATATTATATGTACAAGAGGCAAGAGAGAATAATAAGAGTGGACGATTAAGAACAAAGTGCTCGGATTAAAAACAGATGTTGTCTTTGCCCCCTGCTATTCAATCTGTACATCGCAGAAGCAATGATGGAAATAAAAGAAATATTCAGTATAGGAATTAAAATTCAAGGTACGATTCGCTGATGAGACTGCTATTCTGAGTGAAGGTGAAGAAGAATTACAGGATCTTCTGAATGGACTCGTCTAATGAGTACAGAATATGGATTGAGAGTAAATCGAATGAAGAGGAAAGCAATTATATGTAGGAGAAATGAGAACAGCGAGGAATTATCAGGATTAATGAAGTTGAGGAATGAAGTTAAAGAATTCTGCTATCTAGGCTGCAAAATAACCAATGCCGGACAGAGGAAGCAGACATCAAAAGCAGAGTAGCACTGGCAGAAAGGGCATTCCTGACCAAGAGAAGTCTATTAGCATGAAACATAGGCCTTAATTTCAGGAACAAATTTCTGAGAATCTACGTCTGGAGCACAGCATTGTATGGTAGTGAAACATGGACTGTGACAAAATAGAAACAGAAAAAAATAGAAGGATTGGGATGCGGTGCTACATAAGAATGTTGAAAATTAGGTGGACTGATACGGTGAGGAACGAAGAGATTCTGCACAGAATCGGAGAGGCAAGGGTTTTGTCGAAAACATTAACAAGGGCAAGGGTCCTATGATAGGACATGTATTAATACATCAATGAATGACTTCCATGATACTACAGGGGGCTGTAGAGGGTAACAACTGTCCAGGAAGACAGAGATTGGAATACATGCAACAAGTGATTGAGGATGTAGGTTGCAAGTGCTGCTTTGAGATGAAGAGATTGGCGCAGCAGAGGAATTTGTCGTGGGGTGAATCAACCCAGTCAGATGGCTCATGACTCAAATAAAAAATAAATACAAATAAAAAGAAGTCTAAGAAAGAGGGAGGTGAGAGGTGTAAAAAGCGTGCTGTCAAGGCCATATGGCATTTTACCCCTCTCCCCTCAACTTCCTTTCAACTTTTTAGTTAATGTGTTAATTCTAGTAATGAATACGTATCTGTAAAATCACACATGCTACCCACTGCAGCAATGCCCATACAAGGCACACAGTAGCGTCACCTACCAAAGTCTACTTAAGGCTAGTGCGTCTATTCTTTAGCCAGTCAGCGCATGTCACTAGCTCCTTAGGATCCCATACCACATTTTATATTTAAATGTCATCTATACAGGGTGTTACAAAAAGGTACGGCCAAACTTTCAGGAAACATTCCTCACACACAAAGAAAGAAAATATCTTATGTGGACATGTGTCCGGAAACGCTTACTTTCCATATTAGAGCTCATTTTACTACTTCTCTTCAAATCACATTAATCATGGAATGGAAACACACAGTAACAGAACGTACCAGCGTGACTTCAAACACTTTGTTACAGGAAATGTTCAAAATGTCCCCCGTTAGCGAGGATACATGCGTCCACACTCCATCGCATGGAATCCCTGATGCACTGATGCAGCCCTGGAGAATGGTGTATTGTATCACAGCTGTCCACAATACGAGCACGAAGAGTCTCTACATTTGGTACCGGGATTACGTAGACAAGAGCTTTAAAATGCCCCCATAAATGAAAGTCAAGAGGGTTGAGGTCAGGAGAGCGTGGAGGCCATGGAATTGGTCCGCCTCTACCAATCCATCGGTCACCGAATCTGTTGTTGAGAAGCGTACGAACACTTCGACTGAAATATGCAGGAGCTCCATCGTGCATGAACCACACGTTGTGTCGTACTTGTAAAGGCACATGTTCTAGCAGCACAGGTAGAGTGTCCCGAATGAAGTCATGATAACGTGCTCCATTGAGCGTAGGTGGAAGAACATGGGGCCCAATCAAGACATCACCAACAATGCCTGCCCAAACGTTCACAGAAAATCTGTGTTGATGACGTGATTGCACAATTGCGTGCGGATTCTCGCCAGCCCACACATGTTGTTTGTGAAAATTTACAATTTGAACACGTTGGAATTAAGCCTCTTCCGTAAAGAAAATATTTGCACTGAAATGAGGATTGACACATTGTTGGATGAACCATTCGCAGATGTGTACCCGTGGAGGCCAATCAGCTGCTGATAGTGCCTGCACACGCTGCACATGGTGCGGAAACAACTGGTTCTCCCGTAGCACTCTCCATACAGTGACGTGGTCAACTTTACCTTGTATAGCAGCAACTTATCTGACGCTGACATTAGGGTTATCGTCAACTGCACGAAGAATTGCCTCGTCCATTGCAGGTGTCCTCGTCGTTCTAGGTCTTCCCCAGTCGCGAGTCATAGGCTGCAATGTTCCGTGCTCCCTAAGACGCCGACCAATTGCTTCGAACGTCTTCCTGTCGGGACACCTTCGTTCTGGAAATCTGTCTCGATACAAACGTACCGCGCCACGGCTATTGCCCCGTGCTAATCCATAAATCAAATGGGCATCTGCCAACTCCTCATTTGTAAACATTGCACTGACTGCAAAACCACGTTCGTGATGAACACTAACCTGTTGATGCTACGTACTGATGTGCTTGATGCTAGTACTGTAGAGCAATGAGTCGCATGTCAACACAAGCACCGAAGTCAACATTACCTTCCTTCAATTGGGCCAACTGGCGGTGAATCGAGGAAGTACAGTACATACTGACGAAACTAAAATGACCTCTAACATGGAAATTAAGCGTTTCCCGACACATGTCCACATTACATCTTTTCTCTATTTGTGTGTGAGAAATGTTTCCTGAAAGTCTGGCCGAACCTTTTTGTAACACCCTGTATATAAACCTTCCAAGTGACACACTACACTTGGTTGGATCCTATGTCAAATGTGTGCTATTTTAACAAGTTATAGGACAAACTCTGCAGTAAAGAGCTATTACTTTTAAATCGTGTATTTCAAATGGTGATTAAGTTGATGACACGGACGTGTGCTAGACAGATTCAGCGACTCCCACATCGGATACAGATAACGTGATTCTGAAGAAGACAGTCTTAGAACTGTCAAAACCACGGTCAAGATTTAATAAACCAGTATTTTGCAACTGGTTACCTGTTGCCCATTGAAAAATTAGTAAAATGCAGGAACACTGAACAAGTTACAATCTTGGGTTGTTTGTTTTGCATCTCAAAGGCGCGAGACAGTCGTAAGCAGATTACAGGTTTTTTTTTTCCAGCGTTGTATGTCAAGTAGATCAAATTTAAGTAAATGTTTTGAAACAAAATGCTGCCTGCCTATAAAGTAGGAATATCTATGCACTGGACATTCATATACGCAGAACAGAATACATCGAAGGGACAAAAGTCATTAGATATGTCGTAAAATCGTGTCGGATCTCCTGTTGACCGCCGTAGTGCGGTAACTCGACTCAACACGCCGTTGGTACTTCCCTGGAGAAATATTTAGTCATGCTGCCTCTATAGGCGTCCATAACTGCCAAAGTGTGGCCGTTGCATGATTTTGTGCTCGAACTGACCTCCCGATAACGTCCCATGCATTTTTTTTTTTTTTTTTTTTTTTTTTTTTTTTTTTTTTTTTTTTTTTTTTTTTTTTTTTTTTTTTTTTTTTTGTTATGGGACTTAACAGCTGTGGACATCAGTCCCCTAGAACTTATAACTACTTAAACCTAACTAACCTAAGGAATTCACACACATCCATGCCCGAGGCAGGATTCGAACCTGCGACCGTAGCAGTCGCGCGGTTCCGGACTGCGCGCCTAGAACCGCGAGACCACCGCGGCCGGCGATAACGTCCCATGCATGTTCTCATCGCGCAGTATGTGTGACCAAATCATTCCATTGAATTGTCCGGAATGTTTTTCAAAATGATCGCGGGCAGTTGTGGCCTGATGACACGGTTCATGAAAATTCCATCGTTATTTGGGAACATGAAGTCCATTAATGGCTGCAAATGATCATTAACTAGGCGAACATTAGCACTTCCAGTCAGTTATCGGTTCACTTGGACCGGAGAACCCAGCCTGTTCCACGTAAACACAGCCCACACCATTGTGGGGCCACCGCCTTTTGCACAGTGCCTCGTTGAAAACTCGGGTCCACGACTTCGGGGGACCTGCGCCACACTCTAACCCTACCGTCAGTTCTTACCAACAGAAATTGGGATTCATCTGACCAGGCCACGGTTTTCCAGTCGTCTATGGTCCAACCGGTATGGTTATGAGTCCACGAGAGCCGTTGCAGGTGACGTAGCCCTGTTTGTCTGCTGCCGTAGGCCATTAACGCCAAATTTTACCGCACTGTCCTAATGGATAAGTCCGTAATACGTCCTACATTGATTTTGCTGTTATTTCACGCAATATTGCTTCTCTGTTAGCACTGATAACTCTACGCAAACGCCGCTGCTCTCGAACATTAACTGAAGGCTGTCTGCCACTGCGTTGTCCGAGGTCAGAGGTAACACCCGAAATCCGGTGTTCTAGGCACACTCTCGACATTGACGATATCGTAATACTGAATTCCCTAACGATCTCCGAAATGGAATGGAATGTCTTATGCATCTATCTCCAAGTACCATTCCTCGTTCTGAGCTTGTTAATTCCCGTCATATGGCCATGATCAATTTCGAAACATTTTCAGAAGAATCACCTGAGCATAAATAACAGCTCCGCCAACGCGCTGCCCTTTTATACCTTGTGTACGCGATACTACCGCCTTCTGTACATGTGCATATCACTATCCCATGACTTCCGTCACATTAGTATATGACCCGTGCAGGTGGCACACGCGTAGCTGTGTTAGCATTAGACTTTCAAAACGTTGTTAGCTTTGCTGTTTAATAAATCATTTTGTCTCCGACAAATTTTTTAGTTGCATTTTCATCTAAAACATTAAATAGATGGAATATGGGCACAAATGATTTTTTTCTTCATCCAGCAATAAATTCCAATTAACTATTTTCATAATAACTGCGTAGTTGATTACCTGTTGCTACAGCGATCAGAGATAAGACAATACTTCCGTACAGCATCTTTCATTAATCTCTGTATTCAGGTCAATTACTCTCAGATTTAGATTGTTATTTAAAGGTTTATTCTCACTGTAGACACTGTTCATTTAATTGCGTATATTTTTCAATGTCGGATACCTGTAGCTGGAGCTTCCCTTATTTTCAGAAATTACAACATTATTTGTAATAAATTCACTTAGTCGTAATATATCGATCCCAAGTATAACTGAACTATTTGAATTGTGCATCTTATTTGCTTTTTAATTTTAATTCACTAGCATCAGTTCCATGAAGTACCCCTCTGGTAGACAGATTTTAACTTAATTTCATTTAAATATTCACAGCATAGATCATCATAGAGTAACATTTACCTTCAAAAATAATAGTTGAGTGGTTTATCCCTCTTCGGCAAATGTAGTTGTATGCATCGAAGTAATCAGCAGCCAGTTGCATAAAGGAAATTTCATATCCTTTCAGGTCGCATTATTTGCCAGTATCCAGATTAAGATGCATGAATCGTATTGCTGTGGTCCAAAAAAAATACCAGAGGAATATGTAATACAATAATGAAAGCATTAATACAAAAAGCGCTCGTAAATGCTTACATGTAGTTCATAGTGCCTGAACAAAACGGGCATAAAGAAGCCAAACAACAAGTGTAGACCTCATGCCAGAACTGGAGCTAATTAGCAAATTACGAAATTTTAATTCTGCAGCGGTGTGTGCGCTGATATGAAACTTCCTGGCGGATTAAAACTGTCTACCGAACCGAGACTCGAACTCGAGGCCTTTGCCTGGTTCGGGCAAGTGCTCTACCATCTTTCTTCCTTTTTTTTATTTTGTTCGTCATTGTTCGTTCTATTTGTTCCGGGGGGACGTCCCATGACGCTTTTCAAGTTCATCGTCGCTCCATTCACTCAGTTTTTTTTATTACAGCGGGCGGCTAATCCTCTGCCGAACACGCTGAGCTACCGTGCCGGCAAGCTGTGAGTCCTACAGTCCATCTGAGCTATCTAAGCACGACTCACGACCCGTCCTCACAGCTTTAATTCCGAAAGGCAGAGTCCGCAGCTCGTGGTCGTGCGGTAGCGTTCTCGCTTCCCACGCCCGGGTTCCCGGGTTCGATTCCCGGCGGGATCGGGGATTTTCTCTGCCTCGTGATGACTGGGTGTTGTGTGATGTCCTTAGGTTAGTTAGGTTTAAGTAGTTCTAAGTTCTAGGGGACTAATTACCATAGATGTTAAGTCCCATAGTGCTCAGAGCCATTTGAACCGAAAGGCAGAGGTTCAGAGTTCGAGTCTCGGTCCAGCACACAGTTTTAATCTTCCAATAAGTTTCTGCTAAATACATGCATATCTTGATGTTAGTCGGGTGAGGAGGGGGGTTTTAAAGTGCGATAAAATAATAAAACAAAAATTTACACAACTATAGTTGTCATAAGGCATAAAAGGAAATGTAAGTGCACGTAAGCAGCATAATAAGTGATATATAAAAACATAACGATAGATAAAATAAGTTAATACCAACGTCAAGTTGTGCTATAGATGGAAAATTTGGACCTAATCTCAAAACAGCAGTAGTGAGGTCAAAAGAATACTATCACGGAAAAAAACAACGTGAATGACGCATGAGGTTGGAAACTGTAACTGGAGCAAGTGGAGGGACAGTTCTCTATCACTGTTTAATACCAAGAGTCGGAAAGTCACTATAGAGCAAAAGAAGAATGGGCCCAACTGTATTATAGTGAAACAACTAGTTCTGGATTATATGCAGGTCGCATGTACGATTCGTCACATAATCGTAACTGGCGGTATTGAATGGTACCGCAAGTTTTCGAACACATCGTTGAACTGGTGCAGAGATGGCAATAATGTTCTAGCAGGAAAAACGATGGCGCAAACAGCGTGCGAGGCACACCAACGGGCAAGAAGCAAGAACTGGAGTAAACGGAGAGACACTAAAACGAAGAATCAGAACTAACTATAGGAGAAAGGAACCGTGGTGATCGCCGTATACTTTTATTACAGTGGAATTGCTAGTTCTAAATGTATAGAAAGTCCTAAACACGCTTGATGAAGTAGATACAACGAGCGACATTCACATAACTTGTATTAAAGAAGTACAATAGGTTTGGCTATCTGAGCGTGAATGACTAAAAGTGCTTTTTACAGGTAAAGACTACTTGTAATTATAAAATAGAGCATCTGTAACTGTAAGAATCGAATGTCTTTAGGTCATTGTTTACATATAGCTAACCACCTGTAGCAAAATTGAATCACCACCCATAGCTTGTAGATGATTTAGTATCTTCAATAATAAATGGTTAACTACCTGGCAATGTAAGTGGCTAACGACATAGAACTGAAAATCCTCACTACTTATAACTGTAGATGCCTAACAGTTTGTAACTATACATGATCAACTTACTAAAATTAGTGTAAAAAAGTTACAAAACTAACTGTATGTAACAAATGTAACAACAGTAAAATGTTGACTAATTGTAGCTGTGAGCAGCCATTTAAATGTAGCTGTATATAGATAACTAACAGCAACTTTTCGACTCTGTATGTACAGAACAGGGAATCAGTGATCATAAGGCCGTTGCAGCATCCCTGAATATGGAAGTTAGTAGGAATATAAAAAAAGGGAGGAAGGTTTATCTGTTTAGCAAGAGTAATAGAAGGCAGATTTGAGACTACCTAACAGATCAAAACGAAAATTTCTGTTCCGACACTGACAATGTTGAGTGTTTATGGAAAAAGTTCAAGGCAATCGTAAAATGCGTTTTAGACAGGTAAGTGCCGAGTAAAACTGTGAGGGACAGGAAAAACCCACCGTGGTACAACAACAAAGTTAGGAAACTACTGCGAAAGCAAAGAGAGCTCCACTACAAGTTTAAACGCAGCCAAAACCTCTCAGACAAACAGAAGCTAAACGATGTCAAAGTTAGCGTAAGGAGGGCTATGCGTGAAGCGTTCATTGAATTCGAAAGTAAAATTCTATGTACCGACTTGACAGAAAATCCTAGGAAGTTCTGGTGTTACGTTAAATCAGTAAGTGGTTCGAAACAGCATATCCAGACACTCCGGGATGATGATGGCATTGAAACAGAGGATGATACGCGTAAAGCTGAAATACTAAACACCTTTTTCCAAAGCTGTTTCACAGAGGGAGACCGCACTGCAGTTCCTTCTCTAAATCCTCGCACAAATGAAAAAATGGCTGACATCGAAATAAGTGTCCAAGGAAAAGAAAAGCAACTGGAATCACTCAACAGAGGAAAGTCCACTGGACCTGACGGGGTACCAATTCGATTCTACACAGAGTACGCGAAAGAACTTGCCCCCCTTCTAACAGCCGTGTACCGCAAGTCTCTAGAGGAACGGAAGGTTCCAAATGATTGGAAAAGAGCACAGGTAGTCCCAGGCTTCAAGAAGGGTCGTCGAGCAGATGCGCAAAACTATAGACCTATATCTCTGACGTCGATCTGTTGTAGAATTTTAGAACATGTTTTTTGCTCGAGTATCATATCGTTTTTGGAAACCCAGAATCTACTATGTAGGAATCAACATGGATTCCGGAAACAGCGATCGTGTGAGACCCAACTCGCTTTATTTGTTCATGAGACCCAGAAAATATTAGATACAGGCTCCCAGGTAGATGCTATTTTTCTTGACTTCCGGAAGGCGTTCGATACAGTTCCGCACTGTCGCCTGATAAACAAAGTAAGAGCCTACGGAATATCAGACCAGCTGTGTGGCTGGATTGAAGAGTTTTTAGCAAACAGAACACAGCATGTTGTTATCAATGGAGAGACGTCTACAGACGTTAAAGTAACCTCTGGCGTGCCACAGGGGAGTGTTATGGGACCATTGCTTTTCACAATATATATAAATGACCTAGTAGATAGTGTCGGAAGTCCCATGCGGCTTTTCGCGGATGATGCTGTAGTATACAGAGAAGTTGCAGCATTAGAAAATTGTAGCGAAATGCAGGAAGATCTGCAGCGGATAGGCACTTGGTGTAGGGAGTGGCAACTGACCCTTAACATAGACAAATGTAATGTATTGCGAATACATAGAAAGAAGGATCCTTTATTGTGTGATTATATGATAGCGGAACAAACACTGGTAGCAGTTACTTCTGTAAAATATCTGGGAGTATGTGTGCGGAACGATTTGAAGTGGAATGATCATATAAAATTAATTGCTGGTAGGGCGGGTACCAGGTTGAGAATCATTGGGAGAGTCCTTAGAAAATGTAGTCCATCAACAAAGGAGGTGGCTTACAAAACACTCGTTCGACCTATACTTGAGTATTGCTCATCAGTGTGGGATCCGTACCAGATCGGGTTGACGGAGGAGATAGAGAAGACCCAAAGAAGAGCGGCGTTTTTCGTCACAGGGTTATTTGGTAACCGTGATAGCGTTACGGAGATGTTTAACAAACTCAAGTGGCAGACTCTGCAAGAGAGGCGCTCTGCATCGCGGTGTAGCTTGCTCGCCAGGTTTCGAGAGGGTGCGTTTCTGGATGAGGTATCGAATATATTGCTTCCCCCTACTTATACCTCCCGAGGAGATCACGAATGTAAAATTAGAGAGATTAGAGCGCGCACGGAGGCTTTCAGACAGTCGTTCTTCCCGCGAACCATACGCGACTGGAACAGGAAAGGGAGGTAATGACAGTGGCACGTAAAGTGCCCTCCGCCACACACCGTTGGGTGGCTTGCGGAGTATAAATGTAGATGTAGACGTAGATGAACTAAACGCAACAGTGTATGACAAAGCTGTAGTGTGTAAAATACTACTAACGATTTTCTGTTGCTAAATAGCAAATTAGCGACCATAGTCACTTACTGCGCATTATTGAAATTAGCGTACTGAATGCAACCGAATGACTGCAAAGTACTGAATATAACTCTAAACAAGTAGTTGTAGTAACGACTGTAATGTACCATATCACAATATTCTGCCTACGAAAATTAATTGGTTCATATAATTAACAATCTACATCTCGGGAATCCAATTGTTTTACACACTTGCTTTAAGTCTGTGTATAACTGAGTGGAGTTAATTAGTTTATTTCGATTATGTGGTGAGCACTTTAATTTGGACAACGTATGCCCATCAATTACTTTACTTCCTAATCCCTCTACAGACACTGATCCTATACTGGGATGCTGAAGTTTATAAAATACTGCTTTAATTTCTTGTTATGTCTCTTCGTAGGCTGCGCGGGGTAGCCGTGCGGTCTCGGGTGCATTGCCACGGTTCGCGCGGCTCCCCCCGTCGGAAGTTCGAGTCCTCCCTTGGGCATGGGTGTGTGTGCTGTCCTTAGCGTAAGTTAGTTTAAGTTAGATCAAGTAGTGCGTAGGCCTAAGGACCGATGACCTCGGCAATTTGGTCCCATAGAACTTACCGCAAATTTCCATTCTCTTCGCAGCATTTCTTCCTCCACTTCTCTCAAGCCCGCTATTTCCACAGATAATTTCGTGATAACGGTGTTAGATGTTGGTTTACTAATATCTTCTTCACTATTAACATTATCGTCATATACGTCTTTCATTACTGTTAGTTTAATTGCACCTACTAAATCTGATGTATTGCTTCCATTACATCTACGCTCTCACACAGAGTAAGCTTAACTTCATAGGTATCATTTGCTATGTTATCACTCGGCTCAACTACACCCCCTCCACTGTCGGATGATCACTTCTATTTTGACAGCCTAGGATCATCAGCTACTTTTCTTACCACTGTTTCGGAAGACTTATCCGCTCTTATATTTAGTGGGCAACTAATGTTGTTATCAGGTGGTAATCATGGGGTAATCGTATCAGTTAGTGATTTGTATATTTCCTCTGACACACATACGTATTCTTTCTCCTGACAAGAATTTAAGAGACGATTAACGTCTGCTGATCTGACTGGGTGGCTAATTCCACTGATTTTTGTTTTAGATTGTCTGATTCATTTTTATCAGTTCCGCTCTGCTGTCTTAGAAACTCTGCTTCACCAAACGGAATTTCCACTTCCTCTCTAGGAACTGAACACTAACTTTATGCAATTTACTAATGCCGAATTTAATCTCACCTACTACCTTTACTGATTCGCCAATCATTAAATTTATATTTTCGCACACTACGCGCTCAACTTCGGGAGTGTTTTGTTATATTTCCTTATTGGACGTAATCGTAGGTTTTATTGATTTTTCCAGAAGATCATGCAAATTTTGACATATCCTCTCACTTCCTTAGCCTTTACTTTTTTTTCGTGTAAACATCAAGTTTAGTTGTATCACGATCTACTTTCTGTATTATTAAATTTCACTCTTTTTGATTCCCAGTACTGACTGTTCTTTATCTCTGAATCCCTTCTCATATTTCCATTTCCATTATGGTGACTGTTTTTATTTCTGTGGACACACTCGTCTTCTCTATCCTTGTCAAGTTCGTCAGGTTGTTTTAAGTAACTTAGGATAGTACTGACCGTATTCTATTCTCTTCTAAATATCTTTTCCGATAGTTGCGTGGGCAGACGACGTATTAACACCTTAATAAGATCATAAGATTGTTTTCAGCCATGGATTCATCTAAGAGCTTCACTTTATTCATATGCCAGTCAAAATACGTCTATATCGCCTCCATTTCCTTCCATACGGACTTTAATTTAACAGTTCTTGGGTTAGATCCTCTTGTTCCCCGTCAGACCAACATTTATACTTAAACACTCTACAAAATTATTTCCAGGCAATAAATTTATCTAAGTGCAACACTCAATTCTGTGACTTCCCCAAATACATGGCCAACAACAAATTAAATCTTTCTTTCGTCATTCCACTATTTTTCAGTGTTTTTAAAAATATAATGGGGTGCACCCATTATTTGATAGCTCATTATTACTCTCAAAACGAAATTATTCCCACCAGTCTTTGGCGGAACGAGTGAGCTCTATTGCTGCTATCATTTCTTTTGCACTGGCTCTCCCCTGGCCCCTTGGCGCAACGGATAACGCAACTATATCTCGCCTTAGGGCTGCCTACACCTACATTAGACGGACTATTAACACCGCTCTCCTCTGATGAATATAAGGAAAGCGCATCAGTAGTCGGCCTATCTGTCTCTCCCACAAATAGACCTGGATATTTTCTATAATAATTTAGATCATAGCATTCAGCTTCTCTGTCTCGGTGATTGTGTAAATCCTTAAGGTCTATTCTCACATTCTCTAAAGCTAACCACTCGATTTCTCTTTGCACTTAAATACTTTCAACTTGGCCCCAAGTGTATTACACTGCTTTTTCTACCCTTCTAATGATATCCTTGTACAGTCTGACATTGTCAGAGCTTCCTTTATTCAATAATCGGCTATTTCTCTCGTCAGCTCCCTTACTTATTAACTGCATCTACATCTGCATAGACACTCCGCAAGCCACAGTGCGGTGCGTGGCAGATGGTACGCTGTAGCACTAATAGTCATTTTCTTTCCCGTTCCACTCGTAAAGCCGGCCGCGGTGGTCTCGCGGTTGAGGCGCTCAATCCGGAACCGCGCGACTGCTACGGTAGCAGGTTCGAATCCTGCCTCGGGCATGGATGTGTGTGATGTCCTTAGGTTAGTTAGGTTTAAGTAGTTCTAAGTTCTAGGGGACTGATGACCTCAGAAATTAAGTCCCATAGTGCTCAGAGCCATTTGAACCATATTTTTCCACTCGTAAATAGAGCGACGGAAAAGGACTATCTATATGCGTCCATAAGAGCCCCAATTTCTCGTAACGTTTTACATGCAATGTATATTGGCAGCAGTAGAATCGCTTAGTAGTCAGCTTCAAATGCTAGTTCTCTAAAATTTGTCAACAGTGTTTCTCGAAAAGAATGTTGCCTTCCGTCAAGGAGTTCCTATTTGAGTTCCCGAAACATCCCCATAGCGCTTACCTGTTGTTAGAATCTACCGGTAACCGCCTCCGAATTAGGTCGATTTCTTCCTTCAGTCTGACTTCATACGGATCCCAAACACACGAGCAGCACTCAGGAATAGGTCGCACCGGCGTCCTATATGCGGTCTACTTTGTGGGTGAACCACTGCTTTCTAAAATTGGGAACGCCCAGATTCAAACGACCTGGCTATGTCAAGCGGGACATTAATAATACTGTATCCGAACATTGTAGGTTGGTTCTTCCCACTCACCCGCATTAACTAACGTACGTTTAACATCACTGTTTCCTCTAGGTCTTCACTAGATTTTACCTTAAAATTACTAAGTAAGATCGTAGCCACAGATTGAGATAACTCTCAAGGCACAACGATATACCACAGATATCCTGCGTGCATATGTGCACCTTCTTACGCGACAGTATCATGGTGCAATTCTTCTACGGAACAGTACTCCTCCACACGTGATGCGTGTCTCTATGAACTGTCTGGGTGATGCTGAGGAACTCCTGTGACCTGAAAGATACGCAGATTTGTCCCCAGTAGAACGCGTGTGCTACCACTCGGACGCCAACTCTACCCTGACCGAGCGTGTTGGCGCAGTGGTTAGCCCACTGAACTCGCACCCAGGAGGATGACAGTTCGATCCCATGTCCAGCCATCCAGATTTAAGTTCTACGTGATTTCCTTCAATCGATCCAGGCACAGCCGGCTTACTTCCCCATCCTTCCCTAATCCGATGAGACCGATGACCTCTCTGTTTGGTCTCCTCCCCCAAACAACCCAACGCAACCCAACCGCAACTCTATCCCAGAGCTACTATCGAGGATATCAAAGACCAATTGCAGCAGTTGTGGACCAGCTTCTCAGGAGATGGTAAAACAGCTCTATGACACCCTTCCTAACTGAATCAGTGCGTACATTGAAGCCAGAGGGTATTTAACATCATAGTTGTGGTGTCACCGCCAGACACCACACTTGCTAGGTGGTAGCCTTTAAATCGGCCGCGGTCCGGTAGTATACGTCGGACCCGCGTGTCGCCACTGTCAGTGATTGCAGACCGAGCGCCGCCACACGGCAGGTCTAGAGAGACGTCCTAGCACTCGCCCCAGTTGTACAGCAGACTTTGCCAGAGATGGATCACTGACAAATACGCTCTCATTTGCCGAGACGATAGTTAGCATAGCTTTCAGCTACGTCATTTGCTACGACCTAGCAAGGCGCCATTACCAGTTAATCTTGAGATTGTAAAACATGTACCGTCAAGAGCGATGTACACCAATTATGGATTAAAGTTAAGTATTCCAGCAGCAACGTACCTTATTGGCTACATTAATTACATTGTCCTGTTCCAGATCTCACGCCAGTTTGCGTGAGCTTAAACGCGTGCATTTCGGCCTCCTCTAGCAACACGTTGTTGGCTCTTCTGCCAGCACATCAATACTGATAAGCAGGTTCATATTGCCAAGATATTTTTAAATGTAACTCGACTTTTGCAATCACTGAAATAACATCTCATACCGCCTGAGACCGTGAAATTTGACTCCCCTTCCTCGTCCCCTTCTAGGTGCTTCGCATTTTCAGACAGTGTGCAATTCGGGGTGACGGCGAGTAAAGGATAGGGAAATGTCTTCTACCGCTGTCTCAAAGTGAATCCCAAGGTGTTCACAAAGGACCGAAGCATCGGTAGAAATACTGTTGTGAAACGGAAGACCAGGAACAGTTGTTTACCTTTGGCAGCTCAGTAAACCACAGAGCTAGGCCCGCATCTGGGATGAAGAACCATACGTTCCCAAGTAGGAGATGTAGCATCCCCACGATTCCATTTGGCTGTGTTTCATTACATAGTGAAGCTTAGTACGGAGCCACTTAACAGTGATGAGGATGGTGTACGAAGGAAGACGCTTGAGACGTTTTGAAGCCGTTCGACGGTCCCGAATGGCCCCTCCAATGTCTTTAGTCCACGGTGGCACCGGCTGATGGCAGAGAGGGCCTGTAAAAATGGGAATAGCAGTTGGAGACATTTCGCACAACCTCGTCTATGGAATCTGATACAGATGGGACGAAAGTAACAGCGGAGGTGTACAACTGCCAGCTGGTTCTTCGAAGAGCCTAGTGTGGTAACTGGTCATCCTAGCGGCGAGAACTAAGTGACAGGATCATAGGAAAGCGGTCACTGTCACAGAGATCGTCGTGCAGCCGAGCACCGAGATATGGAGAAGAGCTTGCAGGGTAGACATCCAAAAAAGTACAAGGGTGACATTGAAATGGTATCGATCACACAGCTCGTACCAGAAGACGTGGTACTTCCACAAAGTGCGTGGGCACAACGAAATCCCCATGTAGGAACGAATGGAGGAGAGGGTCGCAACTGTTGTGTAAGATGGTCATCTCAAGCTATGTAAGTGCACTGCCAGACAGTAGATAAACATTACAAATGGTATTGCTGGGGATGCTCACACTCGCATTGCTATTGCTTCCAGTGTGGTATGGATCAGAATATACTCACATATACTCTCTCGAGACCAGTACCTTTCTGACAGGGTACATACCAACCTCGAAAATTTGAATAAATGTAGTCAGTGAAACATGTTTCTTATAGAACAATATAGATTGCAGATCAGTAGGAGACTAGTTGATGTAGTTCTGGCAGGTGACAGTAATAACCATTCCAGTTCCAGTGAGTCATTGCTTTGAGGGCGTTCTGGTTAGGTGTGTGGAGGCCTAGCTGACAGCCTACACTCCGTGATCGCTGTCTCTGTCCGGTGGAGGTGGGACAACATCAAAGAACATCGTTTCGGAATCCGAGAGCATCAGGAGATCTGACGTCTCTGAGATCACTAGAGTAGCCTTCTCACGAGATTACCTCTTTTCCTCTTTCAATGATTTTCGCAGTAGAGAATACTGTGAGGACTTATACACTGTGGGTGTAGGAGGGGAAAGCAGCCTTGGGACCCACAGCCGATGGCTCCTTCAGTCACTGGTTGGGTGTCAGGTCGCTGATCTGTAAGTTTCCGATGAAATGGTTCTTGAAACAGAGATGTGTCACCAGGAGATGCCGGAGGCGGATCCTGCTTCTTCAGCTAGGTGTGGGCGGTGGTTCTACATCCACATCTACATTTATACTCCGCAAGCCACCTAACGGTGTATGACGGAGGGTACTTCACGTGCCATTGTCATTACCTCCCTTTTCTGTTCCAGTCACGTATGGTTCGCGGGAAGAGCTACTGCCGGAAAGCCTCCGTGCGCGCTCGAATCTCTCTAATTTTGCATTCGTGATCTCTTCGGGATGTATAAGTAGGGGGAAGCAATATATTCGATACCTCATCCAGAAACGCACCCTCTCGAAACCTGGACAGCAAGCTACACCGCGATGCAGAGCGCCTCTCATGCAGAGTCTGCCACTTGAGTTTGCTAAACATCTCCGTAACGCGCTCACGCTTACCAAAGACCCCCGTGACGAAACGCGCCGCTCTTCATTGAATCTTCTCTATCTCCTCCGTCAACCCGATCTGGTACGGATCCCACACTGATGAGCAATACTCAAGTATAGGTCGAACGAGTGTTTTGTAAGCCACCTCCTTTGTTGATGGACTACATTTTCTAAGGACACTCCCAATGAATCTCAACCTGGTACCAGGCTTACCAACAATTAATTTTATATAATCATTCCACTTCAAATCGTTCCGCACGCATACTCCCAGATATTTTACAGAAGTAACTGCCACCAGTGTTTGTTCCGCTATCATATGATCATACAATAAAGGATCCTTCATTCTATGTATCCGCAAGATGGTACTGCACCAACTACGAGGGGGCCTATCATCCCCATGGTCTAATTTGCATGCGTGATACCAGCGGTCAACGCCGAGGGAGTATATACGCCACGTACTGCCGATGTCTTGGCCACAGTAGTGGCAAAACTAGAGACTGGATCTAAATGGTCGTATTTTTTCCGAACTCCAAAATATGAGAGGCGATCAAAGAACTTCAGTTCATGTAGTTCGCGTTCCTTAATCTGGGTACCACACTCTGATGATCGGGAAGGATGGGCGTTCCAACAATTGACACAGACAGGTGGTAACGCACATAGTGAATTATCGTGAAGCGGTTAGCCCCAGTCTCCAAAAATCGGGTCGAACGTACACTGGGATGTTGTATGCCCGAAGCACTGGCTTTTAAAGCATAGCATCGGCGGGGGAGGCGGTGTTAGAAAATACGGCTTTGTAAGAACAGAACGATCACTTCTGTTCCAGCAGACTATTCCAGCAGACTATTCCAGCAGACTATTCTTTCAGTCTCTTAAGCGTCAGTTGTAATTGACAAGAGGAAAATATGAGACTGGGAGGGGAGCAGAAAATAGAGAAGTCGTCTACATACAGTGAGCAGTTCACAGGACTTCTCACTGCAAGCAATATGCCACTGATATCAGTTGTGAACAAAGCAACGCTTAAAAAGCTCTCCTGAGGGACGCGTGAGCCTGATGGAACCTAACGCAAAGAACATTCCTGACTCTGTGCCTAAAATGATATCCGTGAAGGAAGGACTCCAGAAAAATCGTGATACGGCCAAAACATAGCTGGCAGATGATATTGTGCCTCCACGTACGGTCGTACTTCTTTTCACTGCCAGAAAAAAAAGGCTAATGTTGCTTTCGTAGGAAAGCACCGTGTATGGCCACCTGCAGTAGGTTTGGGCTAACAAGAGTGGAACAGTATCTTCTGAATACATATTGAAAGGAGATTATGAGATTTCCATAAATCGTTCGTCGTAAGGATGAACCAGACTTAAAGAAATACAATCGCCGTGATTGGTCAGCAGCCGTGGCACACGTATACTGGTGGTGTTACGCTCTTGGAAGTTGATCATACTTATGTATTCCATATCTTATAACTGTGTTACAGTAAATGAAACTTTAAGATTTTCTAATGTATTAAGAGCCAGTAACGTTTTTCTTAATAACACTTTAGCTGTGTAGTTTTTATTTCAAAAATCGTGTACAGCCTCAGTCCCCGTACAGTTGTGCTCTGAATGTCGCGGTGTTAATACATGCCGTGAAAATGGCCGGCGCTGCTTCCTGCTCCGTAGTGAACAACGCGCGTGAAACACCGCTAAAGTGTGGCGAGAAGAAGATTGTTCTTAATTTTTTCATAGATTTACAGAAAAGGTCAGTTTTGAAGTTAAGAGGGAGTTGAAAACAGGATGTATAACTTAATCGATATCATTATAGAATGACAATTCAGTACAAATCATGGATCGATGGTACAAACTCGCTTTGGTCTTCAATTTTTGCGCTCAGTTTGGAATACTTAAATCTTTTAAACGTAAAATTCATCAAATATATGCTAATTAACAAAAATCTAATCATCATTTTAATGAAAACTGCCTGTCTTTTGCTTGTAATAACATACTGCACGCCACATTACCGTACCACTGCAATATAAACCTAGCAGAGCACAACTGATCGGCAGCCATGTCAAGGGCTCTGTAGCCAGAAACAACAAGGCATTTAAGGTGCCAGACGTACTGGAACTAATTCAAGAAGCTTTGTCAGAAGCCAATAACGAACGCTGGAGGATACAGAACGGCACGTCATAAAAGAAGAGGAGAAAATGTGGCGCTTGAATGGTTCCGTGGATTCTGCTATTGATCCACTAGTTATCAACATAGCAGATGGCATTCCCAGTACTGAAATGTATTTCACGGATTTGGATATGAAAGTAGTTGAGAGATTACCAGACGACTGACTATAAATAACACCTTCAGTCGCTTCGATATGTAACTTTACTGTGAAATACCTGCAATAGTTTTTGCGTCAGGAAAATTACCCTGTGTTTAAGTTAGCAATTTTCATCACTCTAGGTTTAATTACAATACTATGTTAGATAAGAACGACAGCATTGTTTCCATCCAGTCCCGAAAGAAGCGTGCGGCGCTGGAGTTTTGCCGCATATTGTTTCATTCTCCTTAGAAAATTAAATGACATTCGAAACTATAATGTTTCTCTGCTCGTCAGTTCTTACGTCGTAACTGCAAGTGGTAGCTTGCAGATTTGTTGGACCAGCTGGCTGGCCGGTGGTGTCCAAGTTAAGTGCGCCGGTAAAGCTGTTGTCCCGTGTTATCGCTCAGCCGCTGTGCGCGTAACGCGCAACATAAAACTTATCCTTACTATCTTTCTTGTCTGTAGTCGCGACAGCTTGGCCTACCGTTGCACGTGAAACGAAATCCGTTGAGATTCCAGCAAACACTGAAGAATACATGGTGAATGTTTACATCAAGTTTATTGTTATGATAAACAGAGTATAGACTCCAGAACCAATACAAGGCGGGAAGTTGAGGATCTGCTCCAGTGTTTTTTCTACGCAGCTGATAGGAGCAACATTACGATAGCTGCTGGCGTGTGTTCGGTCCTCCCCTTGTTTAAGAATGGAACTCGTTATTGATTCCCAACGAGAGTCAGGATAATTGACCATCACACCATATTTTAATAAAATACTCAACCAGTATTTCAAAAATGGTTCAAATGGCTCTGAGCACTATGGGACTTAACATCTTAGGTCATCAGTCCCCTAGAACTTAGAACTACTTAAACCTAACTAACCTAAGGACATCACACACATCTATGCCCGAGGCAGGATTCGAACCTGCGACCGTAGCAGTCGCGCGGTTCCGGACTGAGCGCCTAAAACCGCGAGACCACCGCGGCCGGCCAACCAGTATTTCTCCAAGTTCAGCATGCCGTAATGTATCAAGTCGACCAGGGAGCAGTCTCTCTAGTTACAAGTAGCGCTGTGTTGAATTCAAACATGGAGAAGCGTAGGTTATAGACCTCATCATTGTTGGAACTGAAATGACGTACGGTGACAGCATATGCTTGTAGTCTGCTGATTAGGCTGACAGACCAATGTGACGTGCCGTATCGTGTTTCCGGAGTACAGTGTGACAATTACTGAACAGTACAAAAAGAAACGTAAGGTAGTTACAAAATACGGTGTGCACACACTTTATTCAACGTGTAAACGTCACTACAGATTTTCGGATTTAAGGCCCGTCCACACGCAACGATCTGTCTGCGCAAATGTCTGCGCACATCACATCTGCGCAGACAGATCGTTGCGTGTGGACAGAAGATTTGCACCAACCTGAGGTGTGTGCAAACCTGGAAGTTGGAGTTGGAGGTTTGAGCGAAACCTCTCAAATCTGTGGGTTCAAACCACATCTGCGCAGACAAGTTGGAGCGTGTGGACAGGAGATCGCCGCAAATCTGGCGCGAAACAGCTGTTTGCTCAGTCTAGTGTTTGTATTTGTGCGCACAGGGCATTAAAATGGCTGATACTCGTCAGTGTTCTCGAGAGTTTGTTAGTGAATTCATTGAAATATATAGAAACCACCCATGTTTCTGGAAGATTAAAAGTAAAGAATATAGTGACCGAGACAAAATGACAGTACCATACAATGCTCTAATTGAAAAACTGCGGGTAGTTGACCCCTCGGCAAAGAGAGAAATAGTAATAAAAAAATAAAAAATTCTTTGCGAACTGTTTACCGAAAAGAGTTATCCAAAGTACAGAAACCTAGAAGATCTGGTGTAGGAGTAGATCAAGTATACCAGCCAACGTTATGGTATTTTGATCTGCTTGGCTTTCTTAAGGTTCGCCCTGCAAATCTCGCAGTAAATTTACGTGAGAAAACTGCTTTCGCTTTACCAGCCACTGTCTACACCATTTTGACCGCTTTCTCTGTTTCCTGCGGTTGGTCTGAATGTTTTTTGCAACGCAAGTTGCGAACACAGACCACAACAGAACTTCCTCCATTTCTATATATCAAAAGAACTGAATTAAATTTTTGACGTTTACGGGGAGCGTAGTCGCTAGCCACTGATATTTCTTTTCTCCACCGACAGATGGCGGGCGAGTAGTAGATTGGGGTTTGTGCCGTGTGAACACACCACATTTGCAGCGATCTGTTGCATGTACAGACATCTGCGCCGATGTCTGCGCAGACAGATCGTTGCGTGTGGACCGGGCTTTAGGTTGTGACTTGATCGATACGCCTGCCATCATTGGCGGTGATGTGGCGCAGACGAGTAGCGAAATTCTGCATGAGCCGCTGCACTGTCGGAACGTCGAAGCTGTCGATGACCTCATGAGCAGCTGTTATCAGCTCAGCAATGGTTTTGGGGTTATTGCTGCACAGCTTGTCTTCAATATAGCCCCACAAAAAGGAGTCGCATATGTTCAGATACAGAGAATATGGCGGCCAATCGAGGACGTACCGCAGAGCCAGAATGCGGTCCCCAAAGTGTTCCTGCAGGACATCACTCTCCTTCTTCGAAGAGGTCGAGCTCCGTCTTGCATGAAGCATATTTTGACGAAATCATGGTCACTTTGGCTAATGGGGATGAAATCATCTTTCAAAACCTTCAAGTACATTCGTTACTCATCGTGCCATCAAGGAATGTCGCACCGATTATTCCGCGACTGGACACTGCACTCCACACAGTCTCCTGTTGAGGGTGAAGAGACCACTTGATCTCGAAATGCGGATTCTCAGTCCCCCCACATGTGCCAATTTTCCTTACCGACGAGCCCATCCAAATGAAAGTGGGCTTCGTCGCTAAACCAAACCATAGTGCGCATACTAATTCCCATCATGCCCCGCGGCCAAGCACGTAGTTTGAACGTCCTAGTGTAAACCGTTCACAAATTGTTACGATTTTATTCCTTGTAGTTTAATAACTGTCACCCTGTATATTGTGATGTGGTTTCAGCAATCTTTAAATATGCTTCAAATGCAAATGAATTTTAAACTTACTATCGTTAACCATTGCATCAAAAACTGATGTTATTTCCAGAAAAGTACATTACTACTCAAACACAATTGTGACGCCAACAACACTGTGATACAATGTCAATGTTTTAACTATTTGTGGGCAAACGCATAAAAGGTTTGCGTTAATTACTTCTAGACACATCAGAGCAATAAATTTGAGTGGAGCATGAATTAATTAAGTTCTCAGGGATTGCACTCACAAATGCATTCGTTTGTATGGGTATATTACTCTGTTGTTAATATTCAATTTGCGACCAGCCTGTATTTTCAATTAATATTCCGTAATCGCTGTGATGGCGAGAACAGTCAGCTGAACATACTCGGGAGCATATGCCCGATATGATTACAGTTATCACAAGAAATAAAAAATATTGTTATTAAACATTTACCTGTACTGCTGAATGAAGATTGAATTAACTTTTTCTTAAGTAAGTAGACTTGAAGAGCCATAATTGACAAACTTAGTTAGGCCGGTAGCAATGGCGGCCAGCAATAGAGAAATGAAGCTACTTAAAACTACGTTAAATATCTCAGATGAGGGCACTATATTACAAAAACGAAGCTTTTTATAATTGAAAAATATACTACTGTATACTCAAAACGCATATGTAAATAATTCATACAATTTTTGTTAACAGACCTGTATTTTAATAAGAGCTATTACAGTCATGTCTGTCTAACCAGCAGTAATCTTAAAGGAGTCAGAGTCAATCTTTGTTCTATGGACAAAAGAAGCAAAGAACAGTAATTATTAACGTCGCTTGTAATCAGAATCAGAGATCACACAGTCATATGTAATTGTTCATTGGCTGCGTCGTACGGAGCGTTAAGTGCTCCGTTCTGCACTTGACGCCACTTCAGAGAAGAGTCCATACCAAAATTTCTCTCTTGTCCTCTCATGGCAGAACTGGGTTCCTTTTTTACGTCATGGCTTTTTTCGACCAAAAGGAGCATTCCTCTTATACCGCAATGTCCCTTCTATCAAACTCTGTCAGAACTTCAGTAGTTTTCTCCTTCCTTTTTCACGTCATGTCTTTTTTCGACCAAAAGGAGCATTCCTCCTTATACCGCGATGTCCCTTCTATCAAACTGCGTCAGAACTTTAGTTTTCTCCTTCCTAGTGAGCTTCTGCCAATTAGCCGTTTTGTGCCCATTCTTGATGCCTAAAGTACATTGGCCTTTTCATGTGTCACACTCGCTGGACGAAAATGCGTCACTCGCTTTTGTTCGTTGGAACTTTGAAACACAGTTTTCTAAGGTTTTCTATCTGCTCTTGTACCGATGTCCTCGCTACAGGTAGCCCTCCAGCTTGAATCACCTGGCCCAGGGTCGCTGTGCTCCTTCCTGCCACCCCTTTAAGTGGTTGCAAGCATAACTCCTGCAGCACGGCTTTGCTACGCCATTGTGAAGCTGACTTTCCAAAACTAAAAGCGACTCGACTCGCGTTCCCTGTTCTATCTTCCACTCAAAGACATGCATTGTATAGGAATGGTTTGTTAATTACCGTTGATTGACTGTCATCCATTTTTTGCATTACATATTGGTAGGGAAATGTTCTCATAACTGTCGATTTACGTTAGGTGTCATCTTCACCTTCTCATTGCAATTTGTAAAGGTCTCATGTAAGGTGTGAATCTGATCATTTATTCTGCCACCTTACATATCCTCCTCCTTCTGTCTTCAATTCTGTACTGGGTCAATCAATTGTTGAGTAATTGATTGAAGACAGTGCAAAATTGGTTCAACTGCTGACTGTAGCAATTGAGATGTTTACTGAACAACTTCCTATCTTAATGTTTAGTATAATTTACACAGTGGTTCTATTCAGTGTCCTTCATTTACCTTGCACTTGATTTTCTCATCTGTTGTACTATTCTATTGAACTAATTGAAGGAATTATTTTCTTTCAAATATAGTTGACTACATGGAAATTCAAACAATGTGTGTATATTTATAAATTTGTATCATTTGAAAATTCTCCTTTTTATTTTGGAACTGTTCTATTTTATTCAGTTAATTTATGTTAAATGATGATGGATATGTATTGAAGTTGAGGAAACCTTCATTTAATATTATATTCCCCATTTTATAAAATAAATATGTTACTTTTTTCTTTTAGATTACACATTATCGAAAACATGTTTAATTCTTACAATTAAACTTTATAAGCTATGTCTCAACCTATCTCATGATTTTACAGCTGCAGACCTATTTATGATTCTATTTACATTCTCCAGAAATCTTAATTTTATGCATCATGACTTTACAAAAATTATCATCATTGACTTTCACAAACAATGAATTTCTAAACCTAATTTTTGCTTTACAAACTTACATGCTGCAATAACTAAATCCATTCACATTTACCTATCCCATGTGTTTTTATGAACACATTACACTCAAAAATTGTTAATAGCAGGTTTTTTATTATTATTATTTAAACAAGTTGAAAAAACTGCAATATAAGAAAATATTATTTACATGTCGAAATTAGCAACCAAACATCGTTAATAAAGATTTATCATTAACACAGGAAAAGTTTACATTAACATATCTTTAAATACAATAAGAATTTAAATTGTTGTCCCTTTTTCTCTCGATAATAGTCTGTCACAGACAGTTCTTTCTCCTATCTGTACCATGGTTCACTTTTTATTCAAGTGTTTCGACGTGTTTCCGTCGGACGTGGAATGACGGGTGGCTGTCTGCCTCACCGTGTCTCCTGTGAGTATGGTATGACTCTTGGTATGCGTCTCGCCGCGTTTCCGTTGAGTATGGCATGACAGTTGCCCATGACTCTCCATGTTCCCATCAAGAACGGCATGACGGTCGGCAGAGAGAAAGGTCTGAAGGTCTGAGTGTGTCGTGAATGCGTGGTAGCCGTTGTTCCATCATGCATTTGCTTGTGGTGCAGTTGAATTGGAGATCCATTTTTGGCAGCCAAAACTTTTCCGCTTCCACATTCGTCGAATCCTTATGCCGTTTCACCTTGGGTCATTTCGTCGGCAGATGTCCATGCGGGTTCTTATCTTCCATTTTTCTGGTATGCCCTCTGAAAGTGTTGCAATCTGCCATAAAGAATATCGAATATTTATGCTGTTAGAACAGTTAAATTAGATTCTCCTTGGTAGTTAAATGTAATAATGGTCTTTTATAGATGGGATTTGAAAAGGTTTCTTGATCTCTTCTGGTCCAAGCTCTTCTTCTTCCAAATCTTCTGCATTGTGTCTTTTGTTCTTGGTCCTTCTTGCTGTCTTCTTACTTGTGTCTTCATTCTTCTCTGGACCGGGAGTTAGGATTGAAGACCTGTTTAACATCGTTGTCTTTTCTTCGTTCTCATGGCGTCTTCTTCACAGTTGTTGTCTGTTCTTCATTGTAATCGGTTGGTCGTCTAGAAAAGTTGAACAGCCTTCCGTCCTTTTCCTTCTCCGTCCCATGTGTTCTCAGGGATTGTCAAGCAGACATTCAATTTCGTATGGTCTGATGACAGTTTCTGCTATTCTGTACATTGAGTTACAGAAACGCGTTTCTTGTTCATCCTGTGGTGAATCTAAGTTTCCGCTCGTCCTCGCCGTAATCTGTCCACCACTGTTCCGGTTCGGCAGACTGTCTTTATCCCTTCATATGCAGCTTTGAATAGGTAGGAATCAAGCTCACTTCAAGAGTGCAAGTTCCTTGCATTCAGGTTATGTTGTATCTCTCCAAACTTTTCCACAGAGGAGTTATTCGCTAGGAACGTCGTTTCCCACCAAGGCCCCTTCTTTCGTTATCTTGTAAGCTGACGTACCAGACACTCACGCTCAGTGTTCCTTCCTCTCACGCCTAACCGCTCTCCTCAGTCTCGTCGCCGATCTGGCCGCAGTGATGCTGCACGTTGGCTGCTGACTTCATCTTCAATATGTGACATTTCCTTACATCCCTAGATTGCGCTATCAACTTTACAAACATTAAACAAATTTTTGCATATAACTTTACAAAAAGTGTCATTAATTCTATCAAAATTAGCTTCCCCTTTTTTTCATGTAACTTAATTCTACTATAAGATAAAGGTCATGGTTTCCTCATCTTCATCATGATAGATAGTAAGAATGAGATTGATGCTGATGACGGTTAATATATTAGTAAACCCCTTTTTTTATCTACAGGTATATTATGTTGTTTTGAAAACGTCGCACCTTGACTCCGACTCCAGCGTCTTTTTCTCTGCAAGCTCTTCTTTTTGTCCTTAGCTGTAACAAAATCTCAAAATACACCTTTTTTGTTATTGACCTGCGAAAACCGACTCTATTGATCTGTTGTATTGTTTTTATCTTCGTATTTATCACTTCTTCCTATTTTTTCGATCGCAAACTTTTACATTCCTATCTTCCATCATTGTACTCTTCCATATAGAGATCTTTTTTGGGTGAACTTAAGCTCCTACTGTTCTACCTCCTGCCACGAAATAGCATGTTTCTTGCTTAGCTTAATATTTCAATTCTCTTTCCTAATAATTACCTCCTAACGACTTTTTTTACTTATTTCAATCTATATATCTATTTCAATATCAGATTGTAGTATCTTCCACAAATCCTGTATGCTACGTTGTGTAGGGTTTGTATATAATGATGGTAAAGTTACTATTGCTTATGTTATGGGATGAGTAGAGAGGATGACTGTGTGTGTGTATATATATATATATACGAGGGTTATTCCAAAAGTAAGGTCCGATTGATTGCCAAATTGAAACCACAGTGAACATCAGAAATGTTTTACTTGTAACAATTAGCTACACCTTTCAGCTACTTCTCTACGTAGTCGCCGTTCTGACTTAGACTTTTGTCATAGCGTTGTACCAACTTTTCAATAGCCTCATCATAGAAGGCAGCCGCCAGTGCTTTCCGCCAATTCTCCACGCTGGCCTACACCTCGTTGTCTGTGTCAAAATGTTGTCTTCAAAGACAGCGGTTCATGTGACCAGAGATGAAACTCAGGGGGAGACAATTGCGGACTGTATTGTGGGTAATCTAACATTTCCATTTGAAAACGATGCAGGAGCATCTTCATTGCCCCTGCAGAATGCGGCTGAGAATTGTCGTGAAGACGAAACAGCACGACAGTTATGTAATGTTGGCTGCATAGCTTCGGGCGAAATTTCTCACCAGGCCCTCGTACTTGGCGGCAGACACTATTTTCTAGACATCTTTACGCACTCACTGCGACCTCAGAAATGAGAAGAGCGACGTGATGCTAACTGGGGTTATACTAGAGACACTACCCAACACATCTGTGCAAAGCTTTATCGGATTTTCATAGTCGTTTCCATTTCGCGACCGATCGGACCTTACTTTTGGAATAACCCTCGTATATATATATATATATATATATATATATATATATATATATATATATATATATATATGTGTGTGTGTGTGTGTGTGTGTGTGTGTGTGTGTTGAGAGCTGGAAAGGTAGGAGGTTAGGAGCGCATTCAGTATTATTTTCGTGAACAAGTTCTGTTAGGGTAAGAATTTGAATTTACAGATGAGCTGAGAAAACACAAAAGCGAGCGTTAACTATTTCTGGGGGCACTATACAATTTCGGAGAGGTTGACTTGGCTCTTATTTTTTTTCTTTTTCTTTTTTTTACATTGTCAGATGATCGTTTTAGATTGTGAGGGGAGGGAAGCACTGGGATGTGTGCGAACGGTGTGTGTGTGTGTGTGTGTGTGTGTGTGTGTGTGTGTGTGTGTGTGTACTTGCTCTCGGATATTTTGACAACAGACGTGAGGTGGAGATGTGTCGCAAATAGGCCAGCAAGCAATGGAATGCGGCCTTAACATGTGTGTTGGACCGCACTGAGTTAGGACGATGACAAACGACGCGCTTGGATAGTCATGTTCGGCGTCTAGGTGATATGATTTCTCATGTATTAGGTGTAAATGCGGCTGTCATCAAGTCATGTTTGAGGGGTCAAACAGAGACCTTTGAGCGAATTGAGAGCTGTCGGACGTGTGACTTAGTGTGGGACAGGTTGTTTGCGTTCGTCTGTTGAGTCATTTTGCTGTGCGTTATTTGGACAGATTACGAGAACTGATGGTGTTTACAGTTATGTGTACTGCATTATTTAGGAGCATTTTGATATTGTGCACTGAAATTAGGAGCTGTCTGCGTGTCTGCCGACTGTGCAACATAACATCAGGTACATCAGGGCGAGTGTTTTTTGTATGAGAGCCATAGATATACTCGATGCCTAAATAAAATGTCCGTTAAGTATGTGTGGGACGATATATAATATGAGAGAGTTCGAGTTGGTTCTTATTTTTTCTACTTGGAGGTTTTGTTAGATCGAATTGCTGAGGCAAGTAGCTACGAGGGCGCGAGGGATGTGATTGCAGCATATCTCCGTCTCTCAGCGGTTAACGAAAGGTGGGGCGAGCGATGTTCTCGGCTTAGGTACTGGAGGTGTGCTCTGGCCACGTCCTAGACTGTGTGGATTGAACAACAGTATTCGGGTCATAGTTTAGCTAGAATATTTTCAGAGGAGTAAGTCCGACGCGAGTATAAAAGTCCAGGCTGTGACGTGGGCGGTCTCGCGCTCGAGGTGTGTGAGAGAGGCAAAGCAGACGATTTTGAGTCATCACAGGTGACTTAGGTTAGTGGCTTTGTATGGCACAATTTTCTTGTGTTGGTAGTGAAACACGAACTGACCATCAGAATTCAAACTTGGCTTATTTGTATAGACAAAATGTGATATAAGTTAATGTCGGTTAGTACACGTTAGTGCACGTTAGTAAACGGCAGTACACGTTAGTACATGTTAGCCAACGAACATGGATCGGTAAGGGGACGTGGTGATCGGTAGGGACTTCAACTATTTCATTTCCAGGTGGGCGTGGCACTGGCGAAAATTGATTCCAAGTCTAGGTGTACGTGGCACTTTTCCGCATCAGAAAAGTTAATTAATTGATCAATTTAATTAAGTAGTCATGCGAACTTTGTTACATTCACTTGTGGAGGTGTTAAGCTAGGCGCGCGCGATGGCTCATGTGTACGGGCGTGTGTTTTCGCGACCACCTTGGATTAGGTAAGCACAGAATACGGATTGAATAATGGGCTTCGGGTGATCAATTAACTTAGCGAGGGACGTCGTGGCGAGCACATGTGCTAGACCACCTGTTGTGACGTCATGGCGGATTCCACTCTCGAGCAAACTTTGGCGCCAAACGTGTGGCAGGGAGTTCTTTGACAACCAGGTGCTGGATCAACCGACCTACCATTATGAAGTCAGCATCGGCAGGTTCCAACCTGTCCAGCGAACAGCTTTGGCGCCAACTGGTCGGTGGGGGCGGACTCCACTGTCCACGAAAACATGTTTACACCGCTGGACCAGCGCAGGCCTGCGAAGCGAGCCGGCGGCATTAGGCTGTGACGTGGGCGGCCGCTGGACTGGCAGCGGGCACTGACGCATCCGACGGCCGTCACGTGAGGCGACCGCTCGCTTGCCGGTGGCGCGCGGTCTGGCGCGGGTCGGTGGCGACCGTATGAACTAATTCAGTTGGACTGGGGACCTCGTGGTGGCTGAACTGCGACCTCTAAGATGCGTACTAACTCTGTTGGAGAGCAAGTGATGACGGTACTGTTTGAAATGAAGACTTCAGTCCTTTTCCCACGAATTCACCTCCTGTACACTTTATTACTATTTGACGCGATTTTCATAGCTTAGGAGTGAAACAATAAGTGACGGCGAAAAATTAAAACTTCGTAGGATGAGGTGGACTTAGGTTAGTGCACATGGCCCAATTGGTCTCTTTTTTTTCGTAGGTGTGACAGATTACCGTGTTTGAATTTGAATTTGTGACAGGTTTTTTGTTATGGATGTAAGGGAATTGGCTTTCTTGCCACAAAAACCGGCCGGCCGCGGTGGTCTCGCAGTTCCAGGCAAGCAGTCAGGAACCGTGCGACTGCTACGGTCGCAGGTTCGAATCCTGCCTCGGGCATGGATGTGTGTGATGTCCTTAGGTTAGTTAGGTTTAAGTAGTTCTAAGTTCTAGGGGACTGATGATCACAGCAGTTGAGTCCCATAGTGCTCAGAGCCATTTGAACCACAAAAACCGACCAACTTGAATAAATAATAATAAATGCTAATAAATAATAGTAAATAATAATAATAATAATAGATAGAAGTACGGTTTCCCAGAGATTATGGCGTGTGAATTTGAACATGCTGCGATTTTCTATGTTAGTGGAGGTAGGCCAATAATAATAAATGATAATAAATGATAATAAATAATAATAATAAATAATAATAAATGATGAATGATAATGAATAATAATAAAGACAAGTATGGTTTTGCAGCCATTATCGTTTTGGAATTTGAATTTGGAGTGAATTGTCTAGTGTAGGTAGGCCAATAATAATAAATAATAATGAATGATAATGAATGACAATGAATGTTAATAAATGATAATCAATGATAATGACTAATAGTAAAGACAAGTACGGTTTTATATACATTATCTTGTTAGAATTTGAATTTGGCGCCAATTTTTTCTGGAGGGTTAGGTTAGTGGACATAGCCCAATTGGCCTATTTTCCCGCCAAAATTCAAAATTCCCGCAATTTATTCTGGGGGTTAGTTTAGTGGACGTAGCACAATTGGCCTATTTTCCCGCCAAAAGCCGCCATATTGGATGACATCATGCGCAGTTGCCAAGTCTACATACCGCCATCTTGGATGATGTCATCACCTCCATCTTGAATAAATTTGGCAATAATGCTAAGTGGTGTCGTATGAACTGAGTCCCACTATTTGTGCGGACGCACTTACACACATTCTTTCTATTGGAAACTGTCACGTTTGATTCAAAATTACTACATTCGGTTCAACATACAGAAGTTTCTCGTCCTCTCACTCTATTTCCGACCCACTAGATCTGTCATTAGTTTGTTTTTCCACATTCGCTGACTGTAATAGCAATCTTGAAACTGCTACCATTCCCTCTGCACTATCACTACGTCCCATTTTGTGACCTGTACCCGATACCTTTTGTTCTACATCAATCCAGTCAAAATCTTGAGTTTAATCTATCTGAGATACCCTCCGTCCTTCCACCATTTCAGTTCATTTAGCTAACCTCTCTCTTTCTCGAACCACGTGAGCCTGTGCTCTCGTCATCATCAAGTTATGGGACCTTACACATTTCCAAAATATCATAGAAAGTTTCTTAGGCTACATACACAACATTAGCAACACTATTCACTGTTTTTGGAATTTCAGCCACACTCAACGATGCCATGAATAACTTCATGCACACCAGTGAGGTCAGGCACAATCTACTTCTATTCAATGATACTTTGATTCTACGTGTCAATACAACCTTTCTACACTTTGGATCACACATTTACTGTATTTGTCCACTATACATTTACATACATTGGGTAACCTCGTCACAAAACAACATGAAAAAAATTTTTTTTGTTTCAAAATTGAAAAATTTGGTTTCTTTACTAATTTGACTAATTGTCATCCAGGCAGAACAATTGCCATTTTGGCAGGGTCGCTATTTGTAAGGTTGTGGCGGTTTGTTTTTGCTTGCTTATTCTTGAATTGAGAACAACTGTCTGAGGTGAAATGACAAGTTTAATGTCGCAATATTCCTCATCACATTACAGCTTTTCACACAGTTTTCAACTCGCCAACATAAAAACAGCGCAATGGACAATGCAGCTTGCCAACATCAAAACTGAAATAAGTTTATACACAACAATGTTAAATATTAATGCTCTGAAAGAACATTAATCTTAAGCACAATATTACGAAAGTTTAATTCGAAGTTTCTTTACATTAATCCTAAGCACAATACTATGCAAGTTTAGTTGGCTATTTCTTTACAAAATTGCACCTACACATACGTTATGATGTTGGTCAGTACTACGAAGATCGTCCGATTCCGGTTCAAAGGTCGGTACTACTTAGGATGACAATCAAGTCTTCGGTGGATGGTTAGTCAAGTGACAAATTTGAGCGCAAGATTACCCAAGGCCGCTCGAGTTTACAGTGGACGCAAGCTGGTGAACCAACAAAGTTTACACCTCTGCACGCTGTATTTACCTTAAGCTGTGACGTGCTGCTGTCTGGAAGGCCACTCCCTCCCACTGAAATTCCTGCAAAATTAATATGGCCTTTGCTGAACTTTTCAGCAGAAACTTTCCCTATGTTTCCATAATTTGGGAAAACATGTACTCAGCCCTGGTCTTATTATGTGGCGATATACACCCACATGGGTAGAATAGCGTGCATATTGTAGTGCCCTCTCAGGTCTCACAAGAACAATTAACTAATTTGGCTGGTTCGCTTCTCCACAGTTGGAGCTATATGTTGCTACAGCTAATTTTAGCTGGTGTGCAACCACTATGAACACAGTGTCTACACCAATTTCTTCTCTGCGTCGTACAGAGCGTTAAGTACTCTGTTTTGCACTTGACGCCACTTCAGAGAAGAGTCCACACCAAAATTTCTCTCTTGTCCTCTCATGGCAGAACTGCCACACTCCACTTGGGTTCCTTTTTCACGTCATGGCTTTTTTCGACCAAAAGAAGCATTCCTCTTATACTGCAACGTCCCTTCTATCAAACTGCGTCAGAACTTCAGTAGTTTTCTCCTTCCTAGTGAGCTTCCGCCAATCAGACGTTTTGTGCCCATTCTTGATGCCTAAAGTACATTGGCCTTTCCATGTGTCACACTCGCTGGACGAAAATGCGTCACTCGCTTTTGTTCATATCCCGTTGGAACTTTTAAATGCAGTTTTCTAAAGCTTCTTCTCTGGTCTTGTACCGATGCCCTCGCTACAAGGATCCCTCCAGCTTGAATCACCCGGCCCAGTGTCGCTGTGCTCCTTCCTGCCACCCCTTTAAGTGGTTGCCGGGGTAACTCCCACAGTGCGCCTTCGCTACGCTGTTGTGAAGCTGGCTTTTCAAAACTAAAAGCGACTCGACCCGCGTTCCCTGTTCTACCTTCTGCTCAAAGACATGCATTTATAGGAATGGTGTGTTAATTACTGTCGATTGACTGTTCTCCCTTTTTGCATTATATATTGATAGGGAAATGTTCTCATAACTGTCGATTTACATTAGGTGTCATCTTCACCTTCTCATTGCAATTTGTAAAGGTCTTATGTAAGATGCGAACCTGACCATTTATTCTGCCACCTTACAGCTTCACACGATTTCTTTTGTTTCCTACAGTACTTTCAATTTATCATGCAGATCAAAATATTTTCTGTCTGTTCTGCAGTAAATGCTAACCAGAAGACAGTACACTAGGAGTAAAGGGATAAAGTATGTCAGTGACAAACACTGTCACACCTCCCTTAACCCTTTGCCAGTGAGCCCTTTGCCACTTAGCTAATCTTTTCGATATAGGCGATAGCCCTGAAGCGCGTGGGTCCAAGTGAAATATGTTTCCTGATGGTATATACACCCAGTTCTACCCTGTGTTAAGGGTTTAGTTCTTCCACATTATTTCTGAAGAAATTTAAATCAGATTGCAGTATGTCCACCATTTGTTGGTGAGGTTTTCGTTCTCTTTGTCTCTGAACACTCGTGGGACATAACAGGGTTAATGCAAGCGGACTAGAGGGTTTGGAGCGTCCTTTAAATTGAGCACTTCTGATTCCAAATCTCCAGCATCAGATGTGGATGCTAGTTCCGCTGGTCTTGCTTTACTTTTCATTCTAATAGACTTCGACTTGTTCTACGGAGTAACTTAGCTTTTTTGGGGCGAAACATGGAAAGGACGTGCCTGATTGAACCAACAGTATAAATGGGAAAAACCAACGGGTATTTCAGTTCCGTATGACCCATATTTTTCGGTGTTTGTTTGGTCTCGGTTACAATCGGTGTTTTTTATTTTTTACTAATGACAGAGCAAAAATAACAAAATATCAATTAGACATAGCAGTAGTGCTAAAATTTTTCGTTTGCAAACAGACTATTTTTTTAAAAAAAAGGAAGTAATTTTTACACCTAAAATTTACGTTGGTTTGATTATTAAGTCTACAGAAAATGGAAAAAGCAATCAGTGATATTTTAATAACAATGCTAACAGAAACGAATATCAAACACAGGGGATAAGAATTGGTACATTATTGGTGAGACAATAATATCCCCATTGCGCTATTAAGTTAATATTTAGATTCTGTGTGTCTTGAAACTGACAGAGTCAAAATTTTTCAGCATTTGTTCGATTTCTAACACTTTATCTGGGAAATAATAGCACAAAAAAACAAACGAAGATCGATTATTTCAGAAACTGGTTATTTTGTGCGGTCAGGTTAAGATGACATTAAGAAGAAACTATAACCGAAAACCGGTTGTTTCAGCTGTCACGACATGGATATGTGTGTATGTGCAGTGTGCATGACTTGGTCCCACGTGGTCTACACTGGTCATCTATTGAAGTGTATCCACTTCAGTGTAGGCACTCCACGAATTCCTCTCTTCTGCCAACCTTTTCATCTCTGAGTAGCACTTTCAACGTACGTCCTCAATTATTTGCTGGATGTATTCCGATCTCTGCCTTCCTCTACAGTTGTTCCCTCTACAGCTCCCTCTAGTACCATTGAAGTCACTCCCTAATGTCTTAACAGATGCCCTGCCATCCTGTCCCTCCTTTTTGTCGGTGATTTCCATATATTTCTTTCCCCTCCGGTTCTTCTCACTCCTTACCTTATCAGTCCACCCTATTTTCAACATTCTTCTGTAGTACCACATCTCAAATGCTTCGATTCTCTTTTGTTCCAGTTCTACCGCAGTCCACGCTGCGCTCCAGAGAAACATTCTCAAAAATGTCTTCCTCAAATTAACACCTGTGTTTGATACTAGCAGTCTTCTCTTGGCCAGAAATGACCTTTTTGCCACTGCTAATCTGTTTATTTATGTCCTCCTTGCCCCGCCCATCATGGGTTCGTTTGGTGCCTAGATAGCAGAATTCTAATAATTTGCCTGCTTCTTGTTCCCTAATTCTGATGTTAAATTTCTCGCTATTCCCATTTCTGTTACTTGTCATTACTTCCGCCTGTCTTCAATTTACACTCTTCCCATATTCTGTTTTTATTAGACTGTTCATGCCATTCAACATATCCTGTAATTCTTTTTCACTTTCTCTGCGGATAGCAATGTCATCAGCGAATCTCATTACTGATATCCTTTCCATTTGCAGTTTTTATCGAAAAGTCCTAAGTGGATGAATACCACAAAAAATCATTAGTATTCTCATACAGATTTTAATTGTTTGAAACTCTGGTAAAAAATCATGTTGTGATCGTGGATCATACCACTATTTGGGCATTACGAATAGTCGTTGCTAAAGGACGGAAGCATAAGTTGAAGAACTCAGTTTTTCGGGTTAATTTATGCTTTTTCAAGGCTACAAGCAGGTAAAGGCATACTATGTGGACACAGGCAGCAGATCAGCTACTTCCTATTTTTTGTGCGTAATATGAATGAACTGTTGTTAGGTTTTTAATTTATTACTGTTAACGTAATGTCCTTCCTCTTTCATTATTTCGTAGAGATGACAGGCATATCTTTAAACTTTTAAAGCAAATGAAGCAATTTGCTTCAATATTATGTCACCTCGTAAAAATATTTTAATCCCACTCTTGAACCTTTCATTTATTTTCTTAGTTGCTTCTCCGATGTACAGATTAATCAGTAGGGGAGAAAGACTACACCCCTGCCATACACCATTTGTAACCCTAGCATTCGTTGTTTGCCTCTCACTCTTATCGTTTCCTCCTGGTTCTTTTACATATTTTATATTCCCGCATTCCCCTATGGCCTTCCCCTATTTTTCTAAGAATTTCGAAAATCTTCCACTAATTTATTTTGTCGAATTCTTTTTCCAGCTTGACAAACGCATTGAACGTGTCTTGATTTTTCTTCATTCTTGCTTCCATTATCAACCGCAACGTCACAACTACCTCTCTGGTGCCTTTACCTTCCCTAAAGGCAAAACCGGCCGGTGTGGCCGAGCGGTTCTAGGATCTTCAGTCTGGAGCAGCGCGATCGCTACGGTCGCAGGTTCGAATCCTGCCTCGGGCATGGATGTGTGTGGTGTCCTTAGGTTAGTTAGGTTTAAGTAGTTCTAAGTTCTAGGGGACTGATGACCTCAGATGTTAAGTCCCATAGTGCTCAGAGCCATTTGAACCATTTGAACCTAAAGGCAAACTGATCGACATGTAATACGTCTTCAATTGTCTTTTCCATTCCTCTGGCTATTATTCTTTTAAGCAATTTGAATGCGTGAACTGTTAAATTGACTGTGCGATTATTCTCGCACTTGTCGGCTCTTGACCAATGATCACTTTCTGTGCAGACGCACAGCAAGCTCGAACTCTGACGGGTATTGACGAAATGCCTTAAGTAATGATCATAATGGGCAGGGACACTACATTAGTAGTGCGTGGATAACTTGAGAATTTGGGTCTGACGGTAGTGCGTGCAGTTGCACTGCCCACTGTATCCGGATGGTTTAGTGGTCGGAGAATCTGCCTAGTAAGCAGGAGACCCGGCTTAAAATCTCGATCCAGCACAAATCTTCAACTTTTCCACTGATCTCAATCAATACCCACTCGCAGCCAATATTTGTAATTCCTTTGTGTCCTAACACTAATAAGAGATGAAATTAAACATGACGCACAAATGCATGAATGTAAAATTGAATCACTTAGAGGGGAGAAGTGTATTCCTCAAGAGCCAACATAATGTTGTTTCTAGCAACAGTTATTTAATTATTTTAACAATGACATTATTACAGTGACTTACGTTTCATTATTTGGGGTAGGCAAGAAGTGTTAATTGATTTTAGTAGCATGGGAGTGTTCCTTGAAAAGTTAGTACTTGGGTCACAAAGCTGCGAAATAGTATGTAGATGTGTATAAGTAGGTGTCACCGAGATGGAGCAGAGGCTGGTACACGACAACATCGACTTGTTGTGAAGGTGACATTGCCTATTTAATAACGAAAAATCAGTGGAATAGCTGCCGAAGTGAAGAAAACTCGTGAAATCTTTTTCTTGTGTTGTCTATTCACCATTCTTCTATGTAATGCCGCAAACAAAACTAACTTTCCCCACTGAACACTAGGTAACGAATTAAAAAATAACCAAAAGAAAGAGAACACAACTTTAATTGTTACTTCTGTTGGCTATTGTGCCGAGTATGTAACTTTCCAAGTATGTGCTGTATAGCCTAAAATTTTCGTTCCTCGTTCTTTATGTCAAAGTAAATTCTCATAGTTCCTTTAGACTGTGACCTGCTGACTTCTTCTGGGGCACATTGTCTTCTAGTCTGAATGTCTACCAGTTTCTACTCTGGCAATATTTGGAAACTAAGGCCAACACAATGGATCTATTCAAAAATTTAAAGTAGGTACACATTGCTCCAACCAAGATGAGCCACAAACACGTAGATAAGTATTGGCTCAGAGGGTGTCTCTTAAATAAAGGCCGCCAGTTCGGATATTTTCCTTAACGCATATGGAAAACCTAAGCAAAATTTTCTTTTATTAAATTAATAGTTTTTTATGACCCTCGAGACAACGACATTAACTTTCATTGTGACATACACTGAGGTGACGAGAGTCATGGTATACCTCATAATATCGTGTCGGAGCTCCTTTTTACAGGCGGAGTGCAGTAGGTCGACGTGGCATGGACTCAACACATCTTTGGATTCCCCTGCAGAAGTACAAAGCCATGCTGCCTATATAGCTATCCGTAATTACGAAAGTGCTTCCGGTGCAGAATTTTCTTCACGAACTGACCTCTACATTACGTTCCATAAATGTTCGATGGTATTCATGTCGACCGAACTGGGTGACCAAATCATTCGCTCGAACTGACCAATATGTTCTTCGAACCAATCGCTAACAGTTCTGGCTCGATGACAGGGCGCATTGTCATACATGAAAATTCCATCATTTATGGGAAACATGAAGTCGATTAATGGCTGAAAATGGTCCTCAGGTATCCGAACATAACCATTTAGTGTCAATGATCGGTTCAATTGGACCACGGGACCCCGTCTATTAAAAGTAAATATTATTATGGAGTCACCACCAGCTTTCCTAGTGCCTAGTGACAACTTGAGTTCTTCGCTTTAGGGGCCTCCGTGCCATACACGAACCCTACCGTCAGCTCTTACCATTTGAAATCGGGACTTATCTCACCAGGCCACGGTTTACGAGTCGTCTATGGTCCAACCGTTATGGTCACAGGCCCAGGAGGGCTGCTGCAGGCGATGACGGTTGTCTGCTGCCATAGGCCATTAATGCCACGTTTCTCTCTATCGTCCTAACGAATACCTTCGTCGTACGACACATATTGATTTCTGCACTTTTCACGCATTTTTGCTTGTGTGTTTGCACTGCTGTCGGTCGTTGAGTGGAGGCTGTCGGCAGTGTGCTGTCGGCGGTGAGAGGTAATGCCTGAAATCTGGTATTGTTGGCACACTCTGACACTGTGGATCTCGGAATATAGAATTCCCTGCCGATTTCCGAAATGAAATGTCCCAGCATCTAGTTCAGGGGAGGGCAGGAATTCTGCACGTGTGCGGTGCACACGCACGTGTGCAGTTAACAGGTGTTCTGCGTGCATACAGGGGCAAGCTGGCCACCCGCTTCTCCCCCATCCTCACCATACCGTCTCTCCGCTTCTTCCTCTGTAATGCGTTTTGTTTCCTGGCCTGCTTTATTGAGTGAAGGAATAACGGTAGTAGGAGTGCTTGAAAGTAATCATCGTTTGAAAGAGTACCTATTACCTACGATACGTTTTATTTAATTATCACAGGTGGAGTTTACAATACGTTTAATGTCTGGAACAAAATTTCTACATACAGACAAACGCAAACAGTTACGCAAATTTTCATTACTGATGTTTGCTCTTAACCGAGACTTATTAATTTTCATAACAGAAAAAAAATCTCTCACAAACGTATGTCGAGCCAAACATTGACATTATCTTCGCGGCTTCACGATGGAGACGAGGAAACTTGCTGTGGAAAGTCGTGATAAAAATCTATCACACGTCTTGCCAAAAGGAACCTGTCTCTCAGACGAGAATTACACTGTAGACCTATTAATTCCATTTGCAAACTGGGATGAAATCTACAGAAACAGCAGATTGTCTCGAGAACTATTCAAAACCTTGGGATAAGTAAGATATATCCCCAAATCGCTTGAGAAATTCCTGTTTTATTGCACTAAGAAAGGCAACATACTGAAATTTATTATAATGGCGTTCAATATTAAACTTCCGCTGACCAGCGAGAATGCTGTCACATATCATACATTTCCAATTTTCACGTTTTTGCACAGAGAAAAAATGATTCTCCCATTCCTTATTAAAAGATAGCAAATCTCCAATTCTCCGTTTCCTTGATTCACTCCACATTTTCCGGTTACTGAAATTCACTACGCAGTGGTCGCTTCGCTTCAACGTCCGCAGCTTAGCCTGGAACTACACTGCGGGAACCTGCCGGCTGTCGCCACTGCTCCATACGACGATTGCACGCGAGCAGCACACGTGCAGCGCTGTGCGCTCATGAGCCGCGTGCAACGTTTGCCCGCCCCTGATCTAGTTCCAACTACCATTCCGCCTTAAAACTCTGCTGATTGCCATCGTGCGCCCATAATCGCATCGGAGGAGTGTTCACATGGATAACCTGAGTACAAATGACAGCTGCATCAATGCACTGCCTATTTATACTTCGTGTACGCCATGCTATCGCCATCTGTATATTTGCATTCCGTTATCTCATGACTTCTGTCGCCTAGTGTATAACACATTAAGCATAAAGTGCTATAGACAGCAAGGGATGCGTTTTGAGCAGAGCACGACTTTTTACAGATGGCGTCATCTACTGGAATGTCTCTTCCAATACCAGAAAACACGAGGCATCTTCTGGTGGCCAGCAAACCGTTCCTCGTGGCATGCAAACTGTTTGGTCTAATGCCATTCACAGTGGATACGACTACCGTATCCCTGAAGACGACGAAGTGCGACATGGTGGTATCTGTCATCACCTGCGTGTATCAGCTAATTTCCGCCTGTGCATACGCATATTTCTTTCTCCATATTACAGGATCGCTTTCCGCTATGCTTATTATGCAGATTTTGCTAACTTTAGATATATTTGCCTTGTGTGGAGTATGTGTGGTTTCTGACCAATTGAACAAACATAGATACGAAGAAATGCTTAAACTGATTGTGTCATGTGACACGATTATGACGATGTATAGCAGGCCACTGAATGCAAGGGTAGGAAAAATCGTAAAAATTCAACTGGCATTTTTACTCAGTAGCTATGTTTGGACTTTGGTGGACCTGTTCTGTGGGAATACTAGTTCCTATAGTGCTATGTGCATTTTATGTGGCACAAATGTCTACACAACTGTGATACTGACGACTTACAGATTTTCGAACCTGCAACTGATCGTAAAGAACAGAACTTCGACTTTCAACAGTTGTCTGGTCGGCGTCAGAAATGAAATACGAGACACTTTATGCAGACGAGTATGTTACACGAAAAGATACGCAGTAAACGGGCCGCTTAACACCAGCGTTGCAGGTGTTAGCTACTTGTCGTCCCACATCCGATCCCTAAGAAGAGCACACGCCAAGATATGTGAGCTGTCTCTCGAGGTGACTTTGGCACACGAAAACTTTCTAATTGTCTTCGTGGTCACGCTGATCCTTATAGTTGTCACGGAGCTGTGTATTACCTTCAGAAACGAGAGTGTCTTGGGCAGGGGGCCAGACATGCAGCTGGTGTGGTACGCGCTGACACACTACGCGTGCACACTGTCCGTTCTGCTGGTTCCCGCCCACCTGGCCCGGGCGGAGTCGTCGCGGTCGGCTCGGCTGAGCTCCCAGCTGTTGCTCAACTGCTCCTGGTCCGGGCTTAGTGCAGTGGAGCGCGAGCTGCGGCTGCTAGTTCGGCAGGTGGCCGCTAGGCGCCCCGAGGCGCTGCTGCTGCGGACGGTCGCCATGGACTTGCGCTTCGTCTTCACCTTCGTCTCCGCAGTCACCACCTACTGCACCATCCTACTCACCTTCCTGCCACCAGGTGCGCTCTGCTCGCCATCTCATTATGCGTCTGCATATATCAATTTATTGACAGGTACCCCAGTTCCAGTGGCTATAACCGATGAAAAGTGACAGAAGCGGAAGCAATGGATCATAATTTGTGTCACTGCCGGAACTTGAACCCATATCTTCTGCTTACTAGGCCTATGTGCTAACTACCACACCACCATAGCTTTGCTTGTATGACAACTGCACGGCGCACCCTAGCCCAATGGCCTCCCTAACACAAACTTCAGTTCACAACTTCATCACAGTTTTCCCTTCTTAAATTGTGACTACTGTCATGGTACTCTGACACTGGAATAGCACCCTAGTTTTTCACATAATGTGGAAATCCTGCCTGTGCCTCAAGTGTAGGTTATCTATTGATGTGATGGAATTACATTTTCCTGGAGACATATGAGTCTCAACTTTATCTTCGACAATGATGGAAGCAAGCTGAACCAATGAATCAAAATCTATGCCATGGCTGGGCCTTGAATCGCGTCTCCTTCTTAGCAGGCAGATGTGCTAAACACTACACCACTGCCGGCCGCTGTGGGCGAGCGGTTCTAGGAGCTTCAGTCCGGAAGCGCGCGGCTGCTACAGTCGCAGGTTCGAATCCTGCCTCAGGCATGGATATATGTGATGTCCTTAGGTTAGTTAGGTTTAAGTAGTTCTATGTCTAGGGGACTGATGACCTCAGATGTTAAGTCCCATAGTGCTTAGAGCCATTTGAACCACTACATCACCAAAGATGGACCATCATAGTCCAATGCCTTCCTTAACACAAATTTCAGTTCACAACTTCAGCACATATTTCCCTTTTTAAATCGTCAGTACTGCCGAGGCTCTACAACACGGCAACAGGACCCCAGTTTCGTACATAATGACTGTATCTCAGGCATAAGCAATGTATTGATCTGACAGAACTAGGCTTTATGTGTTATTGCATCCTTACCAAAGAAAAAGTTGATGCATATGTCTCCAGGAAAATGTAATTCCATCACATCAATAGATCACCTAGGTGTGAGGAACAGGGGAATTTCCCCATTGCATCCAAAGCTGGGGTGCTTGTCTAATATCAAAAAGCCACAGAAATACTGACAATTTAAGAAGGGGAAAACTGGGTGAAGGTGTGACCTGAAGTTTGTGTTAGGGAGTGCATTGGGCTAGTGTAATCCACGCAGTTGTGATAACCACAATCTTACAGCGATGTAGTGGTTAGCGCATCTGCCTAATAAGCAGGAAATCTGGGTTAAGACCCTGCCCATAGTACAAACTTCGATTCATTGCTTCAACTTCTATCCTTATCGAAGATAAAGTTGCGACTCATACGTCTCGAGGAAAGTGTATTTCCAACAGGTAGATTAAAATGATTGTACAATACTGATTTCCAGGCCTCACCTGCGTGCTCGTGCTGTTCACTGCTGGGGTTACTAGAGCAAGGAACCCGGCGGGACATGAGATTTTGCCCAGCCTAAAGATGCCGAACTGGTCTTCGTGCAATCTTTCTAAATTGGTTGTGGCTGGGGCTGGTTCTTTCGGTACCTTTTGTTATGAAAGTTTTGAAAATTCCCGGTACATTGCCCTAGGGGGCTGTTACGTTCGCGTACGTGCGGTGGAACTACTGGATGTGTATAAAGGATCCGCCGCTACGATCTGGTTTCAGTTCCGGCGAGTTAGTGCGACGGCTTACTCAACCTGAAGATGGCGGCCAGGTGGGCCGCCGAAACATTGAATCAAGTTGATGTTATGTTCCGGCTAGAGACACGATATGGGTATCATCAGTTACTACGCTGGGAAAGTTTACAGAGCCACATCACAGGGAATTCTGATCGCAATCATGTTATTATTGCCAATGATACAATTCCTGGCTGCAATTGCACATCATTCTATTTCGTTCTCAATATGTTTCTGGGCAACCTCCTTTCTTACTATACGACAGAACGGATCAACTAACAAGCACAAACGAGTAACGCTTATTACCACACAGTTATACACACAAGCAAATTAGACACCATCATAACCAGAACAGAATACAGAATAGAATAGGACGGAGCAAGCGTTGTTCCCCTCGAACTTGCAAGTTTTATCGCCGCCTTGAGTTTTCACTGGACGAGTCCACACTCGCCTAAAATGTCTTAGTGAAGACAAACCGGAGCAGAAGAATCGGGAATGAGTACGCAGATAATCGACTATTGGCCGCATATATAACAGTAAATATTACTCGTGAGTAACAGACGTGTAAAACATAACACTTGGAGGTTGGCAATTACGACAGAAAACTTTCAAGTTATAATTTGGCATAACGCTAAACGTTAGCATGAAATATAATAAATCACAACATGTAGTACTTACAGTCATACTTCCGGAAACAGAGACTGCAGTTTTGTCGTAGGTTCTGTTCTAATCAGTCAACAAAGAGCAAATGTGAAGTTTCGAGAAAATGATTGAAACATATCGGAATTAAACATCTTGGGGTATGTATCTGGTACATGTGATCACTATGGCTTTCGACATTGCAGTATTGCAGTGTACATCCACCAAAAAAGACGTCTCATGTTGACATCATGCACTTGTCAAGAGTGCATAATATTCCACTCGACTGTGTTCTAATCTGTTCATCGCAACTTATTACACTCAGACGAAGAATAAGCGAAGAACGTCCCCTAGCACAGAAACTTCAATATTGAAAAACTTGACACACTAAACAATAACTGCAAGTGTCAACAAGCAGTATTCCACGTACCAATTTACAGTAGCTTTTCGCCAGATAATTGCTCATTTATTACTGTCGAGTATCTACTGGTCGTAACAGCGTAGAATTATTTATTGAGTTACTTGTGCTCTTTACACACTAATTTCTCACAAATGAAATTTTTTTCCGAAATATGGCCTTGATGTTTGGCAGAACAGACCCATATCTGTGTTTTAAAAACTTTTTTTTTCGGATTTAGCCATTCGAGCTCGGGTACTTCCCTTATCAGAAGAATTAATCAAAATTCTGTGAGTTTTAGACTCTTTGACTTGGCAGCGCTTAATCGTATTCTTTACTTCGACACCCACAGTCGCTATGAATCTGTTGATCGTTAAAACCACTATTCCACTGGAGCTATAAAGTGTTTTCAAAATCAAAAACTTATTTCTTGAAGGAAGTCATCTTCCTGGGCTAGTTGTTTTTATTTTTGAAACTAGGAAACCCGACAACGCTTCGTAATTGTTAAATATGGATAGTAATTAGATACATGTCATAATCTCCTGCTGTCCCCTGACTCTGTCCATCTCTGCCCCCTTCTCTGTCCATCTACTCCTCCCCCTGCACTCTCTCCATCTACTCCTTGCCCTCTGATCTTGAGCCTTATTTGTTGTTACTGTTAATTCAGATTCCGTAGTAGAATTCTAATCGTACGTTGATACACATAAATACATCTTGTCTGTTTTCTGTGAAAACCGGCTGCGAGGAAGAAAACAAAACTACACATTCCTGTGTATACATGTTTTATTAAAAATATGTGTAATGAGAATGAACAAGTTCGGGAGACCTAATGACTTTAATGCCCTTCAACTTAACTGAAACTGAGAGAAAACAAAACCTAACGGCACGTATTCACAGCAGAGCAAAGCACAGCATTTGATTTCTCGCAATCGGTTTTAACAGAAAACTTCTACATCGTTGTTTAAAAAATATAGCCCATGTCCTTATGAACATTTGAGTGTCCACCATCATTTATTATATATGCATTTGTATATTATATATATTTATAGCCTTTGTTCATCCGAATGTTTACAAGAGTAACGCCCAAAAATTTGAAATAAGTCGGTCAAGAACTTTAAGAGATTTTTGGTAACAACGTCTCTCCTTCACATTCTACGTGTATATTTAAATATATCATAAGTATTAAAAATATGTAGCCTGTGTCCGTCCGAATATTCATTACCGTATCGAGTAGAAATTTGAAGTTAGTTGATGAAGTAATTTTAGACATTTTTGGTTACCTCGTTTTACCTTTCTATATTGAACATAAAAAATTTTCGGTGGTACTGAGCCACCGTCATGCGGTATTTTTTGTAAGAATAAACCGCCATTTGAGTGTATATTGCTGTATTTTCTCCTGTACTATCTATCTTTCAATTTTTATGATATTATTGAATGAAATGCTAAAAGTTTTTAGTCCATTAACACTTTGTCTTGTTAACCTGCTTTGGATTGACTTCACCAGATATGACGTGTTAATCGTCTAAGAATTTTTTGCACTGGGCTCGAGAATAGCACAAAAGCCGAAATCTAGGTGGCACAGAAGAAAAATACAGTAATATAGCCAAATAGTGGTTTATTCTTTCAAAAATGTATTAAATATGTATTTATATAGTACAAGATGGCGCCCCCAAGATAAATATAAACACGAGCGTATCCGGATCCGAAGTTGTGTCAAAATTTCAAAGCTATCGCTGAAGAACTTTCTGAGATCTAAGATTTTGAACAAACGAATATTTCCTTTTTTATTCATACAGATAATCACTCTATTTCATGACTCATCTCTCAGCTAATTTCGTACCCTTGGGCATTTTCAGGGTACCTTAGTTACTTATATCACAGCAAAAATTGTAATCATACAGCATCTTATATTCCACATACCTGTGTGGAGGAAGCGACATCTGAAAGCGTCATTAATAACGTTATCTTATAATCATGGTAGTCACAGTTACAACTATCTCATGCGTGTATTCGTATGCAGAAAGAGAAAAATAAGACCATTATGAGCGTTTTGTCACAGTGCCAGCCTGCAGCACATTCAATGATACTCAGTACACCGTCAAATGTTGCTTCCTCCATACAGATACGTGTGGAATGTAAGATGCCATACGATTAAAACTCATTAGAGAGGTGCAGGTAACAGAGTTAGCTCGAAAATACCGATGGTGGCGAAATTGCTTAAGACCTACGTCATGAAATACCGCAATTTTTTTAAAAAAAATAACAATAGCCTAAGCAGAAAAATTACTTCATTCAAGAAATTCACAGCTGATGTGGACACATGTACACCAAAAACTAAAAATTTATTGACATTCTCTGTAAGTCTACGACGGATTGTAAGCCATCGCCGAGTAATACTTGCATATACATCTGCGTCAATACTTCTGCACTGAACCATTTTTGAATCTGCATTCCTATCTTTTCATTCCTTTATTTTTGAAGTCCAGAGCTTACTGAAGTGAACGATGCTCAGCTGTACCTACAGAAATAAGGATTTCGACTTGATCATCGTACAGTGTAAATTGGTATACTTCCTTGAAATTCTAATCCTACTGGATACAGAAAATGATAAATCCATTGTTCGAAACATTCAGCATTTACGTTAAAAATATTATGAATTGGATGCTTCATCTATAACTGCTGAAGTACATACATCGTACTAGACACCACATTTCTTTATTTGAAGATCTTCACACAAAAGATAACATTCTTGTACGGTGAGCTTCAAAATTAATAGCCTGGAAACTAAGCGAAAGATGCAAGAGAGTTTAATTAGCATTTTCGAGGCACTAAGAATTTTTTAACAATTTAATTAGCATTTTCGAGGCACGAAGAACTTTTTAACAATCATTGTGTTAAATGCTACTAGTGAAGAAAGTATTTCCAAACTAAAGCTAATAAATACCTATCAGGTATCAACTATGAGCCAGCAAAGGTTAAGTAACCTTCCAACTTTATCAATTTAAGGAAAAATTAACGTAAATTTTAACCATGTAATTGAACAATTTGCAAGAATTAAATCCAGAAGATTTTAAATAAGTGCAATTTGATGTTTCCTGTTTACCAGTAAAGTGTTTCAGTTTCTAAGTTAACATTAACGACTTGCGAGGAGTAATGTGATTTTATAATTGTAATTGTAGGTTTGGAAAATTAATTATTTTAAAACTGCGATTTGAAACGCCTTATTAAGAGGCGCAGTATTTTAAATAGCCTCAGACACTGAAACAACATGGTACGCCATTGCATTCGTGATCTTCACGGTCTGACACCATAGATCAGTCTGAGCTGAGAATATTCTCGGTGAATGTACGGACTTTCCTCAAAAGATCACACCGTACGAGAAAATAGAGCGGATGTAACCAAACTGAAGCAACACTCGCGTTTCAGTCTCACAGACAGTAGACATTATTCTTACAGTGAAAACAGCAACGTTCAGTATTGGTACAATAGCCCGCCCGTTTGACCGTGCTGTCGAACTCACGGCTTTCCGGGCGGGAAGGAGTGCCTGGTCCCCGGCACGAATCCGCCCGGCGGATTTGTATCGAGGTCCGGTGAACCGGCCAGTCTACGGATGGTTTTCCATATACCTTGGCGAATGCGGGCTGGTTCCCCTTATTCCGCCTCAGTTACACTATGTCGGCGATTACTGTGCAGCCGGCCGCAGTGGCCGTGCGGTTAAAGGCGCTGCAGTCTGGAACCGCAAGACCGCTACGGTCGCAGGTTCGAATCCTGCCTCGGGCATGGATATTTGTGATGTCCTTAGGTTAGTTAGGTTTAACTAGTTCTAAGTTCTAGGGGACTAATGACCTCAGCGGTTGAGTCCCATAGTGCTCAGAGCCATTTGAACCATTTTTTTTGATTACTGTGCAAACAAGTTCTCCACGTACACGTACACCACCATTACTCTACCATGACAACATAGGGGCTACACTCGTCTGGTGTGAGACGTTCCCTGGCTGGTCCACCGGGGGCCGAACCGCACAACAACCCTGGGTTCGGTGTGGGTCGGCGGAGGGTCACGTGGACTGCGGTAGTCGTCGTGGGGTCGTGGACCACAGCGGCTGCGGCGGGGACGGAGCCTCGCCGTCGTTTCTAGGCCCCCGGTTAACATACAATATCTTCAACGTGATACTTTCTTCTACCGTCAACATTAAGAATTTAACATGGTCAGCTTCACCAACTTTTTGATCACTTTGCGCCAATAAAATATTGGTTTCTAACGGTTCTGTGTTAAACTGCACGCAATGCATTTTGTTGCAGTTAAGTGTCAATCTGTTCTCCACAAGCCACATACCGATGTTACCCATTCACTTGTTAACTACATGTTATTAGACATGATGTTGCATTGCGTATAGCATTTGTAAATATTTGAGTTCTACACATTTAAGTGCTGTATAATGTCTTAAAGCTATTTGGTATATGATGTTAATTCTTCAGGTACAGAATTTTGAGTACAATGCTATATATTGTTAGAATTATTTATATAACATCTGGACAGTTGAGCGATCTTTGTGGCTAATGCACTGTCTAGTGTCTTGGAACAGTTGCAGCTCTCTTACCATGGACAGGTGAGATTTCGTAATTAATTGGTTTTCTTTAATCTCTTAACAGTTTTACCTGTCTAGAAAATGCCAATTTATTTTAGCACACAATGGTTACTACTTCTGAACGTGTTTAATTTGTAAATGGTTTCTGAGAATACTTCTGCTTAATTTGGCTTCACTTACCGATTATTGGTGTGTAGTAGAGTTATAATGTAACTTATAGACTGTTAAATATAGCACTGACAAGATTTTCTCGTTTGCAATTCCCTTAAAATTCTATCTAATATTTGTTCCTAGGTACGTGGTCATGTTTTAACTTGGAACATGTTTTCACATTTGGAAAAACTTAGTTTGCCAGAGTAATTTTTGCAGTTTCAGATTGTACAGTTGACTGAAAAAAGAACAACTGCATGGTGGGTTCATAGCCATAATACAGCTTGGAATTTAATCATAAGTCTTTATTTTTATAAAGCGTAATAATTGATTCAGTTTTATCTTTGCTTGTTTGCGTACAATGTAGTTACCTTGGAACATTGGCTTCTAGATATTCTCAATATGAAAATGTACGAAAAATATTTTATTTATCTTGCCGACCATTGACGAGCTGTGACTATTAAATATCCTGCAGAACTCTGGTGGATCACTATTAGTTGCATTCTCACACAAGCGTATTGTAATATGTTGAGCGCCCAGATTCATCTCTAATAGTTCTTTCACAATTGACCACACAGTTTTCATTTTGTTCAAAGAGTTTTCTGTTTTCTTCGTGTAATCTAACATTTTAGCCTGGCTCAGCACTTTACAATGCTGTCAGTATCGAAATTGTGCACCAGTCCTGCTTGTGTTTGTTATAAAACTGATCTCTTTTCCTCGTACATGATATTCGGATGCTACCAGTTATCCTAATCGATCGCTTATTAATACTACATACATGACTTCACCTTTTTTTAATGGGACAGAGCTGTCAAATAAAGTGATAACGGTCTGAAGAAATGTATTAGTTCGTCGTTCAGGTCGTCTCTAGTGTAGATTTCTTACCAAGTCTCCCTGTCTATATCGGTCGTAAATGACTGCATTGACTCATACCTCCAAACTTTTTATTCGATACTTTGAGATATTCCTTGAGTCCTTTCAGTATTCACAATGTGCTGCTCCAGTAGATAACAATCTTTGAAGATATTGTCTATGGCTGTCCTTCTGTTTCCTGAACTTCAGTTGAAAACCATACTACATTTATTAAGTTGTAAGTTTCCAGTTAATATTCTTTTCTCTGGGGAGTCAGTCATAACTTTTAAACTGAAATCTCGACACACAACCAACTTCATGTCTTTCTTAAGAATGGAACCCAGCAGATTAAGGATGGAAAGGAAAATCCTGTACTCTGGACTCAGGTACATCTAGAGGCCCAAAATGAAAATGTTTTTCCTTGGAACTTGAAACTCTCCAGTGCAACCTTCAGATAAACAGGATAATAATGTAATACTCAATTCTGTATTATTGTCAGTACTTAGTATCAGTGCTGCACAACTACGGGCTGCTGGTACACACAGTAACCAGTATGTCAGAAAGATCTGCATCCATGTGCATGACTTTTTAACGATATGTTCTCTTTTACCCACAGACGCTCGAGAATATTAAGATCGATTATGAGGTAGAATCGGGGCAGCTGCAGGAGTTTGTTTCCATAGCCGCCAATCTATGCACGAACAGCCCTAGGACACTTAACTGTGAAATTTTCATCGTGAAATAGGGGCACTCGTTGCTCTTGCCTAACCAAAATTCGCTAACAGTTCTTGGTTGTAATTCAGCGTTGCAGTGTAGGAATACATCCAGCTGCAAGCCATGGATGTGCCGTCCACACTGTCTGAGTCACATCTGTATTCAGGTAGTCCAACGCTGCAGCAGTTCGTGACGGCTAGGACATACATTGTTTAATACTTCACTTGCGTCCAGGACATCCAGTAGTCAGTGGTGTGGCCTATCTTATTGTTGACATTCTTGGGTCATTTCTGACTGGTTGTGTTTGTTTCTGTACTGAGTCCTCCGACTATGGTGCTGGTGTTCGATACTTCGATACATAACATCGGTCTCTTACGTCAGTCAACCTGTGTTATTGCTTTGATGTAATGGTACCATAAGAACAGTATCAGTGGGTCCTCCTAGTGTGAATAACGGAAACACTAATACAGAGCTGTATTATTCTACTGAGAAGATGATAAACAGCGAACTGTGAGTCCTTGATGTGTAAGAACGAGCCCAGGACTTGGTAACAACATTGAGCACCTCCAGTAACATCAGCAGGCAGGCGGGGATAATACAGTAGATGGTCCACATGTCAACAAATATTTGTTTCCAGATGTTTATCAGACTTTTTCTAGTTTTGATCAGTATTCATGTCGGAGTATGGAGTACTATTCTTAAAAGTCTGTAAGTAAGATAGCAGACTTCTTCCTACATTTAACTGGATACAGTTGAAGGAACATGATTTAAAGAGGCATGATTTAAAGGGACAGTAGTTGGTTATCAGTGAGCATTCAAGACCAGGATCGATTTTAACCGGTTTCTTATATCATGGTCACTGATAAGGACTTCCAAATCAGGTTCACACTTGGGTGACTTATTTTCAAGGTCATCCATCAATTTCCCCCCCCCCCCCCCCTCTGGGTAACCACTGGTACATGTATGTTGTACATTCAAGCTCACCCCAGGGGCATCCACAGTTCTTCCTCACCCCCTCTAGTCCCAGGCCACCCTGGACCAATGATATTAAAGGACCCCCACCTTATCTTCATCTTTTATAACTGGGGCATAGTGAGAGGGTTTCACTCTGGAGCTGTACATCACAGGTAGAGGATCAGGCTGTGTCTATTTGTTAATAAAAAATTACATTATTTCTGACATATGCTATGACATCCCAAAGTCACACAGGCACACACACACACACACACACACACACACACACACACACACACACACACACACACACACACACACAACACACATGCACGCACACACACACACACACAAGCCACACATATTAAAAATGTAACGGTGCTTAGCAATGACAAATAACTCAGGTATGTACTCCGTTGTCACTGGCTGAGAGCGTTGTACTGTCAACATGATGTAACACAACACCACCATGATGTTGATGTGATGTTGAGAACAGTGGGATGGAACTAACGTAGTTGGATCAAATTGTGAAAAAATACTTACAATTGTTGAAAATATCAAAAATACAAAGAATGTGGAAAATACATAAAATTGTGGAAAATACAGAAAATACGAAAGATACATAAAATTATGAGATAATGAGAGTACTCACATATCTGCTTGGATGTTGTCTCTGCTATTGCTTCAAATGACGAAATTCATGTAGTATTAAACTTGTTTTGACAAATCGACCTTGAGTGATAAGACTTAAAGTCATTTGTTACTAACAAACACAGCCTGATGCTTTTCCTGTGATTTATAGATCCAGTGTGACCTCCAACCACTACAGTGCATCAGTTGTAAAAAATGAATATGGGGAGGGGTGCTTAAATCTCGTTAGTCCAAGGTCCCTTAGATGACCCTGAATGAACCACATACACATGCCACTGTTTCCCTGGGGAGGGGAGGGGGGATGAAAGGAAGTGGGGGTGACCCTCAATATAGGTAGCCCAAGTGTGTAGTCTGACACCAGAAGACATTATCAGTGACCATGAGATAAGAAACTGGTTATAACCAATCTTGGGCATGAATGCCCACTCATAACCATTGTAAACAGCCATATCTGATGCTAGTGCAGACAGGCCGTGTTAACTGGCACGGGTCTCTGCTCACCACCAGATTCGAACTTGGATTCTCCGCTAGGTGTGACGAAGAGGATGGTGAGGCTGCGTCCACTGATGGTTCCTGGTGACAGAGTATCAACATTTATTAATCAGCTTCAATACATTGGTTGTGGGCCCTCTGGGCGAAGTTTGCTTCCACTCATAACACTCTTGGCGGGGACGAAGGTGACCAACAGACGTTCACACATGCGCTCGCTGCTGCGTCTGAAGCTGTGCTGGCGTAACTCGAATCTGCTGCCTCGATAGCGGTGCTCCAGCCAGCCCTGCATCGATTTACTGCGGCAGCTGGAACCATGCACCGTGGGCCTCTGTCGTGCTGCCAGTTGAACAGGTCAGTGCCCTGTCTCAGCGGACATCCCCCGGCAATAACTTCCGAGGTGGCAGCATCCCAGGATGATGGCGACAGTGCGTTACCACAATGCATCCCAAGCAATCACCCCCGTTACAGGCGGCTGCAGCCGCGCTGAGTAGCCGCGCAGTTTGAGGCGTCATGTCACGGACTGCGCGGCTCCTCCCGCCGGAGGTTCGAGTCCTCCCTCGGGCATGGATGTGTGTGCTGTTCTTAGCATAAGTTAGTTTAAGTAGTGTGTAAGTGTAGGGACCGATGTCCTAAGCAGTTTGGTCCCTTAGGAAGTCACACACATTTGAACTTTGAACAGGTGGCTGCCTGTTGATGGCATCTGACGATAGTTTCAGCGACGGCGTCACTCTGGCACCTCCTAGGCGACGACCTGCATTAAGACGGTGAATACATAGAAAGAAGGATCCTTTATTGTATGATTATATGATAGCGGAACAAACACTGGTAGCAGATACTTCTGTAAAATATCTGGGAGTATGCGTACGGAACGATTTGAAGTGGATGGTCATATAAAATTAATTGTTGGTAAGGCGGGTACCAGGTTGAGATTCATTGGGAGAGTCCTTAGAAAATGTAGTCCATCAACAAAGGAGGTGGCTTACAAAACACTCGTTCGACCTATACTTGAGTATTGCTCATCAGTGTGGGATCCGTACCAGATCGGGTTGACGGAGGAGATAGAGAAGATCCAAAGAAGAGCGGCGTGTTTCATCACCGGGTTATTTGGTAACCGTGATAGCGTTACGGAGATGTTTAACAAAACTCAAGTGGCAGACTCTGCAAGAGAGGCGCTCTGCATCGCGGTGTAGCTTGCTCGCCAGGTTTCGAGAGGGTGCGTTTCTGGATGAGGTATCGAATATATTGCTTCCCCCTACTTATACCTCCCGAGGAGATCACGAATGTAAAATTAGAGAGATTAGAGCGCGCACGGAGGCTTTCAGACAGTCGTTCTTCCCGCGAACCATATGCGACTGGAACAGGAAAGGGAGGTAATGACAGTGGCACGTAAAGTGCCCTCCGCCACACACCGTTGGGTGGCTTGCGGAGTATAAATGTAGATGTAGATGTAGACTGTTACGATGGCTGTAATGGCAGTGACGGCTCCAGACTGGTGGCGGCGCTAAGTCACACGCTCTGTGTCACTCCAGCACCTAATGATGAACGATTTGATGGGCTGGCTGCCGAACCTTAAATACGGCTTTCTGCCGCTGATGTCTGCTGTTCTTCTTCTCCAGTAGGTTGGTCAAATATTCTGGTGTAGCTCGGCTAGCGTAACCGGCCGGATTACCACCTTCGATGTCGACACCCTGACGTGTGCCAAGCTGCTTCTTGTTTCGTCTTCTGCGGTACAGCGAGCTAGCAGTTGACACAGCATTCTCCTTCATGTTGCTGAACTTTGCACTCCACCGACTCAATTACGCCACGGTACCACAGCACTGAATTGCACAACCGAGTGAAACACACATATGAATTCTGGCTTCCAATATTACTGCATATTTTAACTATTAGTAACATGATTACTGAGGAACTCCTACCTTTAACCAGTGCTTTATTTCTAAAAAAAAAAAGTTTGAAGGTACTCCAACATTGGATATAATGTAGAGAAAATTACTTATAACTGGAACATGGGATACCACCAATCTGCTTTTAGCCATGACGTCATCAACATCATCATGTAGCGGGACCGTAGAGACATCTATTGGTAGCTCGGCGTTTGAGCGTACGCATATCCGTTTAGCGGGCCAGGCGAGGGCACTACATGCTTGCTGAACTGGCTGCCAGAGATTCAGTTGTCGATAACGGTTGCCGCAGCTTAGAAATGCTTGAAACAGTCAATGATCGTTCCCCCAGAAAAACAGCACTGCCTTTAACTAACTTAACCATTCTCATCTTTCGAGTCTCTACACTCCCCCTCCAATGGTAAGAATGCATCCTCGCATTCTGCCTCTACATCTACTTACATCCAACTCTGTTCAAATGGATTTAAACACTCTACCAATACCGGAATTGTACGGTGTTTACACAGTTCACTTCGTTTGAGACTGTAGCTTGTCACTGCTAATAACACTACAGTTCTCCCTCTTATACACAATTGTTCCTTATGGTCTTTCGAGCACATTTAGTCTTTGACTCCATGACTGATCGATTATTACATTGCCTTGCCAGGGGGAATGCCGTTCTGATCGGATGAAACTCGTAGGCTGAATGCGGGGAGGGATGGAATTTGGGAAATCTTTCTCTTGAACAAGAAAGACATTAATCCAGTCACCACAGTAAATTCGCAAGTGGCTATGTTGATAAACCAATGAATAGCAATTCCTGCTGCTGCTTACTTCTGTTGATTTTCAAGTGCTAGAAGAGATGTTCCATGGCAACATACCATGCTCAGTAGTAATCATCCGATCCAGAGAAGTGTGCAGGTCCTCATGAATGGTATCGTTAAGACGAAATGCGTTCAGGTGACAAAACCTTGGAAGGTAGGTCAGCTACATAAGTTAAGGAATGGACTATACTGATGGCTATAGTTCCTTTTATCATAGCTGATAAGAGAAAAGAAAATCCTAATGTCAGTCTCGCTCCACTGCTCTAGGTCTTACATGTACTGATGCTTCGCCGTATTATCCTGTTTCCTTCACTTTGCTTTTTCCTTTTTCGTCTCCTTGTCCACTGTTTCTATCCCACCTTCTACAGCAACTGTGGTCACATGTATAAAATTATCCATATCCCCCTTAAACGGCAAAATCCGGCTTACATGGGCTATCGAAGGGCGGGTGGGGAGCTGCAATTTAACGTTAACTGGCGACTTCATCTCTATCATCTGGTAACAGCCATTATACTGTGACACAAACTTCTTCATTCTCCCCCTTCAGTACCTAAGGATTCGTTAGCATAATCCACTTACAAAAAAAATGGTTCAAATGGCTCTGAGTACTGGTTCAAATGGCTCTGAGCACTATGGGACTCAACTGCTGTGGTCATCAGTCCCGTAGAACTTAAACCTAAGGACATCACACACACACATGCCCGAGGCAGGATTCGAACCTGCGACCATAACAGACGCGTGGTTCCGGACTGAAGCGCCCAGAACCGCTTGGCCACAGCATAATCCACTTACACATATGATACTTACGTAACACTGCTTTCACATCATGCACCCTTTCCTGTTTCTCTAACGGCTTCGTATTCATCTTTTGTACTTGCCTCCAGATAAGTTTCACTCTCCTGGCGAAATCCTTCGCTGACCAGATGTCTCCTTGTTGCGTCGCTTTGCAAAACTCAAAGGGTGACGGCATCTTGCGCCCAAAAATTACTTCATGTGAAGTAATCCTGTGCGCTGGTAAAGTTTAGAGCTGTATGCAGCTATGACGTAGGGCAATAGCACGTCTGAATTGTTATGCGGAATTTATTTAAAAGCTCAACATTTTTGCAATAGTCCCGTAGACTCGTTCTGTGTCACCATTAGCTTTAGGGTGCAGAGCATTAGTCCATAATTTTACAGTGCACAACAGCATTCATACAGGTAGTTGCTGCGTTAATTCCGACATCACATTTGTGTTCTGATCCGTGATTATGGTTTCAGGTGTCCTAAACCGAAGTATCCATTGGCTTACTAGTGACTGAGTTTCTGTCATGGCTTGCTGGTCTGGTAAAGCTATCACGGAAACGTACCAATAAAAATGGTCAATAATGTTTAATCTGTAACAGTTCCCTGCTGGCGTTTGTGCTAGTGGTCCAAGGATGTCCAATCTTACAATTTGGAAGGGATTATCAGCTTCTCGTAACCTTTGTAATTTAATTTTCTGGTGGTTATGCTCTGCTCTTTGAGCACATAGAACACAATTTTTCACGGTAATGATCCACGTCCTGCCTACATGTCATACACCAATATTCGTGTACTACCCTACTCTCTGTTCCTCTTCTATCTGAATGTCCCACTAAAGTAGCATCACGCATGTGCCTCAACACTTCATCACACAAGCTCTGTGGTACTACTAACTGCAGCCCATTTCGCCTTGTGCAGTACAGTACTTGGTCCTCAGCGCAGAACTGCTGCTGTTTAGCAAATCGCTGAGAGCCTGGATCAGCACTGTGTTCTGTCCTCCGTTCACTTACGTCAATGCCTGCGCTTTCCATAGCGCATACCTTATGGCTGAGTCCATCCACATTAGCGTGCGACCTACCCCGCCGATGTACTGCCTCGTAATCGAACTTGCTTAACCGCAAGGCCCATCTCGGCAATCTACTCGCTGGATCTTCAAGTTCTAAAAGCCTCTTAAGCGCTACATGAGCAATCACCACTTTAAATCATCTACTAAAGAGGTAATAAAGAAAGTATCCACTTCCACAACTCATTGCGAGTATTTCCTTCTCCTTTCGTTCAGCCTTATTGAGATGCCATGAAGCGTACGCAATAGTGTGCTCATGTTCATCAACTTCCTGACTCAAAATAACTCCTAACGCAAAATCTGTCGGACCACAAGAAAAAATGGGCGGTTTTTCAAAATCCAGATAGACCAAGACGGTACTAGACGTCAACAAATCTTTCAACTTCTGGAACGCCACCTCACACTCAGCTGTCCAATGAAACTTCACTCCTTCCCGTAGCAATTGCATGAGAGGTCTTGCAATTTCAGCAAATTTTGGAACTTACCAATGGGAAAAATTCGCGAGCCTCAAATAAGGCTGCAGTTCCTTTACCTTGGTGGGTGTTGGAAAATTTTGAACAGCATAAATTAGCTTTGTATCGGTACGAATTACGTCCTGTCCTATCACGTGACCCAAATACGAAACCTCTTGCAATACAAAATGACATTCCTCTAAACTCAACGTTAACCGAGCTGCGCACAGACGATCAAACACTTCATGCAACCGCTACAGATGTTCAGCAATATTCTTTGAATAAACAGTTATGTCATCCTGGGTTACCATGCACTGTTTTGGTTTTAATCCTTGTAACACAGTATCCAACAAACGCTGGAAGGTTGCCGGTGCGATTTTAAGTCCAAAAGTTATGTGGCGAAACTGGAAATGCCCAGTCGTCGTTGAGAACGCAGTTTTCAGTCGGTCCTCTAGTGTTCCAACTGGTGGTAACCAATACGTAAATCCAGGGTTGTGAACTACCGACACTGACCAAGTTGATCAATGTCTCTGTTACATCAGGCATAGAATGCGCATCCGACACCGTTTTCTGGTTGTGGAACCGTTAGTCACAACAGAAATTATATGCTTTGCCACAGTCTGGTGGTTTTTTTGCTTACAATTACATTGGGAGAAGACCAAGGACTACCAGTAAGTTCTATGAGGCCGTCTCTAAGCTGCTCATCTATAAACTCTTCCCAAATTGGTTGTAAATGATTTGGAATTCGATACCGTCGTTTATACAGTACTGGCCATTGAAATTGCTACACCAAGAAGAAATGCAGATGATAAACGGGTGTTCATTGGACAAATGTATTATACTAGAACTGACTTGTGATTACATTTTCACGCAGTTTGGTTGCGTATATCCTGAGAAATCAGTACCCAGAACAACCACCTCCGGCCGTAATAACGGCCTAGATACGCCTGGGCATTGAGTCAAACAGAGTTCGGATGGCGTGTACTGGTACAGCTGCCCATGCAGCATCAACACGATACCGCAGTTCATCAAGAGTAGTGACTGGCGTATTGTGACGAGCCAGTTGCTCGGCCACCATTGACCAGACGTTCTCAATTGGTGACAGATCTGGAGAATGTGCTGGCCAAGGCAGCAGTCGAACGTTTTCTGTATCCAGAAAGGCACGTACAGGACCTGCAGCGTGCGGTCGTGCATATCCTGATGAAATGTAGGGTTTCGCAGGGATCGAATGAAGTGTGGAGCCACGGGTCGTAACACTTCTGAAATGTAACGTCCACTGTTCACAATGCCGTCAATGCGAACAAGAGAGACCGAGACGTGTAACCAATGGCACCCTACACCAACACGTCGGGTGATACGCCACCATGGCGGTGGCGAATACACGCTTCCAATGTGCGTTCACCGCGCACCAATCAGGGATGTGACCATCATGATGCTGTAAACAGAACTTGGATTCATCCGAAAAAATGAGGTTTTGCCATTCGTGCAACCAGGTTCGTCGTTGAGTACACCATCGCAGGCGCTCCTGTCTGTGATGCAGCGTCAAGGGTAACCGCAGCCATGGTCTCCGAGCTGATAGTCCATGCTGCTGCAAACATCGCCGGACTGTTCGTGCAGATGGTTGTTGTCTTGGAAACGTCCCCATCTGTTGACTCAGGGATTGAGACGTGGCTGCACGATCCGTTACAGCCATGCGGATAAGATGCCTCTCATCTCGACTGCTAGTGATACGAGGCCGTTGGGATGCAGCACGGCGTTCCGTATTACCCTCCTGAACCCACCGATTCCATATTCTGCTAACAGTCAATGGATCTCGGCCAACACGAGTAGCAGTGTCGCGATACGACAAACCGCAATCGCGATAGGCTACAATCCGACCTTTATCAAAGTCGGAAACGTGATGGTACGCATTTCTCCTCCTTACACAAGGCATGACAACAACGTTTCACCAGGCAACGCCGGTCAACTGCTGTTTGTGTATGAGAAGTCGGTTGGAAATTTTCCTCATGTCAGCACATTGTAGGTGTCACCACCGGCGCGAACCTTGTGTGAATGCTCCGAAAAGCGAATCATTTGCATATCACAGCAACTTCTTCCTGTCGGTTAGTAAGTGTAGATGGGTGCTTCACTTCCGGTAGGAATTTGGTGCTCAACAAGCAGTGTTGCGGGTAATGGACGGATTCAACAGTTCTGCTCTATCCTGTGCTTTCAGGTGTGCTACCTTACTCCTTAGAGCTGACCAGTCGACAGATGCTCCCATAATTGTGTAGTTTGCTGTAAAATCACAGTCTAGTTCACCTTCATCTAACGCTTCTAAATTCGCATCTAAGATACCTTACAACAACTTTACATTCTCAGCGTCAAGACTGTCAGGCCCTACCCTCAGGCCATCTACCTCCCGAACATAGGATACTCTATGTCGTATGAAGCAATCAACTGCATCTAATACTTCGTTATTCGCCAAAGGTTCAACGATAAACAGCGAGTTGACTGGAAGGTCAGTACCAACATCAATCCAGACTGTACCCTTCGGTATGCGATCCCGCGAATTAACCTTAAGGGACCTTGTATGGAGTTTAGTTGGGTTCCCCTGGCCATGGGGCGAACCTTGCGACAGTGAAGGTATTCCGGCTGCAGAGCCTAGCTGCATCTAAGTTCCATCACCTTCTACCGTACGCCGTTCCAGGTCAATTACGGTGCGACCTGCAACCAGGAAATCAAGTCCGAGAATTGCTTCGTGCCTACCGCTGACCACGGGAAGAACTTCTGCATCCACGTGGAAGTTAACCTCCCCCACTCGGAACTTCAACACTCCAGCATCCAGTGATTTTACACATCCTCCTCCTACACCACTTAACGTCCAGCTTGGTGCACTTAAACTGTTTGCCCCAAATACTCGCTTACTTGCGACCGACACCTGAGAACCGGTATCTGAGAATGTTTTACATAATTTATCCTCTACATAGTTGGTCAGAAAAAAGTCTGCCACTGCTTTCATACATGTGCGCTAACCCTTACTGAGAACGTGGCACAGCGGAAACCCCGCCCCTTGCGCAGTTTAACTGCTGCCCGTAAGATCTACTCTGAGACTGAAACTTCTGTTGTTGCTGACTCCTGTTACAAAATTGCTGATCCGAGTGCCCAAATTTCCTACAATACCTGCAACGCTGCTATCTGAAATCTATTCGTACATGATCCTTTCACCCACACCAAAAATAATTTATGTCCGTACTAAACACAGTCCGACGTTCACGTGACCTAGCCAATGACTCAATTTCGTCTAACGGTAGTGTAGTATCCATTGCTTCACTCAAATACTTAGGAAATTCTAAACGAACCTCTCTTTACATTTCCCGTTGTAACGCCCCCAAAAATGCTTCAAGAGCCCTCTGCTTTGCTTCCTGCAAAATTACCGACTTAACCCTATCATCATCCGTGAGATTACAGGTATCAACATTGATTTTTCGAATGCGGTCGACGAAACTTTCTATCAAATCATCCCGCTTGCGAAAAACCCTAGTGAGTTGTTACCGGCTATATCTGGCTGTGTTCTTCTTCCGATATCCCTCTATTAGCCCTTCCTGAAACCCCTCAAATGTTTTAGCCTCCTTCAGATTCTCAGTAGACATAACATGTGCTCTAGCTTCTGCCGTTAAGTTCAATCCAGCTACACTTAATAAGTCCTCCTTACTCTATCCCCCTGATTTGGCGGCTGTAGCCAAACTGTCCGAAAAAATGAAAACATCTTCCCCTTGTTTCCCTGAAAATGTGGTAACCAATGCCGCAGCAGTGCCATTAAGAGTGGATGGGTTGGGACGTGACTGCTCCATAGCTTTTAGCTTATTTACCTCTTTCTGTGATCTCTCTAGCTGATCCCCAAAGTTGCTCGATAACCTCAATGGCTGAAAGCTCCTTTGCTAAATTTAATCAAGAGAAAAGTATACCTGAGGACTACAATAAAATGATCCGACCAAAATACAGGAAAAGGGACAACCCAACAGGGTCGAAACCAAAACAAAGGAAATCTGCACTTACTTTCTACGCTGCACGGTGCAGTATCGCAGTAGGTACTCCGTACTGCTCACTCTTAACTCCACGACGTCCATCTTCCACAACGCCTCAGCAGTCTATCTGATACCAGTGTAAATGGCCGTGTCAACAAGTCAGGACGGCACTACCTGTCATCAGGTTCGAACTTGTGTCCTCTGTTAGGCGTGATGGAGAGAATAGTGAAGATGTGCCCACGGATGGCTCCTGATGAGAAAATAACAAAATTTATTAATCAATTGCAATACATTGGTTGTGGGCCCTCTGGGCGTAATTTGATTCCACTCATAATACTCTTGACGGCGACGAAGGTGATCGGCTGACGTTCACACATACGCCCACTGCTGCGTCTGAAGCTGCGCTAGTGTAACTCGAATCTGCCGCGCTCCGACCTTGCAGGGACTTAACTGTGCCAGTTGGGACCACGCCCCACGGGCCTCTGTTGAGCTGGCAGCTGGGGGTGTGGCAGAGGGACAGGTCAGTGCCCTGTGTTAGCGGCAGTCTGGTGTCGGTGAGTCAGACTTCCTGTCTCCTTCCCTGGTCACAGCATTCGTGTTGGCAGCGTCCTAGGATGATGACGACAGTGCGTTATCACAAAAAAAACCCAAACAATGACTCCAAAGACAGGCAGCTGCCCGTTGACGGCGTCCGACGATGCTTACGGCGGCGGCGTCACTCTGGCGCCTTCCATGCGATGACTAACATTGAAACAGTGACCGTTACGATGACTGTCATGGCAGTGACGACACCGAAGTGGTCCGTCACTCCAACACCTCACGACGGACGATGTTGACGAGCCGCCTATTGGTCGTTAAATACGGCTTCCTGCAGTTGATTTCTGTGGAATATTCTGGTATTCCTCGGCTAACACAGCTGGCCGGATTACCGCCCTCGATGCATACACCCTGGCATGCGGCGAGCTGCTTCTTGTCACGTCTTGCACCGTGCAGGGAGATGGCCGTTGACACAGCGCTCTCCTTCGTGTTGCTAAACTCAGTACTCCTCCGACCCAATTACGCCACGGTATCGTAGCACTGAACTGGGCATCCATATGTAACACACATACGACTTATGGCTCGCAATATTCCTTCACATTTTAACTAACATTATTACTGCAAAACTCCTACCTTTAACTAAATTTATCACTCTCATATTCTGACTCTCTGCACTACTACTGTCACTTTAAATTGTTTCGATCTAACTCGAGCACCTTTAAATCTAGAAAGAACTCTGGTATCTTATTCCTGTACAGTAACTACACTCATGCTCATAAATTAAGGATAATTGCAGAATGTGGTGCCACACAACGCTGCAATACACAAAACTGGCGCTAAAAGCATAGGAGATAAGTTGAGAAAGCCGTCCCGAAACACATGTGCTACAAAACTCCACTGTTTCCTGCGCATGTACCCCGACATCAGTATGGGATATGATAACCATGCACATGTACACAGGCCGCACAACGGGTTGGCATACTCTGGATCGGGTGTTCTAGCAGCTACTGGTGTATAGCCTCCCATTCTTGCACCAGTGTCTATCAGAACTCCTGAAGTGTCGTAGGGGTTTGAACACGTGCAGCCATACGTCGACCGAGAACATCCCAGACGTGCTCGATGGCGTTTAGGTCTGGAGAACAGTCAGGCCACTCCATTCGCCTGATATCTTCTGTTCCAAGGTACTCCTTCACGATGGCAGCTCGATGGGGCTGTGCGTTATTATCCCCTGAAAAGGCGGACATACTGCTGCAAAATGACGTCCCGATACACCTGACCTGTTATAGTTCCACTGTCAAAGACATGCAGGGGAGTACGTGCACCAATCATAATCCCACCCCATTCCATCACACCACGACCTCCATACAGGTCCCTTTCAAGGACATTAAGGGTTAGCTATCTTGTTCCTGGTTCACGCCACATGAAAAGCCGGCGAGAATCACTGTTCAGACTATACCTAGTCTCGTCTGTGACCTTGCAGGTCTCCGGGCGAATAAACCATGTCTGTTATGCCATATGTAGACTGTCTGCCTGGAGACAACTGTTCCAATGGCTGCGGTGAGGTCCCGAGCAAGGCTACCTGCGGTACTCCGTGGCCGTCTGCGGGCACTGATGGTGAGATATCGGTCTTCTTGTGGTATTTTACACTGTGGACATCCTGTACTGTAGCGCCTGGACACGTTTCCTGTCTGCTGGAATCGTTGCCATAATCTTGAGATCTCACTTTGTGGCACACGGTGGGCCCGTGTCACGACCTGCTGTGTTTGGAAAAATGGTTCATATGGCTCTGAGCACTATGGGACTTAACATCTATGGTCATCAGTCCCCAAGAACATTGAACTACTTAAACCTAACTAACCTAAGGACATTACACAACACCCAGTCATCACGATGCAGAGAAAATCCCTGACCCCGCCGGGAATCGAACCCGAGAAGCTGTGTTTGACCAGCCTCCAGTCGCCCTAGTATTTTACCGCTCATAACGTCATCAGTATGTGTTCTTTGAGCCATTTTCAACACACTGTCACCATTAGAACGTCTGAAAACGTCTGCACACTTACTCGCTGCACCGTACTCTGACATGCACCAACACACCTCTGTGTATGTGGACTGCAGCCAGCGCCACCGTGCGACGACCGCAGGTCAAATGCACCGCATGCTCATACCCCGAGGTGATTTAAACCCGCAAACCGCCCACCAGAGCGTTGTTTCACCATGTATCAGCATTATCCTTAATTTATGTGCATGAGTGTATTTTATCGGTAACAGACATTTGAGACCATGACAGGTAATCAACGTCGTAGTTTCATGGTTCATTTGACAACTATTTTCCATTTTTCACTGTCCCAATCTATAAAATTTAGTTTTCAGCCACATTTACTCTTTGTTGATGAGATCTTTGAATGAGTCAAATGTAGTCATTACATTAGACACTGCTCACCTCTAGAGACTTGACACAGTAGTAGCCATTGCAATAGTAGCTGACACACACAGTGGATGAACGATCAATGTTACCACTTTTCAAATATGTTGCATTGCAGCGTAGCGTTTTTTTCCCACCATTCTAAATCATCTGTGCAGTTCATACACACTGTCACAGACTATACTTACCTTTAGCCAACATTGCTTATCCCAACGATAGTCCTTCTCCAATAAGATGCATCGAATACTTCAAAATCGCTTTGAATATTTAGTGTCTCAGTACACACTGAAGAACCAAAGAAACTGTTACACCTGCCTAATAGCGTGTAGGGTCCCCGCCAGCACGCAGAAGTACCGCTACACGACTTGGCATTGATTCGACTAATGTCTGAAGTAGAACTGGAGGGAACTAACACCATGAATCCTGCAAGACTACCCATAAATCCGTAAAATATGAAGGGGTGGAGATCTCTTGTGAACAGCACTTTACAAGGTATCCTAGACATGCTCAATAATGTTCATGTCTGGGGAGTTTGCTAACCAACGGAAGTGTTTAAACTCAGTGTTCCTGGAGCCACTCTGTAGTAACCCCGGACGTGTAAGGTGTAGAATTGTCCAGCTGGAATTGCCCAAGTCCGTCAGAATACGCAATGGACATGAATGGATGCAGGTGATCAGACACGATACGTATGCACGTGTCACCTGTCAGAATCGTGTCAAGACATATCATGGGTCCCTTATCACTCCACCTGCACCCCCCCCCCCCCCCCCACACCATTACAGAGCCTCCACCAGCTTGAACAGTCCGCTGCTGACATGCAGGGTCCATGGATTCATGAGGTTATCGTGCAACGTGTTTCCAATCATCAACACTCCAATGTTGGTGTTGACGGGCGCAGGCGAGGCGTAAAGCTTTGTGTCTTGCAGTCATCAAGGTTACACGAATGGGCTTTCAGGTCCGAAAGCCCATATCGATGATATTTCTTTGGATGGTTCGCAGGCTGACACTTGTTGATGGCCCAGCATTTTAATCTGCAGTAATTTGCGGAAAGGTTGCACTTCTGTAACATTGAACCATTTTCTTAGTCGCTGTTAGTCACGTTCTTGCAGGATCTTTTTCCGTCCTCAGCGATGTCGAAAATTTGATGTCTTACTGGATTCCTGATATTCATAGTACACTCGTGAAATGATCATACGGGTAAATCCCCAATTCATCGCTACCTCGGAGATGCTGTGTCCCATCCCTCATGCGCAGACTATAACACGGCGTTCAAACTAACTTATATCTTGATAACCTGCCATTGTGCAGTAACCAATGCAGCAACTACACCAGACACTTGTCTTAAATAGGCGTTACCGACCACAGTGCCGCATTCTTCCTCTTTACATATATCTGTATTTGAATACGCATGCCTATAAGCAGTTTCTTTGGCGCTTCAGTGTAGTAAATAGAGATAAATGCTGAATAAGGTACCGAACGTCTAGCAGAAATTATATAAAAAATAATACTTTCTTAAAATAAGTTGTATTACAGCGTAATATGATATGTGTAATTCTTTGTTGCAGGTAATGCGAACACACAAAAGACATAAGAGTGTACCAACGGTGTAGCAATGTGATACTGGGCGTTATCTCCATTAGTCGAATCCAGGAAATACGTCGTCATAAATTTTTTAGCACTTGTGTAATTGTTAAATAGTAGTTGTGACACACGACTTTTCTTCTCAACGTTAAGTCTTGTTCCAATCTTTCTTGAGAAGTGACTCTTCATGTTTAATGTTAGATACGTAGTCCTTCAGCAAAAATAAAAAGTTCTTCAGTTATTTCAGATGCATGCTGTTGCAGTGCCTACAACTAATCACAAATGAAACGAGAAATATCTTTTCTGTCATGAAAACATAAATAACATACATCTCATGTATAAGAAGGTTTTGAAAATTGTCATGATTATAAATAAATACTCTGTTCGTTTTCTTATCTTGAATGTAATATCTTTGACTAAACAAGTGATAATAAAAATCTAAGAAAATACACGCAGTGTCTTGTGCATTAATACTTGACATAAAAGATGATGCTGAAACCTGGGATTCTGTGATCCCACGGACTGAGAGTGCAGCTGCAAGCAGAAAAACGACATTCACGTGTCTTACATCCTCAGATTGAGGTAAGAGCAGAGACATCATACAGCATAACAGTCTGCAGCCATAAAATATAGGCTCAGCAATTAAATATGATATGTTAGTGTTCTGGCAAATGCACATTGAATGACTTACTGTGAAGTTCATATATGGGTAAAGCACACTACGTTGTTGCTAATGTGGAAGATCAACAATGGAAGTAATGATAGCATAAGACTACGAAATATTGAAAAGCAAGCAACGCCATTTGTTGTTCGCTCACGTTACTGCCGTAGGTATCCAGTCCAAGACCCTTACAGCCGTCAGGATTGTGCCTAACATGGTGTGGTGTTTACGGTCGAGAGTACGAAGAAAACATTATTCCCAGGAGCGTATTTATTGTTCAGAAATACAGATCTGTTTTAGCTGGACGCTGGTTGCTCAGTCGGGCGAGTGGTTTGCGGGCTACATCAGCAGCAGCCAGCATCCATTTGCGTGGCAGTACCGCTGCTTAGTGGATGGTCCATGTAACAGCCATGAGGTCATGGTCAGTCGGTGCCCTCTTCCCCCCCCCCCCCCCCCACCCAATCGTAGCCAGTGCTGTCCGCACTGGACGATGGAGGACAACAGCTCTGCCAGCTGATCTCTAAATGCTCTCATTGGCGTTGAAGGTGTGCACCCAGGAGAGTTGCCCTCCATCCAAAACTGAAGTGCTCATTACCTTGGAGAGCTCGATCTGTGGTCACCAGTTAGGAGACAGGGGCTGGAGCAACAGTGTTGGCTGTAGAAAGGAGCAAGCAGCAACAGTGGCTGCCCTTCACAATGGCGAGCAGCGAACAGCTTCTTGGGCCAACTGGTCAAACAGCCTAGCAGCTTGATGGCGGTCTCTGCACCCCATCAGCGACTACCAGGAAGTTGGTACTACAGCGTGCAGTGGCAGAGACTCTCCAACAACACTTGCAGCTATATAGATCATTGTAGATAATTAGGTGTGCAAAGAATTGACTGAAATAACACACTTCCCCTCATCTCCACCCCACAGCTAAAAGTCAGATCATTGATTGATTAAGAAAGGCGTAGTATCTATGCTCGCATTTCCCATGTGCCCAATTGCACCGGGGCTAACAATGAAATGACTTGTACTAGTTTTCCTGTTCCGTCATCTCTTCTGGTGACTTCTGAATTTCCTTACTTAGTCTATCAGACGCTCCTTTCCGCTTCATTGGATGGCTCAATAGTTACTGTTGCGTTGTATCTGGGCCTTCTTGGGACACACTACTTTGTCACCAGTATGATGACATCTTTGTATTGCCATGACATCACTGTGCTTCGTTTGTGGACCTAAGTGCTCAGCCAGTCTGGTGTGTTACAAGCACTTCTGCGTTCACCCTGACTTGCTCGGCATTTAATCATAGCTGGCAGTCTACCGATCATTGACTCAGGTGGCTTGGCTTCTGGTGTCGCCAGTGAAGAACTTTAAATAATTTTCTCCAAAGAGAGGCCAGGCAAAGAGAAATGGAATTCCACTCCTTAGTGCAGAGGTCAGAGAACAGATGGAGACAGCAAATTGAGGTTCCCTTTTAGTGGAGTAACTATACGCTAACACAATAGAGGAAGATGTGAGAGTCGATATGGAGGGCAAAGAGAGATCAGTATTGGAGTATGAGGTTGGTAAAGCTATGGAAGACTTGCTGTTGAGCAAGACTGAAGGATGGATAATATTCCTTCGGAGTTTCTAATTACACTCGGGCATGTAATAACCTAACCATAATTCAGTTTAGTGTATGGAACGTATGAAAATGTAGATTTACGGAAGAATACAAAACACAATCAGTCTCGAAGACAGCAAGGTCAGAGAAAGGAACTATCGAAATAACCAGCTTGACAGATCATGCTGATTGGAATAATATACAGAAGAATTGAAAAGAAAGTAGCGAACCTGTTTGTTAGGCTTAATGGACGGTAAAGATAAAAGAGGGGTAGCTCTGATATCTGTATATACACTCACGCTCATAAATTAAGTGTAATGCTGATACATGGTGAAACAACGCTCTGGTGGGCGATTTGCGGGTTTAAATCACCTCGGGGTATGACCATGCAGTGCATTTGACCTGCGGTCGTCGCGAGGTGGCACTGGCAGCATTCCACATATGCGGAGGTGTGTCGGTGCATGTCAGAGTACGGTGCAGCGAGTAAATGTGCAGACGTTTTCAGACGTGCTAATGGTGACTGTGTGTTGAAAATGACTCAAAGGACACATATTGATGACGTTATGAAGGGTAGAATATTAGGGCGACTGGAGGCTGGTCAAACACAGCAGGACGTAGCACGGGCCCTCCGTGTGCCACAAAGTGTGATCTCAAGAGTGTGGCAACGATTCCAGCAGACAGGAAACGTGTCCAGATGCTACATCACGGGACGTCCACAGTTTACAACACCACAAGAAGACCGATATCTCACCATCAGTGCCCGCAGACGGCCACAGAGTACTGCAGGTAGCCTTGCTCGGGACTTTACCGCAGCCACTGGAACAGTTGTTTCCAGACACACAGTCTACAGACGACTGAACAGACATGGCTTATTCGCCTGGAGACGTGGAAGGTGCATTCCACTGACCCCTGGTCACACGAGAGCCTGTAAAGCCTGGTGTCAAAAACACAGTACATGGTAACTGAAACAGTGGTCCCAGGTTATGTTCACGGAAGAGTGCAGGTATAGTCTGAACAGTGAATGTCGCCGGGTTTTCATGTGGCGTGAACCAGGAACCACATACCAAACCCGTAATGTACTTGAAAGGGACCTGTATGGAGGTCGTGGTTTGATGGAGTGGGGTGGGATTATGATTGGTGCACGTACACCCCTGCATGTCTTTGATAGAGGAACTGTAACAGGTCAGGTGTATCGGGACGTCATTTTGCACCAGTATGTCCGCCTTTTCAGGGGTGCAGTGGGTCCCACCTTCCTCCTGGTGGGTGATAAAGCACGGCCCCACCGAGGTGCCATCTTGGAGGAGTACCTTGAAACAGATGATATCAGGCGAATGGAGTGGCCTGCCTGTTCTCCAGACCTAAACCCCGTCGAGCACGTCTGGGATGCTCTCGGTCGACGTATCGCTGCACGTCTTCAAACCCCTACGACACTTCAGGAGCTCCGACAGGCACTGGTGCAAGAATGGGAGGCTATACCCCAGCAGTTGCTCCACCACCTGATCAAGAGTATGCCATTATTGATGTCGGGGTACATGCACAGGAAACAGTGGCATTTTGTAGCACATGTGTTTCGGTACGGTTTCCTCAACTTATCACCAATACCGTGGACTTACAAATCTGTGTCGTGTGTGATCCCTATGTGCTTATGCTCTTATCGCCAGTTTTGTGTAGTGCCATGTTGTGTGGCACCTCATTCTGCAATTATCCTTAATTTATGAGCACAAGTGTAGAAGAATAGTTAAAGTAATTGAAAGAAAGGGGCATAGGTGGAATAAAAATTTTGGCCTTTCTCTCTGAATGTGAGGAAGACTTGTGGGAATTGCTGAATGAAGAGTCTGATGGGCATTGAATATGAATGAGTGCAAGCTAAAGAAAGATGAAATTCAGTGAATTGGAAATAACAGTCAACCAGTTGAAAAATAAAGTTTTATGAAATCTTGATAGTGGTTTTAAGTTTTGAAACTGTCTTCTTCAGAGGGTATTGTACCTGTTAACAAGTATTACATTGTGTATAGAAGAGATATGGTATCATTACAATAAACAAAATTACAGAAAATGTTTATATATAATTTCAGTGAAGAGTGCCATTTGAAAGATTTGTACGTGTATATAACATTCGAATATAATCCATGCCATTGGACCCTACAGAGCGTTAGTATACCATGTACAAAGTTACCTCCGCCAGCTGCCTGAAGAGAAGAGGCACTAGCCTTAGGTCGCCTTTGGTAGGTGGCGTTCCCGTGTGACTTTTGTGTGCGTAGCTGCGATGAGCAGCTTGGGTGATTTCACAAGTGTATAGTCATTACTATCATTAACATAGTAATTAAAATGTGGAAAGGGGGAGAGGGGAAGGTGGTAAAACGTATGCCATTGAAGTCACGTGTCGTATAAAGAACCTACAGGGTAAAGTAAACATAGCAATCTCTACATTATCACGAAAACGCGCGAAAGCACTAGTAACAAGGAAATATTATCAGTATATAAGAGGCCCAATAATTGACGTATTAAGTTGACCTTTGATATGAGGGGATACTGTTAAAGCTCATACTGTGACGGAGAAACTGCAAATATTGAAAGACAAATTCAACTTGGAGAAAGAGAAGGGTAGTGGGACTGGGGGGGGGGGGGGGTAAATCACTTGTGCAACATCATGCTAAACGAATGTACTGATAAAACATATAGTATGTGAACAAATATACTAGAAGGGGGCATAATGAATAAACTAAGGCGCGCTATGCAGTGTATATATGCCTAAAAGCTCTTTATAAGCACTATGACTTTAATGGCGCACTGTAACGCACAGCGATTCTTACAATCTGCTCCCCACTACTTGGCATGCAAGGATCGTTCTGCGTGTGTGTAGAAATGTTTATGTTCTGTCCCTGATAGGTAGGGTACACGAATCGCGGAATTGGTTAGACATGAGAGGAACGGTTATTTTTGGATTTCTGAAAGAGTTTCTTTACCAAGTAATTTAATTTAATGAGAGTAGGTAGCCTACTCTTAGGACAAAAATCCCACTCCCTGTGCTATTATATTGTTATTATTGTTCGTGTTGTTTACAAAATGATTCAGAACAGAAATGGCTTACTGATAATTAAATTTAGAGAAGGACACACGAATCTTGATACAAGTATCAGATAGTCGTAGATGACAATGCTTTGTATCCAATAAGTTAAAACAGACAAGTAAGAACAGAAGTAAACTCAGCTGAAATGGATTCTGTAATATACTATACTTAACAACATAGTTGGACAACCGTTGCTTCTTACTTGGTTGGCTGAACACAACACGAAGGAGAGTTTAGTATACTATTCCAAACTAAACACTGAATTGGACGAAGAGGCAACCTGTGACAGCATAGTATGTAATGTACTCTCTGCGTGACAGTAATGCATCATTTACCTATGTCGCATAGTGTGTCGTTAGATGTGCAGAACGCTAGACGACTGCATCTGCTCTGTGCTGCCTGTCAACATGTGAAACTGCTTATTCTTGAGAGATGTCTCAGTCACATACCGAGTTTTTCTGTGAAGCAGAGGACTGTTTGTCACTAGTTTGTCTATAATGGCTGCGTACACTTGCCTAGTTGGTGTGGCGATTTGTCGCAAGAACACATTAACTAACACAACTCTTCTCAGTCTCTCCACTTGTACAATATATGAGACTCTCAGTTTATTTAACACTGAACTATTTAGAGTCCATTGTGTTAAGGTGAGCATAGAATAAATCTCTCCCCACGCTCAAAAGAGCGTTAAGTACTCTGTGTATCAACACAACGTTTTGGAGAGAGAGCTTCTTTCTTGTCTGCAAATTGCATACATCGAGCTACATCTCCGCTCTTTAAGCAGAACATCGCCACCCTGCAGAATTAGAGTCTGCCAACCAAACTGCTACATACAGGAATTATTTCTCCCACTCGCAAAACATTACTGTCCTATCTGCTACCTCCACCTCTATAAACACATGTGTAAAGTATGCAATCTCCATTCCCTCGAAATTTTCAGATTGTTCCACCAATGGAAGAGGATTCTATGAGAGGTCCAGCTCGTTATTAATATAATATATACTGCACTATTCACATGAGTGCCGTGTGCTGCTATAACTGCGTGTACATACTTCAGCCTGATCTTCCATGTTAGTACTGTATTACCAAGGTCTCCACTTTGGTAATGTAATAAATCATCGTTTTGCTAGACATCTCAGGGCCTCGTTCTTGGTGATTTGCCCACGTTTGCATTGCGTGAAGACTAACAGTAGTTCTGTGTTGACTTTTACTATTTGACAGTCAGAGTGCTACGTGTTCATACTATTGGCTGAGCATTAAGCTGAAGTGTTACGGAATTTTTGCATGGTATTTCGACATATTAGACTTATGAGATGTCAGCGGATGATTGTAGAAGGTGAATCTTCATCCTTCTAGGTCAGTTTTTGTTTCCCCTCCGTCACGGTCTTCTCCTCTATTCTTGGAGTTACTTCTGCTCTACTCACTAGAGTTTTCTTCTTCTTGGGCTAGGGTAGAGTGTTATCTCACAATATGTGAGTTCCAGAACGAAATTTTCACTCTGCAGAGGAGTATGCGCAGATATGAAACTTCCTGGAAGAACTGTCTCCTGGATCAAAACTCGAACTCGGGACCTAGTTCTGCAACGTCTGCAGGAGAGCTTCTGCGACGTTTGGAATGTAGGAGAAGAGGTACTGTAGGAACTGAAGCTGTGAGGACGGGTCGTGAGTCCAGCTTCGGTAGTTCAGATGGATGGTAGAGTACTTGCCTGCGAAAGGCAACAGGTCCCGAATTCGAGTCTCGGTGTGGCACACAGTTTTTATCTGAAAGGACGTTTAATATGTGACCTGACGGTATTGAATAACTTTGCCAGGTTGCGCTCCTGTTCCTATGTCTGCTATTACATGAATGCATCGTTTTTCATCAGTTGCCGAAGATAGCTATTCCCTGGTCTGGTTCCTATTTGACGTAAGGTTCCATGCTGCTCATTCTTGGCTTCTGTTCGCCTTCAGACCGCCCCTTTTTGATGCATTGTTTGTATTTTACGGCTTGTAAACTATCATCTCAATGCCATCCATCATCAGTCATCGATGTCTTCATCTTTTACCTGCACTGCCTCCTTGATGTTCAATTCTGTTGTCCCACAATCACTGCGCCCTTGACTTAATGTTCCAACAGCGATGTCCTCTTGCTGGCATCTACATCTCATGTTTATAATGTTCTGTAATCTACGCGATAATCTAATTTTAAGTTACATGTCACACTGAAAAATAAAGACTTTCATAAGATGTTATATGTAATATTGTAACTCTGTTACATAGAGTGGTTGATTCTTCAAGTTTTGCATACCATATAATGCTATCAGTTTTCTTTATCTTCCTATTTCATAGTGAATATTGTAAGGTGTTCACAATGAATGGGTTTAGGATTATAAATTGCATGCTCTTACTCGTATTATTTGTTTCTACTTAATTATTAGCTGTTTGGTTATTCGTTTCTACTCGTACTTAATTATTAGCTGTTTGTGCTCCATAAGTTCTTAGTTACTTTTGATCGTGTTTCCAATCCATCCACATCGATTATCGTTCATTAGCTCTCAGCCCGTACGTTTTTTATGTGAATCAGGGTTTTCGCTAACGTCTCTTCCTGGTATATTAGAAGAACTGGTTGTTTTTCCATTCCTTGAGTCTAATCATCCAATTGATTCACGTACCCGTATTTTTAATTACTACCTGTGGTCTAGAGGTAGTGTCTTTGATTCATAATCAAAACGTCTTCGGTCCCGGGTTCGATCCCCGCCACTGCTTAAATTTTGATAAATAATCAGCATTGGCGGCCGAAGACTTCCGGCATAAGAAGTCAGCCTCATTCTGCCAACGGCCTTGTCAAAGAGGACGGAGGAGCGGATAGAGGTTCAGGGCACTCTCTTGTCCTAGGAGTGGGAAATTGCCCCTAAAGGCGGAAGAATCAGCAATGATCAACAACATGAGGAAGCAGAAGGCAATGGAAACCACTGCATTAAAGACACGTAACGTGTATCCACAGGACATGTGGCCTGTATTTGAAGCAGTGTCATGATTATCTCTCCATTGGCAAAAGATTCCGGAATAGTCCCCCATTCGGATCTCCTGGAGGGGACTGCCAAGGGCGAGGTTACCATGAGAAAAAGATTTAATAATCAACGAAAGGATAACGTTCTACGAGTCGGGGCGTGGAATGTCAGAAGCTTGAACGTGGTAGGGAAACTAGAAAATCTGAAAAGGGAAAAGCAAAGGCTCGATCTAGATATAGTAGGGGTCAATGAAGTGAAGTGGAAGGAAGACAAGGATTTCTGGCCAGATGAGTATCGGGTAATATCAACAGCAGCAGAAAATGGTATAACAGTTGTAGGAATCGTTATGAATTGGAAGGTAGGGCAGAAGGTGTGTTACTGTGAACAGTTCAGTGACCGCGTTGTTCTAATCAGAATCGACAGCAGACCAACACCGACAACGATAGTTCAGGTATACAAGCCGACGTCGCAAGCTGAAGATGAACAGATAGAGAAAGTGTATGAGGATATTGAAAGGGTAATGCAGTATGTAAAGGGGGACGAAAATCTAATAGTCATGGGCTACTGGAATGCAGTTGTAGGGGAAGGAGTAGAAGAAAAGGTTACAGGATGGGCTTGGGACAAGGAGTGAAAGAGGAGAAAGAGTAATTGAGTTCTGTAACAAGTTTCAGCTAGTAATAGCGAATACCATGCTCAAGAATCACAAGAGGAGGAGGTATACTTGGAAAAGGCCGGGAGATACGGGAAGATTTCAATTAGATTACATCATGCTCAGACAGAGATTCCGAAATCAGATACTGGATTGTAAGGCGTACCCAGGAGCAGATATAGACTCAGATCACAATACAGTAGTGATGAAGAGTAGGCTGAAGTTCAAGACATTAGTCTGGAAGAATCAATACGCAAAGAAGTGGGATACGGAAGTACTAAGAAATGACGAGATACGTTTGAAGTTCTCTAACGCTATAGATACAGCAATAAGGAATAATGCAGTAGGCAGTACAGTTGAAGAGGAATGGACATCTCTAAAAAGGGCCATCACAGAAGTTGGGAAGGAAAACATAGGTACAAAGAAGGTAGCGGCGAAGAAACCATGGGTAACAGAAGAAATACTTCAGTTGATTGATGAAAGGAGGAAGTACAAACATGTTCCGGGAAAATCAGGAATACAGAAGTACAAGTCGCTGAGGAATGAAATAAATAGGAAATGCAGGGAAGCTAAGACGAAATGGCTGTAGGAAAAATGTGAAGACATCGAAAAAGATATGATTGTCGGAAGGACAGACTCAACATACAGGAAAGTCAAAACAACCTTTGGTGACATTAAAAGCAACGGTGGTAACACTAAGAGTGCAACGGGAATTCCACTGTTAAATGCAGAGGAGAGACCAGATAGGTGGAAAGAATACATTGAAAGCCTCTATGAGGGTGAAGATTTGTCTGATGTGATAGAAGAAGAAACAGGAGTCGATTTAGAAGAGATAGGGATCCAGTATTAGAATCGGAATTTAAAAGAGCTTTGGAGGACTTACGGTCAAGTAAGGCAGAAGGGATAGATAACATTCCATCAGAATTTCTAAAATCATTGGGGGAAGTGGCAGTAAAACGACTATTCACGTTGGTGTGTAGAATATATGTGTCGGGCGATATACCATCTGACTTTCGGAAAAGCATCATCCACACAATTCCGAAGACGGCAAGAGCTGACAAGTGCGAGAATTATCGCATAATCAGCTTAATAGCTCATGCATCGAAGCTGCTTACAAGAATAATATACAGAAGAATGGAAAAGAAAATTGAGAATGCGCTAGGTGACGATCAGTTTGGCTTTAGGAAAAGTAAAGGGACGAGAGAGGCAATTCTTACGTTACGGCTAGTAATGGAAGCAAGGCTAAAGAAAAATCAAGACACTTTCATAGGATTTGTCGACCTGGAAAAAGCGTTCGACAATATAAAATGCTGCAAGCTGTTCGAGATTCTGAAAAAAGTAGGGGTAAGCTATAGGGAGAGACGGGTCATATACAATATGTGCAACAACCAAGAGGGAATAATAAGAGTGGACGATCAAGAACGAAGTGCTCGTATTAAGAAGGGTGTAAGACAAGGCTGTAGCCTTTCGCCCCTACTCTTCAATCTGTACATCGAGGAAGCAATGATGGAAATAAAAGAAAGGTTCAGGAGTGAAATTAAAATACAAGGTGAAAGGATATCAATGATACGATTCGCTGATGACATTGCTATCCTGAGTGAAAGTGAAGAAGAATTAAATGATCTGCTGAACGGAATGAACAGTCTAATGAGTACACAGTATGGTTTGAGAGTAAATCGGAGAAAGACGAAGGTAATGAGAAGTAGTAGAAATGAGAACAGCGAGAAACTTAACATCAAGATTGATGGTCACGAAGTCAATGAAGTTAAGAAATTCTGCTACCTACGCAGTAAAATAACCAATGACGGACGGAGCAAAGAGGACATCAAAAGCAGATTCGCTATGGCAAAAAAGGCATGTCTGGCCAAGAGAAGTCTACTAATATCAAATACCGGCCTTAATTTGAGGAAGAAATTTCTGAGGATGTACGTCTGGAGTACAGCATTGTATGGTAGTGAAACATGGACTGTGGGAAAACCGGAACAGAAGAGAATCTAAGCATTTGAGATGTGGTGCTATAGACGAATGTTGAAAATTAGGTGGACTGATAAGGTAAGGAATGAGGAGGTTCTACACAGAATCGGAAAGGAAAGGAATATGTGGAAAACACTGATAAAGAGAAGGGACAGGATGATAGGACATCTGCTAAGACATGAGGGAATGACTTCCATGGTACTAGAGGGAGCTGTAGAGGGCAAAAACTATAGAGGAAGACAGAGATTGGAATACGTCAAGCAAATAATTGAGGACGTAGGTTGCAAGTGCTACTCTGAGATGAAGAGGTTAGCACAGGAAAGGAATTCGTGGCGGGCCGCATCAAACCAGTCAGTAGACTGATGACCAAAAAAAAAAAAACATTGGTTGTGTCTATTATTTAGTTTCCTTCTTCTCATATTTATATACACATCTCCCTTTTTTCCATTCTCTTCTTCACTCTCGTCCAACTACAAAACAGAAATCGATTATATTTGCATACATTATGTGTTTTCATTTACAGATGCACCTGTGGCGTCATTTATTGTATTTGGTTTCCTTTCGCAGTTGCTGCTCCTCACTAATTCTCCTCAGTCTCCATCTCCCATTATGTAAGACAGTTTTGCAGCCGTATTAATCCTACTTCATTTTCCCTTAAGCACAACATTTAATTGCGGTCCATTGTGCTCAACGTATTAATAATAATTAAAATCCTCAAATTATGAAGAGTTCTATTAAGTACGGGGCTCTCAAATCATTTACTTGGAGCCCATAATTCTTTTACACCTTTCGTCACTATCTGCGTAGAAAATATGCTTACTACCTATTCACTAACGAGCTCTTTACTTTGGTCTCTCAATCTTAGCTTAGTTACACATCCAACGAACTGTGACAATAATCTTACTGTCCTCTAGGTTGTTCTTATTCACAACTAGTCTCCTTTTTGTGTATACAAACATATAGCCCACAAGCAACATAACACATCTCATTAACAAATACTGCAGCTTGTAAGTTACTTTATCCCATTATGTTGTTAGGATTGTCTGCTTCCCTTTTTCCAGCTGGTTCTTTCGCTACTATTTCAAAATACTGCATATGGCCTGTTTTTCTGATGGCCAATGATCGCTTATTGTGCTATCCAAAGTATATTACGAAATGCTGTACCTTAAACCTATGTCAATGATTTGCTCTTTCACCAGAATTTATTCTTTATTAACATCGCTAATCATAGCTTACATTACTATTCTTGATGTGTCTGAAGGTGGTTTATATGGTTCACTCTCAATAGCCTTTGTGTTTTGGTGTTAACCAGACCCACTGCATTTGCTTAGGCAATATGACAGCCTTTGACCGGTCCCCTATATGCAAGAATGAATTTGTGACACTTTTCTTTTTGCTTATTTGACAGGCAATGTGTTTTGAGTACTACTTTTTCAAATCATTCCTGCTCAGTGATTATTAAGCATTCTGTGTGTTATGACTTATCTGCGTTGTTGTCTCGGGCTTAACAGGAATTTAATTATTTCTCCAATTTTCTGTGGTGTCTGTTGGTTCTGTAGAATAGTTATGGGTGGTAGTTGAGGTGTGCTATGAGGCAACTCATTTATCGTGTCTTGGAAGTGTCGTAAATGGACATCCCAAGTGTTATGCCTTTCGTTCCAATATAGGCGGCATAAGGCCCCTAAATCTTCCATCTGGCGTTACGATGGCTTAGAACTAGGTGATACTTCGAAATTTATATAGATCTGATTCTGTGCCTTTTTAGTGTGGGTCGCCATTGAATTGATCTGTATTGTGACCTATTGTCTGGCAACAGCTTGTCGATCCATCCTACTTGCTTCAGAAAATTCTCCATCAGTGCTTTACTGATGTTCCTTCCCGTTGCTTTGTTCAAATATGTCAGTGGTTCACGTTTTGAAGTAAGTTCTGTCATCACAAAAAAGGACCTGTGTCCCTTTGTTGTACGGTGAAGAGTACCATGAATGTTGGGCCTAATTATTTCAATTTACTAGATATTATAGGGTACATGGTTGCCCTTGATTAGCATGTTACATGTTTTTCTCATTGACAGTTCCTACACTTTGCTAGTACCGTTCTAAATCGCCTTTCCATGTTATTGAGATGGCATGACCGTTTCATTTTGAGGAAGCATTTTTTTGGTACAAAATGACCATAGCTTGGATGGATGTACCAAATGTATCTGTTAACTAATTCATTTGGTAGAAAAATGTTCCATAAGGTATTGCATTTTAATTTGGCGATAAAACAAGATGTCATTATGCAACTAACAATGTTGCCTACTTCATTCTTATCCTTCCACTTGTGTTAAATCTTTATGATTTCTGGATCCTTGTCTTGTTCTGTTTTGATACTGTTAAAAGTGTTAGTGATCAAGTTTTCAAATGGAACGATTCTCATACAGTAGATTGCGATATGTTTCTCATGTGTATTTTGCCTTGTGTCGTCTTTGCTGCACCTTGGTGAACGTCATAAGACATCTGCTATTACATTTACGGCCCGAGGTACATAAATCACTGTGGAATCGTATTCTTGTAGGGTAAGCACCCGCTAAATGAGTCGTTATACGTCATTTTCGCCGTCAGTAAGCATTTTAATGCTTTGGCATTGGTGTAAACTCTGGTTCTTCTGCCAAAAATAAGAAATCAAATTTTTGAAATCCTCATAATATAGCTAAAGCTTCTAGCTCTGTTATGGAGTAGTTTCCTTCGTATTTCGATAAAACCATGCTTTCAAATGCAATGGTTTTATGAACCGTTTCCCCTTCTAGTTCAAATAGTAGATATTTGAACACTCCCAGTCCTGTTTTGGCGCTGTCTGTTGCCATGCATAAATCCTGCGTTAGGTGTGGATGTGATAAAATCAGCTCTGCTAATAACGCTGCCTTAAACTTCTTGAATTCTTCGTCGGCTTGTCCGTCCCATTGCCTGGACATATTTTTCCATGTAAGTACACTTAAGGATGACGTGACCAGTGTGTCAACTGATATAATTTTTTGTAAAACATTACAATCAATAAAACTCCTCGTAGTGTTTTTCGATAGTAGGGCGTATCATACTGTCTAACTGCTTCCATTTTGTCTGGATCTGGGGTAATTCCCTTTGCTGAAATGGCCTGTTCCAGAAACTGTGTCTGTTTTGTCTGTTACCTTATGATCTTTTAACTTTTGAAGGAATTTACTTAATGTTTGGTTGTGTTGAGCCCATGTTCCCTCCCTGCCATCAAAATATCATCGATACAGCAAGTTAATCTCTGTTGCAGTTCCTTTCTAGAGTTGTTCTCAAGATCCTTATAAACGACGCTGAGGAGATATCGAGTCCAAAAGTACGTCTTTTAAATTGGTAACGTCTACCAAACGCAGTGAAAACAGTGAAACGTCACACTCTGGTGCTAACTCAATTATTCAAAAATTCCTAATATATAATGATGTATACACTTTGACCTCATGAAATTTTTGTATTTATGCTTGTAACTTTTCTTATTCAAATTTCTTCAAAGATTAACTACTTTCATGCTTTCGTTGTTCAGTACTTCATAATACAAGACAGACGGCGGCTGCTGGCTGTCACCACTGTCTGTGTACGTAAATACATAGTGAAGGTATTCATCACAGTACCTGTGTAGTTTTCTCTTCTTTCCTTCACGTTCTCTTATAGTAGTTTGGGGACACGAACGCTCACTTTCAAAGGCAGTGTCCGATTTACCAGCAGCTTTTCGCTTCACTACAGACGAATACAACCATCGATCCAATGCGGACTGAACAAATATCGCCACACGAAAGCACATGGAGCAGCTCAGAAAACGACAGACTGATGACAAATCAACATGTGTACACTCATTTCCACTCACGTGACATGTGTCATGTCATGAATACGTGACATCTATGACTGTCTCTAATAACTATTCCCTCGTCTGTTGTTTGATGGAATATTGAAGGGGAAACCAAGACCTACTCAGTTCGCTGAGGCTGGAGATGTGTGCGATGACGTCATACTGAAATCTCACTCGAGTTAATAGAAAAAAATGCGCATGATAAAGCTTATTATTGTACCTAGTTTCCAAAACACTATGGGCTAAAACTGTAAAGTGACAATAAAAACTTGAAAAGCTGAAGGGCAGTTAAACCTTGTTTTTCTTATCTAATCACATTATTCCTTTGATAGCCTTGATTCTGTTGTTCTCGAACAAAACGTGGAGCACCATTAAAGTTTTGGTTGCGTGGTTGGATACTATTTTGTCAGCCTTGTCTATTCCAATGGCGCCCATATGTATTTGAGTTCCTCTTTCCGTTGTTGCTTCTGTTGTAATTGAACCCGTTACAGTTCCTAACTATCCCACTCTGACTTTTGTCATGTGTTTGCACTTCCACACCCACAGGTATTATCGCTCCTCTGTCTAGCACGGTTACCTTCACTCTGATACCTTTGTTTACATGCTTCTTCTTCACTAAACAAGAATTCCAACTTCCTCAGAGTCCCCTTATACGTTTGCTTGTTATCTCCGTTTCTTCCCACTAACGACTGTTGACACTGAACCAGGAGTTTCACGGTACAGAGATGAATCAGCTCTGGTATGGTGTGTCCGCACTCAAAATATTTCACTGGACTCTTCTCCCCTGAATGTTCAGAAACGGTCTTTTGTCTCTGATGCGTCAGTCTTCGGCGGCTGGCGCGCTGCCAAGATGGACTTCAACCGCCTTATCGGCGGGGTCAAAGGTCAAGCGCTCACAGAGCTGACGTAACATGCTGTTGCATACTCTATGTCGACAGATTCTAGATGTACCCTTGTCCGTTTTTAAGCTACGCTACAGATCAATTTATTTATGAAAATACAAAGTACAGTCTCCAACAAATTTTACATATTCACAAGTACCTTTCCCTTTAATCCAAATAAATACAGTTTCATTAACGGATATCTTACGTCTATTGCGGGTATACAACGAGAAGGGTGAGGGTGACATATAAGATGATTTTCCAAAGTCTTTATTTGCATTTTCACAAACATGGTATGTGCGATAGGCTATGACGTCACGGTCGATGAAGATATACAGAAGATATCGTCGCCGTGCAAGACACACAATGTATAAAACAATCGAAGACGTCGAAATGACAACATCTGCCGCTGACAAGAAGAAAAATACCATAAAATCTGTCGCTGCACTCTCTCTACTAGATGGACCTGCAGTCTTTTGTGGATGTAGACTTAACTTCAGTATTGATCTGAACGATACATTCTCCCATGGGAATGGTTGGCTAACCGTCGCAATTGTACGAGGTGGTACAGGCGTACCCAATTTATCTGGACTCGAAAGCTTCATCGACCGTGACGTCATAGCCTATCGCACATACCATACGATTTTCTGCATCAGTTGGCCGGTACATTCTAAGAAAGGATGTTTTAAAATCGTCACATGAAGTGCAGTTCCTTGTCACTCTCAGCACGGTTTCTGCTACAATATCTTCCATGTGAGCGCATATGAAGTCCAATTTACAAGCTAGTGGAGAATTCTCCGGTAAACCTATTAGGAAATTATGTATGAAGGTTCATCGATGCAATATGTTTCCATCTTCTTTATAATGTTGAAACTTTCATATTAGAATTTGTTGTTCCACCATGTGGTGCTGCCTGAACTATCGCACTCTATCTTCGACGGGTGTGTCCGTATTGTTACTTTCTGCTTGTTGTATAGCTATCAGATATTGCACACTTTCTAGGAGGGTACTGCACTGTCTCAGCGGTAGGCAATTACCTGTGTCTACTTGCCCTGCAGTTGACATTTTGTGTATTCCAGATATGTTTTCAGGTCGTTGATTTACCCCGTCATTGGTTCTGTGTCTTGCCTTGCCAACGTCATAGACTGTTCTGTACTGCCTCTTGATACACATTGCATTGGTACTTGCTTACCTATGACTGCTTTGGCTTGACTCTTTCCTGCATGAGTTACCGTGTGCGCGTGTCCCACGGGCTTCTGTAGCGGCATTATCATTGCTGATGTTACATCTCGTAATTCGCGATATTTTGAGTGCACATTGTCTGTTTCTTTCATGTAGGCTAAGTTTGATCATTTGCTCTTTCGCATGATACGCCAATGGGAGATTTTGTGCGACCTACATTACATTCAATTTCAGATCTAGATGCCTTTTCGCATTCTTTCTCACTTCGTGTATCCCGTTTTTCAACAGTACTGTGCGGTGGTCTTCGGTCACTCTCCACAGTTTGGACATTCGGTGCCTTACTCGTATTTACTTCAAGAAGTGCATTAGTCAAATCTTGTGAGGTTACAGGGCGGTTTATGGACTCTTCAGCTGTCACTGCTTTCCTCTACGCTTTGCAGTGTTTCTAATTTCAACCGTTCTAATTCTTCTTTGTCTGTGGATTCAATTGTGAGAATTCTATTGTTAAATTTCCGTAGCGTAGTGCATGTTGCTTTTTGTCGCGCAATCGTTTCTTGTATTGCTTCCCTCGCCAATAGCGAAGCCCTAGTTGCGATTATTTTGACGTCATGTACGTCTTTGTCCGCGCTCTCGACACTTTTTTGTTTTTTCACGTAAGGTGTTCAGCTCACCACGGATTTTTGTCTTTTCTTTCCGCACGTCACGGATATTTTTCTCCATGTGTTCTTCTTGTGATGTTAGTTTCTCAAAAGCGTCGCGGGTTGCCTTCACGTCATGTCAGATATGATCTAACTGTTGATTAAGCGCCTCTTTTGTCTGTCGAATCTCTTTTTGGTTTTCTCTTTTCGGGTTTTTTTTTTTACTATCTGATATTTGTTGACAGGTTTTTGCTGTTTCTTGTTGGCTCTGAGCACTATGGGACTTAACATCTATGGTCATCAGTCCCCTAGAACTTAGAACTACTTAAACCTAACTAACCTAAGGACAGCACACAACACCCAGCCATCACGAGGCAGAGAAAATCCCTGACCCCGCCGGGAATCGAACCCGGGAACCCGGGCGTGGGAAGCGAGAACGCTACCGCACGACCACGAGATGCGGGCTGATGTTTCTTGACAGGGTTGTTTTTGGCCTAGGGTAGTTTTCTGTCTCAGTTCCTGCAAAAATTCGAACAAGTCAAGTTCGCCGTCGTGTTTAGTGTCCTTCTTACCTGTTATCTCTGCATGCAATCTCTCCCTGTGTCGTTTGTCAACTGCCGATTCGCCCTCCCCTGTACACGCAACCTTTCGGTATTATGTTCGTTACGACGTTGTGAATGGACCCTCTATGATAGAGTGCGGTTCCACTTAAATTAATTCGTCCTGCTCATCATCACTCATGATTTCCGCTACTTTCCCATGTGATTCATCATTGTCTACTTCTATTTCTCCACGTCTCTCATTTCCATGATGTGACTTGTTGTTTACTTAGTATCTTCGCTACATTTCTAGTCTCCTGATCCACATCATGCGGAGGACAGTGCCTAGCTGCTCATCATTCTTCTTCTGGTACAAACCACCTACCTTGCGATTCTATTGCGACCTACCACTGCTTGCCTTGTCGACGAGGAATGGCGCTCTTTGTCCCTCCAAAAAAATCATTCATGTTCATGTCTGACATATGTGATCTTCCAAAGTTTTTGAGAGGACTTAATTTTACAATTATCTGCAGTTAATTTTACTTTCCCTGATAATGAAATGCAGTTCTCATGGTGGAACAGAAGAAACAAAAGTTTTAAAAAACCTGAAATGCCCAAGCAGCCAGTAGAATGCAGTATTGTAAGTTTAATGTTTCTACCCAGTCTAGATGTGTCACACATTTACTTTATTCTTGTGGATCAGCTCAGTAATTTTTTTTTCCTTGGATTGAAAGTGATCTCAATGTTTTGAATACTTTCGAGCAAAATATTTACTCTACAAACATCGTCAAAATAATTGCTGTAGTCATCTAATGACATCTACTAATCAGAATCAGTACCATTCTCTGTATCCTTTCAGGTTCATCTAATTACAATTGCTTATCATAATCACTACCTTTTTCTAATATCCTAGCGGGTTTATCTAATGACGATTTTGCATCAGAATTACAACCAGCTAATAAGAAACACTATATAAAGGCACATTTGCATGCCGTGCGTGAGTTTCCTCGGAAACGCGAAATCTTAATTAAATAATTAATCTCTGACAAATAAATAAAACCTATGGCACAGAACTGCAGCGCTATGTCGCTGATAAAACAAAATACAATAGGACACTCTTATGTTTCATTAAGAAGGGGGAGGTCTTGCAGAACAACTGGTGCGGGAAGCACGTATATTTTTTTAACTGGCACACCACCATATTTGATGTTATATAAGAACACTGCGAGTTGCAATCTTACTAGGCACTCGATTCTGTAAAGAATTTATATTTATGAAAGTAAGTAGAACTATTTAACTGTAGGCTTATTCGTTGAATATATCTGATTTAACTAACTGTGTAAACTTTTTTATGTTTAGTAGACAGTCACCTCTGTACGACTTATTGACATGGCTGGCAAATTATTCTAATATTGAGATTTAGATTTTGAGTCCGCACCTACCGCAGCAGTCTTTGGAAACGCTTTAAATACGAAATCCGATTATTTGAATCACATTTCACGGTCAACTACGAATAACATTGCATTTACGAAAAAGCCATTGTCAAGCGTCTGATACCAAATAATTAAACGTCCACGTTCCAGATAAGCAAATATTAATTACAACCAATCACTATCATACATATACAATAAAATAATATTTTATTTATTTTATATTGGCGACTGCCTGTCGGACTTGTTATTTTGTCATTTGTTACATTGTTCTCTTTGTTTCATGTGAAAAATCAACTTTCTGGACCTGGACGTGAATGTACGAGAAATAACAAAAATCTGAAAATATTTTCCAATTCTAAAATTTTGCGGGAAGACGCAACGAAGCTTCCAGCAAAATAAGGTAAGACGCAGCATCTTTGCATTGGCAGTCTTGACCAGACGCATAATTCAGTGTATTAGCTCTTCAGTAGATTCTGTAGTATTTCTTTCGCGCGTAGCAGTTTTCAGTGATAAATTTCATTCTCAGTGCTTTTCCTTAAACAATAACTTCTGCAACAATACCAATACACGAGTGTACAATATGGCCGACTTCTGTACGATACGTTGAAACATGGCCAGCAGCCATTAAGAATAATCCGATATTCAGTTTACATTTTTAAATTAACAAACAGCCATTGTTGCTACGAGCGATTCATGTTCAACTGCATTTTATTTTAAAACCAGTGTCAAACTTTATTTTCTTGAAGCATACCATACGTGTGGCATGGTCATAACTAGAAAACAATACGCAAAGATGGAACAGCAAAGACATACTATTCAGACGCAATCCGTCTCGGACGAGAGACAAATGTTAGAAAATGACTTTACGACAGCAACCGGTAGTGACGATTCATCAAATATTGACGCAAGTGTTAACGGAAATTTTGACAATAGGCCGTCCACCACAAAAATTTCAAAGTCTCAGTCAGAGCCCATGTTAATACATGACGTCACGTCTAATGACGCGGCGGGGGCAGAGACCTTGCAAACAGTAAACATTGCCAACATGTTACAAATGCTAATGATAAAAAACGTAGAAAATATGGCAACCTTAAGGATGCAGAACGCGAGAAACCTGACAACCTTAAAGACACAAAATGAACAGTTAAAGACACAAAATGACGAAATTAAATCTGACCTCATAGCAATCAAGGCATGTAATGACACTTTATGTAAACGTGTGGAACTTATAGACGCCACACTGACCAAACAGATGACTGAACTCAGTACGAAATTTTCCAAGCTTAATACGAGACAAGAAAAGACTACAAATGACGTGGCACTTTTACAGACACAAGTAAAAAACCTTAATGTCACGTGTGAAGCTCTTACTGAACAAATTCAAACATATCCTTCAGTACATGACAACCTTGAAAAACGAATTACTGACGTGCAGAATAAATTTGGCGATGTTGAACAACAACTGACTGACAGATTACAATCTGATGCCACAGCTCATTTTCAAAATATTAATAAAGAATTTCATGATTGGGTAGAGAGCAAAGACAAACATTTTGATCGATACATACGTGAAAATTTACCAACAATTGTGCACGACTCCGTAGCGGAATACATCACTAATAACAAACAGCTGATTAGTGACGCAGTACAATCCGTCACTGCACCCATGAGACAATTCACCGATCAACCACAGTCTGAATGTAACGAAAATATCAGTCAAAATGTACAGTTCAGAAACCAATATACATTCGAGTATGACGCACACATACCGCACACGACAAACACACAAGAACAAAACACACCACGACTACAACACATACCACGACGTGCAAACACAAACACAAGCTATTACCATGGTAAACCACAGCAACATTATCGTAATTACTCGCCATCTGAACATTACAGTAATTATAGTGGAACAAATCCATATCATAATGCAAAGGAAGAAGAAAGCTTAATAAAACACAGGCAATTTCAGACTTTTATCCCAGAAAAACGAACCATTCATCCGGTGATTTTTCTTAAATCTTTTAGTAACGCATTTCCACGCACTTGGAGTGACCGAAAAAAGATTTCATATATTGTCGGTTACATCCAAGGCGATGCAGCTGTCTGGGCATACAGTCAATCTGACGTATGTACCACGTACAGTGAGTTTGAGCGTGCCTTTCTGAACAAATTCTGGTCGCATTCCGTCCAGTAGCGACTCAGAAGACAAATTTTAGAAACTGAAACTTTTAACAGTAAAAATGGTAACTTACGCAGATATTTTGAAAAATACTTGAACATGGGACATTTTTTGGACGAACCAGTCGCAACACGATATACTCCGTGCGTTGAAGGCCAAATTGCCTTTCTACATTAAAGAAAAACTCTTACATATTCCGGATGACGATCCAGATTATTTTTTAACGGCTTTAGATTCGGTTGACATGTTACTAGAAGATCAGCGCTTCGCGCGGCAAAACAGCAGCCACAATGTTTATACTAGTGGTATGCAAAACATGCAGGCTTGCCAACTCAATTCTGGCGCGCCCACAGTTGGATACGCGGTACAGCAAAAACAGCAAACTCACATGCCGTCTCAATACGGAAATCAAAATCAACACGCGTATTCCAATACAAACAACAGTTACAACAGTAATAACACTTCATGCGGCAATCCATACAAAAGGCACCGCGGTAATAACAACAACGGTAACAACGGATACAAATGTAACAACAAAAACACAAACATAAATAGAAATAATAATAACTACGAGCCAAGACAGCATCAAGGCTGGACTCGTAGCAATCAATACTTTCATTCAAACACTGCTATACCACAGCAGCCACCAGGACAAAATTGGAGCATACCTTACGACCGACAGGTAAGTCATAATGCGCAACAGCAACAACAACTGCAAAAGTTTGGAGATCACAACAGGCAATATCCGAATGTGAATATAATGGAAGTGACACCTGATACACAACCTCAATCTCTGTCAGTACCTAATACAAATGCTAACCCAACAAACTAGAAACAGTCACTTCTATGCCCCGGGTCGTGGCTGAAGAATTATTGGGGGGCGACTTCAATGTTAACCAGTTATTTGACACCACCATTGAACAACAAAATATTGATTTGCCTAATAATTCTAAACAAAAACTACCTGTTTTATTTATAAGATACAACCACAATGAGAATATATCAGATGAACTTTTGCAAGACAGTACACAATGTCGTTCAAACACAAATGAAATTGTTTTAGCCTCTACTACTGGTGTAGTAGATGGGATTCCAACTACTATTATCTTAGACACAGGTGCAGCTGCGAGCGTTTTGTCTTTTAATTTCTACAAAAAGATGTGTGAATTGGAGCCTGTGCCTGAGTTTCCCGCCCAAAACTGTAAAATAACTACTGCTCTAGGTAATAAGTCATGTAGGGTTAAGAAGCAAGTTTTTGTAAGCATTAAAATATGTAATGGAACCGTACAATGGCCATTCCTGGTTGAATAAAACCTTGTGACAAATTGCATATTAGGATTAGATATTACGAGCGAGAAGGACTGCATTATAGGCTTCTCCAAAGGTAAATGTATTTTAAATGATAAAGGCAGTGTAATTATTATTGATTTGGACAGGAGAACTCTAAAGCATGACAAACGCTGTACAGGGTACAAGGTTCAGTTAGTACTTGGCAATGACATTCAAGACATGCAAACACACTCTTCTGACACAGAGCTAATGGCTTGAAAACATTGCTTGATCATAAGATAAATGAAGCTACAGCTCTCAGTGTACATGAACGTATGAAACTACAGGAAGTGTTATCCAAATATTTACAAGTTTTTACCAAACGATTAGGTGTTATCAACACATATGTATACAAGATTGAAGTTAAGCCTCACAAGATCTTCTACCACAACACATATAACGTACCGTTATCTCAACGACCTGCTGTGTGGCAAGAACTAAAACAAATGTTAGATTGGAAGGTCATTGAACCATCCACCTCACCTTACTGTAGTCCTCTACTTGTCAAAAAACCAAATGGTAGCATTAGGCTAGTGTTAGACGCACGAGTAACTAATGAAATAATTTTACCAGTTCACACAAAACCCGAAAATTTAGAAGAGCAATTACAGAAATTTCTAGATGCAAAATATTTTTCCACAATAGATCTTGCTAATTCATTTTGGCAAGTAGGTATCACTCCTGATTCTCGGAAATATACTGCATTTATGTTCAGGGGGCGAACCTATCAGTTTTGTGTTCTACCCTTCGGATTGAATGTCAGATCTGGGGTATTCATTACAGCCCTGGATACTGTGCTTGGCGATGATTTAGTTGAGACAGTCACACACTATGTAGATGATATACTGATAGCTACACAGTCTTGGAATGAGCACGTAGACACACTTCAAAGAATTTTAGAAAAATTTGCACAAGCCAATGTTAGAAAATCAAAATTTGGTTGCAGTGAGATAAAATATTTAGGACATATCATTAATTCACAGGGCATACGTCCTGATCCCAGTAAATTAGATGCTATCAGAAACTTTCCTAGCCTTCGAACAAAAAAGCAGTTAAAATCATTCCTTGGGCTATGTTCATTTTTCAGACGTTTTTTACCACAACCACTTTTGAACAGTAAACATCTGTTAA